>NC_139817.1:6749527-7441193 GCF_963457635.1 Microchirus variegatus
TGTAATCTTTTATGTATTGGGTTGTTTTTTTCTATGTTTTGTAATTTTATTTAAATGTATTGATATTACTTTTCTTGAATATTGGCTAAATTCTATTTGTCTGTTTATAGCAAACCTACCACCCACTCTGGCTAAGTCCCAGGTCAGCAGTGTGAGAAAGAATCTGAAGCTACATCTGGTGGCCGTCCTCAAGCATCCCTGCAGCCTGGAGTTTCAGGGTCAAATCAGCACGCTGCTGCTGGACCTGGGAATGCCCCAGAGCGAAATAACCCGGTCTACACCTGCACTGCGCGAGCAGCGCAAACGACCTCGCCATGAGCAGTACACGGAAGGAAAGAAAGTCAAGATAGGTGAGTTCTGATCAGCCCAGACTTTAGTATTTACAGTATTTGTTTGTTAAGTCCATGTGGAATGTACAATCAAGAGTTGTATCCATGACTCTGAGCTCATTCTGACATTTGTTCCTCTTGCGTTCAGAACCGTCGCTGGTTGAAGACGACGAGGACAAAGAGGAGCCAGCTCCTCTCGCGGCCCCCAAACCGGCAGCTGCTCCAGTGGCGCAAACCGCCATTGACCTCACAGCTGAGTTCCTGCACCCACTGCTGAACTCTGAGAACGTAGCCAACCTGGTGAGCAGCGCTCCACCCGTTTCCTTTTTTTTGTTTTTCTTTCTCCCTCTGTGTGTCACTGCAGCTCTAATCTGTGTCTATGTGTGTGTGTCATTATTTAGGTGCTCATCAGCATGGTGTATCTGCCTGACGTCATGCCAGCATCCTTCCAGGCCACATACACGCCTGTTGAGTCAGCAGGGACTGATGCCCAGATAAAACATCTGGCCAGGCTGATGGCCACTCAGATGACTGCAGCTGGGATCGGTCCAGGTGGTTTCAGGGCTGCAAAGTTAACTAAGTGTATTTTTCGTACACGTACAGCATCTGTTTTGCAACTCCAACACAAGGAATCTTGTCAAAAAGTACACAACTTCACCTGCAAGCTCCCTAGTCAGAATATTCAGATAAAGTCTTAGTGAGACTTGAGAACATGGAGCGTGGACAATCTCCCGCTGCGTTTGTCAAAATGTGAACGACAAACTTCAGAGAATGTCTGAAAATGACATAGTATTCAAAACTATTAGCCTCATTACCATATTTACTCTATATCACAGGCCTTGAGCAGTGCAAAGCCAGAGAGGACGATGCAGTCAAAGAGGAAGGCATGGAGGAAGACTCTGCAAATAAAGACCAGCTCATTAAACGCAAGCTTCCCGGTATGATGGTGGGACAAGCCATCTCTGTGGTGGGCGGTTACACAGAAAAGGCTCCACCTGTTGAGGCTCCGGCCACAGTCAAGAGGCTTCCAGAACCCATTCTGCCGACAGCGCAAACCAAGTAAGTCCTGGCAGAATGCAAATGATGTCAAAAAAAAAATTGCAGTTCTTTAAACTATTTTGTCCTCTTCCAGAATGGCGGGGGCAGGTGGGAGGAAAAAGGTGTTTAGGTTGTCGGACGTCGTCCAACCGTTATCGGACGGCCAGATCGAGAAGTTAATCTCCAGATCGGTGAAACGTGTGCTGGTTTCAGAGAAGGCAATAGCTGAAAGTGGCATGTCGCATGTAAGAACTCGCCACACTCTAGATTCTTCACTGGCTTAATCTAGTCAATACTGTTTAATTCCAAATAAGTACCTGATTTGTAAGTCGATGGCGTTTTGAATCTACGTGGCAGGTCCGAGTGAAGCTCCTCTCCAGGCTCGTGACGCAATTTGAAGGGATGATGAAAGAAGACGTGCTGGAATTTATCCTCGATGACATCCGGACGAGGAGCGACCTGGCGTTTTCTCTCCTCTACCAAGAGTACAACACATACCTCAGCCAGCTGCCCAATGGACTGTTGGACAGCTATGACCACTGTCTGTACACGCTGCTGTCGGGCCTGCAGGAGAAACCAGAGCAGAGGGACGGGTGAGGAAATCTATTCACTATTTACTCATGTTTTCTTTTCCTCATTTCCTCAAGCAAAGGACTAGGAATATTATGATGTCTAATAGTAATGATTAGTAAGGGATTATAAATGGGTACTGCAATAAAATTAAAATGTTCTTTACTGTGTCGAGTCCAAATTAAATAGGTCTATGTAAGGTTTTACATTTCATTTTAAAGGTTCAGGTTTTAAACTGGATGTGGATGCAGCAGCACTGATTTACTGAGCGTTGCCTGCATCTGTCGTTCACACGTTTCGTTTTAAATTCTTCTCTGTACTCTGTAATATAAAAATATAAAAATATTAGATAAAAACTAGAAAACTGCCCGCTTAAAATACAACTGCTATGTCCTAATGTAGAAATGATAAATAAATATGAGATTTAATACAGTTATAGTTAAATTGTCATAAACGGGGTCACGTCTTAACTATTGAAAATGGTAATTAACTGACCCTGAACTGACTCACTTTATTATTTTCCACACTGTTTTTTTTTTTTTAGTCTCTTCACCAAACTAGTACTGGAGGCTCCCATCATAACAGAATCAGCGCTGGAAGTAATCAGACGTTACTGTGAGGACGAGGTAAAATGACGGGACAAAGACACGGGAAATAAACTCAGTTAGCTCCCAACATGTCGTACTCATGCCAACGGTATGTCGTCACCTTTGTTTCAGTCTCGGGTGTATTTGGGGATGACGACTCTGAAGGAGCTGATCGTCAAACGGCCTTCAAGGCAGTTTCAGTATCTGCACGTTCTGCTGGATCTCAGCTCGCATGAAAAAGAGAAGGTGACGATATTTCCTGTCCCCCCTTTTTCTTTTCTTTTTTTACACCCAGATACAGTTCAGCTGACCACATCGCAGTTTGCTGAACGGGTTTTTCTGGGTTGTTATTTCAGGTGCGAGCCACGGCTTTGGCTTTCCTGAAGCGCATGTATGAGAAAGACCAGCTCAGAGACTACGTGGAGAAGTTTGCCCTGAACTACCTGCAGCTTCTGGTTCATCCCAACCCTCCGTCTCTGCTGTTTGGAGCTGACAAAGACACAGGTGTGCAATATTGTGGATCATTTCAGTATAATTGACTAAGAATTTAGTCAAACAAACGGGTTCTTTAGGTTGTTGCCAAAACATATACAAACCATACTGGATTAATGTATAAAGATATTCAAAAACATACCAAATGCAATAGATGGCACGGTCCAGTTCGAAACAGCAGGGATTCCCCGCATGTGTGCTGTGGCCCCCTAGTGGCTCATTGTGATACTGCGAATGGGAAGTAAACATCACAGGATTACTACTACATAAGGAGATCATTTTTGCAAACTCAGCATTTTAGAGACAAAGGAGAGAAACCAGTGCAAATGTTTTCACAGCACACACATCTCACAGTCTCAGGCATTAAGATACTACGTCTCTGGCTTTAACCCCGCATTTTTGTGATGTGTTTGACTCAGAGGTGGCTGCCACCTGGACCGAAGACACGGTGAGACAGTGTCTCTTCCTCTACCTGTCCCTGCTTCCTCTGAACCATCGCCTGGTCCACGAGCTGGCGTCCGTCTACACCGAGGCCATCGCTGACATCAAGCGCAGCGTGCTTCGGGCAATAGAGCAGCCTGTAAGTCAACTTTATCCAAACCTCATCGGTTTAGGGAATTTGGGACAAACCAAGCAAGTTTTTTTTCCTAATGCATCCAAGTGACATTGAGTCATAGTGTTGAACCAAAACAAAGGTGTGTGGGTGAAAGGGGAGGACATGTATATAAACCCAGCTGTTTTTCCTTGCCTGGAAAGCAAAGTGTGACAAAACCAAACGAGGACAAAGTCTAGATTAGATGTTTATCTATTTCATCATGTGTTTTTCAACAGTTTGCCCATAAGATAAGATAAGATAAGATACATCTGGAGTACATGGTGAAGTACAATTGAAGTAAAATGTACATTTCTGATAGGTTTGTCAATAATTTAAATTTTCTCACCTTGTTTGTAGATCCGTGGGATGGGGATGAACTCCCCTGAGCTGCTGCTTCTGGTCGAAAACTGTCCTAAAGGAGCAGAAACGTTAGTCACTCGCTGTCTGCACATACTGACCGATAAAGGTAAAAGGACAATAATAACAAATAATTGATGACACTTGTGTGCAGAAAAACTGAGTCTTATTTTCTTCTGTGCAGTACCTCCGTCTCCAGAGCTGGTGGAGAGAGTGCGAGATCTTTACCATAAGCGCGTTCCGGATGTTCGCTTTCTTATCCCGGTCATAAATGGCCTAGAAAAGGTAATGTTCGAATTAAACTTAACCCAACAGTTGAACATTGAAAGACGTTTTTGTGATTTGTCTATGGCACTTTTCGGTTTGTTAATTTGTTTGTTTGTTTCCGCAAAGAATGAAGTCATCCAGGCTCTGCCCAAGCTGATCAAACTAAACCCTATTGTAGTAAAGGAGGTGTTCAACCGTCTGTTGGGAACGCAGCACAGTGAGTGGCTTTTTGTTTTTCTTCCCCCCCTCACACATACATAAAGTTCACCGTCTGTGTCGCATTTGTGTCTTTCAGGTGAAGGAAGTTCATCGGTGTCCCCTCTCACCCCAGGAGACCTGCTGATCGCCTTGCACAACATAGACTCAACCAAATGTGACATGAAGTCTATCATTAAAGGTGCGTGTGTTCAATGATTAAGCCTGCACACAAAACCATAACATTTATATAATATGTCAAACTAGGGAAAGCACACACAGTTTCCCACAGCATCGTTAACACTCCTCTATCTCACTAGATTACCTATTACAGTAATTAAACATTTCTTCTTGGCCATTTCAATATTTGAGCTATGCTTTTGAACATTTTTACCAGTGTTCGGCAAGAGAAGTTCTTACTCTAATAAATTCAAATGGATCAGAGTCTGTAAACTAATCAGATAAGTGGAATTAATCAGGAGATCACTGATCAGTCTGTTGTTTTCTATGAGTGCTGAAAGTGTTGTTGTTTGCGTCTTTTCTGCAGCCACCAACCTGTGCTTTGGTGAGAGGAACGTTTACACGTCGGAGGTGTTGGCGGTGGTGATGCAGCAGCTGATGGAGCACAGTCCGCTCCCCATACTGCTCATGCGCACCGTCATCCAGTCCCTCACCATGTATCCCCGACTGGGCGGCTTCGTCATGAACATCCTGTCGCGCCTTATCGTCAAGCAGGTCGCCACCAAACTGGCCCCCCAGGCTGGGTTTATTGAATTGATTCAGCCAATATTACAGAAGCATAATAAAAACACTGGTTGTTGTGCTCCTCCAGGTGTGGAAGTATCCTAAGGTGTGGGAGGGATTCGTGAAGTGCTGCCAAAGGACCAAGCCTCAGTCGTTCAGCGTGCTCCTTCAGCTGCCGGCCACCCAACTGTCGAGCGTGTTTGAACGCTGCCCGGAGATGCGAGAGCCGCTTCTGCAGCATGTCCACTCCTTCACCCCTCATCAGGTAAACGGGTCAAATGTACCTCAGTGATCCCAGTCTAGAAGTCTTGTTCCCTCAGGATATCCACGTTATTAACCAGGTGCCCTCTGTTCTTCTGTGCTGCAGCAAAGCCACATACCCAACTCCATCATCGCGATCCTGGAAGCAAATAAAAAACCACAGCTGAAGCCAGTAGAGACTGTTGTGGAGCAAGAGGTAATGAATAAAGATTTGTCCTGCAGTGACAAGTTTTTCTTAAAGGGTCTTTAAGGATCCTTTTTGTCTCGCTCTTACCTGAAGTAATTGAGTATTATGGTCCATATTTTGGCACAAAAATGAGCCGTCAGTATGTTTTTTGTCATCCAGATGGAGCCAGTTCCTGCTCCAGCTGCCTCCGTTCCAGAAGCGGCTCCCACTGCGACACCGGGAGAACCAGAGACACTAGAGCAGCACAACGCAGTCATTGTGAAAGATGAAGAAGAACCAATGGAACAAGAACACTTAGATCCAGTGATACAGGAGCAACCAACCAACCTGTCAACCATCTCCCAGGTAACACGACATTACCAGGAATCATAAAAATTGACTGACTAGATCTACATGTTGGCAATTAAACATTGAAAATACAAGCAAATTGTGTGCCTTACACAGTTGGATTTAAATTTAACCAAAACTGGAAGTAAAAGGTTTCACTGACTCCTGCACATAGTGCTGATACCTCCATGTTTTGCTTCTCCTCAGGTGGAGTCGGCAACAAGAAGTGAAACGCCGTCACCTCAGCCGGAACCAGCTGAAGAACCAATGGAGGCGTCTCAGTCTGAACCTGCAGATCCACAGGAGCCAGAAAAAGACGTCGAGTCTGAAGTCGCCACGCCTGACGCTGGAAGTGGCAAGGAGGATGCAGAATAGCTGCCGAAGACACGTGCACACTGAGACTGAAAAAAATATACTTAACATTTGTCTTTATTTTTTTGTATTTTCTAGTTGAACAGACTTTGAGTAATAAAAGAAAGATAATCTTGAATATGAAAGCATTCCATATGCCTTCATATTGTGATGAGCTGGCAAATAAATGAAGAACGCTGTGGTCTTCTGTCTACTGTACTTCTGTCTTTGTCTTTCTTTTGCTCCAAGGTAAAGTTCAATATCACCTGTGACCAGAATCAATATTGACTACATTGGCTTAATATGTGTACACATACAAGAGTACATATACACATAGTAAAAAGACATACAACTAAAAAACTACAGAATATTACATTACCAGTCACTGGGATCTAAAAATGATAAATACTGCAGGAATAAGTTGGCAAAATAAATTATAAAATTATAAATTCTAAAAACATGAATTTAAACATACCCATCTATGGTATATTCTCGCGTTAAGCAACAGTTATTTAAAGTCACCGGAAAAGGTTTCTTTTATTTTGAAATGTTTCTCGTCGCCTCTTCTTTTGAACTAACACGAATAACAAAAAGTATATCTGTACAGCACTTTCTGTGGTTTTATCTTGTAAATATATATATACCGGAAATGATGTGGTCTCGTGTAAAAATCTGATTTTTCATCCCTCGTATGATATCGCGAGAAGAAAGCTAACTAGCGATTTTAGCCGTTTCACGTAACGTGAAGTTTTAGCGATTCCTCTCAACTAGCTTCACCTGCTGAAACCTTCAGGCGAGCTAACAGACACGACACATTTCCTCCTGACTTTTAGCGACTGAAAACAAACATGAAAGCGGTCCTTCTCGCCGCTGGCTACGGAACCAGGCTCCAGAGGGACGTGGTGGCCGACACCAGCGGGAGGTTCGCACACCTGGCCGGGACTGCGAAGCCGCTGCTGCCGGTGGGACACTGCGCTCTAATCAGTCACTGGGTCCAGGCTCTGACCGCCTCCGCCGCCGTGGACCATATCTTTGTTGTTGTAAGTGGTTCCTGAAAGAAAAGTACGTTATTTACGTGTTGTTTTGAAGTAAATATTAGTAGTTGTTGTAACTAAGTTTAAATGGCGAGGTTATATTTAATACATTACTTGTCACGGTTTGAGTCAACGTAGGACAACAACGAATCAGCATGTTTAGCTAGGCTGTTGTTATTGTTGTTTAAATGGATAAAACAAGCTCCCTGTTTTTCCAGCTTTAATTTGAATATGTTCTAGTTTCTTTGCTGAAACCGATTCAATTGGTTCAGAATTATTATTACATTATCTTTATTAAAAAAAACTGTAAATAATTAAATTGGTTAAACATGGGCCCAAAACATTTGCATCAGTCGTATTGGCTGCCCATGTTTTGACCATAGAAAAGAAACATATTGGTCAACCTTTAAATGTAAGATTTGTGAAACAATATTCAACATTTTCTGCACTTTATGTATAAAACTAAAAAAAGAAGTTATTACAGTCAACATGATATTCAGCTCTAACTCTAAGCACCAGAAAATGAAATGACTTACCTGTGTTTCTCGTCTCTCTGTGTCCACAGACCAACGCTCTGTACCAGGCTGCTTTTGAAGAGTGGGCTGCACAATTCACAAACGTCAAGATCGTCAGCGATCAGACGAGAAACAATGATGTAAATCAGATTTTATTGAAAAATATATATATATCCTACCTTAACCGACTCTGATCTCAGGGATCTAGTCCAATATTCTAAGCGTCCGTGACACGCTGTACGTCTGTAACAAATCCTCTCGTTCCACCAGGAGCGCCTCGGTGCCGTGGCCTGCCTGCAGCTCGCCGTCAAGCATTTCAACATCGACGACCATGTTGTAGTTATCGGAGGGTATGTTTTTAAAGTCTCGACACTTCAAATCAGAGAGGCGCTGTTACAGCTGTGAAATTCAACGATTAAAATCTCTTTCCCCTCCTGAAACAGCGACACCCTCTTCAATGATGACTTTAGCCTCGGACAAGTCAAAGAGAGGTTTGCTGACCTCCAAGCAAAGTGCGAGGACAGCTGTTTGGTGCTGTCGTACCAGTGCAAAGACAAAGGTGAGTTTTAATGCTGCAGTAAATGCCTTGTGTTACTATAACAATGCTCACAGATAATCCTGCTACGGTATTTTATTTATTTTAAATCTGCACAGAAACCCATAAATACGGGATACTGGAAGTAGACGACGAGCTCCGCGTCACCTGTATGAAGGAGAAACCACTTCCTTCTGAGACAAAGTCAAGGAGAGCGGTAAGTTTACCGTCGACACGAACCACACAGCCTATACCGATGTAACAAACATATTTAAAATGGCTATAAACAAGGGAGTATAGACAAAATAGGAAGGATTTCAAGGACTTTCATTTGGTAGTTATTCCTCCCTAAATATACTCTGAATGTAAAACTATCCGACTCCTTTAAGAAGGAAGAAGAAAGAATTAAATGTACTCTTCTGGTGTTAACTTTTACACAGTTAGATTACAACCTGAACAGGTGACGTCAGCTAAAATGCAACAGCACTGATCTGAGGCGTATCAGTGTTTGCACAGCAGTAAGTGGTAGGCCAAAAGAAGGTGGGACACATTCTTATTTATTTAAAGGCAAACAAAGAGCCTCAGTGTCCCACGTCACCAAGTTTGGGTTTTAGTTTCAGCATCAGGTAAAATACAAACTGCACTACTCTGATACATACTCTGATTCTGTGTTGCAGTGTCCTTGTTTCTATGTGTTTTCAAAGAGAAGTCTCCCTATGTTGGACACCTTCCTTGAGGAAAAGAAGGTAAAAAAAAACAGATTCTGCTTGAGAAGTGATCATTTCATCAGGTAGTGAATTCTAAGCCAACTTAACTTTTATCACGTTTATCCTGCATGCTTGTATTGTGTGTGCAAGCGTCCCGTTTCCATAAGTGTAAAAAACACACATATAAGGTCAGTTTCTGTGTTATATTATTCGAGCTCTGTGGATTTATGTGATTTATTATGATTTTAGTGCACATTGAGCTCTTACAGCTTGAAACTTTAACTAGCGCTGTTGATTTTTGCAGAAGCTCTTCCTGCCAACATGTTGGTGTCAACAAATGTGACATTGTGTACTGTTCCACAGGAAGCACCTATTGAACAGAAAGATGCCCCAGGGAACTTTGTGTCTTGGCTCATTCCGAGGTAATTATCTGAAATCCTACATTTGGACAAAGGCGGTTTGTTTCTATTGTTGGTGCATTTCTTATATTTATTTATTCTTTCTTTCAGGAAGCCAGTTTACATTCATCAGATTTCGGGCCGATTCGATGTTGGAAACTTGTCGTCCTATATCGACTGCGACCGCTACTTCAGAGAAAATCTCAAAGATGTCAAGTCTTACATGGTCTAAAGGACATAAAATGATAAGAAAGCCGTTATTTTAATGACACAAATGTCCAAAGGCCGGCGCAGAGAAAAGGCAGCTGCGACGGCCAACAATCTGTGCGTTTTATATTAAAACAATCCTTTAGCTCTTCATTTACAACCAGTGATTTGTCTAACCAGTGAGGAGCCTTCTGCATTTGTCAGACGCCTTTTCGCGACTGTCCGCCATCTTGGCGATGCGGGAGCCGAACTGTATGGCTCTTTTGGGCAGCACCGCAGACTGACCGAGGCCCAGCTGTTTCGCCGCCAGCCTCAGGAGGAGTTTCTCTCCGAATCCTCGAGGAAGAGACAGATCGGCTTTTTCCCACACGGGCAGAGAATTCAGGTGATTCACCACGTCCTCGTCCAAGTAGGGAAATCTGCAAGAGGGACATTTGTTAGATTCAACGTACTCTGAACAACAGAAGTGAATGGAATTTCATCTGTGGTGATCATGGCAACAATATTTTTTGATTAAATATTTTTGCAGTAATAACCCGCGTCTCTGTCTCTTCGTCATTAGTCAGATCTGATCAATACAGTGAAATATTACAATATTTTGTGTGGTTGCTATATATCGTTTTTTTGAGATGTCACATATTGATTTTTAACTGATGTGAGAAACGTTAACTTTTTTGTGTATTGGAATAAAAACATCAATTGACGTTTCAGTCCACTAGATGGTGCCAACGTGGTGATGGAGCAATAATTGAGAAATACACCGATAAAGTTCAAATTGAACATCTGGAGGTAGATGTATAGACTGAATCTTTAATTTTATTGGATGATACAGATGTTGACAAAGTTTACTTTGAGGCCATGATTTGCAGTTGAAATGACATGGCAAATGGTCATGAATAAAGACACATTGAGTTTTGAATGATAATCCATAAATTGCTTTGACAATGCATTATTTTTCAATAATGGATTGTGAACAAAATCAAATACAATTTCTCCACTTGGCTACTTCAGCTCAGCTTCAATTACAGGCAAATATAAATTCATACATTCTAAAGTCTGGATAATAAATTGATGAATAGCTGGTTAAAACAATCATCTCAAAGCCCAGTGCACCGAGGACATCCAGTCAATGTCAGTTTCTCAATCTGCCTGTTTTTCTTGGTCGTAAATAAACACTGCTGAACATTTCTTCCAAGTGAATGGACAGTCAGTGACAGAGAGCAACGATCACAAACAGCTGTTCAAACAACACGCCACAGAGAAAGAGAGCTGCAATCATGAACAGCTGTTTAGACACTAATGATTATTTCCATTATTGATTTGTTGTTTTTTTCCATTGAAAGTCGCGAAATGGTAGGAAACGTCCACCTGTGTATACCAAAACTTGAAATTACGACATTCTAAAACAAACCACAATGTACTTGGCATTTGAACAACACCTACCTGGCCTCCTTCCCATGGTCTCCTATCACTCTGTCATCCCTGCCCAAATTCCTGGAGGAGATCCTGCCGAGCTCCATGGCAAGTTCCTGGATCAGTCCCTCGTGTCCGGACATCTTAAATCGGACTCTGTGCCTGGAGTAACCTGCGAGCTGCTCGTCTGCTCCGATTCCTGTCAGAATAACCTGCAAAACAAGGGAGAAAAATATGAAAAAACATAAATCTTTAATACACATAAAGTTGAATGAATCTCATGTATTGATTAAAACCTTAGAGCTCAGGACTTACTTTCGGGGAAAAGTGGATGTTGATTGTACGTTACCTTTGCTGATGATGAGAAAGCTCTCTGCTCCTTGTCCTCCATGATGAACCCGGTCCCTCTCGCTGCAAACCACACAGCACAGCCGATGCTGTCATCCAGTACTGTCTCCAGAGGATAAACCAAATGAGTAATGTGCTCCTGGCGCATTCTCTGCAGCTCTTCCTGCGTTACATTGATTTCGACAAAATTCCATTGTCGTCCGGGATTCAAGTCTTGCAATTCCTTGAGGCCTGCTTTCCCAGTAATTCTGTCTGGAACGTCAAATGGGTTGAATGTTCTGTGAGCAGCATCGTCAGGGTTAGAATCTGCGGGCTTATTTTTGGGCTTTTTGTGAGTCTTTGTGGACTGTTTTTGCTGCTTTGGCTCCTGTAGTTTAAATGCCACGTTGAGGAGGTCAATAGGTTCATGAGCAGGAATGTGACGGTCGGCCAAAGCGGCTAAAATCATAGAATCTATACCTCCTGAGAAGAGTACGGCAACACTGGCAGTGTCATCCTCAGGCGAAAGGTCTTGCACCTCAAAGGGCAAAGACTGGACACGTCGTCTCACTGCCTCACTGAGAACATCGATCAGACAGTTCACCGAATTGTTTTTCTCTCTGCTCGACAGCAGCCGATCCAGATCTTTGACAGACGGCTGTGCGTGCGGATGAGTTTCTGTCTCATTTATTGACTCTGGGATGGACATGTTAAGTGGACACACCGGTGTGGCGAGTACCAGTCCTGTTTTGTTCATTACAGCAGTGCAGCCGCTGGGAACAGACTCCAAAACAGTTTCACTGCACAAAGATATGACACTTTCTCCAGCGTACGCCCAAGGATAAAGCTCAAATGTCACAGTGCCAGCTTCTGCAGCTGCCTTCAGGTCGATCCTGTACACGCCAACTGCAGGGACTTCTTGCCAAGTACAGGCATCACTCAAAGTAGTGTTGGCGGTGACAGAGGTCAGGGTCAAAACTCCTGCATCAAATTTCCACAACAAGCTCCGCCTGCCAAAAAAGTCCCTTCCAAACCAGAGGTAGTCTCCAGCCTTTTGGTAGTAAACAAACCCCCACGGTCCTCTCATGCTGGACAGGACTGACAGAATCTCTGAGGGGCTGCTACAGGATGACAGCGACTGAGAGAAAACGACAGTGTCGTTCTCCTTTGGCAAAACTGGCAGCCCATCAAAAATCTCCCCGTTCCACACCAGCACGTTTCCACTGCCGTCCTGAACAGGCTGAGGGGTGAAAAGACCCCTCATGTGCAGGACATGGGCAGAGAATAAACACTGGTAGCAAGGGCTGCTGCCTGTAACTGTGAGATCTTGACTCCAGTTGGGACCTCTCCTCTTCAAATGTTCATGTACTGACTTGTCCCACTCAAAATGAGCGGGCGACAGACTCAACAGACAAAAGATGCCACACATTGTTGTAAAGATGTGAGGAAGGTTGTTATCACATGTCCTGCAGTTCCTTTTTCAGAACATCCAGTTTCTCTGGAGACAGACAAATGTAGCATGTTACTTCACACTCTTCTAATTAGGGCTGCAGTTATATTCATTCACAATCAATTACTAAATTAAGCATCAACTATTTTGATCATCGAGGATAACAATCGATCAGTTTGAGGGTTTTCTCATTATTAAAACAAGTTATCTGCTTTATTTGCTCCATATAACAAAGAGATCATTAAAACTGAATCGTTTTTGGTCTGTGGACAAAACACGACATATGAAAACATCACCATTTCCAACATTTTCCAACATTTTATGGAGCAAACAATTATGAAAATAATCCCAACAAAAAAGCACTTTAGTTATCTTATGTAACAGTTGGCAAATAACTGAGAAGTTGTGCATTAGTCAATCCTAAAACTAAACATGGAGCTTCATCCCAGACCAAATGTTTTGTCCTTTTTTTTTTTTGACAGTGTGACATTTACTTACTACTTACTACTGTATTTGTTTGTCTTTGCTGTTGTGCAAATGTAGCAGCTATTGTGCAGCAGATTTCAGTATTCTCTGACAATAATGTATCTACAGTACATCTAAGTGTCTACACACAGCTGGACACCAGTCATTTTAAGCTTTGCTTCACTATTAAAATGGCATGAATTTGAATTAACTGCTTACTTTTGCAGGAGCTCAGAGTCTGTCCTCTGTCTGCCAGGAAGAATATGTTGCTGTTCCTCTGCTGGATGTAAACTTTCTGAAGAATAAAAAAAAAACACAAATAAAAATGAGTACAGGAAAAACCATTTAATAAATACGTTTTTATTCAGGTTTGAACTAATCCACTCACCCTGCTCTTCTTTAGATTGGAGAGCTCATCCACAACAACTTTCTGCTCCTTTACCTGCAATTCAACAACAAATATTATTATTAAACGAACGAGGTGACGCTTAGTATTTGAAAGAATTCGTACTTTATGAAAACCTAAAGCTACAAGACAACAGTAAACGCGGTCATTCTGCCGTACATTGAGTTGCTTGCTAGTGTTTGTTGCTCCGACTTTAGCCACCAGCTACATGTTTTCGGCTAACTGTACCTGTTTGTTCAGTTCCTCCTTCAGTGCAGAGTGTCCTTCGGTATTCTCGTCGTTGTCCCGACCTTTAGAAGACATTTTTGCTGAAATATCGTGGACTTAACGCTTGTTTTCCTCAGTGTTTGTGTGGACTAAACACATGCTGCGTGTTAGCATCGACAAATGAGTTTCCGGGTCAGTCCAATTCTGTCTGGGGATTTAGCGCCCCCCAGAGGCTCCTCCATAAACTACGGAAAAGGATGTGTGAATTTTATTGGAAACAACATTTTAGAAAATAAATAAACAAAATAAGGATTAGGGCCAAACATTACATTTTATCACCTACTTAACTGACTACTACTAACAAATTATCACATTTCCACCAACAATACACATTTAATAGTTATACAATGTTGCCCACTTAATTTTAAATGTCTCAATGGAAGAGGAGATTACTTAAAAATTAAATTAAATTAAATGAAGTTTATTGATTTTTGTTTTGATTGTTCAGGTCTTCTACCTACCTGACTAACTACCTGCTGGCAGCCACATAGGTCAATTGTTTGCATGACTGTACAATAAAATATAACAAGTATCATAATTTGTGTCCATTTCAATTTGTTATATTACTTAAAACATTTAGTTGAAACAAAATCATAATCCTAATTTGGGTGAAAAATGTAATAAACAGCAGTGTCAAGTTATTTCACACGGGTAGTTGTGGGTTCTTTTTGTGTGAAAAGGGAACAAAACAAATAGGTTGGTTGCTTTCATGACTTAAAACCGAGGTGGAAACAAACTTAAGTCGCAGTGAGAACAGCGCTGACCACAGAGTGACCACGCCTCTATTTGTCACAGCTCCAGAAAATAAAAACTTGACCTGTGCCATTCAGGACAAGTCATCTGAGATTAGTCCGCGTGTTGTTGTTGTTGTTGTTGTTTCCACCTTTGGAAAACAGACTCAGATGATGCCCGATGGAATGAGGAAATCATCACTCATGATTGATATGCTCTCATCTGTCATGACCCGGAGAATCACAAGGGATCGTTGGAGCAAAAGTTTAAAAAAAAAAAGGAGCAGAAATCCCTGATGCGTTTAAACTTTGTACAAAACCATATTTCTTATGGTTAGAACTTTGTCATTCTTTCAATTCTAGGAAATAGGTAAGAAAAAAAACAGTGCTATGCTTCGAGCTAACGCTATAAACATTGAGAGACAATTGTTTTATTATTACTTTACCATCTGATGTCATTAAACGTAATTATTATCAAGTGGAGTAGCCGTATAAAACGTGTAAATCAGGGGCCTCAAACTCAAAATGAGCTCGGGGCCAGTGAACTTCTAGTCTGGTGCAATTCAATCCAACTTTATTTATAAAGCACAACAGCTGAAACAAAGGGCTGTACATCACAGATCAACAAAATACAGAAATATATTGAGATAACAGACCTAAAAACAAGTGATAAAAGTTTGTGAAAAATTAAGTGTTACGTAAAAAATAAAATTAGATATTGATAACCCATCAGGGTGTTGCAATAAAACATGTTAAGAATGATATTGCATACCACTTCAAAGTAAAACCATAATTCTGATGCAAAAAATGAATGTGAAAACTAGAAAAGCACTCGGAGAGCGCAGCCCTCCGCCAAGGCAGCTCAGCCAGTGTAACCAGTGATAGCTTCTACGGATTACAGCCAAAATGTAATCACTTGTTCCTGGTCTTATTCCTGACATTTGCTAAAAATTTCATCCAAATCCGTTTGTGACTTTTCGAATTATGTTGCTAAATAGCTAGCAAACAAACTCCGGTTATGAGAGCCCTGGCATTAGGGCGATCATTAATGTTTTTTGACCTGATGATGGAATCAGAGCAGAAGAAAGACATGAACATCACGGTGGCACAGTCTTGACCTGTGAAACCAAACAAAATAAACATAACCCGCCGTGACCCTGCGGTTCACAACAGGCAAACACACCTGCCTGAAGTTTCATGTGCTGCAACATATCGATCTGAAACAGCTGCTTGTGTTCCAGTGGAAAACCCTGTTTTGTTGTCAGGTCCAGCCAGGTCGCCGCGGACTCCAGACGGAGCGACCTTTGATGGGCACACATCAGAGGACCCCGGACGACCACAAGCGCTGTTATGTTCCAAAAATGGGTGACAATAATGATCATAATCATTGTGTCTGGTGGTGTGTCTTTGGTCAGCTCGGGGTGGTTGGTCTTCTCTCTGTGTGTGGTGTTTGTGAGATTCCTGCCTTGAATCACTAACTCCGTTTCATTGAACCAACATGGGATTGTTCTTTCACGACTTGTCGACCTCCTTCGACACAGGCTAAACAAACGAACGCAGATCATCTGGCCTCACATCCTGCATCCACCTCTCTATTATCCCCTTGTTCTTTGCGGATCGGTGAGAGTCAAAGGAGCCCAGTCATGCTCCTATTTTTGCACTGGAAGTATAAATTTAGCCCCAGGTAACAACACCGCTTGTTTTGAGCAGAGGACTTGACACAGCAGCCTCTCTGACCGCTGATGACAGGAGCTGCACCTGACACACCGGCCGACTAATGGTGCCATAATCTGTTTGCAACCGGGCTCGAGTGTTTGCAGACTTAAGACTCTGTGTGATCCATGAATAGATCACAAAGGGGTTAGAAGTGCCTATTGTCACCGCGCCCCGGCTCAAAATATCCGCTTATGTTTACATGCAAAAGAGTCCGAGTTCAAGTAATAACAAAAAAAAATAGAGTTTATTTAGCGACGTGGTAATGGCTAAAAACAGAACTGGATTAACCTATTGGGGAGGAGGGGCCCCCACACCCGTTACCCACATTTTCTCCTGTGTGCGTAATTCTCGTGTGAGTCGCTTGTGGTCGTTTCATGAATCTGAAATAATAAAAGACCTGAGAGTAAAAAGTGCGTTTGTTGTGGAGTTTTAAAAAAAAAAAAAGGATTGTTTCTATTTCTGGTGAGGAGCTGTGACGTCTCCGAGTCTCTACTGATTCCTGTCGAGCTCATGGTGATGACGCGTTGATTTTTAGAATACACTCTTAGAAATAAGGGTTCCAAAAGGGTCCTTCTACAAGGGCCGAGGTTCTACCTGGAACCATTTGCTTCTGAAAAACACTTTTCCCGAAGAAAGGGTTTTTCAAGGGTTCTTGGTAAAACTAATGGGTCCAGTAAGAACCATTTTGATCTAAAGAACCCTTTAAAACCCCTTTCCTGAATAAAGGGTTTTAAAAGGGTTCTTGGTGGAACCCTCCAAAAACCCTTTCTAAGTATTTTCCTAATTTTTTTTTACACTTATCGCGGCTTTGCCTCCGGCAGAGGTTTCTCGCGGTTAATTCCGTGTTCTTTAAGTTTTTCAGCATCACCAAATTCTATAGAATAGAAAGATCTTTCTTCAAAGTCAGATCAAAGTCCCTCTTGTTCAGGCCTGTGTTGATTTCATCACACAAATACGAGATCAGCTGATTATTCAACGCTAAGTCGATGACGAGACCACGGCAATGTCCCGAAACACTGACGAAGACTCATTTCGACATGTGTTATTGTCTTTATTTCGTCAACAAAAAACAAGGAGGCAAATGTTCCGGCTGAGTTCGCGCACAGTAGCTTTATTACTGCGTCGCGCTGTCGCTGCTGCCACCTTGTGGCTGCGACACAAAACTACATGGAGCAAAGACACCGGAGATTTCTGCCAGAAGAAGAAGAATAGAAGAAAGAAAACGTGTCATTATAAAAAGTTGTTTTTTTTCAGGTAATTATGACATTTAATCAATATTTGAAATGTTAAAATGTTAAAATTTGACTAATACAGTGTTATATAAAGTACCTTAAAGGGACACCAGAAAATGACTTTGGTAGAAGTATAAGTAACTTTTTTATAATATTACTTCAGTAAAAGTTTTAAAGTATATGACATTTACTGTACTTAAGTATCAAAAGGTAATTTTCTGATATAAAATGTATTTAATTTTAGAATTAGGATTAGGCGTTAGGATTGAGCCATGGTGGCTCAGTGGTAGGGCCAGTTGTCTTTCAACTGGATATATGTATACCTGTGCTCTTTGAGCCAGCGTTTGGTACGTTTTAATGGACGCGAGCCAAGAAGCTGCTGTAATTATAGCTGTGATTCTGTTCTGTTGACATGGGGCAGACAAATGCAAGTCATCCGAACACATGCTCTTGTTTTCTTTTTGTCTCTCTCTCTTGTCTCTGCTCACCACAGACAGAGAGGCTTGATTGATTGCCCAAAAAAAAAAGGCTAATTGATAACAAACCACTGGGTGGAGACAACTATGTCAGCCCACGTTGCAAAATCTTCAAACAAATGTTCAATTTGTGTTCAAGTCCAGTTAATCTTTAACTCATTTTCCCCATACACTATGAGTCAGGGTAAACATGTGAGTTACCCTTAGCTCCACTTTGGCCTGCGACAACATTGAAAGTATTTAAAGTAGAGATGACAAACAAATATTTAAGGGGATGTATTCAAGGGGATATATATATATATATATATATATATATATATATATATATATATATATATATATATACATATATATACACACATACATATATTTATTTATATTTTTGTATACGTTTGTGTGTATGTGTGTGAATATATGTGTAAGTGTATAAATGTGTGAATAAATGTGTGTGTATATATGTGTGTGTATAAATGTGTGTGTGTGTATATGTGCGTGCATGTACAGTATGTGTGTATAAATGTGTGTGTGCATATGTGTTTATATACTGTGTATATACTGTATATGTGTGTATAAGTGTGTATAAATGTGTGTGTATATTTGTGTGTATATACTGTAAATGTGTGTGTGTGTATAAATGTGTGAGTCTGTGTAAATGTGTTTGTATAAATGTGTGTGTATGTGTTTGCAAACACATTAGGATTAATCTATAATTTAGTTAATCGTCTTATTTAAAATAAATAATATATAAAATACATATAATATTAATAAAATACTAAAGTAATCGTATGCATGTGTACACACACACACTCACTCACTGTAATAGACAGCGCAAAGCCCATTAATCTCAATATGAAGTGTGTATTAATTTGTAAACAAAGACACGTTATGTATGTGTGTGTGTGTGTGTGGGACGGCATTAGCGCCATCGCCCCGCCCCCTTTCTTTGCCGCCATGGCAACAGCCGCGGTCATGTGACAGCTGTGTAGTATATGGGAGGCTCGGAGGCTGGAGTCCTCAGGCTCAGGCACAACAGGCACAACAAGGCTCACGCAGGGCACTCAACCGTCCGGCAGAGCGGCGCTGACACTCGGCTGCGTCCCGTGTTTTTATGTGACAAGACCAAAGTCTTCGTCCATAAAACCATATCTTTCCAACCTTCAGCTACAGTGTTAGCTAAGTGCGGAGAGGAGGCTATAGACTGAGGAGGGGAACGAAAACGCGCGTCTTGTCGCTTTTGTCGTTGCAGCGTCGTGGTTCGTGGGTTCAGCAGCTTGTTGTTGTGCATCTGCAGCTCCATCTGCAGCACAAAAGAGACGAAACAACGCAACAGTCACTGGTGTTTTTGTTGTTTGCCTTCAGGAGTCAGGACAGCTTTAACATGGATCACCCTGCAGCCAAGAAAACCTGCTGTGGTAAGATAACCAACATAATAACACAATTACAGCCCTATATCTGACCGTTTCTGCTGTCACTGGAGAGTAAACATGTATGTTTGGAACAATTGACCTACAATTAACATGATCGTCATTTAAAAAAAGAAAAAAGGTCATTAGAACACATTTAAAACCTATCTGCTATGCTGTTAAATCTTGTTATTTTGAAGTATTATTGTATTGTAGATTGATATATTATAAAAATAGTTGCAGCCCTGATTCTAACACTTTAAAACTCTTTGCTTTGCTATTTAATATTGTTATTTTGAAGTATTATTTTATTATAGGGCTGCAAATTTGTTGATTATTACTTGTTTTGGTCCATAAAATGTCCAAAAATGTTGATAACCAGGGTTTTTCAAACCTCAAATATATGATGTTTCTCAAATGTCTTTATTTTTGTCCATAAAAAAACCCCAAAATTATTCAGTTTTAATTATTTATCTGTTATATGGAGCAAAGAAAGCTAAAAAAAAAAACACTCTAAACCCATGTTAAAATAGCTGATTGGTTAATTGGCAAATTATATCATATTAAAACTATTTGCTTTGCTGTTAATATTGTTATTTTGAAGTATAATATAAGTCGTTATAAATTGTTGATTGTCGTTATTTTATTTTGGGAAGATATCTTTCCCTCTCTTTCTTTTTCGCCTTTATTTAACCAGCTAAAGTCTCATAGAGTGACCTGGCCTAAAGGAACACACAGTTCAAAAAGACAGATTACAACCAAGAAATTAAAATAGACTCGAATAATTTAGGAATTCCAAACACACACAGTGTGCCAATAAACGGATATAGAAGAAGCTGAAAGTGAGAATGGAATAATGGCCATAATAAAACGGTGTGAGTCATGTAACCACATGTAAAATTACAATTATGTGAAAAGGTTAACAGAACATCAGGTGGAGGGACGGCCGCTCACTCTCTCAATCTTGACGATTTTGCATTTTTCTTCGCAGAATCTGTGCGAGATTTCTTCACCTCGGCCAAATTCCTCATTTACATGGGACATGCTCTGTCAACGTGGGTAAGTGAGATGAATGTTTAATCACACATGCACTTACAGGTAGATTATTATTATTCATTAATTAGCCAATTATGACCAATTACCCATTTTTGTTCTCTGAATGTTTATTATATATATTTTAATATTTAAAGTTGCATTATGTAATAAATCTAAAGCGACAGGCCATAAAATCCTCTTAATATGTCACAGAGACTCAGGAATAATGTTCATATAACATAATGAACACACCAACAACAACAGTACAGTACATTTGCATTAGAAAAATATTTTGCAGACTGCAAATCATGTTTATGTTTGGAAATCATGTTGGCGCCACCTACCGCCATCTACCAATCATTGCAGTCAGTAGAGTCTCAGCTGCCGAGCAACCACGAGTTACCAGTTACGTCAGAAAATGATACCTAAAAGACTTCGGTATTTTGAATTTGAATGTGGTAACTGTTTTGGCCACATTCTTACATATGGCGCCTTTAATATACTGTATATATATACTGGTGTCAATAACAGGTTACTGAAGTGTCACTCCAGAGACTTTTTGTATTATTTGTTGCCAAAAACAGTTATATTTTATGATAATTATTATTATTATTATTTTTTTTAGTTTTATACCTACCTATCTTCCTACGTTACCTACTCGAGTTACCTACTCCACCTGAAACCCTTTCGGAGGGTTCCACCAAGAACCCTTGAAAAACCCTTTATTCAGGGAAAGGGATTTTTCAGAAGAAGCAAATGGTTCCAGGTAGAACATCAGCCCTTGTAGAAGAACCCTTTTGGAACCCTTATTTCCAAGAGTGTACCCATCTACCTACCTAAGCACCGAAAACTATCAACATTGATCGCTGAATGAGTCCCATCGTCAAGGAATTCCATGAATTCTATTAAAATAACAACTATCTAATAAATAATTAGTTTGTTGGCATCTCTGGCTGAGAGGCACTATCCATGGTACTGAAACGGCATTTTCATTCATATATAAAGTATATGCTATGGTTCGTATTTTTTTCAGGGCATGCAGCCCAAGAAAGGTCCTTTTTTATTATTATTATTATTATTAATTAAATAATTCAAATTATTTTAATCCTTAGGGCGACCGGATGTGGAACTTTGCCGTGGCCGTTTTCCTGGTGGAGTTGTACGGGAACAGCCTGCTGCTCACGGCCGTGTACGGACTGGTGGTGGCCGGCTCTGTGCTGCTGCTGGGCGCCATCATCGGCGACTGGGTGGACAGAAACCCGAGACTCAAAGGTAACGGTTACACCCCCCCCCCCCCGTTCAGACTGCTAAACAGGTTTTCAAAAGCCGGGGTCAAAGGTTTTTGGCTCTGATCAGCGACACAAAAACCTTCGTCTTCTTCATTTTTAGCAGCGAATCCCTGCATCCTGATGAGATGTTAGCATGTGACAAGCCACTAACAGCTTCAATCCTTTAACTTTTACTCGCAAATACTCTTGTGGAAGAGCTCTAATGAACTAGTTTTTCATAAACGCTCCATCACTGTACTCCCACAGTGGCCCAGACTTCACTGCTCGTCCAGAACAGCTGCGTCATCGCCTGTGGGGTCCTCCTGATGGTTGTGTTCCAGTACAAAGAACAGCTCGCCAGTCTCTACAGTGGATGGATTCTGGTGAGTAATCTCCCCCACCCTTAGTCATGTTTGAGGATAAAGACACACCTCCAGGGCAAGAATGAATGCATTGTTGGCAACTGTTGCGGAGTCCTGAAAGTGCCCAGGTGAGTGTGTGCGGTTTGACGAGGGGTGCGGTCTGACCCATGAGCGCTGATAATGTCCTGACGGATACTGGGAAACTCGTGAAACGCGGCCGTTCCGAGTATCCGCAGGTAAAGTGTTTTTTACGAGCGTCACGGGGTTGGCATCGAGTTTATTAGTGAGCTCACTGTGGAAAAAAAAAAGATCGTAAACAGTTTTGATTTCTTGATCTTGGCGTTATGTTTTCAAGGTTTCTTTGCACAGTAGGAAGTGCCGGTGCTCGACTGGAAATCGCCACTGACAGGAAGTAGATAAAGCAGATATAACCCAAAAAATACTGCCCTGTGATTGGCCAAAACCTCTTGTGACACAGCAGATTTAGTTGTTAGGTTGCACACACAACATAAACGGAGGTGTTATTATGTCAATAGTACAGTTATATAGTATTTTATAGTTTGATTTAATGGTTTAATGTTAACTATCTATCAAAACAAACCCTTTTACTTTGAAATTGTGTGCCATATCATCCTAAATATTTTCAAAATCACTAAAGAGTTAATTTTCTCCCCCCAAACCGTCACTTTTGTTCAAGTTCACTGGCCTCCAGGGTCATTCTGAGTTTAAAAAGAAGTTTGCTCGGTCACGTGGGCCGGGACAGTAAACCTGCAGTGTCCAATCACGAGGCAGATTTGTACAAAGAGGCGTTTCCTCTCTGAAAAAACCCTTGACAGCAGCTTCATCACAAGGAAACAAAGCTCGAGCGTAACTTACTCGCGTCCGTGTCGGGGTTAACAACGGGACTTGCTTAAACTTGTTGACTTGCGCAACCCCGAATACGACTCTCCCTCAGCGCCCGAGCACCGAGCCCAACTGGCGAGGTCGGGCGTCCATCACAGGGTAGAAGTCAAGTTAAAAAACACAAAGGCTTTCTGTTGATGGGGAATGTGTCCAGAGCGCTGCCCTCTGCTCATGTGGGAAGGCGTTGGGTTCCCAGAGAAGGGGGTAGAGGAAAGTGTCGAGGTGTTCTTTGGAGGAGGAGATTGAGTTTCTTTGCTCGAAGAGAAGTGAGAAGTCAGCAGGTTGTTCAAGGCCCGTCGTCACATGACACGGCGCAGAGTTAGAGAGGAATGTGACTCGGCTTGTTGGAGAATGTTTCTGTGTGCAGCTGCATTATTACAGTGTGTGTCGCCGCCCGAGACCCTGTCCTGTGTCTCATAATCGGGTCACTTGTAGTCAAAATGATGTATGGGTTACAGTTGAAGTCACATGACGAGCGTCACATGTATAAGCAGCTACTTTTCACAGAATGCTATAGATTTTTTTTTTCCCCCACAAGAACTTGATTGATATTTTTTTGTTTGCACAAGATGACATGTGATTTTTTTTCTTTTTTTTTTTTTTACTTTTGGCAAAAACATTTGTGTGGAAACAAGTTTAAAACTGTATTGTTTTTAAATGTTACAGTTAGAACTCATATTCCATGGGAATAATACACTCCAACAACTGTGACCGTATAGATCGATTTAGAAACTGTCCCTGTATCATGACTGGTTTTGATCTTTATCCTGTATTTTATTGGTTGGATGCTGTGTTTAAAGTAGACATATTATACCCTATTTCTCCAAGTTAACCTAGTTCCCTAGTGTCCTAATGAACATGTCTGTGACATGCTTTGCTCAAAAATCTGTTCGGAATGCTCTGTTTAGTAGTATCTCTTTAGGTCCACCTTAAAAAAAAAGTAAAACGAAACTTAAGGGACAGGAAATGACATCAGCCACAGAGGCTACTGGGAGCTAACAGCAGATAGCATTTGGAAAAGTGATCATTTGCAGTCTCTAACTGGCACAATGCCGTCATATATAACATGTCTCGACTGGACAGTTAAATCCTCTGAGGCTGGAAGTTTGTGTAGAACTCTGCGCTGCACTGTGCAGCCAAGAATAGGAATTTTTGCGCACTTCCGGTTTGCGTGTTTCGCGGACAAGTGGAGCTCCGCGAGACAACAATTCCAGGAATTTAGGGCATTGTGACGTCCCAATGAGTGCGGAAGTCAACATCGCGTGTTTTATCTCCTGTACTTAGACTGAGGCGGACCACAAAAACATCATCTTTTAGGGTAGGGCCTCCAGAGTCCCAAATATAAGGATTTAAATGTTGATTTTGCATAATATGTCCCCTTTAAATCATTTTATGTGTTTAAAATGGTACCAGAACCTGAACAGGCATGTTTGTTTTTATTTTCTTTTAGACCATTTGCTACATTCTGGTCATCACGATCGCCAACATCGCCAACCTTGCCAGCACGGCGACGTCCATCACCATCCAGAGGGACTGGGTGGTGGTCGTGGCCGGTCAGGACAGCAGCAAGTTGGCAGGTTAGTCTGCACGGATTTCTTGGCCACATGTGACCTGTTATCTGAAAGTGTTTCAGTGGAGCAGACTTTGAATCCTGGACGCTGACTCACTCTCATTTTTAACCTCTTATATGGCTACAGTTTCCCCTGATTGTAAGCCATTTAAAAGATTTGCCCTCATGGTGTAACACATTCTCAGCAGTTATGAAGCCGGTCGATCCTTATCAGTCTTTTAAGTACTGTTGTTCCAGGAAAAAGTGCTCCAATATGATTGTGTTTAACTGTGACAAATTAGGAGGACCCATTCATTTAATACTGTCCTGTATCCTTTGTATCAAACAGACATGAATGCCACTGTGAGGATTATTGACCAGTTGACCAACATCCTGGCTCCAATGCTGGTGGGTCAGATAATGGCCTTTGGCTCACATTTCGTTGGCTGTGGTTTCATCTCTGGATGGAACCTGTGCTCCATGTGTTTGGAGTACACACTGCTGTGGAAGGTCTACCAGAAGACGCCGGCGTTGGCCGTGAAGGGTGGACAGAAGGAGTCGGAGCAGGAGATGAAACAGCTCAATATCCAAAAAGGTAGCTACTAAAAACCTGCATCTTAACTTGGATATGGAGGGAGGTTGCTGACTTCCTCATTGATTTGTCTCTCTGTCATTTGCAGACTTGGAGAACGGCCAGAATCCAGAGGAATCTTCTCAGCCTCTGATGAACGAAGCCTCAATGGTGGAGAAGCCCGACTCTTCCAAAGAGCCGACTTGTTGCTACCAGGTGACCGAGCCCCTGCGCACTCTCAAGAACGGCTGGGTGGCTTACTACAATCAGAACATCTTTCTGGCTGGGATGTCCCTGGCTTGCCTCTACATGACGGTGCTGGGGTTCGACTGCATCACCACCGGCTACGCCTACACACAGGGGCTCAACAGCTCAGTGCTCAGCCTGCTCATGGGAGCTTCGGCTGTCTTCGGTATCTGCGGCACCGTCGCCTTCACTTGGATTCGCAAGAAGTTTGGCTTGATCCGCACCGGCTTCATCTCGGGCGTGGCTCAGCTGTCCTGCCTCATGCTGTGCGTCGCCTCCGTGTTCGCGCCGGGCACCCCTTTGAACCTGAATGTGTCGCCTTTCAAGGACCTCTACACTCACTTAATGGGAGAGACAACCCTGCCTGACCACAACATTCATGTGGGTGTCAATGCCACCAGTTCTTCCCCGTCTGAAGAGCTGTCAGTACTTCCGGAGTCCTACATATCCGTCAGTCTGTTGTTTGCTGGCGTCATCACCGCGAGACTTGGTGAGTGAAAAGGTTTTGTTGTCTAGATCTTGTGGTAGCAGTGGTTGTCCAAATACCTGTTGGACTTGATGTAATTATACTTTGATGATCCACACTCTTAGAAATAAGGGTTCCAAAAGTGTTCTTCTACAAGGGCTGAGGTTCTGCCTGGAACCATTTGCTTCTTTCCTGAAGAAAGGGTTTTTCAAGGGTTCTTGGTAACACTTATGGTTCCAGTAAGAACCATTTTGATCCAGAGAACCCTTTAAAACCCCTTTCCCGAATAAAGGACTTTAAAAGGGTTCTTGGTGGAACCCTCCAACAGGGTTCCAGGTGGAACCTTTATAAAAAGGTTCTACATGGATCCAAAAAGGGTTCTCCTATGAGGACAAGCCGAATAACCTTGTATGGTTGCACTTTTATTTCTAAGACTGCATTTCCTAGAAAGTGAAGTCAAAAAGTTGCGGTTTGTTAGTTTTATCTGAATCGAGATTGTGACGTTTTCACGTCCTCTCATAAGATCGTAAAGGTTTGTCTTCCAAATGATGTTCTTGAGGGAAGTCAAGCAGGTTCAAGCAGGTTGAACTTTTTAACAAGTCATCGGAATTTCACTCCACATCTGTGGATCCGCCAGAGCAATATCTGCGACCTTTGGCGCCGGTTATATGGCCTGATATTTCCTGTGACACCGTTCTGTTGAGTTCCAGTCATTTTAATGTGGCTGTAAAACTGTCATCAACGCTGACTGTTGATCTCTGTCCTGCAGGACTGTGGTCCTTTGACCTGACGGTGACCCAGCTCATCCAGGAGAACGTAATCGAGTCGGAGCGAGGTATCATCAACGGTGTCCAAAACTCCATGAATTACCTCTTAGACCTGCTGCACTTCATCATGGTGATTCTGGCTCCAAACTCCGAGGCCTTCGGCCTGCTGGTCATCATCTCCGTCTCCTTTGTGGCCATTGGTCACGCCATGTACTTCAGGTTTGCTTTCAAGAGCCTGGGTAGCCGCCTCTTCTTCTGCTGCTCACCAGAACAGAAGGTGGAGACGGTGGAAAGCCCCTCACTTCCTACCACCGTCTAACCCCGTTAAAGAGACTCTGTCCAGGGTACATATTTCACGAAGCCTTAGCCAAACCTTGCATCTTATTTATCCTACTAACACCATCGCTTGTAGCTGGCAGAATGCTAATGCTAATGCTAATGCTAATGCTAATGCTAACGCAAACCAGAACTTGACATGTTCTGCACTAACAAAGCATTAATCGTGAGCAGGCGGCGAGTAGAGGTTACAGTCCGAAAGGAAAAATAATCTGTAGACATTTTTCTAGACGCAGCAGGGGTTTCGCCAACTTTCAGCCTCCGCCTTTTATCTGTCACTCCATGCTACGTAGCAGCACATACGTCCACAAAGGGTCCGGTCTGAGGTTTGTCGATGGATTCTTCCGCGAACAACAGTTGCAAGACGAGGGAGCTAGCTAGAGCTAGCGCGTGCTAGCGGCTAGCCTGCGTCAGCTAACGTGTCCATGCGTGAAGAGCAGGTTGTGGACGTCTCTTTATGCGAGCGAACACAAAGCTGGGATTCAGTCTCTTTAATGCGTGGTTATAAGGGTTATGCAATTAACTGTATTTATTCAGGAAGAGCGAACGGTGGTTGCTGTTTCTTTTATTCGTTTTATTCTTTTTTTCTATATATATATAGTAACTGTATCATCAGTATTGCCGCGCGCGCTCATGATTGTGCCATAAGAATGCAAAAAAAAAAAAATCCTATGCACCCTTATCACATTTTATCTCACTTACCAAAGTCTATGTGGCATAAAAGGCAGTGAAAGGAAAACCAGTTATCTGTCTGAAGCATTCCAAATATATCAATATATCAGGGGAAAGACGTGCAAGTTCAATAATGCTTCCATATAACCCTCGGAATTACGTTAACCCACTCTGAGATTGTACTCCCTGGTAGTTTATATCAGTAGTTTAATTTTTATCACCCTTTTATGATTTGTTTCTTTTGAGTTTTGTTTGAAAAAAAAAAAAAAAATCATGATTGTTGTTACACAGGCACTTTAAGTGATTGACGCGTGTCATTACACCCACTGCATGATCAGGTATTTGATCAATGTTTTTGCACAAGGCAGAAGTCCTGACCCACCCACCCGTTTCAGTCATTCATCGTTTTTATTCTCCAGTCTGTATTCAAAAAAAGGCACATAGTGGAACACTCTGCACCACACAGAAAACAGAAAAACTGCCCCTATGCCTCAGGAAGTTGTTATTTTTTATTTAAAGTAGTTTTTTTTAACGTTGCATGAGGTAAAAGCTGATTTTAGACGCTCAACAACAGACATCCGCTTACGTTTGAAGCTCAATTAACATAGTATTTGTTGTTTAAACTCACCGTTTTGACAGTCAGACCCCTCCACACCAAAGCCCATGGACAAAACCGGTGATTTTACATCACGGCACCGAGGGGGTTTTGTTGCTCCACCGCTGCCTCCGTCTGTGAATTAAAACAGAGTTCTTTTGTCACTTTAGCGTTTGAAATACTTTTTAATTTTATCCAAGTGACACAAACTTACCTAACGAGGCAGCAGTGGACCGGCACCTCCTGTTTCCCTCGAGGGAAAAAAAACGCTGATTTTTTTGCTTGGGCTTTGGTGCGGGAGAGTTACACAGGGGATATATATATATATATATATACACATATATATATATATATATATATACATATACATTTACATATTATAAATATATATATGTATATATGTGCATATATTCGTATATATATACATAAAAACATATATACATTTGATATATAGTGAAATGGTGCCAGATATCTTAAATATATTCATATATATATATATATACACACATATATGCATATATATATATGCATATATGTATATATAGGTGTGTGCATATATACACATACGTGTATATATGTATATACATATACATGTGTGTGTATATATGTATTTACACATACATGTGTGTGTGTATATATATATACACACACACATGTATGTACATGTATATATTATATATATATATATATTCACATGTGATGTAAAAAAATGTAAAAGAGTATATAAAAATATGTTGAAAAATAATAACCATACCTCAAGAAGAGAAGTGCATTGAAGCGATGGGATTTAACCGATCAGACGTCGCTGTAGTAGCCCCGAAAAATTGCCGACGCGGGGAATTATTGTAATTATAAGCTCGGTTTGACGGCTGTCGAACGCACACACACGCACACGCACACACACATAAGTGGATACTTCCAAGAATGAACAGCCACACCCCGAGTCTCTGTAGGGAATATTTGGGGGGAAATGGCCATGTTTGGTTTGGACACGGATGGAGCGGCAGCAGGTGTAGGGAAACAGAGGGGCTACTTTTTTTAGCCGCTCATTCTCACTGGTGAAAAAGTGGTGGGAGACGTGGTGCTGAGTCAGGAGTTTCATGTTTTTTTTTTCCTGGCGTGAGAACAATGCCATACAGTTAAAGTCGGCTGATTCAGGAATATCACACACACACACATATATATATATGGCCTTACATACAGGTTTAATGTAAATAAATGTCAGTTTGAAATTACATGAATATACATTTGTAAAGAAAAAAAAAAAATGTCATGTGTTTTTTTGTACGCGTTTTATATACTTAGAGTTAACATGTTCTGGAAATTGTTTGAAATGTGTGTATATCTGTTCTCGCACACACATCAGTGTTATAGCTAAATCACGAAAGAAATCAAATTCATATTTTGACAGTAATCGCACTCCACTCGATATAAGGATGTCGGCTCTGCTTGTACATTTCCTTTTCTTTTTTTTTTTTTGAATAAAGACAACCTTCACAATCACCTGTGTGTGTGTGCGTGTCACGTTTCATGTTCTCACTTTGTCTGCTGACAAAGACGTTCGTTTTTAATTCCTCTTTCGATTTTTATCATTGTAATAGTGGACGTAATGTTTGTATGTTTTTTAGATGCATCATCACAACTTAGTTAATTGTATTCCTACACAATGGCAATAAAGACTTTATCAGGATTCATATTCATGCATAATAAGTCTTGTTTTCATTATGTTATGGCTAGTGGGATTGGTGTTTTTTTGCGCAGGAAAATTGATTTATGGACAGATCTGTACGATTTTCTGCTCAGATACTCGTACTTTTACTAAGGATTCTAAAAATATATATATATAATTTAAGCCAAAATTGCAAGAAGGAAGTTGAGAAAAGGAGACTTTGGGGTGTTTAATGAGGAGAGCGTTTGAAGTGATGCGCAGAGGATAAGGGGTTTCAGAATGACTCGCAGTACATGTGGGTTCGTCTTTGTCGTATCGATTGTGATGACAACTTACTTACTGTGTATTTTACTGCTTCTTTTATCTTTATTTCAGTATCTATGTAAAGCACTTTTTGGCGGCAACAGAGGTTATGTTTTCACCGGAGTTTGTCGGCCAGTTAGCAACATAGCTTGAAAAGTCACAGACGGATTTGGATGGAATCTTCAGGAAACGTCCGCAATAGGACCAGGAACAAGTCATTCAATTTTAGGCGTGATCCGTAGACGCAATCCCTAGTTTTAATCGCTATTTTGTAGGCACTGAGCTGCCTTGTGTGGAGGTCTGTGCTCTCCGAAGCCTAAAAAAAAACATTATCCTTGACGACTCCTTTAACCTGACCACAATTCAAATCTCAGCCCTTAGAAACTAGCTTCTTCCCCATCAGGACCAGGTTTCGGTCTCCATGCGGACTCATGTCAGTGACCTTAGCGAAAGTCCAATGTCCACAGACGGGGAACTGGGACCAAAGATAAGTGCTTACAGTCGAGATATCACTTCTGCAGCATGTAAAAGACAGAGAGAGACACGGAGGGAGCGTGAAGTCCAACAGTGAATGTGCAAGTTTGCTCTGAGGTCGCTCAATTCCAAAGTGTCCAAGCTTAAGAGTAGTCGAGTTTTTTGACCGCAAGTGAAACGAGAAGATTCCGACCGGAGCTGGACGTGATACGAGCAGGAGTTCCATAAAAGTGGAGACAGATAAAGAGCCGAGGTGATAAGGACATACAGTTACAGGTTGACCCAGATAGGTCACCAAAGCCCCCACGAGGCTGAGATTATGGAGAAAAAAAAAAAAAAAAAAAAAAAAGAAATCAGCAGTAATCTAGTCCTGCTGACGGAAGAAAGGAAGTGAACCGTCTCGTCCGAAACACGTGGGACAAACGAGACCTTCTCAATTCTCTCGCAGCTGACTCAAGAGTTCACGAGTCAGGAGTTACTAAAGACTTTTATAAACTTCAAATAAACATAATGAAGTCCTGCATGTTCTCAAATTCACATTTACAAAAAAATCCAGATTCTGTGTGAAAAAGCGGTTACATGCGTGTCATAGTTCAACAGCAGCTTATACAACCATCACCCATATACAGTGTGTGTGTGTGTGTGTGACCTTAACTGGTTTACACTTTGGTTTAATTGCGTCACACGGCACCGACGGTGGAAAAAAAAAGAAGAAACGCAGAGCGTGGACTCTGGAAGACAAAGAGGTACGTGATGAGTACATAAAATCTGATTGCTTTCTGGTTTCTTTGCTTCCTAGAAAAAAAGAGAAATCATTAAAACGGAACAGTTGCGGACAAAACGATGACTTGATTAATCAGAAAACAATTAACAGGTTAATTAAGTCGTTAGTCGCTGCCCTACTGCGTAACATTCAACTATTTTTCATTCATCGTTTCTATATGGAAACAGAAGCTTGTGTCGTTTTGGAAACAGCTCACTCTTCCACACCAAAGTCCATGCATAAAAACATTGATTTTCAGAACGTGAGCCTTTTTGTTTGTCTGTTTTTTTCCCTGATGTTTTCACCGAGCGTGTGCACATGCACTTTATACAACCCTCACAAGACAAACCCTCCGTTCAGCGACGGAAACATCTGCGGTGAAGTCACACAAGGTCGATCGCGTATATATGTGTGCGTAATAAAGAGTTGGCTCAAGGTCATTTGTCTGAAAGATTCAGGCGAGGTTGTGTTTTCTTTTTTTGTTGTCAAACGTTTTAAGATAAACTGTCTGGTTTTTTTTTTAATAATTTTTCTGACAAAATAAGTAATCCCTTAACCCTTGGAACACGGAGCATTTAGGCTGCTTTATACAGTATATACATAGGCTATAAGAATGTGCAATATAGTGTCTTAAATCCTTTTTTTGCAGCACAACCGAAGCAATCTGATGACATTTTTGAGCAAAAAGTTATTGCTTTTTTATATCAACAACAACATAAGACAAAAAACAACATTTTTTAAGCCTGAACATGTGACCTAGTTTTTTCTCCAAATTCTGGCTTTTTTCGGGCCACATGTAAAAAAAAAAAAAAATAGAATTTAAGAAAGAACGTCTACAGTCGAGAAGACAAACTGCTGCTCACACACGATCGCTGTGCAACAGTTTTACAGAGAACTCTGAGTTTATTGTTTACATCTGTAAAACAATTATTTGTACAGTGATTTTTGTACTAATTGCTTGTTTTGTCCTGGCAGATTTGTTTACACTGATGTTTCTTCATTTGGAAAATCACTCAAATGGTACAAAAAGAATAGAGAATATGGGTATGGACACCGTGTCTGTGTTGTTTTTTGTTTAGTTCGTGGTCACATTCACGTGTCCATGATGCCCGCGAGCCAGCTGTAGTCGAGTTTCTTCACTCTCCTCAGCTCCCTAACCTGGGCTTTGGTCAGAGACGGAGCGGCGGCCTCTGCTGACCCGGCTGCCTGTGGATGAAGTGACGCCGTCTCAGGTCTCGAGGTGCTGGATTCCATTTCCCCCTCCGAATCGTCTTCCTCTTTCTCGCTCTCCATTTCCTCAACGTGTTTGTCTTCCTCCCTTCGGCCATGAGAACAAACATGGGAGAGAACGAGAGAGAGAGAGAGAGAGAGCGAGAAAAACATGTTAACATGACTCGGCACATTTTTCCAGAGATAAACAATAGCAGAAGTTCTAGTTTCAACCAGGATCTCAGGAGTCATAACAGACGAGGTGCAGCAGTGTTTTTTGGCCGAGTCAACAGTGACGAGACATTTTATTTGAATTCCTTTACCCTGCTTCTTCATGACAAGTAGAGATAGAACAAACGTTGATTAAATGTTACTTAAAATTGACTTTTTCCATTATTTGTTGTTTGTTGATGACCTGTTTAAGGTATTCAGTATTTAATTTACACATTATTTGTACTGGAAATACAGCATTGGACAGGCAGAGAGACCATTCGTGTTTTATTTGGCTGCGTTCCCCGATCTCTAAAAACAAACCCATATCAGTCTTTTTTGATTAAACAGATAATCACTTCATCTCTCCAGTCAAACAATGGTCCTCGTTAAAAGCAGGAAACGACCGGATCAGGCGTGTTTCTGCTGTGCTGTTATTTTTTTTTTTTTGATATGTTATGTTCTTTTTTTATCTACTGTTGTGTGCAGTGGTTTGCTGATGTGAAACCATTGTTATTTTGATTCAAATCCCCCCTCCCCTTTTTCCTGTCTGATACTGAACTGGCTCTGAACACAGATAAGACGGAATCAGCTGACCTGCAACAACAGCTAATGGAAAGTTAAGCTTAAAATTTGTGGTGACGGCCAGTAAATACGGTGCATTCTCGCTGTGGTGTTGTTAACAGTAGCTAGCCCTAGATACGTTAGCATCCATGTTTTATTCTGACTTCTCAATCGATGGAAACGTCACTCTCGGTTTCTGACTTCCAAAGCGAATGGAGCACACCATTAATCATGTGTACAAAATGCTTTAAAGAGTACATTTTATGCTTTTTCTACTCATTTTATTATTTTTATATTATTTTATTATGTTATACAAGTGTTGTTGAGTATGTAAATAAAGAACATGTCACAGATAACCACAATAATTCTCAATGACGATAACTTTGTGAGCCCCCTAGACTATCTAGTATCCATATACGAGTAATGGGGCATGAAACTTCCAACACCAGGAAGTGGTTGACCAATCACAGTTCAGTTTCCGACTGGCCAATCAGAGCAAAGTAGCCGTTCAAGAGCCCTCTGCTGAAGAAGATGAGAACGCTGATGCTGGTGTTTCATCTCGTGACCTAAATAAAGTATAAACTCGAATTGGGCGCAAAATAGGACCTCTTTAAAACCACACTTTGCCTTTTCTAACGATATAATTGGGTAAAAATTGAGTTTCAAAAGAGCGGATACAGCTTTGTTTTCACACTCGACTCTTCACGTTACATTAATCCAACCATCTGACATTAACAGAGGACATTTATTGATGCCTCTGTGCACGACTGACCTGGGCTCTGCAGTGGAGATGAGCAGAGACTTCACAAACATGGAGCAGAGGAAAGCGGTGGAGGGCAGCACGTGGGCTGGAGTCTGCAGAAGCTGTGAGAACGAGAAAGAAAAGTGTCAAACACGGAGGTAAAAAACTGACAAAAGTCTGAAACCCCTTAAAACGTAACTTCTTAAACATGCAAAATTGCCAACTGACCTCCTTAACAGCAGCAGAGGCCTGTGGCAGAGGTGTCCTCTCTGCAGACAGGCCGCTCAGTGTGTCTTGATTTTCCTGCTGCTGCTGGCGTTTCCCCAGCAACAGGCTGAACGGCGTCATGGCGACACTGTCATTGATCACAAGCTTGAAGAAGGGGGGAGAGAAAAAAAAAATTAACGCCAAAGACAAGAGGAAACGTCGCACATTAATAGCCGAGCTGGGCGTTCACGGTCATTCGCCCTCTTTGCTCCTTTCAGGGGGAAACGCATGAGGCGACTGGATACAGGCCTCAGTCCAGCTCACTGTTTGTTCATTGGTGATCACGTGGAAGTGCTGGCTCACTATTATTAACTTGGTCAGTTGAGTTCAGAAAACTGCTGCAAACATCCTCGTTAAAAAATGTATGTTTCATTATGGTATCTCTCGGAGGCCGAGCTGACTGTACCTGTTTGCTGGACGCCATCAGTCTGTCCTCTTCTGCTTTGGTGGTAAACGTCAGTAAGTCCTGCAGGGAGAGGACACAGACGTCAACACCAACAACAACATAAAAAAGTATAACAGTGACATTTAGATTGTATGACACTTAAAGCCAACACAAGACCAGCTATTTAGTGTAGGCTGAAGTTATGTTCACTTAAAGACATAAATACTGATAAGACGATGAGGTTGCCCTTTACTAGCAGATTAATAATACATTGATAGACCTGTAAATGAAGCGGGCACTTTGAAACAGAGGTGTGACATTGAATTGAATAGGTGTTTTTGAGGACATTTGATTTGATCTGGACACCAAACAACATCTGTGTGACCGATTAAAAACCAGTGGGTTATAATTTTGGCCGTGGAGTTTGCAACATAACAGCCACCAGCCTCGCGGTGCAGTCCATGTCACCTAAGGACAAATACATACTGCCGTTTATGACAGCATCATAAAATCTTTACTGTCAGCCAGGTGAATCTTGTGTTTACCATGTACTGCGTGAGGAAGTAGAGCTGGGAGCGGTTTAGCCACTGGGTGCTCTCCTCGCAGCCCTCCAGCATCTCCTCTCTCGGGGCGAAGACGGCTCGAGTGACCCTCCCCGAACACACGGCCTTATGGGAAAACAGCGGCCGAGGCTCGTTGGGCTTAAAGACAAACACTGAAAGAGAAGGGGTAAAAAAAATACAATTAGCAAAAGGAAACATATTAATTCCACAAGACGCACCCTCAACACCTATATATGTACATATACAGATGTATACATATACGCACATATATATATATATACACATATACGCACATATATACATATACACATACATACACATATACATATATGCATACATACACATATACATATATATACACACACATATACACACACACACATATATATATATACACACACACACACATAGAATTTGGACACGAGGTCTGAAACTTACAGTCTGTGCATTTATCCTGACAGCAGAAGGCAACCATGTTCTCAGAGAGAGGGTCGGCCAACAGCAAGCTGATGTCCATGACGGTGCTCCATTCCACTGATAGAGACGACAGGTGACAGAGGAAAACAGACAGACACAAAGTGAGTTAAGTATCATTATATTTATAGGAAAAAAAATCAACTTTAAGTGGAAAAAAATATATATGTCAAAGTGTCCTCACAGGAGCAGGTGAGGAGGTTCCAGCAGCAGAGCAGGCCGTTTTCAGTGGTTCCCAGGAGATACTTGGAACAGCTTAGTCGCCCAAAACAAAGATCCCTGAGAGAGAGAAACAATGTCTCTTTATTTTCCCTGTGACTGTAGAAAAAAAAAACCTCAACTACTTCCCATCCACCCAGCTCCGCACACCACACATATTTCACAGGATTAGCTTTCCTTTTTCTTCTTTTTGCTTTGGTGGTTGGGAACATGTAAGCACAGCCTGGACTCCACAAAGACCCAGTGACAGATGATGCAGTAATCCACTCTTCAAGACTTCAAATAGCTAAAAAAAAAAAAAACTATAACTATAAGAACGCTATAAAGAAAAGGAATTATAATGTGTTAATATAAACTGTTACTATTGCACCAAATTTCGTTTCACGCAATACAACAACAATAAAGCCTATTCTTCATAAGCGTTTTGGCCAAGCAATCCTGTGAAAAATGCATGAATGACTGATTCAGGTCCAATTCATCAGCCTTCATTGTGTGAAGAGTGGAATGCTGGTGAGGTTGAAGGTGAAGTACTTGACCCTGCTCTTCACACATCCATATGTGGTAGTTACAGTATATAATCGTGGGCACAAGGCACCTGTCAAAACAGCTGCATTTTCCAGTTTTTCCCTCCCACCGTCGACGAAAAAAAAAAAAATTCACGTTCAGCTCCCAAACTACACAGGAAACGTCTGCTCCTTTGAAGACTGAGTTTTCAGGTTGAGGCAGACTGTTGGTTTTGACGCTTTATTACGACGAGCTTACATTTATTCAAGAGGTAAAGCAAATAAAATTCTGATTTCCAGGAGACTTCTGTTACCTTGAGGAGAAGTTTCCATCTTTATTCTAAAATCTTAACATGATGAGTCACGGCCTCGATTGCAACTCGTCACGTTTTGCTTGCCCACACACTTAATAAGGAAGACCCTGTGTTCCAGTGCTTGTTTTGGAGAAGTGGTAAAGAAACTAACAGCAGCAGTTTTGTGTCCTCGTTGACCTGACCGGCCCCCGGAGGGAGAGTGGTTGACATTTTTGCAACATTGCGAAACTGCAGCACTTCTACATATCCTTTTTTGTTGTGAAAAAAACAACAAAAAAAAACAGCACATTCCCACACCTCTGCCAGCGTAGCTTCTCATTCACACAGGTCACAGATATCCAAACGTTACTGAATCAGTAGCAGCAGATGTACACAAAATCTACAAGTCCAGTTGATACGGATTCAAAAAAACATTTGACATCCGTCACTGAGAAACCTCGACAGCAAATACACAAACTCTGAATCATCTGGCTGATTGCTCAATCTCTCCCTCTGTGCTTCATCACTACTATTTGAACATAATGAGTTGTTATGTCTTTAAAAATAAAAACAATTGCAGGAAATGAGAGGAAAACATTTACAAAAAAAAAAAAAAGGGACAGTGATCACTAAACAAACCATATTTACATCACAAATTACATGTGAGAGTACATTTTCACACAGCCATCATTTATGAGGCTGTTTACAACACATTTGTGCCGAGTCATTTCAAAGTTCTCTAACTGTGTAACAAATATTGTTCTCCCAAAAAAGGAGAATTAACAAGCACAACCATGAATCAGCTAAAATGCTTTTGCTGCCTTTTTGCTGCATTTTTGCAGTCTGTGCATAGTGAATAATGCTGGGTTTTTGGATTGTACATATTTATTGATACTGACTAGAGCGATTCATTGAGAAAATAATCAGCAGATTAATCGCTTACAGAAATAATCGTTAGTTTCAGCTTTAATACTGACCGATACCGATTCCCATGCCTAATGCCTCACTATCATGAACATGGGCTTTGGTACAAGGAGTGAGCAGTTTTCAAAGCAACAGAAACTTCCCAGTTGGAAAAGACTGTCTTACGACAAGATAAAGTGGCAAACATGTTCTTAAGATAGCATGTACTGAAACCGGCGTAGAATTTACATGGTGAACCTTCTGATAATTGGCTATCAGAGGTTTTTCTGAACTTAAAATACAGTGAAGATAAATTTGGCCCCCTATGTACAGACACTACAAAAAAGCTATGGCACCCTTCTTCTGATGTTGATGTTTGTGTACAGTATGTGTGCCTGTTTATGCTCTGACCTGATTGCTCCAGGCGGCTGAGACAGTGTCGTCAGGAGCTCCCAGGAGGACGGGCTCCACACAGTCACCACCTCCTTGAAGCTGACTGCCAACAGAGAGCCGTCGGTTGAGAAACAGCAGCGCTGCGGCACCAGCCCATGATAGGATCCGACAAAATCGCACGCCCAGGACGGACCTTCATCTGCCGGGCCCGTTCAAAGGGAGGGAGAGGGGGAGACAAGTTAGGATTGAGAGAAAGAATTTGGTTAAATCCTAAAAAAAATCCACTGTTGGTGTTGAAAAACTAAAATGTGCTAAATCATTGTTCTTCAAAGCACTTTGGGTAGAAGCTTCCACCGTGTGACACGAATGGCAGGCTGTGATTAATATGGAGTATTCAAAGCAGGGTTCCCACACCTTGGTGGACATCAAATTCAAGGACCAAATGTGCTGACACACTTAGGATGGGAGGACAACTTGTGTCCAAGTGCTCTGCAGATTCTTGGGGTCTTGGACAAGCAAGTCTTTGTAATTTTCTTTGGTAAGACGGAGACCTTGGAATTTGCATTTCCGAGACATCACGTAATTTACGCTCTTGCTTAACGTTAGCCGCTCATTGTTATGCATGGAATCTCATGTAAATGCAGAGAGAGAGGGAGAGAGAGAGAGAGAGTGGACAGTGCCCACAACACCGCTAGTAATTATGACTCGATGTTTGTCTTGTGTAGGCCTAGTCTACGTACATCAAGCAACGCAGGGCATGGAAACAGTAGGTGGCGTCGTGACACACAAGGGAGACATTTAACTAAATATCTACTTAACTTCTAAAAACTAAAAGTAACAAAGCTTATATAAGAGTGCCCCCTCTCTCTCTGAATTACCCTGTGTCTATTGTCATGGGCAAGATTGTGAACAGAACCCAAAAGGAGAAGCAGAAGTTAATTCTCTCTCAGATCACTTTTTCTGATTATTATGGAATTATTGGCCAAAAAAAAACATGTGATCGACCACAGCTTTAAGGAGATGCAAGCGTTTTTACCCTCTGTGTGGGCTGCTGCGGCAACCTGCCAGGCTTTGAAGTGCCCATCCTTACTGGTGGAAACCAGCATGGTGGTCTGGCTGTCGGCGACGTGGCATAAGCACATGTCTGTAATCTGAGCCTCGTGGGGGGCCGAGATGGTCGTGTTCAGCATAAAACTGTAAATGGTTCGGGAAGCAGAGTTCAAGGTGGTGGGTTCAGGTTCAATAACAAAAAAGAAAATGACGACTAAAACCTCTTATGATTATTATTATTACTGGGCTGAAGTGTCTGTACCTCTGTGTTTGTTCATCAAATGCCCACAGTTTCAAATTAACCTCCAGCTCATCACTCTTCTGTTTTCTTTCTTCGACTGTTGCTAGCCACTTTCCAGAGCCATCGAAGGCCGCTTTGGCCACCTCAAACTGCTGCAGGCCGACCTCATGAATGTACTCCTGCTGCACGATGTCCAGCTGCACAAAACACACACAAACGCTCTCTAAATAAGATGATTTAATGCAATCACAAGAGTCTGAATTAGCCGAAAAATAGCATTTAGTCTATAAAAATGTGTGATTATCTTAATCTCAGCTCATAGAGCAGATTAATGCTTACGTTGTACAGCAGTTTGTCTCTCTGGAGAGAGTAAAACTGCAGGTGTCCCGGCTTCCCGTTCAACACCATGGCTTTGCTGCGTGGGTCCACCATCAAGTCTGTTTTGACACAGTCTCCTGCACCAGAACAGAGTCACAATGAATTATTATTTATGCATGGTAAATGCAGCCGACTACTGTCATTATCCACCGTATTAACATCCACCCATGAATTAACAAAGATTAAGTGACTTTCTTTCAATGCAAAGTATGATTCTACTTAGTGACAGAATGATGATAAAACCAAATAAACACAATTTCCTTTCAAGCTCATGGCTCTCATTCGTTAGTGAAACACATTTTTGTTGAAATCCTCCACAAGTCCAGACAAACCAGGAACAAATATTAAAATTATGGCTTTTTATTCGTGATCCTTCCGTAGCTGTGTAAACATGACATGAAAATCCACCACCGCAGGATTGTTTGAGTTCCTTAATCTGTCTGATGTCGTTTAGTCATGTGTGATTTTTGTATTTTTCCACTCTCATATAATTTGCCGGTACTTAAATTTAAATTGAAAGCTTCTTTTATTATAATCAAGATTTTCCTCACCTTTGACCAGGCCCTGAATGATCGCCGATACTTTAACACAACTCTGGATGATGGTGATCTCTGCAACAAGGAACACACTGGCGTGAGAATCAAATACCCATAATGTGTATGGCAAAGGCCTAATTTATAATGTGTGCCATCTTAGTGCATATTACAGGAAGATATGGTCCTTACTGTTGTCACTGTGTGAGGTACAGAACAGAGCTCCATCAGGCGAGACAGTAACGTGTGTGATGGCAGCTCCCAGGCGGGGCAGGAAGTCCTTATCGTTCTCTTGGGTGTATCGCCACTGGACGAGCACCGCCTCCACGCCGCCGCTCAGCAAGTTAGTGCCTTGATAAAACAGAAATACGACAGTAAAACACAAATCTAGGCTTTTTCAGTAATGAAATGAAACAGAAGATAAGGTGTTGGACAAAGCGGGAGTACCCTCTGGAGTGAAGCACAGTGAGTTGACAGCGTTGTGATGCCAGTGTAGAGTCGAGTATGTGTACTCCTTCTTCTGATTGAAGTTTCTCCTGAAACAGAATTCCGTCAGAATAATACAATTTCACCCTCACCAAACATCCAAAAGACTGCAGATGTTTAGTCCAAAAAAATACTGTGCAAAATCATCAACGCGTGGCTTTGCGAGTTTACGCAAGTCAAGGTCATTCTCGTCTCGCCCCACACTCACCACAAGCGAATCTTGCCATCTTCATGCCCCGTGGCGATGCAGTCATCTTTGGGGTGACAGGCAAGACACGTGAATGTGTTCTTTCCTCCCTTCTTGTTGTCTTCTTTGAGGGGAAACCTAGCAAACCACACGAGAACAGCATGAATCTCTTCGTCAAATCTCTTCAAAAAAAATTTCCCTTGTTCACATAGTTTTAAGTTGAAAAAGAAGAATATATAGTGAGCATCCACTTCTAATGATTGGTCGGTGATGCTCTGGCTCACCTGTATATCTTCTGCTTCTTGAAGAAGTAGACCTCCAGCAGCAAACCTTTAGCTGAAGCAATATGCTGCCCCTATGAGGATGAGAACATTCGATGAACATCACATTCAATTTAGAGACTGATGCAAGTGCGTTGAAAGTCAGTGACAGTCTTAAATGGAAGCTGTCCTATTATATATCACGCAAATAGAAGTAACTGAGTTTAGGGCCAACAAAAAAGTATGTTTTTCTGTTTTTGTCCGTCTGTGAGCAGTACAACTCAAAAAATTAACAATGCATCTGAAAATGTGTATTCTGGATTTTTTTAAGATTCATTAATGGCACTCCCTGTGTTCCATGTACATTTATTCTACCAACATATTTTACTGGTACTTTGAGGACCATATTTATCATATATTGGCTATGGTACAGTTTTAGTTTAACACAGCAGAGGGAGAGCTTTCAAACCAATTTCCCTCTGATACTAGGGGTGTGCACAAGTGTGGTTTTGTGTTGTATTTAATCCTCTGACCACTAGTTAAGCACCAGGCATTTGGCCTCCCCCAACTCCTCTTACTAGACAAATACTGTATGGTGTTTATACATTGCGGTTTTAAAATATTTTCTTCTTTTAACCATATAGTATCCCAATACTTAATATTGTCATCCTTGTATCAGTACCAGTACAGCCCTGTTTGATAACTTCACCAACACTATGCAGGGGATAAATTTCAGCTTTAGGAGTGTAACAGTTGAACATGGTGTGTTGGTTCATACCCCTCTGCCGAAGGCAATGGTTGCTGGGTTGGAGCTGACATCACTGAGAACAGCAGACAGCTCTCCGGCCTCGACCAGCTGTTCTCCGCTCTGCGGCAGATGTAGAGCAACCAGCTGGAACAACTCTGTGTGCACACACACACACAAATCTATCAGTTACACAGTCTTACCCAATGACCTACAACCCAGTTTCTCGTATGCTGAAGCCATAGTGGGCGATTTGTATTTGGATCTGCTGCCCCCTACAGGTAGAGTTTAAAAACAATAGTTCCAACTTAAATAAACAACAGACTCAATCAATTATACAACTTCACATACCAGATCTTTGGTCACCAAGTGGGGGTGTCACAATAAAGATGATCCCTTCATGGTGTGCAGATGCATAGAGGGAGTAAATGGGGCATCCGATGACATAAGTCTGGAAGAAATCATGTTTTGACATGTCACAGAAACAGTTGCAAGGGGTCATACATATTTTCAACAACTTTTGAGTGACTACGTGAATTTTTATCATGTAGTCTCTAGAATGTCTGCATTAAACAATAATAAAAGTGTATGTCAACAAGGGGAAAATTACCTAATGTAATGTATAGTTGTGATCCATTATTATACTGTATGTGAATCAGATCGGCATGTGGCTTTTTCATGACCGCAGGAATGACACTTATTCACTGCTGAGTTAGCAACAATGAAATGCCTCGTGTCTACCGAGCAGTAAAGCGCTGTACCTTAATGAGGATACCATCCGTGAAGTCCCAGAGTCTGACAGTGCCATCTGTTGAACAGGAGTAGAGCTGCAAACACAACAAAAACACATTAGCTCAGTCTGGAATGAGAGGAATGGGTGCTGCAGAACAGAGCGTCCAAAAACAAAAATGTATGGAAAACCTTCAGGGAACCCCATGGCGTAAACAATAAGATTTGTAAATTCTACCTGGTAAACTTCTGGAGTGTGGTGTCAGGTGTACGTATATTTAGTGCGTACCTGCAGGTGGTTGGTGGGTTTGAGCAGTAACCCTGTCACCAGGTCGGTGTGTCCGCACAGGTCGTGGAGACACTCTTCTGTGGAGGTGCTGAACACTTTCACACATTCTCCCGAGGCGCACAGGAGGAATCTGCCATGATGTCAAAACACATTTACACTTAATAATAATAATAATATGTATTAATGATTTTACTCCACTACATTTCACATAGGTAATGGTCTGCATTTATATAGAGCTTTTATCGTCTTGATGAGCTGCTTTACACTATAGTTTTGACATTCACCCATTCAAACATCTTTGATACCATTCACATACTTCAACATGGGGTTAAGTGTCTTGCTCAAGGACACATGCAGTCTATCAGAGCCAGGAATTGAACCTGCAACCTTCGGCTCAATCACAACTCTACACTTTGTAATACTTTTACATATCAGAAAATTACTTTAATGTCATACACTTTCATGTTCTGGTAAGATACTTGTACTTTTACTCAAGTATCTCTTTAAAGTAATAAGACTGCTAAACAGTCTGGGTGACCAGGGCAACAGCCTTGTGTTGCTAATGCTAACAGCTAACACTCCCATCTTTAGCTCATAAAAAACCTCCAAAGGCCGCGAAAACGTCTACCACCCAAAACTGAATATTAGCGGTTGGAAAACACACACTCACCTGGAGTCGTTGCTTATGACCGGCTCTCTAAAGTTTAATTTACTGCCACCACGGGGAACCACGCGGATTCCTGCGTGCTCAACCATGTTTTCACTGAAGCCACCTTTCAACTGCGACCTCACAGACGGAGAGTCAGAGGTTTACTGCCCCCTGCTGGACTGGAGGCGCAGTGCGCTCAGGCTCTTCTGTGTTGTGTTGTTACCACATTTCTCCACCAGGTGAAGCTGTTCGTCAAACAGCAGTGGATTACCAGATATTTTACTATTTTAACTAGTTTATAAGAGTTTTGGAAGACAAAACATTGTATTAGTTTAAATAATAAATCAAAACGGATGATATAATGTTTGTTTTTTATTGCAAATGTATTAGTTTGACTAATTCTGTCAAAGTTGTTGTTTTTTGTATTATATTATATATTGTATTATGTGGTCTGTTTTGTTGTGTGTTTTTTTTTTTGCTGATAAAATTATAAATTGCACATGTAGATCAATCTATTGGTTCAAACTCTCAAACCACAATCACCCCCCCCCCCCTCCCTCACTGTGTGTGTGTCTCCACCTCTTTCCTGCAGAGCTTGTTGAAAAACGAAAGTCACACAGAGAAATTTATAAGTGCACATGTTGAGTGTGAGTAAGACACAAAGAGAGAGCGTGAGTGAGAGAGAGACACACACAGACACACTGAGAGAGAGAAAGCAGCACTCAGGTAAAAACAATCAAACTATTTATTACAGTGAATGAATAACTAAATTTGTATATTTTCCCATACATAAGACACTTATTATTTCAGGTGATAACAGTCTCTCTGTGTGTGTGTGTGTGTGTGAGATGCAGCATGAGTCAGTGGAAGCAGATTCAGCAGTTGGAGATCAGACTCCTGGAACATGTGGACTATCTATACGACGATAACTTCCCCATGGACATCAGACAGGGACTTGCCAGCTGGCTCGAGGCTGAGGACTGGTGAGTGTTTCCCTCCTTTCACAAAAGCCTGATATGGTTTTTAGTAGAACATATGTTTAAAAAAAACAAAAAAAACATCACTCCTCACTTCTGGTTTAGGGTCAGATTTATGAAAATATGGACATGAAACTCTCAAACTGTGCAAAATATGTGAGGTATGAATGATTATATCTTATATAAGTAAGGGAATGTAAGTTATGTTATCATCATTGTTGTCACAACTTCCCACATTCATTAAAAAAACAGTCAATGCTGAACAATAACTTTGCCTTTAACTTAACCACTTCCTCTGAAATGAGGTTCTGCCTCACTGGGACCAGGTTTTGGTCTCCATGAGGTCTGCTGGTCCTGAAACGGTCAGCGTTTTATCTTGCTTTAATAATGAAAAATGCAGGTGTTCATCAGTCTAATTTCTGAAAAGCTCGGCCAAATTGATTGAATTGAACTGAATTAATACAAAGTTAATATACAGTTATTATCTTATTTAATTTATACTGTGCCTGCTGTCTCTTGTACCTCGTTGCACTGATCATTGTACTTTCCACTTCCAAGTGGCAGCGCTGCACCATGTACTGTATGTGAAACCATGGATCTTCTCCTTGGCTTTCCTTGCTCATCTTTCTGTGTGTGTTTTCAGGGACACGGCAGCCAACGAAGAGTCAATGGCGGCCACGCTCTTCTCCAGCCTGCTGTCCCAGCTGGAGAGGGTGCGCTCGCAAGAGCAGAACTTCCTGCAGAGGCACAACATGAAGATCATACACCAACAGCTGCAGGTGCTTCCATTTGTCTTCTCACCATCGTGTCTTTTTCCCTCATCAGCTTTCACTTCACAATGCAGGAAAAAATGTCAAAATACAACTGCAGCCACAGACACTCGCCCATGAAACACACCCGTGAAAAGACACGCCCTCTGGGAGGAGACTGAAACATTAGGGGTCAGGGTCAAGGTCAAGGTAAGGGTCAGAGTTACGGTTAGTGGGCATGTTTTCCAAAGTGGAAATCTTTCCCTTCTCGGACTCAACGCGTACACATCGCTGACATATAAGTCCCGCCCCCTGTTAATAGCTCTGCCCACTTCTAATCCCACCCCTTCTTTTGCAGTTTGCGTAATTGAGACCTAGCCCAAAATATAACCCTAATGACGTAATATCTATTTTTTTAAGTCTTTAATTTTCCCGACTTCTCGTGTGGTTCTGCGACGCGATGCTTTTTTAAAAAAAATCTTTAGTTTAGCTAACTTCTCGCGTGGTTCTGTGCAGTTTGGACAACTTGAAGTCCCGCCTACTTGTAGCCCCGCCCCCTACTTTGCAGTTTGCTGTTCAGTTTTTGCCAATAAAATCCACCAAATGTCACACAATCGATTGCCTGAACAACTTGCACTGCAGAATAATTGGTTTTACTAATCACTAATGACTAATAGCTGACAATAACATTTTGCACCTTTGGGGGGGGGGGCAATATATGACCACTCATTCATTCTGTAATACACAAATGACGCAAAACAGCTTTCACTCCAATAATCTCAGTATGAGAAAGCAGTGTGCTTAGACAGAAGAGAGCCAACTGAGGACGTGACAACATATGAATGCAAAAACACTAATAAGATTAAAAATAATTATATTCATCAATAGCGTGATGGAACTATCACCTTTTGCAGCAGCACATTTAAAACCTCTTCAATAAGGAGAAGTAGTTTTGTGGCGTGTACTCGAGTTGACGGGGAAGTTAAAAGAGAAGTCGTGGGTGTGAGTGTGGCTTCTATTATTTGTTGTGTTGTTTTCCTCGCTACGGCCTCAAGTGTCAACACGTAACATGTCACAGAGGATAAAAAAAAGTACATTAAAACGCTTAAAGTACATGCAAAGCACAAGCTTTTTCCTCTGTATTTATTTGGGCGCGTCTGCATGTTATTTAGCCGGAGCAGACGTCAGAGCTGGTTGACGTGGCAACCCTCACAATCAATGTGAACCTTTGCACATGTGAGGCGTGTGCTGCTGTTTCCTGTGCATCCGAATATGTGTGTGTGGGTGTGTGTGTGTGTGTGTGTGTGTGTGTGTGTGTGTGTGTGTGTGTGTGTGTGTGTGTGTGTGTGTGTGCCAAAGTCTACTCTTCGACAGAGGAAGTACTGTAGTCACTGTTTGTTGTGCGGCTCCTTGTTGTCGTTGTTGTGATGCAGCGTATGAACGGAGATGCGTGGAAGTCCGTCTTAGACTTTTCTGACTGCAAACTGTAGTCTGTGTCACTTTATCGCCCGCTCGCTCACGCCCCCTGCACCAAAGTCCATTCAAAAAATCATCTATTTTTACATCTCGGCGCACAACGAGGTTTTTGATTTTAAGTTTATTTTATTTGATAGGGACAATGCTCATTAATCAACAGACAAATTACTTGCTGTAAACAAGCCAGAGTCAGCTACAAGTGCTAGTTTCCATCTGTTGTCCCTAGCCAAATCTTAAAAGGCACAATAAAATGCCAAAAAAAAGCTTTATTTAAGTCCACGTTTCTCAAACTGTGGCGCGAGCTTCCTCTTGTGGTAAAAAACCTGTTCTACTGTACACTACCGTTCAAAAGTTTGGGGTCACTTAGCAATGTCCTATTTTTTGACGGAAAAACACTTTTTTTCAAATGAATATAACACTAAATGAATCAGAAATACACTCTATACATTGTTAATGTGGTAAACGACTATTAGCTAGCTGCAAACTTCTGTTTTTTAATGGAATATGTACATAGGTGTATAGAGGCCCATTTCCAGTGTTTGCTAATGTTAGCTAATGCTACGTTAGCATGGCTGAACACAGTTTTGCTGGTTCTTTGACGAAAGCAAAGCTTGAAGGGCAACATTTTGAATAAAAATCATTATTTCTAATCTTGTCAATGTCTTGACTATATTTTCTAATAATTTTTGCAACTCTTTTGATGAATAAAAGTGTGACTTTTAATAGAAAACACAACAAAATTGTATAGGTGACCCCAAACTTGTGAACGGTAGTGTATATACGTACACCAAGGTATAATAATTAGTCAGATTATCTCAATAGGAGAACCTTTACTACAATCAATTAAAATTACAATTATATTGTGATAATCACTGTTATTTTTGCTGTTTCATGGGAAATACCCTCATTTGTGTTTGACCTTCACTGGTTGTCAGCAGAAATGTTTAACCCTTTAAGGCACGCACCAAGAAAAAAGCAAAATTATTTATTTGCATTTTTTATTATTTTATTATTTTACTTACTTATGATAATCATAATGACAATCAATTTTTTATTTTTATTTTTGTGAAATTAGACCCTACAGTATTTCAGATAACGGTTGAGACGTCTGTTCATAATAAACCTGCTTTGCATAATTCATAATGTACAACATTCACAAGTCACATTAAGTGTTCGTGAGTTCAGCTCGATGCATTTTTCAATGAGATTTAGTGACTTAAAATGTGGTCGACCAAATGGTTGAGTAGTGCCTTAAAGGGTTAAAAGCAGGTGTCTTCAGCAGTCTGTTGAATAAATCGATGTAAAGATCTGTGCGCTTTGTGTTGGCCGCTGTGATGAAAGTGACTGTGTAGGCGCGTGTAAATGCGTCCTCAGTCGTCAGTCTGGCAGCGATGCTGACGCATGATAACTTTTAGTCAGACCTGGAGGCGAGACAGTGAGCGAAAGAGAGAAAAAAAAATCCTCTCTCTTCCCACAGCAGAACTGGTTGCACTATTCAAAGAAGGAGAGGATTTGAATTTAGCAAAAATAAATAAATAAGAGTCTGCGTCAGGGAAAGATGAAGCAGTCTGTGTTTATATGCATACATTAATGTGTAAGACGGGATAAATGAGTGGTTTTTGGGGGGATGTGGGGGAACTCCACTGAATTTACACAAAAAGGTCAGTTTGCCAGTCACAGGAAGTGGAAGGAACTGTGCACTATCTGTGTAAAATGTCTTCCTTCTGTCAGTCACACCTATGACATCTTCGCGAAAGAAAAAAAATATTTAGACGAAATTAACGTTATGGCTACAGGCGATAACGCCTTTTGGAAACGAAAGCGCTTGCTTTCACCTTTGATTTCCACGCTCTTCGTCACTGGAACCAGAATCAGGATGGACCACATTCCTTTTTGCCGAGTCAACGCATTAAAGCGATTCCCGTAAAGAAAGAAGAGATCCTATCGTTAAGGCCGTGATTTTACGGGAAACCTGATCAGGTTCTTCTAAAAAACCATTTGATAACAATTTAGATTAGGGAACACATATTCACCATTAACTAGGTGCTTACTAACATGCATATAAGTCGCATACTAGCCCTTTATTAGTAAATATTAAGCACATACACTCTTATGTCTTCTTATCTTATCTTAAATAAAAGTGCTAAGTAGAACCATATAAGGTTCTTCGGCTTGTCCTCATAGGAGAACCCTTTTTGTTCCAGGTAGAACCCAATAACCCTTTTAAAACCCTTTATTTAGGAAAGGGGTTTTAAAGGGTTCTCTGGATCAAAATGGTTCTTACTGGAACCATTAGTGTTACCAAGAACCCTTGAAAAACCCTTTCTTCGGGGAAAGGGTTTTTCACAAGCAAATGGTTCCAGGTAGAACCTCAGCCCTTGTAGAAGAACCCTTTTGGAACCCTTATTTCTAAGAGTGTATTAACACCTTATGTAGGAAACATCTTAATTCATGTCATAATAGAGGTAGAATAAGGTTAGATAGAATAAGGTTTTAATAGGTGCTTAATGATTACTAATAAAGGGCTAGTATGCTTATATACGTTAGTAAGCACCTAGTTAATGGTGAATATGTGTTGCCTAATCTAAACCTATTTATCCAAACTCTAATTGCAAAGGTTCTTCTTCTTCTTCTTTGTGTGATCTACCTATGCTGATTTAATGTTTTTGTAACGTGGAGTTTTTCTAATTGTTGTGTGTGTGTGTGCACACAGATGAAGTACGCGTCCAACCCTGCAGTCATGGCCAGAGTGATCTCCACCTGCCTGAGGGAGGAGCGACGCATCCTCTCCAGCGCGTGCGCGCAGGAACAGGTTTGTGTCACACACACACACACACACACACACACACACACACACGCTCGCTTTCGTGCCTCAGAGGGAAATTCCCTGTTGTTGTTGATCAGTGCTACCTGCTGCTGGTAAATCAGGCCACTACCAGGAAGAGTGCGCCGCTCAACATCCACCCCCACATTCCCAGTCACTTCAACGTATTCCCAAAGAAGCTGTGAGGAATGGAAAACTACAGTCACACCTGTCACTTACAGGAACTGTTGAAGTGTTGCACAAGACTTTTTTTTCACTTTCCCCGGCTTACACACATAATACAAACACCCTATTATTATTTTTAACCCTTAGAACACAGAGTATTTTGGCTGCTTCTTCATTACTACTTCATTACTATGTTTAAACGTACAGTTTATAAGTATGTCATTTTGTGACAAATGAATCATAACTTTGACTCGACGACGCATGAGAAGACGAAAAAATAACACATTTTAAAGCCTGTATATGTGACCTACAAACAACCCCCTTCAGAGATTAGAGTCAGAATTCTGAGATTAAAGTCAGAATTCTGAAAAAAAAGTCAGAATTCTGAGATTAAAGTTAGAATTCTGAGATTAAATTCTGACTTTTTCAGATTCTTAATTTGATCTCAGAGACTTTAATTTCGGAATCCTGAGATTTAAGTCTCTGAGATTAAATTCAGATTTTTTTCTTCTTTAATCACAGAATTCAGAAAAGTCAGAATTCTGAGTTTTTCTTTATTTTTTTATTCAGAATTCAAAAGTCAGAATTCTGAGATTGAATTCTGACTTTTTTCGGGCCACGTAAAAAAAAAACAGAAAGGCAGAAAACAGCATGAATTCTGAGATTAATTAATTCTGTTTTTATGAGCTAATTTTGTGACTTCTGCACAACTATCGGTACTATATATCACAACTAAAAATGCACTATAAAATGAATCATAATTTTGACTTAACGACAGACGAAAAGACAAATTTTTTTTTATTTTTAAAGCCTGTATATGCGACCTATAAACCCCCCCAGCATGTCCATATAAGGAGTTGTGAGCACGAAGGGTTAACTGACAAAGTACATAAATATAAGAGAATAAGAGAATTAAAAACTTGTCGTTTCTGAACAGGGTCCACTGGAGAAATCGATGCAGGATTCTGTGGCCTTTGAGCGGCAGAAGAACATGGACAACAGACTCGGGCTCATCAGAGGCAGCGTGCAGGTAACTGGAACACACCTCCACAACAGTATCGTTACACTTCATTCTGTTAAAATCAGTTCACAAAAAGACTCCGTCTGTGTCTAGTTGATGGACCAGGCTGTGAAATACATCGAGGACATGCAAGACGACTTTGATTTCCGTTACAAGACCCTTCAGTCCCGAGGTGAGACCTGGTGAAAACAAACACGTTCTTATCCCTGTGGAAAAAGAACTTGTCAGTGCTCAAAGGTGTGTGTGTGTGTGGGGGTGTGTGTGTGTGTGTGTACTTGTGTCAGACTCATCAGATAGGAACTCCGAGATGATGAAACAGGAAGTGACAAGGCTGCAGGAAATCCTCAACAGGCTCGACTTCAAGAGAAAGGTACGCGCGCGAGATGTTCGGAGATGTTTAGCGGAAAAACAGAAACCTTGCGGCTGTCGCTTATGCCTCTGTCTGCGTAGGAGATCCTGTCCAAGATGGACATCGTGGTGAAGGAGATCGACGACCTGGTCACCTCTCAGCTCAACCCCGAGCTGCAGGACTGGAAGCGCAGGCAGCAGATCGCGGCCATCGGCGGTCCACTGCTCACCGGACTGGACCAGCTGCAGGGCTGGTAACAGACCACATAATCGTACCATAAATGTCCAAAACATGTAGATATTATAACGTACTGCGGGATTTCAGCGGGCAATGGTTATGGACTTGCATAGACGTTGGGGGTCAAAGGTCAGCGTCAGGGTGACCACACATACATGTTTTTGTGGAAAAGGGGTCAAACTGAAATGTCCTGTGGACCAATGAGCATCTAGTCTGGTCAATAGGAGGCCAGTATAACACAATATTCCATCTTGATATCACAATTAAGTAGTGCTGGGCACGTTAACCGCGTCAAGGCTAACGCACATTGCGTTTCCATGACAACGGACTGGAAAAAGACGTACGTGGCGTCATGTCCAGGCACCGTTTACCAGTTAGCTCCGTTAGTTACGTTAGCTGCATTAGCGCCGTTAGCGTGCCTACAGTGGAACTGGAGCGGTCTGTTTATGAATCGAAAAACCGCAGCGCTACAAAATACCTGTTTACTGCGTATGTGCGCCTCTGTTTTTAAAGTTTAGCGTTACTTTAGAGACTAATTTTAACAATCGGGAATCACGTAAACATGACAGTTGTCATGGAAACGCGCCGCGCGTTAATGTGCGTTAGCGTTAACGCGCCCAGCACTACAATTAAGATATAGATGATGCTATTTCACAGATTTTAAAGTAAAAGTGTTTGTTTTGGTATGGCATGATATAATAAATCTACAGACATAAACAAAGTCATTAACATGATATAAGATAGATTGGGAGGCCGCATGTGGCCCACGGGCCGCCACTTTGACACCTCTGGTTTAAACATTATACACTGTATATTCACAATGGTTGTGTAATGGATGAAATATCTCTCACTTGTCCCCCCCCCCCCTCCCTCTCAGGTTCACTGTGACAGCGCAGAGTCTGTTCCAGATCAAGCGTCAGTTGGACAAACTGGGGGAGCTGGTCGTCAAGGTGACGTACGAGAGCGACCCGATCCCGCAGCAGAAACCTCAGCTGGAGGAGCGAGTGAAATACCTCATCTATCACCTCATCAAGAGGTCGGTGAAGACATTTGAAAGAGGGCAGACACAACCGATAGTATACAGAAACAGTCCTTTGTCCTTTTCTACCACGTAACGACATGAGGGTCGCCAATCCCAATCCCTCAGGACCAACACACAGAGATGAGCTACCATTCACACCAGTGTCCAATAATCCAGTGTTTATCACTGCCCTCGTGTGTCTGAGCAGGGAAAATCATCTAAAACATGCAGGGGTAGTGGGGTCCCGAGGACCAGAATTGAGAACAACCTAATAATGACCTAATCCCTAATCTGTAGAAGAGGCCAGAGTACTAAGAGAGAAGCCACGTGCAAGTCACTTTACCCGATTCAGCTGAAATTATATTATAAATGTGTATTTATTTGAGCGTACAGCAAACAAACAGGAGATTGAAATTCTTAATCTGGGTTTGACAGACATCTAATCCCAGATGTAAGAAAGCAGAATTTGTGGGATTTTGCTTGTTTCCAGTTACGCATGATTTCCTCTCCAAGTTCCTAAAGTGAGATCGATAGCAGGGAAAAAAATCTAAAACATGCAGGGGTAGTATAGGGACCCAAGGACCAGGATTGAGAACTAACGCAATTACCTAATCCCTAATCTGTAGACGAGAGAGAAACCACGCGCAAGTCACTTTACCCAGTTCAGCTGAAATTATAGTATAAATGTGTATTTCTTTGAGCGTACAGAAAACAAACAGAGTTTGAAAGTCTTAATCTGGGTTTAACAGACCAGGATTGAAAACACCCACAGTGACCCTAATCCCTAATCTGAAGAAGAGGCCACAGTACTAAGAGAAAAGAGGAGCCACATGCAAGTCACTTTACTCGATTAATCTGAAATGATAGCATAAATGTACTTCTTTGTGTGTGTGTGTGTGTGTGTGTGTGTGTGTGTGTGTGTGTGTGTGTGTGTGTGTGTGTGTGTGTGTGTGTGTGTGTGTGTGTGTGTGTGTGTGTGTGTGTGTGTGTGTGTGTGCGTGCGTGTTGTGTGTTTTCACTCTCAGCTCATTTGTGGTGGAGAAGCAGCCGTGTATGCCCACACATCCACAGAAACCACTCATCATCAAGACTGGAGTGCAGTTCACCACCAAAGTCAGGTATCAACAACACGTTATTGTCGCCACATTATTACGTTTCACGTCTTTTGTCAAAGCTGCCGCCGGTGAAATACCTTTGACCTGTAACGAAATGCCCATTTTTCCAGAATAACTCTCAATATCTGTCAATAATAGAAACTATGTACAGGTATTTTTCCAGTTTTCTCCTCTCTGGTGACAAAGACACTGATTTGAGTGAAATTACCGTAATAACCACACTTTGGCTTTGCTCATCTACGGTAATGCAAATGTGTCGTGGGTGATACGCTCGCTGTTTAAAGGGTTAAAAGCCAAAATAATCATTTTAGATGAATTACTGTCTTGATCGATGCACGTCTTCTTCTGCAGGCTGAAGAAAACACCGTTTCTCACAGATCTGCACGAATAATCGCACAGTAACGATTATAAATATGTTATTCGGATCAAAATGAAACATGTAGCATGACAAGAGACTTTGACCAATCACGGCACAGCTCCTTGAGTTAGTTTGTTGACGCACATTAATTCTCCTCCTGATTTCTCGCAGACTCCTGGTTAAGCTCCCAGAAGTGGATTATCAGCTGAAAGTGAAAACAACATTTGACAAGTGAGATTTTTGGACAATATGAACAAAAGAAATGACGTTATATACAGTATAGTGCTGCTCTGTCTGCATGATAAAAATCCAAATGAATATGATATTTTGTTTGTCTCCAGGGACCTCCCCCCGGGCAGAGTGTGAGTGAAGCACACACACAACACTTCGATACAGGATGTCGTACTGCAAATGTTTAATTTTAGCACTGAGATAAACAGGGTAGTCTGTAGTTTCAGGTTCAGGTCGGTCGGAGTTAGAGGAGAAAACAAACTGTTTGGACTGTTATCGTCTGAAAAAACCTTCAGTAACTACTTCCTGCAGCGAAACTGAGAGTCTTGTTCTGTTGTTCTACCATCTTTTAAACCCTGAGAACACAGAGCATTTCGTATGGAAGAGTGTAAGTGTCACATGTAAAAAAAAACAAAAAAAAAAAACAGAATGAATTCTGAGATTAAATTCTGACCTTTTTCTCGGGATTATGAGATTAAATTTAGAATTCTGAGATTAGTCAAAATTCTGAGATTAAATTCGGACTTTTTTCTGAGGATTCTGAGATGAAAGTCAGAATTCCAAGGGGGAATAAAGTCAGAATTCTGAGATCAAAGTTATAATTCTGAGATTAAATTCTGACATTTTATAAATAAATTCAGATTTTCCTCATAATTCTGAGATTGAAGTCTCTGAGATTAAATTTTGTTTTTGTTTTTTTTCTCGGAATTGTGACTTTAATCTCAGAATTTAAAACGTAGAAAGAAAGAAAGAACGGAAACAGCATAAATTCTGAGATTAATTAACTGTTTTTATGACCAAAAAAGAAAAGAAAATGGTCTAATTTTGTGTCTTCATCTTCTTTAAACTATTTGATGCTCTTGTCTGTTTTAGTTTGCCTTTGTCTGTGTTGTTATGTTCCTTTAAAAAGTGCCACGTGAACTCTTTTCTCAGAAGTCGTCAGTTTTTCATCCTGACAAACAACACAAAAGTTATGGACATCGAGGACTACTCTAACGGCTGCCTCTCGGTGGAGTTCCGACACCTGGTGAGAAAATTAACCCGTCCATCCATCCATCCATCCATCCATCCATCCATCCATTCATTCATCACAAGCCTTTCTCTCGCTGTAGTTCTCCGTTTTGTCTGAAAAGTGTTCTGTGACGTTAGATTTCCTGACTGATTTTAGCCGTTAATTTGTATCCCACAGCAGTTGAAAGAGAAGAAATACATCAATGGCACAAAGGGAACTGAGGTAAGATGAGCTTCATTGTTCTCTTGTTTATCACCTGGGTTGTTGATTGAAGTTCAGAAAGACAGATATATCAGCGTATCGGTCCCTGATGTGTGTGTGTGTGTTTCAGGGTCTGCTCTCCGTCACTGAAGAACTCCACTCTCTCAGTTTTGAGGCTTGCTTCACGGTGCAGGGCCTCACCATCGATCTGGAGGTCAGAGTCGGTTTTACTTATCGTGTTCCGCTGTGTTGCTATGGCGACCACTCACTCACTCACTCATCCACTGTGTTTAACCGTTTCAGACATGTTCTCTGCCGCTCGTGGTCATTTCCAACGTGAGCCAGCTGCCTGGAGGCTGGGCCTCCGTTATGTGGTATAACCTTCTGACGGACGAGCCAAAGGTGCGCAAACTCATTTCTAACACAGCCATTTCCGATATTTTTTTCGACCTGCGCCCTAGAAATGTGGGTGTGTACGTGAATTATACTTAGAAAAAAGGTTCATAATTTGTCCGGTAGATCACTTTGGGTGGCAGCCGCAAATCATACAAGAAATCGTATGATGGTTATATCCATAAAAAGTGCTTGTTTTCGCCAAATAAATCTTGCGTAGTCTCTTGTGATCTTGAGTAGTCTCGCGTGATCTTGCGCGGTCTCGCGTGATCTTGAGTAGTCTTGTGTGATCTTGCCTAGTCTCGCGTGATCTTGCCTAGTCTCGTGTGACCTGAGAGTAACTCAGAATACATGGTCGAATAAATGGAATTCCCCTTTAAGAACGCCAGCTTTTCACCCGAGAGTCGTAACGGTTAAAATTATTCACTTCTTGTGTGGGCAGCGCCGGGAATGTCACCGGGTGACACGAACACTGACAACGATTTGAATGTTACGAGACATTTTACATTTAAAGGTTACCCACTGCAGCTTTAACGACAAAAATTGACAAGTTAATAACACTTGTGAAACTTATTTTTACTGAACTCCAATGGCCCAGCAGGGGGCAGTGGCGCTATACTGATAGATTATTATTAATAAATCATCTCCATGTCTTCACAGAACTTGGCGTTCTTTGGAAACCCACCTCGGGCCAGCTGGAGCCAGCTCTCTGAGGTTCTTAGCTGGCAGTTCTCCACCTTTGCGGGTCGGGGCCTCAACAAGGAGCAGCTAAGCATGCTGGGAGAGAAGCTTTTTGGTATGCTTAACCATTTGGGAATAGCCGAAATGAGGCTGCACTAACCTCCCCATTTACCCTGCAATGCTATGTGTTGTCAGTGGCTAATTTACAAAGTTATATGAAGAAAGGCTTCCTTGACTTTGAACGATCGTGATTCATTTAGGTGTTACCAATTCAGTTTGTCTTGTGCGCATCTTCCTGCAGGTCAGCATATCTCCTGCACTGACTACCAAGTGTCCTGGTCAAAGTTTTCCAAGGTAAGGACTGAAAATGCAGAGACACACGCACAGTCTCATTTGAATACAATGGTGCCACCTAGTGGACGACTGAAAGCATTGTTTTTGACACGTACGCATGCTGTGTCGCTCATCTTCAAGGAGAACATTCCAGGGAAGCCCTTCAGCTTCTGGACGTGGCTGGACTCCATCCTGGAGCTCATCAAGAAACACTTGCTTCCGGTTTGGAACGAGGAGTAAGCTCTGCTGCCGTCATAGCACATTTCTGCTACGCACTGAAGGCTTTTATTGTGGAATCAATCAGATTAAGTTTAGACCAATGTGTTACAATTGCAGACGTCACTTTCATTTGATTGTTTCCGATAGATTTAATGATTCAAAGGTAATAAGATGGCTTAATTTATGGTAGAAATTAGAATCTTAGAAAAGTGCAGAGTAGAACCATATAAGGTTCTTTAGCTTGTCCTCATAGGAGAACCCCTTAGTGTTACCAAGAACCCCTTTATTCGGGAAAGGGGTTTTAAAGGGTTCTCTGGATCAAAATGGTTCTTACTGGAACCATTAGTGTTACCAAGAACCCTTGAACCCTTTACCGGAGAAAGGGTTTTTCAGAAGCAAATGGTTCCAGGTAGAACCTCAGCCCTTGTAGAAGAACCCTTTGGAACCCTTATTTCTAAGAGGGTAAAAGGAATTGGGCAGCCCAAAGGAACTTGTGTTCGACTTATTTAAACTGAAGTTCCGAGCATTAAATGTCCTTTCTTTCTTTCTTTCTTTCTTTCTTTCTTTCTTTCTTTCTTTCTTTCTTTCTTTCTTTCTTTCTTTCTTTCTTTCTTTCTTTTTCTTTCTTTCTTTCTTTCTTTCTTTCTTTCTTTCTTTCTTTCTTTCTTTCTTTCTTTCTTTCTTTCTTTCTTTCTTCCTTGTAGCTACATCATGGGTTTTGTGAGTAAGGAGATGGAGCGCACTCTGCTGAAGGACAGAGATTCAGGCACGTTCCTCCTACGCTTCAGCGAGAGTCACCTTGGTGGGATAACGTTTACCTGGGTGGAGCGTGGCGACAATGGTGAGGTCATTTTCAAACATACACCAAAGAAATGATCATGAATGTTGATCAAGAGGTACTTTTATACTCTCTCTAAAAGTTTCTTCTTCTTCTTCTTCTTCTTTTACCACAGGGGATGTGAAGTTCAACTCTGTGGAGCCATATACTAAAAACCGGCTGAGCGCGCTCCCGTTTGCCGACATCATACGAGACTATAAAGTCATCTCGGACGGAGTTGTCCCAGAGAACCCGCTCAAGTTCCTCTACCCCGACATCCCCAAAGACGAGGCCTTCGGTCGGCTCTACAACAGTCAGCCGAGCAAGGGTGAGTGTGCCATCCGAGAGGTAACAAGTTCAAGAGCTTGTTTTGAAACCGATTACATTGTTCTCTTCAATACTTCCATTTTCAGTCCATCCGTACATACCGTCTACACTGATTCCCATCTCAGAATTACGGTAAGTACTCAATATATGATTTTGCTGCCCCGTCACCTTTAATATTTATAATTACTGTATTGTATTTCATCCCAGGTCTAGTTCAGTCACCACGCCAACTTCTTGCCAGTCTCCTGAACCCCCAATGACTCCTGGGGAGTTTGACATGCTCAGCGAGCAGCTGTGTTTCGACATCGACTCAGTAAGTAGTGTTCTTTATGGACCTTTCTTGGCAATACTCTCCAGCTTATTTTTCATTATTATTATAAAAAGCTGCCATTAAAGTGCTCAAAAACCACAGCCTGGGTCTGCCACATTGAAATAATTCCTTATACCGCTCGCTGCTGCACATAATGTGTTTGTTGCGTTGACAAATCATTATCTTATGCTGCTCTCAATTTCCTTCACAGATGAGTTCTACATATTCAGAGTAAAGTGAGACGACGTGGAGCATGTTTTCCCTCCGATCAAAGACGCCAGTGTCCAAACAACACTTACATTTTGGATTATAATGAGTTTGTTTTGTCGGAAGTGGTGTCAGTGGATTCATTATTTGCTGTAGTTTGTTGCTTGCTGGTGTTGTTTATCCTACATATCACAATCACTTTTTTCGACATGTTTTCAGTTTATTACATATTTTTACAGCCTCTGTTGTACATACAACCATTTAAATGTGTCAAATGTGACTGCAATGTATCATAAACTTGCTATTTTAGTGAAAAAAAAAAAATCACTGGTATCACAGTCTCTTTTACCTAAATCCACCCAGTGTAGTGAAAAAGCAGCATTACACAATTGATTCTCCACGTTCACTCATTAATGATCAGCTCATGGTTGCCACCTATCGACCACGAGGAGGCAACAGGTGTGCTTTTATTTTGTAGCCGGAAGTAGCTATTTTCACCACTCACTACTTCTCACTTGACATTTCCGCATTCGGGACACTCCTAGAGAGTTTGTCGAGAATCACGTGATTACCGGAGAATGAGTTGGGCAGATACATTTGAAAATACATTAAAAAAACCTAATTAAGTGAACCTGTTTTGATACATAGAATATTATACTTATCTTAAGCTTCATAAAGTTTAACGAAAAGACAAACAGATTATGACCAGACAACGTTTTTATGTAAGAAATCTGCATGTGTGCACCCTTCACACATCTGAAATTATGTTATTATTCTTAGTTTAAGCTTACTGTATAAACATTATTGTGCAACATATAAACCATTTTATTTGTACACCCTAAGCATAAGTGCTGATCAAACGTCATCGACATTTATTTTTTTCAAAAACATGAATAATTTGAAATTATTGACTAACATGAATAAGTTTTAAATAATTTGCAAGTTGTCCGATTGCCTGTCTTAGTCCGACTACGTACTTAGCTCGATTAATCTGTGCATGTAAATTAAATACTGAGTGTAGCATTTAGTTGTGCTTCTGGAAAACATTAATTTTTTTCTGGATGTTTTTGATGTATTGCATCAAATATATGTATAAACTGAGAACTTTTTTTCGTTGCATAGCTAAACAAACACTTTTATTTTTAAATTCTGGCCCCTGCCCATTTATCTTGACCTTAACTAGACACTCCTAGTGACCCACACGTTATTTTAAATATAAACTTTAGTATCTTCAAGTCGGCCATTTTGAGTTCACAGGTGTCATCATCACTGCATTCTGTACATTCTGTACAAGGCATGAGGTAATTGTTAAAACATGCGTTACCTGTTTTAATGTTTATTTGCTTTGACAACAAGGGCAGTTACATAAGGAAAAAGGGAAAGTGTTTGTTTGTGTGTGTGTGTGTGTGTGTTTTAGACGTTTTTAAGACTTTATTTTAAAACTAAGACTAAGATTTTATAACCACTAAAAGCTGGAGTTCGTTTACACCACATTCGCAGCCGGAAAAAAAAACTCTGAAGGACTGTGTGGCACAAATAAGTGTAACAACAACCATTTTCTCCTGAAACCGGAAATGAAGACGGTGTAAAGACGAGTTGACTTGACCTCACTCGCTGGGACCATTTCTCGAGAATCACGTGGTTACGTGGGCGTTTCGGCGACTATAAAAACCAACCTGACGCAGAGGGATGAAGATTTGTCTTAGATGTCAAGTAACGTGAGGAATCACACGGAAACACACGCACAGACCAGTGATTTGTGTGGATTTATTTGATTTTTCTGTGTTATTTGACAGAGGACAGACATAACGGTGAGTCGCTGTGTTGTTGTCTACATATAGACAGATGAATAAAGTTTTTTTTAATGGCTTAGTCATAGCTAGGTTTCGGTTTTCGTGCTGTAAGTTAACGTCGAAAACAGAAATGAACGGTTGTATTTAACCAGTTGTTGGTGCAATAAACTAACTCACTAACTAATTACACAACAAGAATTTAGTTTTAAGCCGTTTATAGGACACTTATTGACTTCCATTCATTTAGTCAGCCGAGTAAAAGCCTACTGTACTTAACTGTACTGTAAAAAAAAAAAATTCGTTGTAACGTTTAATGCACCAACATATATGTTTAATGGTAAACTATAATCATTATTATTGTTAAACATGAAGTTTCAAACTTACTGGGAAAACAACAGAAAAAATAGTAAAGCAATTTGCATTGAACAGAAAATGTCGATTTTGTTGTCATACTGTAAATGTGAATGTATGCACTGTATATGTGTGAAATATATGAACATGTGTTTCGACTATGCATTACTTACACATAAAAACCCTATTTTGGAAACTTTATATATGGCAGAGTAATATATGACCATATAGGTCACAGTAGTTTCTTTATTTTTAACCAGACATTGACAAAAAGCAGTATCCTTATAGGTGCCATGTGTAAGAATGTGGCCAAAAACGGTACATTCAAATTCAAAATACCGAGATCTTTAAGTTTTCGTTTTCTGACGTAACTGACAACCTGTGGTTGCTCCGTAGCTGAGGCTCTACTGACTGCAATCATTGGTAGACGGTGGTAGGTGGCGCCACATGCCAAAACATGATTTTAAAACATAAGCATCATTTGCAGTCTGCAAAATATATTTTTTTAATCCAAATATTTTTTCGCTGTACTTTTATTGTTGGTGAGTTCAGCATGTTATATTGCATGAATACTATTCCTGAGTCTGACATATTAGGAGGATTTTATGGCCAGTTGCTTTAGATTTATTACATAATGCACCTTTAACCATTACCTTAACCATGACATATGTGGAGTGATATTGTCATATTTCACCTATATGTTGTATATAGTAAAGTTGATACATACAGTGTGTGTGTGTGTGTGTGTACTTACAGATGGCCCAGTGGGAGGAACTGCTGAAACTGAATTTACTCCAGGGCCAGTTGAGCAATCTCTACGAAACAAAATTCCCCAGACACATCCGTCATTGCCTGTGCTTCTTCATCGAGGGCCAGGACTGGTGAGAGAGCACGACGCGAATCATTCCGTCAGCCTTTTGTTATGCTTTTACTTGTGACGTTTAACAACAGATATTGTGCTTTAAAATAGTCCACAAAGGAGAGTGGTAAATACTGCATTTGAGGGCACTTTTTCCATCTTTAGAGCAGTGTATATAAGTGGGGACCTCAGTTAAAAATACTATAAATAGTTGCTCAAATAAACAGACTGGAGGTAAATGATTAAAAAACATGCTTTTTTTGTTCTCAGAAACAGAAAGTTGACATATTTCCTGTATTTATTACTCAGTTTATACATTACTTTAATTGGAAATACTGTGTATAATTGTACTAGTGTTGTTCAAAAACTGGTCACTGAAGTGAAGCAATTATTTGTCATCATTAAACAAATAAAAACAGATAAGTAATAATAATAATATTACAGATTCTGCATGTTCGATAACAACATATATTCAGGTTTCAAAAATGTAGTTTTTTCCAAGACTTAAGACAGGATCTAGCATCTATATCTAAATATAAAAGAATGACATAGACTATGCCTCCAAAAAAGGCAGCTCAATGATTGCAAATCGTCCATTTTGTAATTGTTTGATGCAAAAATCCCATTGAGACACAATTTCCGTTATTACCCTTTAATTAAATGATGATTTTCTCTCATTAGGGACTCGATAGCTGTGGATGAAAACAGAGCAAGTACTTGTTTCAATAATCTCCTCATGCATTTGGAACAATTGTGGAATCATTCTGTCCAGGGGGGCAACAGTCTGCAGGGACCAGATTTTCTAGGGATGAAAGACTATTTGGTGGTAAGGGAGTTCAACTTGCTATATGGACTCGACATTGTGAGGCATGTTTGCATGTTTGGATGATAATGGAAGCATTCTCATCCTTTTATCTTCTTCTTTTTTACTCAGAGACACTTTCAAGACAAGCCACTGCACTTGGCCATGATCCTCTCCGACTGTCTACAGGAGGAAAGGAAAGTCCTTGCTTTAGCCTCTCAGAAACAGGTGAGGTGGTCTTGACATTTTTTTTCCAGGGTAAATTACTTTTAAATGGGTCAGACTTGGTCAACAGTGGGAAAACTCTCTTTTCTGGAAATTTGACCATGGCCCTACAGGACAATTTACTGAAATTTACAGCTAACTATTATTTTAATTAATCTGGAGATCATTTTCTAGATTAACAAAGGACTTGTTTGGTCCGTAAAATGTTGATTGGTCTTTCCCAAGCCTGGGAATGATGATATTAATGCTCTCTTTGTTATATGGCGCAAATAAACCAAGAAAAGATGCACATTAAAGAAGCTGAAAAATCTGAGAGCTTGTTTTAATTACTAAAAAAAACATTCACTGACAGAACTCCCTTTGTTTGTATCAGAATTGTGGAAGTTTTTCTGCGGAAGAAAAATGGAGTGAGTTGGACAACAGAGTGCATGATCTCCAGAGACGGACTTTGGTAAACTCACTCGGCCTTTGTTGTGATGTCACAGGGGTTTTAAACATGCTTAATTATTCATTAATTAATTCACTCATTCATTTATCATTTCTAAATGTGCAACGCAGGAGATAAAGAAGGAGACAAAGTCACTGGAGGTCCTGTATGAAAACTATGACTACATAGAGAAGAGCTGGCCGAGCAAAGGTATGAGAGAAGACGTGAAGAAACACAGACAACACGTGGTGTGTGGTGCGAGTTCACGCTCTCATGTTTCTCTCACTGTCCTCACCAGCGGAGGAGTGCGTCGGATCGGCCCACGCTGCTGTGAGAGAGAGGTGTCTGAAGCAGGCCAGTTTTATCATACAAACAAAGCAGGTATGGACTCATCTGAGATTATTTTAAAACATTCAATTCGTTTCTTTACGCTCTCCTCAGGAGTTCAGCGTTCTGCTACTTTTAACAAAGACACTGGGGAGCAGAGAGACCAATAAATACACTAAGAAGGCGATCAGACACAAGTGAATCACAGCAGGGTGGGACAGGAAGTCAAACTTAACAAGGCAACCACACGAGGAAGAAGTACACAATAAAGCAGGAAATGAGGAAAAAGGGAACCATAGGAAAAACAAAGAGTCCAAATAATAATAACAACAGTCGCTGCAGCGTTGGCATCCTCACCACATGCGTGATATGCCTTTTTCCTGTGGCTGCAGATGGTGCTTGTGGACGTAGGGAAGATTTTACAGCAGGCGGAGCAGATCGTGGCGGCGCTCATTGACGTCGAGCTGCCCGAGTGGAAGCGCAGACAGCAGATGGCCTGCATCGGAGCTCCAGTGGACACGAGTGTGGACTGCCTCCAGAAGTGGTAAGAAAGTTGATGTGAATATTACATTAATGTTGTAAAGTGATGGAGCTGGATAACATACCAACACATGGTTATCATCTCACATATAGCCGACTGTGTCCATACAGAAAAGAAGTGATTTTAGCTTAAGGTCATTTAGTAAGTCTGTGTCACTTAGGTAAATCCGAACAAAGGATTTAAAACGCTGTGTGGGTCTGTGTTGTTATGTGCAGGTTCACAGCCGTAGCAGAAGTGCTCATACAAGTGCGTCAACTGCTGCAGAAACTCGAAGACCAGAACAAGAAGTACAACAGCCCCGACGCGTCCAGCCTCGCCGCAGACACCGAGACCTTTGCTCTGTCCTTGCTCACGAAGCTTCTCGCAAAGTGAGACATGGGCGCCTGGACTCGTCTTTGTTATACACTACACACACACACACACACACACACATTCAATTCTGACGTGTGTTTTTGCATTGCAGTGCCCTCGTTGTTGAGAAACAACCCGTCCTGTCAAAGATACAACGGCGACCTCTTATTCTGAAGACGGGAGTGCGGTTCACGGCGACAGTCAGGTGATACTGAACTTCCCACAATGTTATAAGACGTTTTAAGGGTTGATAAAATCATTAAAAAAAAAAAAAAATCAGATTATGGAATTATAAGTAGAATTTGGAAATTTAAGTAGATTTTGGAACTTGAAGTACAATTTGGAATTATAAGTAGATGTTGGAATTATAAGTAGAATTTGCAAATTTAAGTAGATTTTCTACTGTGGCGTGGCTCCACCTCTATCTGTGAGTCCTTAGATATTTTTTTCTCCTTACTTCGACAGTAAAATAGCCAATTTAATTTAATTTAATAAAGATAAATATGTCTGTTTTTGGGCGAGGAAAAATATTTGTAGCTGGAAATGTTCTTTATTATTCTCAGGTTTTTGGCAAACCTTCCTGAATTCAAGTGCCTGCTCAAAGTCAAACCGGTTTTTGACAAGTAAGTCAAGAAACGCGTTCACAAACTCAATCTTCCTTTTAAAAACAAAGGTTATTTTTCTCTGATCAATCTTTTCATGTCCCCCCCTTTTCCCCCTTAAAATAAGGGATGTTGGAGAAATCATGACCACGAATTGGTAGGTATAAAAGGCTTCTCAAATCTGTTTTTTTTTGTTTTTTTATAAAAATCTGTCATGTGAATCGATCAGTGATTCATGGTGTAATTTGTTTTTTTATTTTTATTTCGTAGCTTGCGTCAGTTCGATTTCAACAGGGACAACAGCAAGGTGATGGACGTGGACTCTCCTCAAAAAGGTCTGGTGGCAGAGTTTGCCCACATGGTAGGGAAAAAGTGCTGCTTTTAAATATTGAAGAAATGATTAAGTAATGTAGGTTTACATTTACAATGTTTAAATGTTTAAATGTACATTTTTCAGTCCGTGATGGAAATCAAAACAAGAACCAAAGGATCATCTGAGGTAAGAGAGAATTCAGTGTGATCACTAATAAAAATTTTACGAGGTTTGAACCTATGGAGGTCCAAAAGTGACAAAACAATATATAACATATATAATATATAACAAAAAATAAATAAATAAATGCAGATATAAATACATAAAAAATAATAGATTTTCATAATGAAAAGGGCTATTTCTGTATTTTTACACAGATTTATTAATTTGTTATTATTTATTTATTTGTCAATTAATTAATTTATACATTTCTATATATATGTATATATTTATTTTTATATATATTTATTTATTTTGTCATACATTTATTTCTGTATTTCCACATTTCTGTATGTCCATCTCCGTATTTTAATGAGGTGGGAGTCACCGAAGAACTCCACGTCATTAAGTTTGTGACAGAGTTCCGACACGCTGGAGTGAAGTGTGACATCGAGGTGAGTGAGCAGCGACCGGCGCGTGGCCACACGGCCATCGGGCACAGCCCACACACCGTACTACCGTACAAACCGAACCGTGCGTTCATTCATTGACTGGCGCCCTCTCGTGTTGGCACAGGCCTGCTCGCTGCCCGTGGTCGTCATCACCGCTACAACGCAGATTCCTGCCGCCTGGGCCTCCGTCATGTGGTACAGCGTATTGTCCACCAGCGAACCACTGGTAATAACGGCATCACACCTCAACACAAACAAATGTGAACTCGCTCATTCCCTTGTATACTTTTATACATTTTACTGATTTCTCTGCATTTATTCATCGCTGAATGCTCGTTTGTTTTTAGAACCTGCTGTTGTTCGTCAACCCTCCTCCTGTCACCTGGCAGCAGCTGTCGCAGGTCCTGAGCTGGCAGTTTTTATCCGTCGGCCAACGCGAGCTCGATGAAAACCAGCTCGTGATGCTCAGGGAAAAGATTGTGGGTGAGTATTTCACTGCTTTTAAATTCTCACTGAACCATTGTTTAAGTTTTAAAAGATCTGACGACTTGTATTGTGATTTTCTGTGCGACAAATACGACCAGTTAAGTTATAATCTGATCCCTAATGTGAAAATGTAAAATCAGAATCCTCCAATCCATGTTTTAATCTGATTATTACTTATGTACAGTGTCTTCTGCAGACTGTTTGTCTTAATCTAGAATATTCTGTATTTCTGTGTTCCCTCTCAGATAATCCCGATGGTCTTATTCACTGGAGCAAATTCAAGGTGAATGTCGAGCAAGTTCCCTCGTTTAAGAATTGACTTTTTAATGTATGAAAAAATCCTTTTTGCGGCCCACCAACATCTTTTAATCTAATCTCAATTTAATGCTTTTCCAAAAATCACATAAACCATACGAAGTGAGGACATTTTGGCTGACTCTGAGGCCTTTAAAGGCCTTTTTTGGTGGTTAGGACCTGGTTTTAGGGTTAGGGTTAGGGTTAGAATTCAGTTTAAGTTAGGCTTAGGCACTCACAGTTGTGAAGCGGCTAGGGAATGAATCATGTCTACGAGGGTCCTAATTCAAGTTCCCATAATGTAAACTACTACATTTTAAGTTGAAGACACAAAGTTAAGTAAAGGTTAGAGTCAGGATTAGGATTAGGCTAGTTGTAGTTCTGGTTCAGGTTAGAGGAAATTAATGTATATCAATGTAACGTCCCACCCTGAGCCTGATTCAGTTTTCTTTTTCTTCGTTTCTTTTTTAGAGTTATGAAACAACAATTTAAATGTTAAATGTTTAGCTCAGATGTCGACACTCATACTCATGATGTCTTTTTGCTTTCTCGTGTACCAGAACGACAGCGCCTGGATTTGGATCGACGGAATCTTGGATTTGATCAAAAGACACTTGACGGATCTTTGGCGGGACGGGTAACTCGCTCGTCACATCTTTTTCTTTTTCAACCTCACGCTAACACTCTGTAAAAAACTGTACAGTCTCTCACCACGTGACTCTTGTCGTCCTGCGCCAGGTGCATCATGGGCTTTGTGAGCAGGAAGACGACACAGGTCCTGCTGCAGGCAAAACAAACCGGGACTTTTCTGCTCCGCTTCAGCGAGAGCATCAAAGACGGGGCCATCACCTTCAGCTGGGTTGAACACAAAAACGGTGGTATGTTTCGAACATAAACGTGTCTTTATGTAGTACGTACAAGGTTGAATAGCCAACTTTAGTGTATAACTTAGTGCTACTCACGTGTGATAGGATCTTTCAGAGCAGAAGTTTTAAGTTCCAGGTGTGAACATGTATTTGTTTTTGAATATCTGGACAGAAAAAGAAAAAAGACAAAAAAACAGGACCACATAAAATTAGCTTTGTACAAACTGTGGTGGTGTGAAATGATAATCGAACGACGACATTGTTAAAACTGTATCAAGGCACTTTACACCTTATAATACAATATTATAAAGACAGTTAAGATGCTACTAAGGTGCTACTCCTACTACTAATAATAAGAGACTCACAACTGGATAGGGATCCTGCAGCCTGGGAGTCACATGTACCTGCACAATGAGGACAGGGAGGAAAAGCCCAAACTAGAGCCTGAACACAGCCTTAGAGGGACAGCAGAGAGGTGGGGGACATAAAGGGGGAGGAGACAGAGAGACATAAGACAGAAGACAGTTGAGATCAGTCAGGATGGTTCTAAATCGGTCGTGAGAATTCTTTTAGTATTTAGTTGTTGCAACACTGACAACAGTGCTACTATTAATGATAATAATAATAATAATAATAATAGACTCACAACTGGATCTGGATCCTGCAGCCCAGGAGTCACAGGTACCTGCACAATGAGGACTGAGAGAGAGAGAATGAGGACAGGGAGGAAAAGCACAAACTGGAGCCTGTGTGTTTGCTCACCTCTCTTCATCTCTGGATCCTCTGCAGAGACCCACGTTCATGCAGTTGAGCCCTACACCAAGAAGGATCTGTTGGCCTTGTCTCTGCCAGACATCATTTACCTCTACAGTCTGAGAGCACAGGGCAACATGACCAGGAACCCTCTGTGCTACCTTTACCCAGACATCCAGAGGGACGTAGCTTTTGGACGCTACTACAGCGCAGGTATTGTTTCATGTTAGACTTCCACTATCAAGAACATTTCATTTAACAGATTTATGTATAAATAACTGGGCCTGAAATGAGAACTGCACAGATTATCCACTTACTTTAACTTTGTCTAAACACCTTTGTTTTTACAGAGAAGTTGGCGCCGAAAAAAGACGTTAGCGGTTACATCGACAGAAAAATGGTCCCTTTCTCAGTGTAAGTTGCATTCTGACATTTAACATTTGAGTTCGTATGTTTTTGCTTCCTGCCGCACAATAAAACGGTGTCGTTGTTTCCACGTACAGCTACCCTACACCACCCTCATCGCCACCTCGGAATATGGAAGTCGACTGGGACAACTGTGTGGGTAGACGTTTTCTGCCGTTTTAAAAATGGAGAAAGAAGCGCGTTCTTCTCTTCTCGCGTTTCTCATCCAAACAACGTTTGTCTTGCAGGCCGAGGACAAGCAGCTGATTCAGGATCTCTTCAGCGACCTCCTCAATTTGCCCGGATCTCCTCTCATCTCGATGTCTCCACCGCCAACTCAGGTCAACTTTCCTGACCACAGCGGCCCCTTCTGGGGTTCGGCTGAATCACCGACTGCACAATAACATAATAGCGCACACACACACACAGTATGTTAAGTTTAGTTGTTACTGCCTTCAAATTTCTGGTCTTCTCTGTAAACTGTTTGGATGACCTGGTTGTTGACTCTCTAACTAGGCTCAGTTCCACTTCAATTTGGTTCAATGAGGGCTCCTTTTAACTCAGGTTTATGTCACATGACTGTTGGTGTGCGAGGACACGACATGATGTCCTCCGAGTCCCTGCGGTCGCTGTGAATTCACGCGATGCGACTGAGCGACAGTGCCGGGCTCACTTGCATAATTATCCTGTGTATAATATATTGTCTCTTTACTCAGCAGTTAGTTGTGTAAAGGGTTACAGCGGCTAAAGAACACTTTTATGATGATGTGCGTACATGAGGCCGGGTCACATCGGAGGGAATATGCAGAATTTGAATTCATTTTTGTTTTGATGAAGTTGATTCAGGTCAAAAAGAAACTCAATGGACGTCACATTTTGCACTCGCTAAAGTAACACAGTACTAGCTTGTGTTGCAATGTAGCAGCTAGCAGCGTAGCTTACTACATTTGATACCAAGTAATATATGCACTATTTCTTTTTAAAAGGAGTTATAAGTGACTTATGAATCGCTGGTGACGAGTGACGAAGATCAGGATTGATTTTAGGGCTGCAACTAATGAGCGTTTTCATAATCGATCGAATTGGTTGATTATCTTCTCGATTAATCGATCGTTTGGTTTACAATAAGCGTCTTATTTAGTCCACAAGCCAAAGTTATTCCATTCTAAAGTCTAATAATTAATCGTAATTTTATCGAAATGGGGATATTTGTCAAAATATCATTTTAAATCGTCTTAAACTATACACGTGTTATTACAGATATTGAAGAGAACACGTTTGTTTCTCACCGATCTGCACAAATAATCACACAGAGATCATTTTAAATATGTTTTCCCAATAAAAATGATATCACAAATCCCGTCAAATGAATCCCAATTATAGATATTTATTCAGGACTTAAAAACCGACAATTCGATGATGAAATGACTTGTTGCAGCCCTTTTTTTGTTCGAATCATCTCATTCCCAGAGGTCACCTGCTCCGCTTTGTGCTGTAATCGTATATTTACACTGTCACGCTGCTGCTGCTGTCTCTGAACTAGGCTTTACCCCCTAAAATTTGATGACTTTTATCAGTGTTTTCCCAAACTTTCTTTCTATAAAGACGGTGAAGGATCATGACCCAAATCAGTATTTAGCAAAAAATTTGCAGCCAAGTCTGTAAGAAAAAAAACAACAACGATTTGGTCACCAAATCAAAATGTTAGGTTAAGAGATGTTTTGTTAATGAACTAAATAACAGAAAATGCTGCTCATTTTCTTTAGGGACACGCAAAAAGTCTTTGGGACACTGATTTAGATGAAATGTCAAGGTGTAAGCAATGTTGGGAAATGTAATTTCCTCTCAGGTATGAAGAAAAACAAGACAATGCTGTACTACAGATGATTTTTATTCACTTTTTTGTAACTTTGTTTAATAAAATAAACATTTGAATGCCTTCCACTTCCACACATTTTGTTGTTATTATTATTAATAGTAGTGTTATTTTAGGACAAAAAACATTCATTGGTCAACTGCTAGGTTTCAGGAATGTGGACGAAAACTCACTTCCTCTAAAACTCCACTACATGTTTTCCACACAACTGCTACACTACTAACACACGGACTGAAATATACTTCGTTTTATACTTTTTATATATATTGTTAATTCTGTTCGATTTTGACCAGCACTTGCATAAATAAACAGCAGCTCCATAAGCAACGCGCGTCACTAATGGTAAACCTGATGAGGAAAGATGGTTGTTATTAATAAGAAAGTGTCAGAAATGACAACAAAAGCCTCAAAACGACCCTGAGAGGCAATGAATGCTTCAAGTCTGGTCAGTAGGGGGCAGTCAAGTGACAAAAAGTCAAACTGCGCAGGGAGAAAAACAATATTCCATAAATGATGTAGCACATTTTTTTTTTACACCGTTTAAAAATAAAAGTGTTTTGATATCTTACAATATGAGTCACAATAAAAAATAACGTTCATTGTGGAAAATTAACCTATAAATATCAAAAACAAACATTTATGCAGAGATTGAATAATTAATGGAGAATAAATAAGATAATTCCAAATTCCTTTTGAAATTGTTTTCTTTGTTTTTTTACTTAAAAATATTTTTTAATCATTGAAAAAATATTTTGAAATAAACCTGGATTTTATCATTTGTTTTGCTTCGGTTTCAAAATAAAGGAGTTTTGTTTTGATACACAACAATATATGATTCACAACTTTAAAAAAAAACACATTTATGAAAAAAAAATCTGCTATAAATATCAAAAGCCAACATTTAATTGCTGTGATTAAACATAATTAATGGGGTTAAGAAATATTAAAGACTTTTTTTTTTTTTACTTCAAAACATTTCATAATTGAAAATAGATCGACTTTAACCAGATTCTATCATTTCTTTTGTTCTTGTCCAACATACACACGTGTGAGTCTATCCTAGTATGTAACTACAGCAAAAATAGAACCCCTATTATATTAATAATACTATATCTTAATTACAAACACAACAAATAACACGCTCTTATATCTAAATAGAATTATAAACATTGAAAGGGATTCCTGTGAAATAAATACACACTGCTTCTATATTGCGAGTGAATTCTGAATCTAAATAGGACAATAATCTGTCGCTGACATTAAAGCTGCTGCTGATCGCCTCACAACATTCAGCAGAACGACGTGGGCATAAAAGAGATTTCCACGCAGAACCTGCTGGTTTGTCTTAGAGGTCGAGCGATTTCATCGCATTCTGCCATTTTTGTTCCACGTGACGTGTTTTTGTTCTCAAAGGTCACTCAAGCTTGATTTTGTACGGAAGAGTATTAGTGCCACATGTAAAAATAATAACGAATGAGGGAATTCTGAGATTAAAGTCAGCAATATGTTAAAACATTCTGAGATGAAAGAAAAAGTGAATTGCCAGATTAAAGAAAAAGTGGAATTCCTGAGATTAAAGTCAGAATTTTGAGAAAAAACTGAATTCTGAGATTAAAGAAAAAGTGGAATTCTGTGATTAAAGTAAAAAATCTGAGAAAAAAATCTGAAATTCTGAAATGAAAGAAAAGTCCATTGTTTACTTTAATCCCAGAATTCTGAGAAAAAAGTAGAATTCTGAGATTAAATAAAAATTGGAATTCCCATATTAGTTAGAATTCAGAGGAAAAAAAGAATTCCGACTTTTCCCCTCAGAATTATGGGATTAAAGTCAGAATTCTGAGTGGAAAAAAGTAGAATTCTAGAATTAAAGAAAAAATGGAATTCTGAGATAAAAAAGTGGACTTCTGAGATTAAAGAAAAGCGGAATTCTGAGATTAAAGTCAGACTTTAATTTGGCCCTAATGCTCTTCTGTAATTTTGTCACCCAAAATTTTACTTTTCTTTTTTAGCGACGACTGTTACAATTCCTCAAAATCCAGCCAATGAAAAACCCATAGTCATCCGTCGACCTCTACTTTGTTTACGTTTACACAAACAGAGACACGCCATAATTTATACCCATAATTTACACACACGCACGCACGCACACACCTTACTATCTTACAAAACTAGAACATTTAATTTTACCTTTATATTAGCAGGTAGAGAGGGGAATAATGAACTAACGTGTTTACAGTACTGACAGTAGGTTAAATATATATCCTGTAAACATCTGCATCATCGTAGATAATCCAGGGGCCTCAAACTCAAATGACCTGGGGAGCCAATGAACTAACCTGAATAAAATAAATCCGTTGTTCGTGTTATTTATCGAACAATCGACCTGTCAAATTAGCGTTTGGCTACAGTCTTCTATATTAGCACTTTTTAATTTATAAAGTCTGTCTCCATCTTAAATAAATAAACTTTAAACTTCTGTACATTCAGTAGTTCACAGAAAAAAAATGTATGCATAATTTATGGTGCAAAATTAATGTAGAAATGACAAAAAAGACAGATGGCCGCAATCTGGGAAAAAGAGCCGTGATTGAAACAGCCAGAGAAAGTAAGAGCCCACCAGGTGAGTGAGGGAGGGGATGAAAAAACATTATTATTATTATTATTATTGTGATTTGAAATGAGTGACAAAGTGAGTCCAGCAGCAGCAGCAGTGAGCGGGTCTACAGCAGACTGTCCAGGCTCGTCTCACCGCTGCTCTTCTCATCAGTACCAGCAGGGGGACAGTGTCCGGCGTAGTAGTTCTGCAGGAACGCGATCACGTCCTGGTGGCCAAAGTGCACCGCTTCATCCAGGGGCGTGTTTCCCCATCTGCACACAGGAAACAAGTGATATACTTATATTATAATAATAGTAATAATATTTTCATCAGTGATTCATCTATTCACATTTAAGAAGCCGACTCACCTGTCTCTGGGAAACGGGTTCACCTTACAACCCTCCAGCAGGAAGCGAACCACCTCTGTGTGTCCTGAATGAGGAGCAGACGGAGACGGAGACACGTGAGTGGACATGAAAATGTTTCTCCTTATTGCGTTTCACGACTTCGATCATCTGTAGCCGAGCTGGGTTCGACTCGTTTCCTTGTGAAACGTGACAGACTCTCCCACAGAGTGAGCCATTTTAAGCATTTCCTGTAATATAATCTCCTGTGGAAATTTTCAAACACTCGTCACCTTCAGCTGCTGCCACATGGAGCGCTGTCCTGCTGTCGTAGTCCCTCTGCTCCATGTCCATGGAGGACAGTGCAAACCTACACACAAAGGTGATGCCATTAATGGACAATGTCATCATTATTAACCTTCACATGTTAAATTTGCTGCTTCATTTCGAGTCTTAACCTTCAAGTCTTGAGTCTTAACCTTCAAGTCTCGAGACGAGTCTTAACCTTCAAGTCTCGAGTCTTAACCTTCAAGTCTCGAGACGAGTCTTAACCTTCAAGTCTCGAGTCGAGTCTTAACCTTCAAGTCTCGAGTCGAGTCTTAACCTTCAAGTCTCGAGTCTTAACCTTCAAGTCTCGAGACGAGTCTTAACCTTCAAGTCTCGAGTCGAGTCTTAACCTTCAAGTCTCGAGTCGAGTCTTAACCTTCAAGTCTCGAGTCTTAACCTTCAAGTCTCGAGACGAGTCTTAACCTTCAAGTCTCGAGTCGAGTCTTAACCTTCAAGTCTCGAGTCGAGTCTCAACCTTCAAGTCTCGAGTCTTAACCTTCAAGTCTCGAGTCTTAACCTTCAAGTCTCGAGTCGAGTCTTAACCTTCAAGATTCGAGTCTTAACCTTCAAGTCTCGAGTCTTAATCTTCGAGTCTTAACCTTCAAGTCTCGAGTCTTAACCTTCAAGTCTCGAGTCTTAATCTTCGAGTCTTAACCTTCAAGTCTCGAGTCTTAACCTTGAATACAGAATTAACTCTTCAGTGTCTTAAGAGATAACATGAAGTGCTGAGGTGAGAGTGTGACGTGTCGTTTCAGCTCACCTCCTCAGGGCGGACACGTCTCCTGTGTAGGCAGCGAACAGCAGGTTGATCACAGACTTGACCTGTGAGTAGACATGAGTGAACACACAGACACAGAGACAGAGAGAGAGGACATTTGCACTTGGACCACAATCATCAACCTGTTCACTGAAATCGTCATCATCAGCAGCAGCAGAAACAATATCCAAACTCATCGGAGGAAAAAATGAGACAAATACTTCCCCATCTCTCTATTAATTCAAAGGACATCCGTCTGTCCATCTGTCCATCAGGCTTCACATTCGGCAGGTGACTCACTAAGGGTGTCCAGTGTCCACTTTGGAAGGTGTTTGGACGAGACGAAATGCGACAGATATGATCGATCAACGAGAAGATTCCCGTCTCGTCTCACGTGGAGACATGAACGGGAGACGGACTGTCCTCTGATCTGCAGGTGGGTTACTGCGATATCATAAACTCTACCGATATACCGATGCTGAACTGCGAGACGCACACGTTTGAGATGAACGACAGGATAACGTGACGGTTCGTGAAGACGGAAAAGGCCAACATCGGTCAACACTTACCATCGCACAGGAGCGAGTCAGCTGTTTTGAGCTAAACTGGAAAGATTTCCGATCTGACAGACAGAAACTAAAGTCACATGTGCAAGTCTGGAGTCTTAACCTTCAAGTCTCGAGCCGAGTCTTGACCTTCAAATCTCGAGCCTTAACCTTCAAGTCAACGTTGCGATTCAAGCTGTAATTTACGTTACTCAGTAATTACGAAATGTTCAATGTTTATCCATCTTTAAATGCGAGTAACCGACTACTAATCGCAACATTGTTTAACAGAGTGAGTCCTAAAGTGAAAGGTCATTAAGGTCATTAAGGTCATATTGTTTTTCGAATTAAATTTAAATTGCTGTAAAAATATGTACGAGGGATTTAAAAAGTCTCTGGAGCCCTCTGTTGGTCATACTGTACTCAAGTGTTAACTTCATTTAAATTCTGAATTATTTAAGTTGAAGGATAACGAACTCTCCTCTAAATTCTTTGACCCTGGTAAATAAAAATTGCGATTCAATAGCCAGGAGAGCATGACGATGTTTAAAAACAAGCGTGAAAGGTGGTGGTTGTTGTTGTTGTTGTGGCCACAGAGGACGACATGTTACATACCAGTGTTTTCTTTATTGGACTTTAAACTGTACATCACCGTCACACGTCTGCAGGTTCATCACAGCCATAAATAGACGCGACGCGAGTGTCTCCGACGACATTTACATACAGAATTATATAAAACGTGTGGACAGAGAAAACAAATCAAATGAAAAAACAGAAAGGTTTGTCAATCACATCATGAGCTTGGAACTGTATGGTTATTCTTCTCCACTGCCTATTTTCCTTTACATCCCAAAATGGCAATAAAAGCCGCGTTTAAAATTGGAATAAAACAGAACCTTACAGTTCCAAGGTCGCCATATTTCAAATGTATATGTCACAGAAAAAGAAACGTATGTCCATGAATCAACAAATCAACAAAAATGAAGACGTGTGACAGGAAATCAAACTTAAAAGTGATTACATTGGATATAAAAAAAATAGGGCTGCAAAAATTAATCGATTTCCTGTTTTTTTTAATCCATTTAACGAAGAAATCATTAAAATCGTCATTTTGATGCACATTTCTACCAAATTTTATGCACAAAACAACCACCAGATTAAACCATTATGAGAATAATTGTGAGTTGCAGCCCTAGATTTAAAAAAATAAATCAGCATCAGCGACATAAAAATCATACAAGAATGCGCATGCATGGAGAAAAAAAATTCAGACAGAAATATAAAACAAAACATTACAAACAAGAGCATAATGTGGGGATTTCAATGGAAATGAAACTTTAAAAAAAAGAGAAAGAAATTCAGTTTGATTGCAGAACAATAATCACATTTTGAGGAACAAGTCAAGTGTGAACGTCAAGTAACAGTGCAGCTCATTGACCCAAGTAACCAAGTAACAGCAGGTTTTGATTGGGGATTCCCGAACAGGTGAGACGCGACTACTATTGGCCGAGACGTCGTCTCACGTCACCGTTGGTCTGGTCCCGAGTCTTTAAGACACGCGAGCTGGGGGGGGGGGGTTATTGACATGACCTCTCGTGATCACGTGTGAGGTAAAACTGAACAAATGCTGATTAGTTTGTGCTGCTGCGACACATCGACTTTGTTTTCATGAAGAAAATATATATATATTATACACACATGAGTGTCGCTGCGTTTAGAGAACATACCATGACCGGTATAACTGTTGAGATTACATAATCCTTAGGATTTTAGCTCCCGACGCCGGTTCACGGTGTGAGAGAATGTTTGAGCCTGTAGAGCCTCCAGCAGCTGAGCTCCAAAACAAACGCCATTTTGACAGGAAATGGCACTTTTCCACATATGCATTGTCTCTTCACCACCTGTTTTCACACAAAGGGGTGAAAAAACCCCATCTCTATGTCTAGATCGTTAGCTGAACAAATGGAATGCTCCATATTACATATGTTTAGCATTAGCATGGTTTACCAGCTAGCTACTGTAATACATGTTGATTTAATAGCTGCTAGCTGAACGTTAACACCATAAATCTCATCAAAACCAACTTGGGGTTCAAATAGTTCAGGTTTCTAGTAATCATCTGTGATGTCATGCAGGGGGCGTGGCCTATATAGCCCTGCCGTAAGCCGTGTGCTAGCATGTGCGATTGAGGAATTTGACTGTATTTGTACAACAAATCTGACCGTTTTAGTCAAAGATTATGAGATTATTAAAAGATTCAAGTCTTCAATTCCTGTTAATTTTCCACGGACAATTTCAAATTTTGCAACCTCGGCTCAGAATACAGTAAAGCTTTACATACATTGCACTATGACTGCAAACCTGGACGCCAACTTCAGCGTCGTTAAATACTAACAATGACAAAAATTTTGTTTATTTTAAGTGCTCTTATTGCTACGTGCAAGTAAAATGGGGGAAAGTTTATCACAATGTTGATCTATGTCGTAACGCTGCAGGTCTGGAACCATGTCCACTCCGTTTATTCTCCATGGAGTCTCGTCAGGTTTGGTGATATTTTTGACTGGATATTTGAAGCCAGCACTGGTGCCGCTCATTTCCCCCAAGGAGCTTTTCCTGCCAACATGGCGTCCGGAGCTCTACAGGACCTAATGGTGAGGAAGAAGATCCATGGATTGAACGAGTCAATAATCCAACTCAACTTATCGTATAGTGAGGAAAACACTGCTGCAGTAAGACAAAGACTTTTTCAATGCTTTGTGCATCGTAACAAATAAAGAGTCCATGACATAAAAGGACTTAAAACAACATGGATAATGATGGAGGGGCTTGAAGCTCAAGTCAAACACCACACACCTGTTCAGTTTCAACACTGAATGAAAGACAAACAAATCAAAACACCGCTCCCCCACCTGTACAATCACCTGATTTCTGTTTCCTGCTATGAGACGACGATAAGAATATGGAACGTTTGAAGTGTAATGCTCACAACACAACTGTCCGCTACGCTGCTGCTATTCGCGTGCAAAACCCGAGAAGGATTCACGCGCCGGCGTCCGTGTATAGTCAAACGTTAAAACAATATGGCATATTTATGGAAGGTAGTGGTAACACACCGACTCGGAAAAGTAACACTGAGAAGTTTCAAAAACAATACTGGGTGCATGTCCTGCCCTGAACACAGTTGACGCTGCCATACACACCCACACACACAAACACTCGTATTTATATCTTAGTGAGGACACGGCTCAAAAAAGCCTTTTCAAATTGTGGGTCACAGACCAAAAATGTCCCGGCAAAGATATATCTTTTTTTAAATTCTGGACCTCACAAAGCTATAAAAACAATTCCACACATACACAGCCGTGTATCCTTTATAATCTGCCTATAAAATACATACATGTATACATTTTCTGTGGCCACACTATAAAGATACCTTTGAGGTATAAACATGTTCTTAGCATTATAACAAAAGAAGCCACACTTCTTGAGTATAACAGTCTATAAAAGTCCTTTCAACCCTTTAACCCACTGAATACATCGATCCCCTTCACCCATATTGCAACTGCACTGCCCATTTTTAACACTCATGCAACCTGAAGGCCCTTTGTTTATATACGTTATTTTGTTAATTGGGAAATAGCCACGATTATTCGCCTTACATAGACAAATTGTCCCCTTTATATCATGTGGATGTATGATTGTGGCATCATAAAAATTAAAATGTATTCTAATTTTCGGCACCGAGAGGGAGTAAGTGACATGACGCAAACAATAACAATAAAAAAAAGACTCCATGTCATTGGTAATCCGTGACATATGCCTGGTTGTGTTTTCCCGCCAAAATAAATCTAATGAATAAAAATTTTTTTTTTTTAAATATTGCATATTATGCGTTAATTTTTGTGTTAAAATTATAAAATTATGAATTTCATTACCTCCTGAATCAGGAGCCAGGTCAGCTCTACAGAATCCACCATTCTGTGCCTCCGTGTTTTTACAGTTGCCCACAAATGGACAAACTAAACAGCTTTTGGTGTTTTGATGCTAACTCAAGGCTACGCAACGATTCTCCATCACATTTGGAAGTTCTAGGCGAGAGGTACGTTTAAAAAGATCAGGAGTGATGTTGATTTAAATAAAAAGGTTTTTAAATGGAGTGTAAATGTCTTGCACTTTTTTTTTTTTATAAAGGTTGCATGAGGAGGTTTAAGGTTACGCAAAAGTAGTGAGGGGTGTGGCTTGTGTTGGGAGCCAATCTGGGGTGACGCTGGGTAAGGGGGCTTGTTATATTTGAATATAAGAGCTACATGGCTCTGACTGAGGCGTTCCTGTTCCAGCACAGTGCAAACATGCCTCGATGGTTTTGGAATGCAGCCAAGACGAGGCCTGCAGTCAAGAGATCATCGGTGACCTGAGGGCACAGCAAAAAAAAAAAAAAACGAACAAAAACACCTCACTTATCTTCTGTGTAACGCTTAGTGTAGTCAGAAATACATGGACACACATTTTTCAGCACGACGTCATCGAGCCTGTGCCTCCTGAGAATGAGGACAATCGAGTCAAGCAAGTCTCCACGAGGAGCCTCAAATCACGGCTCCCTCTCATTTTTACTGCTTCTGCTGAACGAAAACACCCACCTCATCAAAACAAACCAAAAAAATAACCCAAGCATCCATATATCCATCTATACCGAGGCACCTGGATTTCAAAGTTACACTATTTAATATTTTACTATTAAAACGGACTCCGGCACATTGATGTGTGCAAAATTTGCTCTTATAAAAAAAGAAAATAATCTCCTGCAACTCTTTTTGCATATGAACTGGTTTGCATGTACGCATCTCAGTGGCAGGGGTCATGTCAGTCTGAGGGTGGAAAGATTAAAGTGACAGTGACTCAAGAAGGTTTTCAGGTTGGTTTTTTTGGTGTCATTAATTAACGATAGCGTTGCGTCGTCATTCGGCCGTCCGAGCTCTATATAAGATATTTCGGTAATTCAAACGGGACGCGATACAACCGATTTGCCTAGCATTTGGTGGAAAATAATATATCATTAGCCTAAAAGCATAATCGCCCAAGTAATTTTTTGGTAACTTTACCAATGTGCTTGCTTAAAAATGTGTTTTCCGAAAACGTTCAAATATGACTTAGGCAACTATGCTATTAGGATAACGATATTAAAAAATTAATTCCCTACAGAAGAGCGTTATTTTTTTTTTTTTTTTTAACGAGAAACTAAGCAAAAGCTTTGCTCTTACATTCACAACTAAGCCACGCGCTAACGATATTCTTCTTTGATGCAAACGTTGAGGTGAAACAATTAATCGTCAACTATTTTGATAATCGGTTCGATTTCTGATCGTTTTAGCTTCGTAAAACTGAATCATTTTGGTTTGTGGACAAAATAAAGACATTCGAGAACGTCGTCATTTCCAGGTTTGACAAACACCGATCAACGTGTTTTGGTTTTTTTTCATTTTCAGGACCAAACCATTAATCGAGACAATGATCTACAGATTAATCGATTACGAAAATAATCGTTGGTCGCAGCTCTAGTTTACATCAGTAGTCCAAAAAACACACATCGTCCTCTTTGATCACATACATCACAGTTGACGCACTGATCCGTTAAGTCTTTAAGCCTGAGTGTGAGCTACATTACGCGTTTGAGGTCGGTCTGAGGGTCACACACACTCTTTGTTTTTTCCTTTTTGTTAATTAAAATAGAATTCAACAATTCCAACCGAATTGCCAAAATTCTCTATATTCACACACTAAGGCAACAAAGCAGGTGGCTACGGGTTTTCATGTGCAACCCAGAGAGGAGAATGAAAAGCAGTAACAAAACACACAAAAACAAAATAAAACTTCCCCCAGTCCATCCACACAGTAACTGCTTCACAAGCAATAAATAATCCTCTACAGTTATTTTCATATATAAATATTTAAGGGCAAGGAAAGATGGCGGTGTTGGTGGTGGTGTTGGGGAGAGAGATGAGGCGAGGTGGAGGTGTGGGTGTGGGTGGGGGGGTGAGCTGGGTAAGAAGGGGGCTCCTGTTTCACTCGCTGACATTGTCCATCCTATAGACTACAGTGGTGGAGCTGTCCTGGTTCGACTCAGTGGGTGAAATCTTTTTCCAAAGAGGGGCGGACAGAGCGAGCTCTTGTTGGAGGCTCTCATAATCCATGGGTCCGACGCAGAGTTGCTGTTCGACACGGATAACAAATTAGTCTCACGGTTTCCCGTATTCAGCCAGTGTACTTTTGATGGGGTTAGTGGACACATAAATCTGTCAACGTCAGAACCAAAACATATCTAGTGGCACTTTTCCATTATGTCGTACTATAGTAGAGCAGATTAGCAAAAAAAAAAATGGAAATAAGCACCGACATTTGACTGAATGTTCCTCTTGGGTCATTTTGAAATATCCAATTAGTCATGTAAATTTCAAAATGGCAGCCATTTCAACATTTTGAAATTTACGTGGCTAATGGGATTTTTCCAAACAATGACCCAAGCGGTACATTCAGTCAAATCTTGGTGCTTCTTTCCACTTGTGAAAGATTATCCTGAAAAAATGCAATAATCTGCTATACTACGAGCACTATGTAGCTCGACTCAACTCGTTTTTTTTTGCATTAGCGTTAGCGATAGCACCTGGTGCCAAGACATGAAAGATTAATCTAAAAAGTAGACCGGGCCAATATTATTTATCAATAATCAGCACTGGCCAGTTATAATTAATTAATTAATTGCCAATATTTAAAATTGGACATACTTGTTCTCAGAAACTTAAAATTCTGCCTTTTAATTGAAGGTTTTTTTTGATGACCTGTCTCAAGTATTAAACTATATTAATTTATACATCTTTTTTTTAATTTATTTTTTTTATTATTAAATACTGTACATATTTATTTATTCTTTTAAAGAAAGTTGACTAAATGTACGAGCAAAAATATAAATAATACGGCCATAGGCTGCCGTAATTCATACGAAAAATCAGCATTTGGCATAGAAAATATAGGTAAGTCTCTTAAAAACACTGTAAGGATGTCCACAAGACTAACAATAGAGATGTTCTGTTTTTTTCTTTAGTCGGTATATGAGGTGGTGAAATATGGAGCTACATTTATATTACAGCCACACCTAAAAAAAAACAGCAGTCAGCAAGATATCACCAACATTCTTGGTGAAGGCATGTCGACGTAATTTCTTTGGCCCCGCCCCCCCTCCCTTCACAACAAAGTGAAGTTTGTCCTTACCCGCTGCTCCCCTCCTTCCCTGCGAGGATCGTACTTCTTTGCAAAGTGCCTCAGGTTGTCGTAGTTGTGGAAGTTGAAAAGCTCCACGAGATCCTGAAATGAGAAGATATTTAAAAGACATTTGTTTGGCATCTTTCTTTAAAAGGGAGGATTTTAAGAAGCAAAATCACATCAAAAATTAACTATTTTTTCTTGAAGCCATTGTGTATTTGAGATATTTCCATGAACCGAGTTTAAAATGCAAAAACAATTCAAAAGCTGCTTTCAAACGCGCAGTGAAGTCCAGACACGCATGGATCTGGAAAGATTGCCTGAAGGGGCTGCGAGCGAGAGCTAAAAAGGTTGCTCTAGATACGCACTGGGGCGTTTACTGTCAGTTTACTACAAAAAAATCTCTTGATTGACAGTGACACAGTATTCTTAATAAAGTTTTGTACATTAAGTCGTTTCTGCTCTCCTGTTACATGACACCACGTACCGTGCAGAACTGTATCCCTCTCACAGAGTTGCCCAGCTTGTCAAGCGGAGGCGACCAGCACATAATACCCATCACGTTTGGCACGACCAACAGGATTCCCCCCGACACTCCTGACTTGGCAGGCAGACCGACCTGCAGAGCAGAGCAGACGTGATGTGTCATCGGCGTGGTAGCAACATGGTGCCAACAAAAGAAAACCAGCAACAATTAACGCAATTAGCCGGGATTAGCGCTCGTTTGCCGCCCTGCGCAGCTGCGTCACCCTCTACTCACGTGGAAAGCAAACTGTCCCGAGAAGTCGTACATGCCGCACGAGTGCATCAGACTCAGCGTGTTCCTCACGGCCTCGGGGCTCAGCACACGCTCGCCCGTGATTGGGCAGATGCCGCCGTTAGCGAGAGTGGCTGCCATGACGCTGGCGCTCTCGCAGGTCACTTCGATGGAGCAAAGCTGGAAAGGACACAAACACACACAATTCGCATTATTTCATTATCTACCACTTTAATCTCCACCAGAGGGTCGCGGGGGTGCTGTGCCTATCTCAGCTGACATTGGGCGAACATTATTTTTAATCTGGTCAATGTCTTGACTATATTTTCTATTCATTTTGCAACGCTTTTGATGAATAACAGCGTGACTTTTAATGGAAAACACACAAAAAATTATATATATATATATATATATATTGTATAGGTGACCCCAAACTTTTGAACGGTAGTGTACAGCTAGATGTGCAGCTTCTTAATTTACCACTGCATGGTTAAGAAGCTATAGATAATAGCATAAACGGTGGTAAAGATTCAAAAAAATAAACAACAGAATGGGAGAAAAGAGACTAAAATGTGGCTAAAATTAGTTAAGAAGCTGAAACAGGATCTCTGTGACTCGACGCTAAAGATCCATATTGAAAGCAGAGCAGCGACAAAGCAGGAAACCCGATATTCAGCCGTTTGTGAGAAATGTCAGTGTCCGGACTCACTTGAAAGTACAAGTCCAGCACGGATGTCATGTCTGTCCCCTCAGGAAAACACTGCAGAGACACAAGTGTGGAAAAAACACAGAGAAACAAAAGGTGAACACAGAGTACAGGACATTTATCAACTACATTCCCATGCTGCTGCTGCTGCTGCTGTTAGAGCTCGAGATAACCACATTTTTTTCTGTTAAGGATCATCTGCATTGTGAGAGATACGGATGCCTGCTTTTCTTTCCACTTAAGATAAAGGCAAACTCTAAAGTTACTACTGGATTATGTCACATAATATCTTGAGCCCACATAAGATCAGTGCAAACAGTCAGCAGCTTCATTGAAAATATGTAGAATGTAACTTGAACCATCTCTATTTATAGCAGTCTTCTACCAGCCCAACTCAGACACTGGTTTATTTGAAACGTTTTAGCGAATAAAACAAGATCTCTGACATCATCAGCTGCTCTTAGTGGTTCCTAAATCGCAGCTGAAGCTCAGACAGGATCAGGCTTTTCGCTGCCGCTAAAATGTGGAATGGACTGCCGTTACACATTGGACAAAAAAAATCTTGTTTCGCTCTCAAGCAGAAATGTCAGCAATGATTCACGTCTCAAAGTTCAAACCTTCTTTTCTTTCAGGTAGTAGCCGATGGCAAAGTTCCTGTCTCCTGACTCACGCTCGGACTGGAATCTGACACACAAAAGAGAAAAAAAAAAAGATTTTCCTTTACACAGAGGAAGCTGTGTGTGTGATGGAACTCCATTCTCCACCCACGCGTGTGTGTGTCTGTGTACAATACACTCGTGATATCATGTGATCGCCGCGGCGAACCAGCAACATGAGTCTTTTTCCACACGTGTTCTTATGCTTATGGTGTCATCATAAGTCACGCATGCACAAGTGACCTTTAAAGCACAAACACACACTCACTCGCACAGAACAAGAACTACTGCTGCCGTGTGGCCTCTTGGGTTCAAAACTGCACACATTACACCACGCGCCCCGAGTGTTCTCCGATTTCATTCGCTCGCGTCGCAGAGTCGGTTAATATTTTGTGGCTTAGTGGAGTCGCTTGAGAAGGAAACGGAAAAGAGTCTGAAGCTTAAATGAAGTTGATCAGTGGTGGAGTGGAAGGAGGGTCCAAATATAATTACACACAGGCCAGAGTTTGACACCATTGATGTAGGGGAACTTACGTGGCGTTGCTGAAACCCACATACTCGTTTCCTGCCATATCCTTCAGATAGTTCATGATCTGGAGGGAAAGGAGAGGAAGGGATACGAGTTACAACAGTGTCCAACAGTTGCACAAGGGTTTTCTAATGATCCAATAGCATTCTAACGCGATTAGCAAACACAATGTACCATGAGAACACTGGAAATGGGCCTCTATAGACCTATGTACATATTCCATTAAAAACCAGACTTGATGATTAATTTAATGTTATATTCATTAAAAAAAGTGCTTTCCCTTCAAAAATAAGGACATTTCTAAGTGACGCCAAACTTTTGAACGGTAGCGTATAATCTAAAGGATCAGATATGCTCAGTCTGTTTTAGAGCTTGAATTTGTCATTTCTTGAGATGGTTTTCCTGCCCAAGGTCCAGAGTGGGGCTGCAACTAACCTTATACTACCTCTATTATAACATGAATTAAGAAATTTCCTACATAAGTTGTTAATACATGCTTAATATTTACTACTAAAGAGCTATTATGTAACTTTGTAAGCACCTAGTTAATGCTGAATATGTGCTCCCTAATCTAAAGGGTCACCGATTGCTTTAATCACCATGTCACTCGTAAGTTCACGGCTGCTACGGTGACAAGAAACTGTACCCTGAATAGTTCTGTTCATCACACATCCCTTTCACAGAGAATAAATTATGTATATTTGACGTCTTATACTCACATAGTCAAATTTCTCCGCAGTGCTTGTACTTTGCTGTGGAGAGAACAAAAAGAAGAAGTTATTAGTTTCCTTCGTTTGCATTTAAGAGATGTTTGCAGAGGTACAAGTACAGCATCATTAAAAAATAATAATAATAATTAAACACTACAATGAGAATAAGTTCTACTGACAAATTAAACTAGAGAATTAGAAGATGTAAATAGATTTTATTTCAAATAAAAACCACAAGCTTTGCCATGAATTACACAGGTAAAAAAATATTAATATGATTGGCTTGCAGGTAGGTTACAAAAGGAGGACATCTTTTTGGTAGCGAGAGGGAGATTTTAGTAGACATGTGTGCTATCAGTTTAGCCGGTTGAAGAAAAACATGTCTCACCATTATGTCTCAATTATTTGATATATGTACAGTACATACATTGAATATGACTGCACAAAAATGTGGCCGTATGGAGGCAAGTTTGTATTATGGGTTACCATAATGCAGGTGTGCATATATGGGCAAACACAAGTCACCCGTGCAAAGACTGTTGGCCCAAACAATGAGGGAGGGAGGGGGAAAACGAGGAAGGAATAGTCTTCCTCTGAGAATAACAGCTTGTAGCTCTGTAAACATTATCACAAGCTAGATGATGCTGCCTTATTTAACCACACAGTAAAACACAGCAAAAAGGAAAAATGGACACGCATGCACATTTTCAGTGCTATAGCATTAGATTCAGAAATACTCTATTTGCAAATGGGTTTTAACTTTACACAAAAAAGGCGTATGGTTCATGTATGACTGACGTACATTTCAGGCTGTACACTTTTCTGTGCAGGAGAGGAAAAAATATATAAAAAAGAAGTGACTGATGGAGGTGTTAAAGAGTCACTAGAATGGGATTTCTACTGAGCTTGATTGGAGGAGAAAGAGAGAAGAGGTAGTATCGGGGGGGAAAGGGGGGAGGGGGAGGAGAGAGTACGAAGAGACAGATATGGAAAAGGAAGAAAAAATTACCAACGTCATTTGACCTGCAGCAGCAGTCATTATTTCCCACAGTTCCTAAGTCTGGAAAATATGCAACAACATACACAAACAGCAACAACATGTAGCCTTCAAGCACCATGAAACAACAGTTTGGGGGGCAAGCCATCCATCCCATAGGTTTCCCCCCCATCAAGGTCAAAGCTAACCAGGCAACTTGACCAATAGCTTCACATTAGTACTTCAGTTAGAGAAAAAAAAACTGGTATGGATTATTGGGGGCCGACGCTGACATTAATTAGATAACCCGTGTATATATAGACTGCACGTACACATACATTAAAAAAAACACAAATACAACCAAAATACTGTATAAACAAGCATTCTTGGCATTTGTAAACATATTTTTTTAATGAAAAAGACACTATAATTTGCATTGTGTAAAACAGCACAAACACACATACCTACAGTATATGTCGGTGAATAATAAAACCTATGCACATAATAACTCCACATGCTGCGTAATAAATCTGTCTCGACTTATAATAATAATAATAATAAAGGGTGGAGGATCTTCTTTTACTGTGTGGTGTTTCAGATATGTACACAGGATAAAACAATTAGCAAATAGAGACTATCTTTAATACTGTGGGAATTAATAACTAACACTCCCGTCTTAGCCAGGAATATTAGTTTAGTATTCACGTCTTAATCCAACCTCCTTTCTTCTTCTGAGTCAAAGCAAATAAGAATGTTTGAACTACTGACGAACTCTCGTACCATTGGCTGTGTGCGATAAATAATTTAATACAGAGTGTTTTCACAAAATTCTGACAAGTACAGGAGCTGTAAATCCTGGAGGGGATATTCTGTACAGCCATTTAATAGCTTTCAGCAGTTGTGTGCAGAAAAAAAGTTGTCTCATAGCAGAATTAGTCTGTTCCAATCTGCAAAAAAATGCCTCATGTTTCACTCTGCTTCATAATGCTGTATATACACACACACACGAGGAACACTGTGTAAAGTGTAACTCAGAGAGAATGTATGAAGTATTTTTAGAGCTGAAACAATTAATCGATTACAAAATGAATTGTCAACTAGGGATACACCGATCCACTTTTTTTCATCTGTCGATACTGATACTATTCCGATATGGATGCCCCGTTTGCTTTAATATTATTATAATCATTATTGTTGATTTTCTATAAGGCTTTAATAAACTCCTTTATAGAGTCAAGTATGATACGTCTCACTAAGACACGCCTGCGTTCAGGAAATCCATTCCACTTTTTGCAGCCAGCTAGCAGAGCAGTCAGGGAATCACTTGTGGAGACATTTCAGCAGACGACATTAAAGCACAGACGGATCTGTGAATTATGGATCAGGCCCATCCTTGTCGTCAACCATTTTGATAATCGATTCATTAGTTTTAAGCTTTTTTGATGATTAAAACAAGATTTCTGATTGTTTTAGATTCTTTAACGTGAACATTTTCTTTGCTCCACATAACAAAGAAATCATTAAAAGTGAATTATTTTGCTTTGTGTGGACAAAAGACATTCAAGAACATTGTCCAGGTTGACAAACACTGATCAACTGTGACACAATAATAGGAGCGCGTGTGTGTGAGTGTGTGTGGTCTAATAACTCTAGATCAAGGATAAAAATGTTGACCTCAGCATCCATAAAGAGCTTAAAAACCTGACATTTCCAGCAGAGACCCACATCAACAGAGCGGGCACTTTACAGATTAATTATTTTATTTCCATCGCTCTGGTGGAGCGATGAGATGGAGAGAGAATAATCAGGTGGGGTTTGATTGGATTTCCAATTCACTTTTGCTGGTGTATGTTGTGGTGTGCACCTGCGTTTGACTTGCCCTCTGTCTGGGTTATTCTCAGCAGGAACAATAACAATGTGTGCCTGAGAGCAGCTAAGTACTCTTCAGGAAGGGATTATTCACCACAACGAGACACATGGCCGTGGACGACAGTAAACTTAAGGTAATGACCTAGAAATGGTTCCAGGTGTGTCATAAAAATGTGGACATGCTCAGAGCTCTGTGCTGATAATCTAAGTCCAGTAAGTTTCCTTTTAAATCAAACTTGAGTGGGTTAATTACGCTTATCTGCAAGCTTTGTGTGGTGTTAACCTCCATTCTTATCTGCTCAATAAAAACAGCTCAGTGACACCAACCATTACAGGAATTCATCAAGTTTTTCAGCGGAAATGACACACACAAGACTGGACGTTAAAAATAAAAACACACACACGGGAGGGAAAAAGTGAAGTGATTCTGCTTTTACCTCTATCAGTGAAGTGCAAACGATAGCGCCGGCGTTCACCATGGGATTATGGGGCTTATCTGCAAAACAACAACAACTCGATGAGCGTACTGTGTGGAATCGTCTATTCACTGATCAAACGGTATCAATAAAAACACTTACAGAGCACATGCTGAACCAAGATATGACAGATCATAACATCAGATTTCTGGAATGCTTTTATGACATTAGATTTTGTATGTGTAATTTGTTCTCCAGCAAGGTTGGGTTCAGGTTGCACTAGTTTCTCCAGGTGTGACAGGGTGGATGGCAGCAGACTCAAATAAGGGCCGTCAACTGACAGTCGTTCAAATAATTAACGCATGTTAAATTGTAAATTAATCGCATTCTATTCGTTGTAAATTCACCCTGAATGGATATTTTTCAGGTTCTATGGCCAATGTGAAACCAACTTCACAATGCACTCTTTTCATTTACTACACTGGACAAACCTGATGATAAGATACTGAACAACGCCCCCATTTCATGCCAACATTTCTTCTGGGAGCCTGAGACATTGTTTCATATCAAAATATCCCATTAACACATTCGGTTAAAGCCACCAACTACATTTACTGTAATGTGGAAGGCCAGCGTCTGACTCATTCACAGCTCATTAACAGCCCTAACCCTCGGTCACTGACGACAGAGCTAGAATGCCAATGAGCACAAATGAGTCACTAAAGCCTCTGCAATAAAATCGGAACCACTGTATCACTGTCACTATCCTCTGTGGTGCCTTCTTCTGATTTCAGAAGGCACTGATTTCTGGTGCATTTGCATTTGGCTTAGTCACAGGAATGAGAGAGAGAGGAAAAAAAACCCCTCAGGCAATAGGAAAGTAATCTGGTGCACACTAAGCAGGTAACCTGTCATTTTAAAAAATAATTTGTATAACGGCATATACAAAAGTAGGCAGAGAGTAAAACTTCTACACACACAGTTACTGTATGATTCCATTCCATTCGTTGTTCACACAGATGTTGAAACTTTTCTTTCACAATTCTCTCTTTGACCTCATTACCGACAACGTTATTGTGTAAAAAAAAAGGGAAACACTGCCTTCCTTAGCATGGTAAACTCCCTGTTGACAACACACTTACATCATCAGGTCATGGAGCGGAAAGAAAAGAGTGCATGAGCTCATTTTTCAGGGGAAGACGTACAATACCGTTCAAAAGCTTGGGGTCACTTAGAAATGTCCTTATTTCTTAAGGTAAAGCATGTTTTTTCAATGAATATAACATTAAATGAATCAGAAATACACTCTATACATTGTTAATGTGGTAAACGACTATTCTAGCTGCAAACGTCTGGTTTTTAATGGAATATAGGTGTATAGGGGCCCATTTCCAGTGTTCTAATGGCACATTGTGTTTGCTAATAATGTTAGAAGGCTATTGGATGATTAGAAAACCTTTGTGCAATGATGTTAGCACAGCTGAAAACAGTTTTGCTGGTTCTTTGACGAAAGGGCAACATTCTTATTTTGAATAAAAATCATTATTTCTAATCCATGTCTTGACTATATTTTATACTCATTTTGCAACTCTTTTGATGAATAAAAGGTGTGACTTTTAATGGAAAACACCCAAACATTGCATAGGTGAACCCAAACTTGTGAACGGTCGTGTAAAAGAGAGAAAGAAAGCTGTGACGACTCACCGTCATCATCCAGGAAGAGCTTATTAAAGCGCAGGCCACTGGGCTCCTTTCCAATGAAACTGTGCACGTACTCCGTGCCATGGTCATGGATTGCAACGGCATACTTCAGAGGCTTGACACACGACTGCAGACAGAAAGGGACCTTGGTGTCTCCTACTGTGTGTCTATGAAAGGAAAAAAAAAAAGAAGATAAGTTATCTTCAGAGGCGAAGCAGCGGTCTTAAACAAGTCAGAGTGAGGACACCGGTGTCAGTTCTCTCACAGAGAAAACAGGACTTCAAACCAACTTCAGTGAGGGAGCATCACAGCATGATAACGAAACTACAGTGTTTGTTCTGTACAGCCGTTATCTTTATGACTTCCTCTTGTTACGCAAACATAACAATCCTGAACACAATTTGCAGCTAGCTATCAGGAGGACAGGCCGATCCAAACACCTACCTGCGGACATTCGTACACAACACTTGAATGTTTATACACAAATTGGGGCAATTTTGTAAACTGATAAATCCTGAAGGGAGTGCAATCAACAATAATTAATTAATCATAATAGGTGACTTCGCTCGGCCTATTTACACCACTGTGTTTTTACGTTAGTGTTTTTAATGGTGTTACTTTAAGGGCTCAATATTTTGTCAGGTGGTACTACTGATAAAAAGTATGAGAACCACTGGTGTAAGTCGTTAATTGTTGCTTGCAGGTGATGTCGATGGACACGTTTCTGGAAAACTTTCGCATTCAAGCAAACATTCAAAGACTAAGGAAAAGGATTAGAGCAACACAGGAAAACATTTTTTGAGTTCTGACTTAAAACTCAGAATTCTGAGAATAAAGTCGGAACATTTTTTTCCTGTGTGGCCCTAATCCTCTTCCGTCAAACACTTTCAAAGACTTAGTTGTGTCTCCATGTTTTCTCCCTATAAGCAGAACCATATTTGGCTAACGTGAGTTTCAGTGTGTGATTCATGGGTTTTTGGGAAGTCAAATACTCAATAATGTGAATTTCCAACAGCAATATTATACATTATAATGCCCACCTCTAAAACTTTAATGTCTTGCAATCATTTAAAACATAAGACATTAACTGAATATTTGCTTTGTTACGCCATATTTTTATGTATTCACTGTCAATGTGGTATGGCTTTGTTACGCCATATATTTTATGTATTCACTGTCAATGTGGTAAGTTCAGTGGGTTCAAAGTGACACAAAATTAAAAAAAAGAGATTATTTTTGCACTCAAATATTTCTCACCTCTGTCCGTCAACTGTGCAAAGAGACACAGCCCACAGGTCGGGGCTGAATTTGGCGAGCTGGGGAATGTAGTCCGCCACCTGAAAGAGAGGTCATCCGCCTGTTAGCGCTGAGCCACAGTGAGCAGTTTACCTGATACCGCTGACATCTGACAAGACTCGGGTTTCAGTGAAAACTTGATGCCAACACAAAACACAATAACAAGGACTGACAAGAAGTCAGTAAGGCTTCGTCTTAAGATTAGTAAAAGGGAAAAAAGCCACCATCAGAACAATAAATGGCTAATTAAATCCAGAGGAAGGCGATACTGTGACATTAAAAGATGCCATGAAACACCACCCCCAACCAAACGACCAACCAACCAGAGGAGGCAAAGGCAGACATAAGGAATACGACAGAGGCAGTAATGCAACATTACACATGCTATCTGCCATTAAACACCAGTAGTAGTTATAAATGACTAAATCAAGAGGAAGGCAGTAATGCAGCTTCTTCTTTGGTATTTTACAGCAGAGGACATTCACAATATCACATTACTGCCTCCTTATGCATCTATATCCCTGTTGCATTACTGCAGTACAACACCACCTCATTCCAACCAACCCGATACTCGTATCATAGGAGCTACGGTTTACTTTGGGTCCTTCATTCCTGCACAGCCAGTGCATGTAGGATGAAGATAATTGGTTGTTTTCCTGTGTCAACAAAAACAACCAAAAAAAAAAGTAGCGTATGGATAAACACTTGATATTTTTGGCATGGGTTGAGCGTTACTGTACAGTAATGACAACAGAGGACTCGCTGAGTAATCATGGGTTGGAACGTCGTGGCCTCTAGCTTTCATTATTTGTTTGCTGTTTTTCCTACTTCTTCTTCAGTGATTAAACAATTTTGGAGCAAAACACCTACTAACGCACACATGGGCAACATTCAGACTCAGGCCTGGATGGAGCTCATGAGTATAGCCTTTGAAAGGAAATTACCCCCAAAATAAATAAAAGGTGGCAGCAGCAGCGGCAGCGGCGGCAGCAGCATTTTGTACATAAGGAAGCTTAGACACGTGTGCCTATATTGGCAAGCAGCAGCAGTTTGATCAGTAAGCAATTATAAAAGGACACTATCTGTGCAGTCGTATATAATTAAAAGGTCCAGTGTGTAAGAATTAATGACATCTAACAGTGAGAATGCACCATGGAGTACTCCTCAGGAAACGACAGTGGCCTTTGCATACCAGATAGGATGCAAACACCCTTTCAAAACACAATTCCCCTCTTCCACTCTCTCTGCAGCCTCCTCATCTTTCTTCTGCATTGCCTTGTGTCATTGCCTGGTGTCATTGCCTGAGGTGAATACTTTGATGATTGGACACATGCGAATAATTTGCACGGGGAAAAAAAAACCCCGCTGTGCACACGCCTTAAGGCTTTGTTTTAAATCATCCATATGGCTGGTATATTAAATCTCTGCCTCACACACTGGACCTTTAACACATAGATTGCTCTGTCGTGACATTAAAAGCAACTTGACTTTCTTTTAAAGGGGCCACAGAGGGTGTTATATTACCGTCTACAACAACATATTTGCAGCACACATTGTTTAAACTCAAGGAGTCTTTTTTCCTGCTCTCCACTGAAGGCTCTTTCATTTATAGACTTAGTTACACATTACACTAGCTTCTTACATTTATAAATGTCACTGTTCAATGTGCAATTGAAGGTCTGCTGGGGATTAAAAATGCAATGTCATAATTCCCGGCCTTTATTTATGTCAATACGGCCCTGTGCAGCAAAAATGTTGCTCAGCCCTGACCTAGAAATGAAATGACTCACCGCACAGAGAATCCTGCATCAATATGCAAAAATGACACCCAGGCTCTCTGCTGCTGGGAACACTAATATGAGACTTTTAGCACGGCCCATTTCTGGCTTTGTCCTTTAGCTCGTGCTAGCTTCGATTCTGAATAAGTAACCTTTGATACCAGACAGGCACAACAGACCGATGGTGATGAATGGACTAAATAATACTAATGATGCACAGGCAGAGAGAAAGGAGAATAGAAGGAAAAAGAAAAAAAGAGTGATGGATCTAAGGACACACCTGTCCTTCCGAGAGATTTTTGGCAGTTTCATACAGCTCATCAATATGGGAGGTGAAGGACTGGAAGTCTGGGATGACGAACTTCTTGCGGAAGGCCTGAGTGAGCAGGACAATGTTGCTCTGGACACACCTGATGAACAAAACCACAAACAGCATGCTCAAACATTGCCACTGCATGCGCTTCAACCAAAAGTTTGCCAACCAAGTTTGGGAAAAACCTTCAAGTGTGACAAACTTCCGTGAATGCTCAAGAGACGGATGATGACGACGCTTCGTCAGAAATTGATCATTTAAATTCATCTATTTAGTGATGAATGATCATTTCCACACCACCAACTGTTGTCAGTGTCTCTGACATTTACAGGATAAAAAACAGTTATCCCTATGACAACGTTTCTTAGCTTTACTTCCTGCTGAAAAAAAGGGGACTTTGCGTCCATATTTGGCCTGAGGACATCTTGGGATTCCCCAGGAAGGAAATTATTGCAGAAGGACAAGAATAAAGAATGTCCTGATTAGCTGCTGCAACCACGACCCAACCCCACACGGGCAAAAGAATAGTTGAAGGAATCACTAATAAATCTGATCTCACGTTAAATACATGATATTTAATGAGCTTCATGTCATATTTCTATTTTTAAAAAATGCTTATCTGCTGTTTGATGGATATTTTTTTGTTTTGCATTTATGCAATACGCAAATTTATACATTCAAATATGTTTAAATTTGCTAATTTAAAAAAAATATATGGTCATCAAACTGCATAATACTTCAAGCTGAGGTGGAACATGTTTATGGGGAATGTGATTTCAAATCAAGCGACCATGATTGGAGATTAAAAAAAAAAACACACAAATCAAGAAAAGGCAAGACTTACTTTTTGAACTGCTGCCTGTCCAGAGTCATGCCATCTGGTGTGTTCTGTAGAGTTTCTTTCAGGGTTTCCATGCATTCTTTCAGCCGAGGATCTCCAGTGCGAAGCCCTGTGGTCTTAAGTGCCTGCAATAATCGAATTAAAAGAACAGAAGTAAATATAACAGCCATTACTTGCATAAAACCACAATGTGGCAATGAATCCGAAAAACTTACCGAGAGAAACTTGTGAGCGGTAATCGTCTCTTGGCCTTCTGCAACCGTGTAGAAGAGCAAATCCTCCAGACTTGGGAGGATGCCGGCATTTCTTCTTCATGGGCAGAGAAGTGACAGAGATCAGTAAAAGACAATGCACTTATAGAAATGTGACACTAAAACACAAAGAAGAAGAAGGGAAACATGGTATTAGCATCAACAAAAAAAGATTAGCAGGAAATTGTGCCAAGTTATTGTGAATTAAAGGAACCATTAGGCCACGGTAGCAGATGCCATGTTTATTGGTGATGACACTGACCTTTAGCATGAGCCTCAATTAAGCCTATTCCCACCTGTCTTGCCAGTGTAAACACAGCTTATCTGAAGTTAGACATGTCTTATCATGTGAGTGAGGTATTTCAGTGACACATGCTGGAAATCACATCATCACAAAAGAGGACAAAGTCTTCATTGTACATAAACAAAAATGTATGACTTCATGTTTCTCACTGGCTTTTGAACTTGCCGTTAGTGCTTTACACGGTGTCACAGCTTCCCTTTACAATACCTACAGTTTTCTCCAGTGTTTTGTGGAGTTAGGCATGTCCATATCCAAAGTATCACAGAAAAGGGAGCATGGAAACCCCGTTTTTAAAACGGGGATACACGTTCCTCTGTGCCATAAATTCAGCTGCGATTACATTACAGTGGTTTGAATGAACGACGTGGCCGGTGAAAAGTTTGGCAGCTGCGTCAGGGTGTCTGAGTTTGTCCAGAACTGAATTCCAGAAATTCTCTCGTCTTTACTCTGTCCAGCCATCTGTGGCGGTCGGATTAATAAAGCCAACAGCGCATTCAGTCCAAACGCCGTTCATGACGGAGCAGCAAGAGCGACAGAACGGCCAAGTGAATCACCAACTATTTTGACAATAATGAATGGATTTGAATGTCACGGTAAATGTGAATATTTTCCTGTCATTATAGAAATCATAATATCAAATAATGTAGAGATTAATCGATGATGGTAATTGCAGGCAATTACATGGATTTAAAGCCTCGTATTATACTGGTGGAGGTAAGAAAGCCAGGAAAATGCCTGTTCAATCCAATGCTTATTTGCAGCAGAAGCAGTAATCCATTGATTTACATTCATGGTTAATCCCGCAGTAATCTCAGTGTCCCATCTCAAAAGAAATGCCGGTAAAAGCCAATCTTGAAGTTACACGTGAGATTTATTGCTTCGTCACAAACTCAAAGATGGTACACGTGTGCTGCACGCTGACCACTTGAGCTTTTAAAACTGCAGGATTCCGTCTGCAGTTCCCTTCCTCCATCACCTTCCCCCCCCCTTCCTCCATCACCTCTGCTTGGTGCATCTGTTCCCCAGAGCAAACACTCTGCACAGAACCAAGGTAACAGAGCCTGAACATGAGCAAACAAACCAAGAGAAACTAAAATGCTGTCTGTCAAGCATGGCTAATTGAGAGCGAGCGTTGGTCGAGCATAAAACGGCACTCGCATGTAACAGCAGGTGCAGCCGCACACCACAGAGTCACAAGTCGACAACAATCCCACAAATCCAGGCAAAGGCTTACCTGTGCATTTGCATTTAAAGAATGTTTGCCAAATGGGCCTTAGACATGAATGCTTAATGCCGATGGCTCACGCCGTTTATTTGTGTTCCTGGAGTGTGTACTTTGTATTCGAATACGAGCAAAATGACCTTACTAGCATGTTGTGCTGCCACATGGTTCAGCATCGACATAAAGAGTAAATCTATTCTGTAATAAAGCTTCCCTCTGTGCCAGAAGACATTGAACCACGGTCATCATCACAACCTCATCCTAACACTTTGTTTACAGTTTCAGTGAATTATTCTCAGTGAGAGAACTTCATTTACCAGAATCCCTCATGAAAAGCCTCCTGCAGTATGATGAGGCAGATGAATGAATGAACACATTAACACAATCCTGGTGTCAGTTTGACCCACTTTCACGTTTGCACTTGTGACTCGTTTTGAGGGTCTAAAAACTACATGAACCGAGCACATTGGAGTGTTTAACCTGCACAAACACACCAGGTGTGGACGTCGCCTACGACACAATTTTCTCTGAATTTGTATGTTTAAAAATGTTCACAGGCAGATGGCTCTGTCCATTTGCCTCCAAGTCACTGCTCACAGAAAAAAACAAAGCACTTCAAGAGTTTCCTGGATGCAAGAAAAATCCTCCACTGACCTTCGGAAAATCTGAGCCTTTGCTTAAAAACTCTACTTTATCTGTGGGGAAGTTAGTACTGTCGTGTCAGAGAGTTGCGCTACAGAAAACATCCAAAAGGGAACGGACGCTCTGCCACAGGCAGATGACAACACTGAAAGAACACAGAATATAGCAGACAAACTGTGGACAGACAAACAACATATTTACATGCAACTTGAAAGTATGACTGGCCTCCACTTCAGGCAAGAAGTTAGCTTTGTTTACTCCTCAAGTTAAAACCTTCAGCTCATCGTAAATGGGTTTATGTTGCAATAACCCTAGAGACTTTTTCTCCTACTAGAGCTTTATCTGTGACTCAAGACCTGTGTTATAAATGAATCTTACAAATGAACATTGTAAGGCTTTGATGATAGGTTTTTCTATACATTTCCACTGTATATAGTAAAAATGTATGCTCAATTTCCTGAAATATTAGTGATGATCACAGCATGGGCTTCTTATTTAGCCCAACAAGTGGAAAAGGGTACATCTTAAGAACTGAAAGTGTTGACATATTTTTGCAGGAATTTATCCATAATGACCACCAGCTAAAAGGTTGTGTGCTTAAGTGAAAGTGTTCCATATCTCATCATCTTCCTTCTGTGGAGAGAGGCTATCAGAAGGTGGAAAACTACTGACTCTGAGGGGGGGAATCTGCCAATTTGCACACCGGCTTTACATAAGAGCAAGCCCATACCAGGGTCTACATATCTAAGTGATGACAATATCCTGTCTCTGTAAACTCACTTATCAGGATAGCCTTCAAAAACAAACACTGACATTACTGTAATCTTAAAGATAAACATCACTTCACTTATATTTTTCATTTATAGGCAGTTGGCTGAGGAGCAACAGAAATGACACATAAAAGAATATGTTGACATGCAATTTGGGGCTGCTACTAACAACTAATTTAATTAAGAAATTTTGGACTGGATTATTATTCAACTAATGTAATCTTTTATCCATAAAATGACACAAAATGGGACCAACCCTCAAGCTGAAATCACACCTTTAATTTAGTTGATTATACAACTGGATTACAACCTAATAACATTAATATAATACTAGTGTTTGATCAAACAGCAATCATTAGTGCTGAAGCCACGCACACATTCAAGGTGGATATTTCCACATTCTCTGAGCTGGAGGACACGGGCTGTCGTGGGCCCACAGCAGCGGGCAGATCAGGTTTCACGGACAGGGGGAGGTCACGACAGAAACCGCCAGAATCTGACCTCCAGACACGCATTTATCATTCTGATAAGAGCCATACTGTCATTACAGCAGTTGTAATTAGCTCGTCACTGACACTTGGTTTCATTTTGACCTTCTTCTACTATATTATACATGGAGTTAATATTTTCCTTTCACTTAATACCTGACCAGACAACAACACAAGTTTCACTTTCAGTTCAGTTCCCACGTTTTGTATTTATCTCCACAGAAACACATGGTTATCACACGTTTTAAGGCGTCGTACTAGCGAGTTCTTAGGAACGCGTGCTAGCTTAACATGTCAATGTGTGTGTGTTACGTTATTAAGAGCTAATTCACCAGCAAAAGTGCGTGAAACCTACTTCTCGCTTGCCGCCTCACTGGCTTTATCGTCCTTCTTGAGCTGCTCCTCCAGCTCCACGGCACCGTCCGTTTTCACGCAGTAGGAGCGGAACGGGGTGGCGCAGGGCGCGGCGCGCAGCAGCGGCGGCCGGTGCGGAGCGGCATGGAGGAACCGAGGAGCCTCAGCTCTCGCACCAGTGGCGGAGGCGGCGCCGAAGCGGCAGTGGCGGCTCGGCAACCAGCTCCTCTGTCTACAGGCGGGCAGCGGACGTTTGAGGGTAGCTTCAGTCAACTCCTTGAGCACTGTGGAGAACCGAAAGTGTAACATCTCAATCCTGTGGAGCAGTTTGAGAGAAAATGGTGGATCCACAGGTAAACGCGAGTGAACGTGAGAGACTGGTGGACACGACAATCACCACCTTGACAGACGAAGAGGCGATGACTCACGAGTGCCGACATCCGGAAATAAATAGCCGCGGGGACACGCCTACTGTGCCCTTATTGGTGCATAACCAGTGTGTAGTGTGACGTATAAGGCTTTCAGGTTGTCTATTGGACTGAGTTCATGTCAATCAATTCAACGTTTTTTTCTTAGCTCGTGAGGGGTTTGACAAGAGACTTCTGAATAAACGTATGGCGTCTTCTTCTTCTAACACTCATTCCCGGTAAGTTGTACACTGAGAGGTGAAATACTGCCCTCCAACGGAAAAACAAAACAGTCCTCCCACTGTCCGGTTCTTAAAGCCTTTCATTAGTTCTATAACGCCACTCGGTATGCAAGAAATACCTGCGTTTTTTTGCCTCCATTTTGCGCCGCCGTGACGTAGCTGTGACGTAGCTGTAAAGAGAGCGTCAACAGCCGCTTTCCAGGCCACGCCCCAACCGTGGCGTTCACGTCGCGCTCCGAAGTTGCCACGACTGCACACACAGCAGAAAGATGTGGAGAACACCGACCCGCTCGCTCCTCGTCCTCGTCTCCTCATGGCTCTGTCTGTGGACACTTTGTGCCGCAGCGGATGATGTGGAAGAAGAAGTAAAGATCGAGGTCCTGTTTAAGCCCATAGAGTGCACTCAGACCAGTAAGAAAGGCGACCTGGTCAACGTGCACTATGATGGCTACCTCGCCAAAGATGGGTCCCAGTTCTACTGCAGGTCAGTGATTTCACTAAAACACACACAATCTGTTGCATTTAACATAATCTGATCTTTGCAAAAAAAAAAAAACATTTTGGATGTGTAGTAACTCTAATCCAGCTTTAAGACAGACCTAAGGCGGTAAAGTTATGTCATTCTCTATGGTAATCACAAAGTTAAGGCTTGGTTAAAAACAGTGGAAATGTGTCTGTGACATAAGAGAGGATGAGTTGTAACTTTAAAATATGATAATTATCATTTTTAAATCACGATCAGACTGACAGCCTATAGTTATTCTCATTCCCAAGCTATTACCTTGATAATACTTTGAAAATAACATGTTATTACTGTAATATGATCTGCTAATTACAACCCAATTATGTTGTTGTTATTATTAAGTAATTGCCTGGATATTATGTTGAAAATAACATGGTATTACTGTAATATTATCTACTTATTACAACCCAATTATGTTGTTGTTATTATTAAGTAATTGCCTGGATATTATGTTGAAAATAACAAGGTATTACTGTAATATTATCTACTTATTACAACCCAATACCATTGTTATTACCAAGCTGGATGTTGCATTAGAAATAAGATGGTATTATCATAATAATAACCCTATGACAAATTATTAGCATACTATAAGTGTGTTATTACTATTCTGTTATAGCATAATAAATAAAAAAGAAAAAGACATGCGTTACAGTGACAATAATATAGAAATATAAAGTTATTCAACTATACAGTCCTTCTCAGGATCATGCAAATGTATAATACCCTGTAAATCTAATGGGATGTTTTGTTCTGTTTATGTATTATTTCCTCCACAGTCGTTCAGACAAAGCGGGGCATCCTCAGTGGGTCGTTTTAGGCATCGGACAAGTCCTCAAAGGCCTCGATATTGGGATGATGGGCATGTGTCCCGGAGAGAAACGGAAAATAACAATTCCACCTGAGCTGGCATTTGGAGAAAAGGGAAAAGGTAAAAGTCGGTGGGAGAGACGGTGATGTTTGTTTGCGCAGGATAATGGAGGAAAAATGTTGAAAAGCTTTGGAAGTGAAGCTTTTAAAGTCACTTGCATTGTTTGTTACAGTTTCTGTGTTGGAAGAAGCACCATCAGTCACGCTGTCTTGTTTTCTCTTTTCAGCGCTTTAAGTGAAAGAGCATCACAACCTTCACTGCGTTTGCTTCTCATCCGCTCCCATGGCATGTCCTGAACGCATGCACAAAGGTTCAAAGGTCTCTGCTCTTCTTTCTCGCATGCTTTGAAGAACTTTCAGGAAACTAATAACAATTGACTTTCCTATTGACTTTCATTTTTCCCTGTCAAACCCGTTCATGCTGATGTTCTGAATCTGCTGTATTAACACAGTGAAATGCTTTTGTTGCTTCTGTTTACAAACTGAGATTCACTCACACCAGTTTCTCTCTTTTCCCCACTCAATAACAAAATAAGCACTTGAAATGCAAGGTATTAAATCACTTTTACAGGTTAGATGTGGTTAAATACTGGACAGTAGCTGTAGGGACTAGAAAAACGCGGCTATGATGCTGAGTTGACCCTTAATTTTAAGTTTATGCATTTTTTTGAAAATGACAACCTGAAAATGATTGCTGACAAACTGTTACTAATGAAAAATAGTAATATAATACAAAATAAGATATGTAATGGATAATAATGATGCTATTATAAATAACCAAAATGAAAACACAATTAATTACTAACCATAAATGCATCATGTTTGTATATAATGTAAACATAAATGCACATCTTATTGTATTATTGTAACTTCTAGATAATGTATGCCACAAGTTCAACTGTGTTCTGCATTGTTTATTCTGTAAAATAATAGGCTTTATTGGTACTTTTAATGAATGATGGATCAGTCTGGGCCCTAGTTATTACGCCCGAGTGGTGATTATGGCTTTATACCTGCGTGCAGACACCAGTCATCATCATCATCATGTTTCCCTCCGGTGTAAACAGACCCAGTGCCGCCCAATGCTACGGTGCAGTTCGAGGTGGAGCTCTTCACGGTGTCCAGAGGGCCGCGCAGCATGGAAGCGTTCAAGGAGATGGACCTGGATGCGGACAACATTCTCACAAAGGCTGAGGTAACTGTCAGTCACAGTCGCTAAATGATTGATGATCATGTAAAAGAAGCTCAGACAGAAAACGAGTAAAGGCGGCAGCAGCTAAAGCTCGATGTTGTCCCCATCAGTTTTGTCAGAGTAATAAAGTTGCTGACTGCTGCTGTTAGGGCTTAAGTATTTAAGTCTAAAACAGTCCTAAATGTTACAGATTGGACCTTTAATTACTGTACTTACTGCATACAATCACATTTATCTGTGCCACTTTGCAGTACAATGATAAATATTTACATTTAGGCTATTATTAAGGTTATTAACACTTTCTAAATGCTATTAAGGCAATATGATACATCATACTGAATTTACAGAAAAGAATGCAGCAGATGTGTTGCATGCCAAATAGTGAGCCCTCATGCAGAACGGTGAAGCCTCAGACTTCTCGTCTGTCACCCTCATCAGATATTAACACATTTATAGCAATTGTGTTTAAATTAGCATATAAAATACAAACAAGTCTTTGCACTAAGGCCTGTGTAGTGTTGTTCATCTCAACATTATGATGTATTTTTTATAGATGGAAAAAGTCCACTAAGAAAAAGGATGTTGAAAGACAATAAATGCATGAAAACTCATTTACAGAAAGAAATCCTTGTTGTAAATGTATCTTTACATTGTACGCATTAAACTTGAGCCTGTAAGAATGAGTGTAGCAAAGGCAGAATGTATATATATGTGAGTTATTCTGCTTCCGTGACTAATCGAGTGTGCCTTTCCTTTGCTTTTCAGATAAAAGAACATTTGAAAATGTCATACGAGAAGGGAGGGAAGCCACGCGACGACCCACACTACGAGAAGGTCATCGCCGACATTTTCTACAAGAGCGACTCCGACAACGACGGACTGATCAGCGCAAAGGAGTTTAATATTTATGGACACGATGAGCTCTAGTGTCGTTTTTTAAAAAACTTTTGGTCAGGTTGGATATGCAATTAAACATGAATGTGTCAAATGTTGTTACACTGTTAGACGTCTCTTTGAGTTTGATGTTTTATCTCATCCACTATACACCTCATTATCTTCAGTCTATCTTCATCGACCACTTTATCCTCCGCATTATGCATTTGCACAAAAAAATGGTTAAAGGATTAAAGAGCAACTCTGAAAACTACTTTCCACCACTTACACCAGCACAACTTTCCAAACCAGCTGGTCTTAAACTATGCAAACCTGTAAAGATGTTTACGTTTATTTTAACACTCAATCTTAGTATCAAACATGTTTCAATCCTTTTCTTCAAACCACAACCTTACACAATGTTAAGTCAGTGGGTTTGCAGTGTCGCACCAGAATGTTAAATATCAATAAACGTACATTAAATTGAACGTGTTTATTGACTGAATATAATAATAGTTTTTTGTGAGCCAAAAACCAACAATAACAAATACATTTTTTAAAAATGACATATTTATTCATAAATAAATATGTAATAATGAGCTTTATACATATTTAAAATAAGGCTATACACAGTATATATGCTTTGAACCTGGAAAATGGTCCAGTCTCTCATCAGCTGTGGATCTTCTTCCTGACTGAAGGCAACTTGATCTTTGCTGCCTTCACCTCTGCAGTCATATCGACACCTAGTGGCGCCCTGGAAAACAACAGTTAGGTGGATTTTTACCGGAATCAAAATGAAAATGGTTAATAATATGCTGTTAAATACTTTGTGCTTGCTGGCTTTTTCCAGTTTTTTAACTGTTAACTGACTCTTAAGAAGTAATTTGAAGAAAACCAAAGTCAATTTGCTTCTGATCTTCATTCCTGAGGATACTGCATTTGCATAAAACATGTATAAATCATATAAATCACAGACGAACGGCGACTTACTTTGGCTCGTAGCGGACATCCACATCTGGAGACAGAATTCCTTTCCCCTCTCGCAGGCGTTCAACGCCGTTCCTGGTTAAATCCACAGAACCATAAAATCAGATTCGCCGTCATGAAGCTTTCACTGATGATCCTTACAACACACATACATAGTCACACACCATGCAATCATGACTCCATTGTCAGTGCAGAACTTGGCTGGAGGACAGAGCAGCTGCAGTCCCGTCCTCTCAGCGATGACGCTCAAAGCCTTTCGGATATACTCGTTGCTCGCAACTCCTCCGGACAGCACCTAAAAGAAACGTCGACATATTTGTCAATTTCCATGGGCACTGTAGATTTGAGTTATTCATAGAGGAAGAGGAATAAGTAAACATTTTCAGCCTCATATGAATTTTGTACAAAGATAGTTAAAGCTGCAGTCGGCAAGATCACAAAAAAATTATTCACTGGTGTTTAATCCACAAGAATGTATAATATTGACACACACACGACCCCGAGGCGAGCTCTCCTTTTTCAGGTATCTGGTAGAAAATTGTTGCAAATGCTGGAGAAGGTATGTGTGCATTTGTCTTTATTTATTATAAGCAAAAGGAGGTGCAGAAGTGTAAGTCTCTCTCAATTATTATGGAATTACTGATCAATAACCCCCGAAAAGGTTGTCTACTTTAAAGCTTTCTTGTTGATTATAAGAAAAGAACTCAAATAAAACTGTCCTGATGTAACTTGTCACTGGAGCAAACGGTGTGATGATTTCATAGTCTTTTAAAGTGACATCAGTTCAGCTTTACTTGATTGCTGGACCTTATTCTGACAGTTTGAATCTCCAATCGTCATCATGTTACACACTTCTTCTTCCTGTCCACTCACCAAACTTACAAAGAGTAAGGACAGAGGAGTGGATGCTTTCAGCATGCTTGTACACACAAGGTGATGATGTTAAACCAGTGTGAAGAGAACAGGAGTAAAATTACGTTAAAATACAACGTGGAGTGAGACACTCACTCACCAAGGTGGGACTGTTAGATGGCAGCAGGCCCTTTTCCTTGCAGAACAAGATGGCGCGGTGTGTGCGCTTGGCAAGATGAGAGGCGACCGTGTGCTGCGTGGCAGCTGCGATGTCACTCACACATGACAGTAAAGTCCCCTCTTCTACACCTGCAGAGAAAGAGCATTTAAGTTACTACATTTTTTATATAATGAGGAATGAATTGAATAACATAATTCAACATAACATTCCAAACAAAACACAGATCACAACTATATACCACAGAAAGACATAAGAAAATATCTCTTTTTTTTCCAATACTGTAGTCATAGTTGCGACAAAGATGGTCATTCAGAAAACCTCATACCTTCCTCCGCCTCTTTTTTCACTATCGCCATACGAACTTGATTTCGTAATCCAGAAAAAGAAAAGCAGCAGTCGAGCATTTGGCCCATGGGCGTCATGAACTGAAACTTTGTCCTGTCGCCATTCTCCGCCAAAAGCTCTATAGCTTGTCCTCCACTGAGACTGGAGCACTGCGGGTGTTTGATGAGGGACAAACGTCTCGCCACCTGTGAATCCACACAAAAACTTAATATATTTCAAACTCAGCAACAACAGACGGACGTTAGTTTTAAAAGTGTTACTTTATCCAGTGTATCTCCAGGAGCTTCATCCAGAGTGTAACCAAGAAGCAGAAAGTCATCGACTCCTCGGGCCACGGCGAGAAGAGAGTGACCGCCAGACACGAGCAGGACCAGGAAGGGGAATTCAACAGGATGAAGCATCCGGACCGTCAGTGCGTGAGCTTCCATGTGGTGGATGGGGATGAACGGCTTGTTGTGGCACCTCACAAAACTCCGACTGAACTCGAGGCCGATGCCGAGGCTCAAAGCCAAGCCTGGCATCACTGTGGTGGCCACAGCTGTGAGCTGGCTCGGGTCCACGCCGCTTCTGTCCAACGCCTCCTGGACAACACGCTCGATGTTTTCCCTGTGGAGGCGTTGTGCCACTGTTGGGATGATGCCACCAGTCCTTCAGAGTTTGAGAAGGAAGAATTTATGAAAAATAATAATAATAATAATAATAATAATAATAATAATAATAAATAGCTATTTCATGATTATACTTTTCTTTAATAAAAATGTAGAACTCATGAATAAGCTGAATGGTTTGTGATTTTGTTAAAGTAAAACAGTAGTTTTAGGGACTTTATTTTATAGGAACAGATACAACAACATAGACAATACATGTAGGTATTGACAGAGGTCGATGATGGTAGTGGAGGAAGTATTAAACATACATGAAAAAAAAACCACATTTAAAAACATTACATTCAACATTAGCAATGGACTGGACATGCACGCAGGTTTGTTGCGGAATCAACCAGGATTTGGTAGCTCTCTTAAAAATGTATGTTTGCAGCGGATTTCAAATGATGACGATGTAAGAAAGTTATTTAATCACAAATATGATACATTTTCATATGCTTATTTATTGCAATGTGCATTAAAATCATATGTTGTCTCATCCCTGTGAGGGGGGACCTTTTTTCAGACACTGTCTGAGTGGAGACCCACAGTCTCAACCCTAAATATTGCCATTCATAACAGTTCCAGTCACTCACATCAGATGTACTTGTTTCTGTGAATGCAGACTCTCTCCCAGTATGGCACCCGTCTCGTCCAACACAGCAGCTCCAGTGTCATCGCAGCTCGTCTCAATGCCCAGAACCAGCGTGGAAGAGGAGGCTGTTTTTCCACAGGCAGCTGAGAAACAAACTGCTTTGTGTCTCAACTGCAACAGCCTCTGCACACAACTCACTTTCGAGGAGAACATGGCCAATAATAACCTTTAGTTCGTCACCTTGAGTTAAAACAGTCATGTACTCACGGTCACCTCACATCTGTCCCCAATAAATATCAACCCAATAGAGGACGTAAATGAACATAATTCCACTAGTAACTCTTCAAGTTTTCCTGCAACAAACCAATGACAGTAGCATGGCGTTGTTCCGGTTTGCTCTGACGATATCCGGCCGTGTTTCGTGCAAATAATTCCGTGCAAAGGCAAGCGTGGGACCCCAAATCAATTACTCGAATTTAGCACAAATATTTTAAAAGTCACGTTAATTTTTTCTTTTAACAATAAAACTGTAAATTATCATTTAAAAAAAAAAAAACTCGATTCGCCTGATTCCAAACGGTTTTGTTACTATTTTTGGGGGGACATTTTAGTTCGGTGCACAAGTACACAGTCATGGAGTCCAGATGATAAGGCAGCGTTTTTAACCAAATGGTTCTTCCATCAACGTGTTTATCCAAAAAAAGGTAATACCTGCTCTTATATCGTGGATATACTACACCAATTGTAAAAGTATGCGCCCGAAAGTGTGTTAACGAGTGATCTTTGCTGCCTTCACGTGTGTCTGAAATATCGTAATTCTGATTACTCACCACAATGACACAGGAACAAAATGTTTTTAGGATTTTATTTTTATTTTATTTATTTATTCAGAGGAACAAGGTCGTTTCTATGTCAGCGAAATTGTAAATTATCGTACGCTAAGTTTGACGCTAGTTTTTTCTTATTTTACTCGGTTTGAGGAAGCTACATTTTCCTTATGCTATTAGCATACACATAAACTAGGTTTGGGCAGGGTATTGCAATGTGGCAAATATTTCATATATATATATCGATATAATGTTCATAACACATGGACACTTAATGTTTTTATGTCACACCTGTGAGCTGGTTAATAAGTGTTTCTCATGTTCTGTTCATATATACGTTTGAAAACACAAAGAAATTGTATTTTCAACTTTCACCCATAAGTAGAAATCAATGAAAATACTATGCAGCCATTATGAGGTGTTACTCGTCACTTAATCTTAGACAAACAGTACAAATGCAGCTGTCAAACGTGGCTGTCATGCTTATTTAACCACGGAGCTTTGCCAGCACTAGCTCTTTTGAGGTTGGCTTTTAACAAGAGTATTGTGTTGACTTTTCTTAAGGAGACATGGAACACCCAACTTGTGTTGTGGAGGAAATGAAGCGGTTTGTCGTACACGGTGCTCCACCAACAGTGTATTACATCCCAGATTTCATATCAGAGGATGAGGAGTCCTACCTTCTGCAGCACGTCTACAAGTCTCCAAAGACTAAATGGACTCAGCTTTCAGGACGCAGGCTACAAAACTGGGGAGGGTTACCTCATCCCAAGGGCATGGTGGCAGAGAAGATGCCAGACTGGCTCCACACGTACTGCGAGAAAATTTCCTCTCTTGGTCCATTCAGCGGGAAAACAGCCAACCATGTGTTGGTGAATGAGTATAAACAAGGAGAAGGGATTATGCCCCACGAGGACGGCCCTCTCTACCACCCGACTGTCACCACGATCAGCCTGGGCTCTCACACCTTCCTTGACTTCTACACACCGGTCAGCACCATGGAAAACGAGGCCCCACAGACGGATGAGAACCGTTACCTGTTCTCCCTGCTGGTGAAGCCGCGCAGTCTTCTGATCCTGCAGGATGAAATGTACCAGCGTCTCCTTCACGGCATCCGACCATGCGATCAGGACACCCTGACCGACAAGGTGGTGAACCTGTCGGCAGCTGGGGCCACGCCAGGGGAGATATTGACACGGGACACCAGAGTGTCACTGACTGTACGACATGTGCCTAAAGTCATCAAGACGAAGCTTGTACTGGGAAGGAAGTGAAGACAGACTCTGTGTTGCCCTTATAGGTTTTTACATCACAACATATTGTCAGAATAAAGAGCTATTTAACATGGATTGTAACTAAAGATTTCACCAACAACAACTTTGACTTGATACAACACACTGTATCTAAAATAGACATGATATAATTATACTGATTGATCTTGGTGTCATTTACTATCTTGATTTACTTCACAGTAGAAAGCCGATGCAAGCTTTACAGATATTTGGTGTTTGCGGTGCAGACAGGCCAAAGAGGTTCATTTAAAAATAGTTTCATATGTCATCATGTGTACCCACAAATGTAAAATTTGTCTGGTCAGGACATAATGTCAAATCCAATTCTCTTAATGAATGATCAATTCCTTCCTTATTCGTCATAAGTTGATAAAATGTATTGCTATCACTTTTTTTTTTTTAAACATGTTCTCTGCTTTATTAAAATATCTTTGCAAAACCATCTATTTGTGTCAATTTGTTCCAAATCAAATGCAGAATGTTGGTGTTATTTGACACTTCTGATTAACCTTGCAGAAAACAATAATAGGTTTCTCATAGGTTCACTGTCACCGCTGAAGTTGTAACGAACATTCTGTGAGCGATGAAGCTGCAGAGGAATTCAATTTCTCGTCATATCTCTGTAAAAACACAGAAAAGATGGTTTGTGTCATCACTAACGTTGTTTCCCACTTTGGTGTGAAATCATATTTCTCAGCAGGACACCAAAAAAACAACAACAATGGAGCCACAGGTGAAGCGCTGGAAAGGGTCGTCGTGTGACGCCGACTCCTGGGTCGCCTATCCCGTGCTGTCAGACGAGCAGTCGCAAGACATCGAGCTGATCGAGGCGTTCGCTGCACCCGTCGTCAACAAGAAGGAGACATCTCGACTCGTCAAGGAGCTCAACGGCCTCTACCCATTGAACGGCCTTCAGCACGTCAGGAGGGTGCGGGCGTGCAAGGCGCAGGACAGCCCTCACCCTCTGGAAGTCCTTGTCTGCCTGGTCAGCGATGTGCCAGAAACAAAGACAGTCGGCATCGACTCTCTGCTGTCCTCAGACGGAGTAAAACATGACGGATTGGGCGAGCCTTTTATTGTGAAGGTCCCTTCTCGTCCGCCCTTGACCCGACGCCAGTTCGAGACGGTGAGCAAACACTGGCCCACCTCGTTTCACGAAGACAAACGGGTGACCGTCGCTCTGAGAGGAGAGCTCTTCAGTCCGTCTCAGAAAGCCCACATGCACACGCACATGATGTCTGCTCTCACTGCCGCCAAAGCCGGACAGGAAATGGGGATGGAGGCAGTTGGTGCTGTCGTCGTCGACCCGGCAACGCAGGGAGTCATCGCAGTGGGTCACGACTGCCGAGGCGACCACCCCCTCCATCACGCTGTCATGGTCTGCATCGACCTTGTTGCTCACAGTCAAGGTGCAGGCTGTTACTCTTTTGACAAATACCCTGCTTGTGGATTTACGCCGCCAGACTCGGACACACATGGAAACGCGCCGGATGCAGAGGCGAGCTCTCTGCCGTACATATGCACCGGTTACGACCTTTACGTGTCCCGAGAGCCCTGCGTCATGTGCGCCATGGCGCTGGTCCACTCGCGGATTGGCCGCGTGTTCTATGGGACTGCGTCTGCCGATGGGGCATTAGGGACTAAGTTCAAAATTCACACCCAGAAAGATTTGAACCATCACTTTGAGGTCTATAAAGGAGTCTTGAGCACACAGTGTGAGGATCTGAACAGACTGGACGACCACAAATGACAGCAAAGTGGAGAGAAACATAGATCCAGTCAGTGAGTCCAGTGGGCTCATGTTTTTACAAAGCAGTTGTTATAAATAAAGTATTTTTTATTTTTTTGAAAACCAGAAACAAGGTTTCCTACCGAAAAGCTTAAACTTGAGACAATTAGAGAGAGGAATATCAGTGAAACTGAAGCCTGGTTGAGGACACAACATGTTCACAGCAAATGTTTTTATTTCTAAGAGGTGCTGCAAGAGACAGAAGGCAGAGCTGCTCTCTGTACAAGTGTCCAGATGAAGGAAGTATTTTTTTTTATTCCTCATCAATCGGAGGCAAAACTGTTTATTAAATTATATTTTAACTCATGGTAATCTGAAAATAAACACAGAACTACAGTCTGATTGTAAATGTTGAGATTTGGGGATTTTGTTGTTGGGCTAAAGAACCTTTTAAAAAATGTACACAATGATTTTTCGTGTACAACTGAAACTATGTTGTATAAAATACATTTTTAGATGAATGAACAAAAAAAAGGTTTTTCAAACTTCATGTTAGCCCTTCTGATTTGTTACAATATCCAGTTAACACAAGTTTTTATCACAATAAACCACAGACTTCCCTTACTTAATACTTGACCTAACGACCACGATTTGTCTCATTTCCATATAGAGAACTTTTTTCTAATCATACAGAACAAAAACATTCACAAATAAAACTGTACAAAGAAACAAACAAAAAAACAAACACTGCCCTGTTTTGACTGAAGTGAGAAAATGATTCACATACCAAGGAAATCATGCAAACAAAAGATTATGATTCCATTCTTTGCTCAGCACGAAAACAAGTTTTGACGCCCATTACAAAATTAGAGTGTAATAACGAGCCACAGGCTCCAACCCTCAGGGAGTAAACATCTCTGAAAAATACACTGGGGACAACTTTGTTGGTAGAGACAAAGTCGTAGTGAATTAATGGCAAAGAAAAATGGAAAACCTGAACTTAACCAAATGCCTGAAAGATGCCTGGGCCAGCCCAGGTCAATGCAGGCCAAATATACATCATTAAATATTCACATAAGGTCGTAATGCATATGGCATCCTGTCATCTACAAACATACTCGTGGTTTCCAAACATTTCATCTTCAACCCAACGATTCTGACAACAACGGTGGCGTTTTTACACATCGGCGGTACAGACTACGTGGGAATGAACTACAATATCTTAATACTTGTTGATGCCGAAAATTCTTACTCCGTGTAGCTGCGGGAGCTTGGGAATCAGGACGCTCAAAAGTGAGGCAGTGTTTATGACGAAGTGCGCCGTGTCGTACTTTGTGTAGAAACTTGCCAGGAAGTATCTGTAAAGAAAGACAGAGAGACTCGTATGACGTAAGAGAACGACTAAAAACTGAAGTGCATAACTTGCATATAACCTGGGCACCAGGTTAACGCACGACGCGTTTCCACGGCGACTGACCGGAAAAGACGCGCATGACATCATGTTTACGTGCTGTGACACCGGAATCCAGGCACCGTTTACCAGTTAGCTCCGTTAGCTGCATTAGCGCGCCTAGTCGAACTGGAGCGGTCTGTTTATTAAATGAAAAGAGCAGCGCTACAAATGACCAGTTATGTGTGCCTCCGTTTTTAAAGTTTAGCGTTACGTTAGAGACTCGTATTAACAATCCAGAGTAACGTAAACATGAAGTCACATACGTCTTTTTCCGGTCAGTCGTCATGGAAACGCGCCATGCGTTGAAACACTTGGCGTTGACGCCGTTAACCGTTGCTATCGCGTTTACGCGCCCAGCACTAATATAAACAAATGTCTGTTAGAATCAAACCATTGTCCAATGAGTTCAGTTCACACAATCCTATCAGCGCCACACAACTATCTGTGTTTAGTTCTCATGTCACCCGCCAACACTCACACACTGCACACAAGAAGTGATTTGTTTTTATGTCCAGACAGTCGGAGGCATTGGCAACAACGCCTACACACGTCAATAAAATGTGTTTTATTGTGTGAAATTCAATAAAAGTCTTTAAAAAGCAACAACGCGTGTAAAGCTGCAAACAATATGTATGACTAAAACTTGAATTCTAGGGTTTAAAAAACAGTTTGCCCCTGCACTGCAACTGTATACACACAAACGCTCCCTCAGTCGGCACTGACTGTATTGCTTGTGATGGACGGACAGAATCTGGTGATTTAATACATACAGAATGATCGGTGAGATGGTGAAGAACTTTCGAGACGAAGTGAACTGCACGCCGTAGTCGAGCTGTTCCCAATGGGTAAGAAGTCTGGCTTTTCCTTGGTCTGGGGTCTCAAAAGGCGTTCCTTTCACTGCATGCATGAAGACGTACATTCCCTACAGAGATGGGGGGAAAAAACATAGTTAACAGTGAAGTAATTACCCATAGTTTAATTTGTCATTCTTTTTTATTTAAATTACTGTAGTCATTTTTTAAAACGTGTAACTAAATCCCCTCTTCTGCAGCTCCCTGATTTTGAAAAATGCCAAGGTGTAAGGCTGAGAGCAGAGTGAGGGAGAACGAGTGAGGGGCGTGGCCTGGTAGTGAAATCCTGCTGCTGCTCCAATAAGGAATTGCTCAAGGGGGAGGAGTCTGGGATAATGAGCTGGGATAAAATAGCAGGAACAATACAACACAGTCTTTTAAAAAAAATAGACTGACTGTTGTCTTCTCGATTTGTCGACAGATAGCCATCACTTCCATGTGACGATGCAGAGAAAGCTCGCCTTCACGTGATGAACAACCAAGTGCCAAGAATAAAGAATACATAATGCTGGATGTTCTCCATCGTCACCCTTTGTTTCACTGCATCGCATTCTTTTCTTTGTGGAATTTATTTGCAGGCTACACACTGTGTCACACTGACATGACGAGCTATTTATGTCGCTGCCAGGTCAGGGTGTACCATTCCAAACTGAACTGTGGCGAGCTGGCACTGCAATGTACGGTAGAAATTAAGCTTAAATACTTGAGCAAGTATTTCACTGACAGCAACTTTGAATAAAACGTCTTATTATTGCACACAAATGTAGCAATCTTTTTTTCCCCCTACGAGTCGTGTAACAATGAAAGGTCAGTTTTGTCTACAGACCTTATATGGAGCGAATACAAATTATCATAATGGGTCACATGTCTGGCAGCCACAGGGCACAGCCTCCTCAAAATAGAGGCACGCACAAGAAGAGGCAACGGCAGGAGATAAATGAGTTTCTGGTTTTCCAAATGTCAACGAAGATGTATTTTGAGTTGTTATTTGGTGACAATGTCCTCGGTTGTGAGAGTGACAGTGTGGGAAGAATACACTTACAAAGTTGTGAATGACATTCGTAAGAGTCCACACCACTGGTACGCTGAAGAAGGGTATGCTCAAGAGCACGATGTGCAGAATTCCAACACCAAGTGCATAGGTCAGCCAGATCCCTCGACTGTTCATCACCCGGGTGTTGGGGTTCACCTCACTGTGTGCCACACCCACATTCATTCTGGTCTGTGAAGAGCAAACATCAAATGTTATACTTGACAAATAAATGATTATTTGATGATTCACTGCAGCCCTCATTGTTGCCTGTGGTATTATTCTCTAATCTGGCCATCATCTAAAAAACAACACTTGCAAATACAAATGTATAGCCATCACTACATTTAATTTCCTCATCTCCACTTACAACCTTTAACTTAAACTGTGACAGTGCAAAGTTTACCATTTGTCCTTAGTTGACATCGCAGAAAATGATAAGACAGTCTACCAACACAGCACTTTGCTCTCCCCTCAGAGAAACAACAACATATTGTGCAACTCAGCTGAACTTTGCCCTTTGGCACACATTCAGCTGCCAGGATGGATGGAAGAGGGAGCAAAGATTAAGTTGCAGCTGTTGTGGATATCATGACTTCAAACTTCACCTTCCCAACAAACACCCACATTTAAGCTTTACTATGTTATAACCCAATTTACATAACAGCAGTCTGCTGTTAATAAAGTAATTGTTTACTGTATCAGTGAATGACAACATGATATTTTAAGACTGTTTACAATATGCTAATCTCGTGCTACATTTAGATGTGAGATACAGGTTCTACTCTCAGTTCATGGACAGACATTTACATCTGATAATCATTACTTCAGTATAAGGATTTGCACATTGACACAATCCTCGAACAGGTTTTTGATTGTAAGTTACACCAAAATGAAGAGTCACTGGCTGCGACTATTTGCTGCGTAATTCGTAGCAACAACAACCTGCAGGATTATTGACGTAACCGGGTAAACAAGCACACGAGAGAGCAAACTGGTTTTATATCTTGCTCTCGTACTGAATATATGCATTGTCTGGTTCATAATAACATCTATGGTAGCAAACTGTGTGAATGTGAACGCATACAACGCTCGTTCGGCTGCTACTCGTTTCCAGCACGTAGCCCGAACCGATCTCCCACTCTCCGCAATACTTCTTTACGTAGATGGCAAACGTGAATGGCGTTTGCGTATGTGGGTTAAAAAAGTGTGACATTAAACACAGACACACGCAGCGTTGCTCACTTACAGGTAGCAGCGAGCAGTGGGTAGTATTTACAGAGGCGAGATGCTATGGAGAGAAATTGTTTATCCCCCTGTGGAAGTGTCCAGAGCCGCCGATGACAACACGTCGTACGTATGCGTACGCTGACCCGACCCGAGCGGAAGTATAAGAAGTTTCAAGGCATCTCCGTGGTGTGTTGAATCTCCTTGGTTTGCCTTCTCAGGCTCAAGTGCCTCCCGCTGCAAAATAGCACAAACCAGGCGGTTATTTTCTCGTTCAAATCACAAAAAGTTAATATTCAGTTTAGTTACAGCCTAATTTATTTAGCTTCGCCGAATCGAAACCACGTCACGCTCCTGAAAGACACGTGTCTCGTGCTGCCTGAGTAAATGTTATACCTGTAAGTTTTCACTCGGGACGAAACTGCTCCACGAGTGATCACGAACCCGCCCTCGTGCCACTTCTGACCAATGAGAGCGTTAAAAAGGGGGCGGGAATCACGTGGTTTCCGCTCCACTGGTGTTGTGTCTGGTGTTGTTGGTTGAAGAATCTGGACTCTGGGAATCAAGTCGACACTTTCAAGTCAGTATTGTTGACAATTATCAACGTGTACTTTGATATACGGTCACAGTTTCGCCACGTATGTTTTTAAACGCAGTCACGACTTTTAAATTGAGTTCAAAGAGCCGACGTGACCCGTTTAAGTTTCAGAGTTAAGTTAGCAAACGGTTCTCCTGTTTATCGAATTGTTTCTGACTAAATGGCTAAATGCACTTGCTCATAACTGTCATATAACATTTTAATATATCACGTGACTCCGTGAAAACAATATGCAAGCATCCTATAATACCATCTGCACATAATATGTCCATGTTGCTTATAAGAGGGTTAAACACTGTGGACATTGTCGATATTCTGCTTGTATTGTGTCTAATAATTAATATTTCCTGTTTCCGGTTGTGGCCATAAAATAATGTTTGTATCTATATATTATGTCATGAATCGCAGGGTAAAATAACGGTACACCTATACCAGTCATATCACGATACAGCGATTGTGTGATAATCGATATATTGCAAGACAATCATGTCGCGATACACTACGATATCTGTCTAACTTAGGGGAGAAAAAAACCATGAAAGTTAAAAGTGCATCAACATCAACTCAATCTAAAACCTGACTTTTCTCCCACAGGTGTCAGGAATCATGAAGCAGTTGCCTCCCGACACGGTGCGGCTGCTTTCGAGCTCGCAGGTCATCACGTCCGTGGTGAACGTTTTGAAAGAATTGTTGGAAAACTCTCTGGACGCTGGGTCCTCCAGCATTGACGTTAAACTGGTACAGTGTCCAGATTACAGATTAAGCGTCTCGTTGGACTCAAATGGACAATAAATGTTGTTGGTTTACTGTTGCTCAACTGTTGCAGGAGAATTACGGTTTGGACCGCATAGAGGTACGCGACAATGGCCATGGAATCAAAGCTGCCGATACTCCCGTGATGGCTGTGAGACATTTTACGTCCAAGATCTGCAGCCACGACGACCTGGAGCGACTGCAAACCTACGGCTTCAGAGGAGAAGCGCTGGGCTCCGTTTGTGCGGTGGCCGAGGTGATGGGCATTTTAGTTTGTTCATTTATTTACATGTATTTATGTATAAATAACCTGTATATGTGATGTATACTTTTCCTTCAGGTGTCCGTCACAACAAAGACGGCGGAGGATGACGTCAGCATCCAGTACGTGCTTGACTTCACGGGGCAGATTGTTTCTCAGAAGCCGTCTCACTTAGGTCAAGGTAAAGCACTGCAATTTATACATTCATTCGTTGTATTGGCTGCATTTGTCCCTCTCTTATTCTTTCTTTTTCCCATATGTTTGCCTTTATTTTGAAAAGCGACAGTGCCAAAGGTCCAGACAATCTTCTTTCTTGTCGCGAAAAGTGTGGGTTTTTCCTCATCATCACTCACACACGTTCTTGTGTGTTTTACAGGCACAACAGTGAGTGTACTGAAGCTTTTTAAGAATCTCCCCGTGAGACGACAGTACTATTCCACGACCAAGAAGTGCAAGGAGGAGCTGAAGAAAGTGCAGGACCTGCTCGTGGCATATGCCATCATCAAACCTGAACTCAGACTCACACTCGTCCACAATAAGGTCAGGAATATATCGCTTTTTTAAAATTTAACCGAGTGCTTGAATCAGAGTGCATTTACTTTTAATAAATCCACTGAAAAGTCGTACAGTACATCCTGTTCATACAGTACATTTACAGTACACACACACACACCGACCGCTAGGTGTCCTCATTCGTCTTCAAATGACTTAACATGACTGCTGCAGGAAGCCTCTCTACAACTTCTAGTTACTGTTCTATAGCGTTGTATTTATTTATGGCAGCATATCTGATAACAATAATACACAACAATGTATGTGTGAAAGCACTTTGAGAGGATTACGTGCATGTTATTAAGATTAGTGGCCACATATGAATTTAAATTACATGTTAGCACCTGATTCATTCAAATGTTTGTTACTCAGCATCCTGATCCGTCTACTATTTCTATCCCCGTTAGATAGATAGATAGATAGATAGATAGATAGATAGATAGATAGATAGATAGATAGATAGATAGATAGATAGATAGATAGAGAGCTTGTGAGCTAAAATGATAGCATACTAGCTGATAGATAGATAGGTGCTGCGCTGACACATTTGACGCCGATTGTGTAAAGCTGTTAAGCCGAAATTTGAGTTTGGTGGATTATTACCCTAACACTGTCACTGTGTCAAGGCCTCCTGTGTTGTTTGTTGTCAGTACTAATGCGTGTCAGTGAGCTATAAAGTGGGCATGATGATACTGATGGGAATGGTTTGTGGGAACAACACGTGAACGTTCTGCTTCAGAAAAGTTCAAGTCTGTTTCACAGACATTTAATAAGCTGAAATTTGGTTATTTATTTGGCAAATGACAAACTGAATTAACCTTTTTATACCCAAATTAGAGCTGGAAATTAATCAATCGTAACATTCAACCACTAAAACTTAAGTTTTCTGTTCAGGAATGCAAGTAAATAATGATAATTAGACAGTAACAACAATGTGCTGTGTCATTTCAGTTAAAGAGCTTCTACAAAGTGGTGTATTAACCATTACAGAAACATAAAGTGATTTTAATGCTGTTCATTTACGGCAGCTGTGGTCTAATACAAATTTTGTTAAGCGCTGAGCGTGCGGCGTACATAATAAAGCAGCCAGTTATTGTCGTTTGGCTCCATTTCACATTAAGCAGAAGTCGAATTACTGAGCAGTTGACATTTTCCTCCGTCGCACCGCTTCACACTGCAGCTCCGCGTAACTAACTGTCAGGTGCCCCCGAAAACACAAATATGGCTGCTGAGTAAGTCGCTGAAAACACAGCTGCAGGTTTAACCCCAGATTGGGTTTCAGGCTGCAGCCACTTTGTACACACACACAGAGAGAGAGAGCATATAGGAGGTGTGGGTCACGCAGGGGCCACACGACCACCCTATATTACGCATTCATAGAAATCAGGTTGGAGGTAGTAAATCTATTCCGCGCAGTCAGCGCTCGCTTGCCCCTATCCTTTATCTCCAACGCTGCTATATGGGCGTGTGTCATGTTTCACAGCTTCTTCAAGAAATGTTTACAGGAGTGATCCATTTACATGCGCTGGACCGTGTATTCAATAGCTGACACATGCTCTGCAACAGGGTGCATGCTTTTAGAAATCAACACCTGGGAGATGTATTCACTGGCAGACACATACTACAAGCGCACTCATTGGTGTCATCATACAGTATTTTCTTACCCTTTTCTTTTTTTTTCAAATGTATGCTTATGTAATATTAATTTCTAAACTAACGAATGTATTGTTTTTAAATCATCGTATATCACATTATAGGAATAATTCGGACTTAAAAGTGTTGTAATCGTGCACAAAATCAAGTATAAGTTGGTCCTGCAGCTTTGGTTTACATTGTTTTGATTGGACTAGTCTCATCAGTTAAACTTTGGTTTAGTTGTTTGTTGCTTAAAACATCAAAATGGTGAAAACACAAACTAAATATCGAAGAAAACCAAATGATGGATGATAAAATAATGTTTATTAATTTAGCTTTTGCAGCCCAAGATTAAACAATTTTCACTGCAAATGTATTGTAAAGGTCCAGTGCAGAGCTGCAACAAACCACTATTTTCATAATCGATTAATTCGAGAAAATGTCGATGTTTCCCAAATTCCCAATTTCATGGTGATTTTTTTTATTGTACGGAACAAACAAACCGGAAAATATATCAACATAAGAAGCTGAAAACACTTTAAAAAGTGTCCGCTGTACACAAATTAGTGACACAAAGGTGACGGAACTTTTCCCAAGACAGTCGGGGAACTACGGTGGTTTCACATGCTAGAAACCATGAAAGGCTGTTACCTACTCTTTTTCTGCCAATAAAACCTCATAAAAGTCACACACAGGACCTTTAATTAGTTCAGTCATTGTACTATTTTGAACTCGAGATGAGGTTTTGCCCTGATAAAACTGCATTTTGTGTCCCATCACTTGCTGAATCACTCCACAAACAACTTATACACCGCATGAACTCCAGATTTATTGGCAGCTCGGTGGCCCAGTTACTATCTTAACAGGTGTTAATGCGCCGTGATTCGCCTAATGTGTGCACTCATGGAAGTCGACTGGTGTCATATCGTTGCAGGTGGTGGTCTGGCAGAAGGCCAAGGTGGCTGATCTCAGAAGCGCCCTCCATGCGACACTGGGGCCCAGCGCTGTTGCCAACCTGCTCCCATGCCACTATCACCAAGAGCAACCAGAGGTTAGTTGAGGGGGAAAAAAGCAGTGATGAGCGGAAAACTCACAAACAGAATGTCATGGTTTGTAGGCCTCAGGATTCTTGGTCAGCTGTTGTGTTTTGCTGTATCTGTCGATTATTTTCTCCATTATTCGTTTGGTCCATAAAGTGTCAGAAAAGGTTGCTTGGTGTTTCCAAAACTTCAAAATGGGGAAATAAAACCATAAAATATTCAGGGATGAACGATATTGGACTTTTTGCAGATATCCGATATATATCGGGAGTGCTTGAAGCCGATAACCGGTACCGATATTTACTTCAGAGGTCATTAAGTGTCTTCTGTAGTGTAATTAACATACTATTTTTCATCCTCGTGTTGCAGAAGTCCAGGAGATAGCAGCTCATTCAGCCCACTATTTTAGTCAGCGGTCATATTGGTGGATCTTGCGTGTGTTAACCGATATCCGATAAAATAAATTTTAAAGCTAATATCTGCCGATATTGAGCCCACGAATGCAGGGCTGGAGAAAACGGGATTTGAGATCCTTGGCAAGCGATGGAGCGAATGTGAGGAGTAGAGCTGCAACTCACAATTATTTTCTGTGAATCTGTCGATTATTTTATCGATTGATCGTTTGGTCCATAAAATGTCAGAAAATGTTAAAAAAAAAACATTGATCAGTGTTTGTCAAACCTAGAAATGACAATGTTCTCGAAATGTCTTGTTTTATCCACAAACCAAAATGATTCAGTTTTAATGATTTCTTCATCGATCAGAAACCTTGTTCATTAAAAAAGCTTCAAACCGATGTAACGATGATCAAAATTGTTGACGATTCATTTAGGAATCGATGAATTGTTTCAGATTGAGTGAGGAGACGTGACCCGAGAGCATTGCACCCTGATGGTTCAGCTTGGCACACAGCCGCCCTCATCTCATGAACACACATTTGCGTCCCGCTGTGGCTGCCATGCCACGTTGACCTTTATTAGACGGTCAATACGGCAACAATTAAGACTTAAAACGGATTGAAATCACGTCAATTTTGTGTTGTGGAATTCGTTAACTTGTTTCAGAAAGGACTTATTTTAGCCGTCACTTCTACATTTATTGTAGTATTGTTGTTGTATTGTTCTTGAAGGTGAGCTAATAACCTCGTCAGGCACGCCTGGTCTGAAGCCAGTCAATGTGGTCAGCTGGTGGCTGGCCAATTTCTTTGCCCTTTTCTTTCCCTGATGAAGAGCCGATTATCTTTGTTCGTTAAGCTTCGCAGCGCCGATTGTAATTGAATTACTGTCGAGCGGCAACTTTCTGCTCGGTCAAGGTAGGTGTACCTGCTGCCAGGCCCCTCCACCCAAATTAATCAAGCCTGACAGATATGGAGCAGCCCTTTCCATCGTGTTTCTCTCTCATTTTCCCCCCTTTGTTGTTGTTATTTTGCTGTTGGACCTTTGTGCCCGGTTATGAGAAAAACCTTTCTCCTCGTACTCCCTCATTCGCAGTGAAACTTTCCTTCTCTTTGTCCCTTAGACCAACGCTGAGTTGCCAGGTTGACAATTTCTGCTCAGGGAGAGTCGTAATAGCCGTTCCTCTGCAGAAAAACAAAACGTGACACTCGTTTTTTTTTCTTCTGTTTTTTGGCAGCATGACTACGCAAAGCCTCGGCCCTTTGGGGGCCAGAGGTGCCATTCGTGCTCCCATAAAAGTGACCCTAATGAGCACAAACAGAGAGAAGCATATGTGCCATGACCTGAAACAGCAGTTCATTTAATAACTTCATTGGCGTGCGGCGCTGCTAATAATGAGCCTTGGGCCATGTGGGGGAAAAAAAAGCGTTCGCTGTGCTCTGCCTGCAATCTGTAGAACATTAACAACTTTCCATCATTTCTTACTAGCTTGCATTCGTAACGGGAGTTTCTTGAGGACTCCCTCTGGTGGGATTCTAGGGTTTAAAGGTTAAAATTTATATGTGATGCAACTGTGAGAAAAAGAAAACGTGTAACATCAGCTTCTTGCTCGCGATCACAGCGGAGGCCGAATGTCGATACGCGAGGGAACAGCTGTTCTCAAGTGGGGCTTCTTAAACTTGTTGGAGCCAGAGAAAATGAAGCATATGCTCACAGGCGTTTATGCTCCTCGAAGACGTGAAAACTCTTGGGTTTTTCCTGTCTCTTTAACCCCCTGACGTCTCTCTCTGCGTCTTAACTTAATGACAAGAGAACCATCACACTCCAGAGTGATACAGCAGTCCAAAAAACATGCAATTACAGTGTCTTTGACAATAAAATTGCAATCACAGCTTTGGTCATAACAGAATGAAGATGTTCTTCCATGATTTTGGATACAAACTCCCGTCAATATTAAACGTTTTTTTTTTTAGCAAAAAAAACATTATCTATCCGCTCTTTCAGCCCAGCATTGCTAGCAGGGCGTCAGAGCATCCTGGAGACCCATAGTACTGAAAATACTATGAAATTAGACACCCTACTTTTAGGCAGGACACCCTAAAGACGCCCTATTTATTCCTTCCCTGTTCTTCCGTGAATGTGCTCCAAACACAAAAATCCTAGCTAAAAGCGTAATTGCTAGTCATGAAAACACCTGCCCGATAAGGCATAATGTGTTGGTTGGCCACTGGTTTAATTGAATTTCCAATCCAAATTTCAAAATAAGCATTAGATTTCAAAGGCTACGATTGATTTAATCTACTTTTGATTGTTCCATGTGCTCTGCAAATCAGAAATGTGATCCAGGAAACTTTGATTTCCTTGCTGTAGAATATATAAAGAGTGGTTAATATTTGAACTGTGTCATGTAATAATGCTCCATTATCTTTTGATTCCATTAATATTATGGATATTGAACTGAAGATCTGTCAGATGTATTAATTACTTTTCCTTAAATCTTCACCACTTTGTCATTCAGATCTTTTTAGACGGCTATTTTCCAAAGCCTGAAGCCGATTACTCCTCGACAAGTTCATCTCACCCCGATAAAACCTTCATATTTGTCAACAACCGGCCTGTCCACCATAAAGATATAATGAAGGTAGAATCGCCATTTGCAGGTTTTCATTTTTCATACAACAAATACTTTTTTTTGTATTGTAACCGCCATGCTTTTCCCTTTTTTTGGTGCATTAGCTGCTGCGTCAGCACTACACTGCTCAGTATTCGGAGGACCAAGCCCACAATCGCTATCCAACCCTTGTGCTCAAAGTTACCGTTCCACCCTCTTCAATCGACGTCAACCTGACGCCGGACAAGACCCAGGTTCTGCTTCAGAACAAAGTGAGTGTGTACAGTATGGCGTTCAGGCTTGAACAGACACCACCTGTTCAATATCTGCCTGTTTGTCAAAGTTGACACTGCATACAGTGGTGCCCTTGACGTGGGGACAAAACTGTGGCCAAGAAGATGTGATTGGAAAGTAAACTGTGCATTGTCATCTGTCTGGCATGTAGGAGGCTGTGCTGACGGCAGTGGAGGCGCTGCTGGTTTCTCTATATGGCTATCAGTGTGACAACGACCCTCCAGCCGAGAAGCAGCTCAACCACGAGGTATTGCCCTCGCCATCCAGTCCTCTGCAGACAGACCACCTTGCCCCTAAGCCGAGTGCAAAGATGAATGACCGTGTAACCAGTTCTAAAAAAGCAGCTACATGTAGGGACACAGCTGATGTTGCACTGCACCAGCAGGCCTCCAACAGCAGCTCTTCGTCCGTCGCAGAAGACTGGATAGTCAACCAAATACCTGTAGCGCTTGAGTCTGACTTTTGTCTTTATGACCATGAAATGGCAACAGAAACGGGCTCAGCAAGCAAATCCAAGGACACACCTGAGCACAACGCAATGCCGACGACGGACACAAGCAAGGAGCCGTTATTAGCTGAGGACTGGAGCCGCGGGACGGCCGTGAGCGACCCAGTGTCACGAGAACCTCTGCAGCCTGTGAGAGTCCTTCAGCCCTCGAAGCACAGTCTTTCTGACTGTGACGAGTTCGAGAGTCAAAGCAGTTCGAGCAAGAAGGCGTTTAACGCCATAACAGAGAAGCGGGACACGCTGACGGCCTACGATCTGATCAGCAACCGCGCAGTCAGGGCACCGCTGTCCAAGAAAGAGACCAGAGCTGAGGTCCTCGGGGAGGGAGCCACAGCCGGTCTGCAGGACATCAGTGTCGCTGTTCGACAGAGGTGGAAAAATCTGAGGGAGGAAGAGCAAAAGAAGTGAGTTTCCAGACCTTCACCTTTCCAAGCAGTTGTTTCCACTTCTTGTTATTTGCAAGGCACAGAGCGAGAGAGAGAGTGGGGAAAGTTTGACCTGTCATTTGCATGTGAAACGCCTTGTCTGGAAATTGTGTTGACATGAGCTGTGTTTCTAATTTCCTGACAGACGAGCCGATAGTGTCCTGCAGCACAACAGGTGTCACTGACGCTGGCGTTTCCTGTATTTCCAAAGCAATCCATCTATCCAGAGAACTCGCGTGTCCAGTTCATCTTGGGGCAGAATCGAGTTCAAATGTGTTCAACATTCAAACTGCAGCGCGTGACAAATCAAGTCAAATGAATCAGCTCCACACGTCTCTCTGAGTCTCTTCGTATAGCAGTTTAGTTTGTCTCGTGTCGCCTGGTGACACTCCCGCAACAGCAAGTTAGTAAGACACAAAGGAAAACGAAGAAGCGTCCACAGAGTTTCAGAAGTTAATTCTACTTTTCAAAAAACCCAGTTGTAAAGCAGTTTGATGCGATCAATGCTTCTTGTGCTCTCCCACCCTTGCTCTGCAGGTGTATACACACAAATGCTCCCCTTATGAAATCATACAAATAATAGTATGCCGTTACTTTAGACCAAACAGAGGCAGAATACACCAAAAGTTACGCACAGTGTTGCCAGATCAGATCTTAGAACCTGCCCAATCCAATAAAAACCATCCCAAACCAGGAAGTTGCACCCGCGCAAACCCGTAAAAACACATCCAGAGTTTCATATCTGCATCAAATAACCACACATAAATGATAGATAAATAGGTTTTTGCCAATTACTAACCAACAAGAGCACCTTAAATCAACCATAGGTTACACACAAATGGTGCAATTTAAGCCGTGCAGGCATAATACATTTCATTATTGACATCACAAATGACCTGTATGAGGACTAGCAGCCCAAATTTTATTCACCCGCCTGACGTAAACAAAAGTAGCCCAATTAGGTGGAAAACCGCCCAATCTGGCAACACTGGTTACGCACTGCAGCTTGAAATCATTTCAGAATCTTTTTTCCCATGATTACAGTAGGTAAATATAGGACAATAAACGCAATAAAACGTGTCAATATCAGTCATGTGGAGCACAGGACACACTAAAAATTGTATTATTTTAATAATCGGCAGATAATAATCAACAGTTTTTCTAGCAAAGTGCAGCTTTGATTCAATAATTGAAATCACGGGACCTCAACTTAAACATTTCACATCTGAATGACCTGTTTCTGTATTTATACGAGTCTCCTAGCCCGTTTAAAAAAGAAAAATCCTCACCTCCTCTTACTGCATAAGTGTTGTCAGGGGTGACACATAGTTGGCCTGTCAAGACCAGCGTTGGCACAGAGCGGGGATTCAGAGTGATAGGATTTACATTCACGAAGGCAACGACAGGAGAAAATGACAAACAAAAAAGTGATACGGTGATCAGATGATGTGCGTTTTTCAGGGGTTGGAATAGTGCATCGACACGTATCACACGCAGCTGGCTGACTGCACAAGAGCGGCTAACGAAATAGGTAAAAGGGTAAATGCTGTATGTTGTTAAGTGCTCCAGTTGCACATGGTGACCTCAGTTGAAAAAGAAAGTACAAACTGTGCTACTACCTTGTGATCTTTGCCCGCTGAGCGACTCGGCTTTACAGTATACTGCGCCCAATTATGTTCAATGACGACATGCCGATGTAAAATAATTACAAGGTTGGAAAATATGTATCAGCAGAACTCGGAGGACTTATATAAGGTATGGGATAAGTTTATGGAAAAAGACATCTGTTTGGAATCCTGCCTCGCTGCACTGCTGCTGTCTTAAACGTAAAATAAGACGTGGCTAAGTACTTGGTCCCCTTTTCACTTCCACTGTTAAGTGGCACACACCACTTCTAGGAATCATACTTGAAACAGGTCATTTGAATAATGGGGTGCTGAAGTGCTTAACGCGTGAAGATCTATGGAAACATGAGTTGGCAACTTTGCTGAGGAAAGTACACCCACATATACTGTATCTATATATATATATTTGTATACTGTATATACATTAGATTCTCAATGATGTTCCCTGCATGTACCACAGTTACTTGGAATCTAAATTCTTATTTTAGAACATGCCCGCGAGAAGTCGACAGCAACACATGATAGCTTAGCAGCTGTGCTTGCACAGGGCAGCGGCTAAAAGACGCAAATAATACAGCAATTATGCTTCGCCGGAAAACTTTCGAAGCTAACGTCCCCCGCAGACGTTTGGAGAGAAGTCTGTTATGGGTAACGCGCTTCTTCTTCTTGCAGAGAGAACGACATCTCTGCAGAAAATTCAGCTACCTGTAAAAATACAGCTGGACCTTACTCTACTTACTTTAATACAGTATGTCCACCTGTACCTATGATTTAACGAAAAAGACTCCAGATGTTTGAGACATTTGAGCTGCGTTCAGATATGCACTGAATTTATGCTCCAACACATAATTCGGGATTGTATGCGTGGAAATAAATGTCAGCAGACGTTACTCTAATATACAGATAATGTCCAAGCGCCTCCCACACAATCATTCTAAGGCGTCACCTCCTTTTACACAGATCCTTTAGAGATTATCCTGCTGTTGTGAATGCATCTCACTCTCTTTCTCTCCTACTGCCTCAGTCATATGTGAACTGCAAACTGCGGAGAATGTCCAGACCCAATTCTCTGGGCAGTGTCCAGAGGTCACGTCTGTCCCTGCAAATGGCTTTTATCAGACAGAAAGGGACCCTGACAGCTCATCTTTCTGTCCTGTGTGGACAAATGTAGATATTTGAATCTAGAGACTAGATTACCTAATCTGGTCATTGACTGCAGTAGACAGTAGTTGACTAGATGACTTGATCTAATCTGTACGTCAACTAGATTACCTAATCTGGTCATCAACTAGATTGCTTAAAATGGTTGTCGGCTAGATTACCTAATCTGGTCATTGACTACAGTAGATTACCTAGTGGCAAGGTCAAAGTAGTTGACATGATGATTTAATCTAGTTGACAGTAGACCATATTGCTGACTAGATTACCTAATCTGGTCGTTGATTAGATTACCTAATCTGGTCGACTAGATGACTTAAACTAGTTGACAGTAGACCAAAGCTGCTGACGAGATAACCTAATATGGTCGTTGACTACAGTAGATTACCTAGTTGACTAGATTACCTAATCTAGTTGACAGTAGACAAAAATTGCTGACTAGATTACCTAATCTGGTCGTCAACAAGATTACTTAATCTGGTCGTTTAAGTAGTCAACTACTTTGACAAAGGCAATGTCAAAGTAGTTGACTAGATGACTTAATGTAGTTGACAGTAGACAAAAATTGCTGACGAGATAACCTACTCTGGTCATTGACTAGATTACCTAACCTGGTCGATGACTTAATCTAGTTGACAGTAGACAAAAATGGCTGACTTTGTTGAGTAAAAACTGATTTAACTGATTTTAATGTATTTGTAAAATGGTAATCTGCAGGTCCGAGGATCAGGCGAACGAGCACCAGGAACAAAGAAACAAAGCGGCTTCTGCTGATGTTCCCAGAGAGCTCAACGTGAGCGCCTCTAAGGGAAACGTGCGCGGCCACAAACGCAAAGCACCGCCGTCCAACCAGCAGCTGCTGGACGAGCTCTTCGCGGCACAGCCGCAGAAGAAAATGAAGAACGCCGCTGCACCAAAGCCCTCGCAGCCGCTCTCCTGCAGCATGGCCGCCCTCCGCCTGCAGCTCCAGCGCCTCTCGTCCCAGAGTAGCGCAGCAGCGCCGCGGGGCCTCCGTCTTGTAAATCGCCTGGCCTCTCAGAACACCTGGGTCATTTTATGTGGTCAGAGGCTCATGTTGTTAAACCCATTTCGAGTGGAGGAAGCCTTGCTGTTTAAGAGACTTCTGGAGAATAATATACTTCCAGCTGAGAGTCTGCAGAACCCTATACAGCTAACAGATGGGTAAAGTATCGCTCACCTCACTCACTTTGTTTTCTTTTTGGGGAAAACTGCACAGTCATCCAATTTATTGTCCATGTTCATACACTATATGGACAAAAGTGTTTGGCCACACCTGTTAAGGATTGAATTCATGTGTTTCAATCAGGCCTCTTATCTCCAATGCAGGACAATCTTAAAGGTTCAGTATGCAAAGGACATTTTGGACAATGCTACGTAACAGTTTGAGGAAGACCCTTTTCTATTCCAGCATGTGCACTAAGCAAGGACTATAAAGACATGGTTTTGACGAGTTTGGAGTGGAAGAAGTTCTGACCTCAACCCCATCTCATTCCTGACCTCATAAATGCTCTACGGAATTAAATGGACACAAATTCACATAAAACACTTATAGCGTCAAAAGGCGTCAGGTGTTTTGTCCATATAGTGTATATGTATGACTCGTTTAAAGACAAACACATCCCTGTGCTTTGCTTCTATCTAATAAAGAAACACAACATCTTTTTTTGTTGTCTTTCGTAATAGAATTCTCGGAGGAGCTGAATATGCCGACGCTTTGTGCGACATGGAGAAACAAAAGCCGGAGCTGAACGGACAGGTGATCCTCTCTGATCCCAGGCTGGTGGCTAACGGGTTTAAAATCAGACTCACTCCAGGTACAATGTGATTGACACTAATACTGAACGTATGTAGTGTTTCCGTGCGTCTCAGTATGTGAGGCATGTCCTCGGCCTAAGAACAAAAGGGCACAAACATGGTAGGAACATGAAACTGAACAGTACATCCAATCAATCAGAAAAAAAACAAGGATTTCTTATTTTTATGAGTCATGCTGTTTAAAGGTCTACTGGATTTTTTTTCTTTATTTAACAAATGACATTTGAAAATGTCAAATGCCCAGTCCCTGGTAACTGGATTACTAGCAGGTTCTTCTGACTCTGACTATATTACAGAGTTATAGTCCAGTACAGAGCTGGAATTAAAAACTAGTATCGTATCTGAAGTAACTGTGTAGAGCTGAAACAATTAGTCAATTAATCATCAACTATTTTGATATTGATTCAGTGGTTTGAAGCTTTTTTTCATGATTAAAAGATTTCTTATTGTTTTAGCTTCTTAAATGTGAATATTTTCGGGTTTCTTTGCTCCATATAACAAAGAAATTAGAGCTGCAACTAACCATTATTTTCATAATCGATATATCTTTCGATTAGAAAATAATCGTCTGATTAATAGATGAATCGTTTGGTCCATAAAATGTCAGAAAATGTTGATCAGTGTTTGTCAAACCTGGAAATGACGATGTTCTCCAATGTCTTGTTTTGTCCACAAACCAAAATGATTCAGATGTAATGATTTCTTTATGTGGAGCAAAGAAACAAAGAAAATATTCATTAATTAAATTAATAATCTATTCATTGTTTCAGCTCGAAAAGAAATCATTCAAAACAAATTAATTTTTGACAAGGTTTGACAAACACTGATCAGCTTTTCTTTTTTTTTTGCATTTTCTGACATTTTATGGACCAAACTATTAATCAATAAATCGTGAAAATAATCGACAGATTAATCGATTATTTGCAGCTCTATTACTGTTATGGCACCACTGGCTTTGTTGTTTTTTAAAATGTTCTTACTCGAGTTAAACTCAGACAACATGTCTTGAATAAGCTTTTTTTCTCCGACATTTTCAGACACAGCTTATACTATTTTACTATTAATTACAGTTCCACTCCAGGTTTTTGAGAACTTTAAGAGGTTACTGCAACCTCCACTGTCATAGAGGTTGAAAGAAAAAATAAATATCCTCTATCACAAATTATTTGGGCATATTAATTAATTTCAGTCTTCAGGAGTGCTGGACTAGAGCACCACTTCAATAAAAAAATGAATAAATAAAACCGAATGAAGACTAAAATGCCAGCTCCTCCACTATCACGGGGACAGTGTTGGCTGTTTTTGTTTTTGGTTCACCTCGGTTGACACTGGCTCTCTGCCCAACAAGCATGGTCTCACAGTAGGTTTGTACCCCAGCGTGCAGGTGATGAGAATGGTTGCCCTTTAAGAAATCCGAGGAATTTTCATTTGGCACTCGGGCTGCCTCGGTGGGGCGTGCGTGGGATTGAAGGGAAGCGGGGGCGTGTATCGGATGGTTGCTTTTGCACAATCTCTTGCTATTATTAATATTATTATTTTTCGTTAGTTTGAGGTCACTGAAAAATGTCCTTATTTTTGAAGGAAAAGCACTTTTTTTTGCAATGAATATAACATTAAATTAATCAGAAATACACTCTATACATTGTTAATGTGGTAAATGACCATTCTAGCTGCAAACGTCTGGTTTTTAATGGAATATGTACATAGGTGTATAGAGGACCATTTCCAGTGTTTCTAATGGCACATTGTGTTTGCTAATCGCGTTGAAAACAGTTTTGCTTGTTCTTTGACGAAAGGGCAAGATTATTATTTTGAATAAAAAATCCTTATTTCTAATCTTGTCAATGTCTTGACTATAATTTTCTATTCATTTTGCAACTCTTTTGATGAATAAACGTGTGACTTTTAATGGAAAACAACAAAAGTTGTATAGGTGACCCCAAACTTTGGTGTACGGCAGTGTACTTGCACGAGCCGCAGAGAAATCTTCAATATCTGCATCACCAGGTTTTTTACATTCGCCGTCCTGACTTCGTTTTCAAATCCAAAGTCATGTATCAGAAATATAAATTGTCCATGATTTGTAGTATTTCCTCATGAAATGAGAAGCCATCATTCTTCCACCCTACAAGACAACTTCCTTCCAGTCTGCTGGGGCTTCTATTAGTCATTTAACACTCCATTTGGCCCCTGGCTTGTTTGACTTGGTCATCAATCCGGCCGTAAAGCACAATATTTATTTATTATTCTTTCCTGGAGATAGTAGCAGCGTCTGGAGTATATTAATCCTTGTTTTCTGCTTGTTTTGGCCAGGAGTCACGTCGGCCGAGAGACATCTGGAAGTGTCGGCCATGGCAGGTTGCGTTCCTTTCCTCGGCGTGGACGACCTCAGGGAGATCCTGACAGCAGTCGTTCACAGGAAGGCCAGGGCCGTGCGAGAGTGCCGGCCGCTTAAAGTCACAAACTACCTACAAGTGAGTGATGCCGTGCGCGGAGAATAAGAGATTCCGTCCGTGTAGCAACTAAACATTTATATTGTGTGGCTTTCACAGGGTGAAGCTGTGCGACTCGTACGGCAGCTGCCTACAAATCTGTCCAGAGAAGACGTGGAGGAAACTCTTGAGCGCATGGAACGGCAGCTCGGTGAGAAGAGCAGGTCCTGCATCCACGGACGACCCTTTCTCCAGCACCTGTCTGACGTGCCCTCCACAGAGCAGGAAGCTAAGGCTCTGCTGAAGCCGTTAGATCTGTGAAAAGTAAGCGCGTCAAAGGGAATGTTTCATGAAGTCTCAGTGTCTTCAACCAGAAAACAAAAATAAAGCTATTCTTTTCATGTTTTTGTGATTCAATTTGTACATATTTTGTCAACCTTGAACCGCTCATCTCAGTCAATACCTTTAAACATTAAAGTCATTAAAGAAAGTGTTGCAACATATTGGAGCAAGTAAAATAATGTCATTTAAATCTATTTCCTTACAGTAGAAGAAGACGCGGGCGGGACAGGAACAAGCAACGGATTTCGTGGTTAACTCGGTAAATAATGACATACAAGTCTACACAGCAGTTATTTACATTCCACTCACCTTGCTATTTTTAGCCGGTAAACCCCAAAGTCGCAAAGCCAGATATCGTGCTTTTTTTTGTTTGTTTCCATGCTCTTGTAAACAGTCAGTGACTCTCTGGAGTAAGATGTTAATCAGGAAGTTGAAGGATGTCAGGATATAGCAGGTCCGGAATAATAATGTTATATCCACCTGTTTGCAAACTCGGAAAAATCACGGGGACCGAGTCACGTGAGTTCCGGAGCTCCATTGTCATAGAGGCCCGCAAAAGACGGAGACAGACAGAGCCTTTCGTTCTTGCTTTGCGCTCATTTCATTTCATGTCATTGTGGTTTGATTCAAGGGCCGATCCAGCCAAGCAAGTTATCAAAAGTTGCCGGTGACTCTGGAGTCAGGCAGTTCTGGAATAACGTCCTCTCTTTTTGCGCTAAATCGGTCAATGTCTGTCGATTTAAAAATGCGCGGTGAACTCTAGCACCGGTCCGGTTTCTGGGGCTTTCTGGCAAAGTGCGTTGCGGCGGAATTACGGGAAATATTGAAAAATGCCATTCCGACGACCTGCGTTCAGTGCCACAAAAAACGATTCTCGATTTCAAATCAAGCACAGTACAAAACACTTGACACTCGATTTCAAATTAAGCACAGTACAAAACAAGGCAATCAGAGATGGCAGACTTCACCCCATTCACGCAACAAGCCTCTGGCGGCCTCTGTTGGTCATGTTGGCAAGTGGGGAAGCACAAACAAACAGAACAGTTTCACTGACAGGATAACCTCTTCAACGGTCGCTATGTTTTCTAATGCCTGCAACTTCCTCGTCCTCGACACTCCCCTCTAGAGGAAGTATTGCGTATAACGTCCATGCCATACATACGGAGGCGTGTAGGGTAGTGATGGACGGACGTAAAACCGATGAAAATGGAGTATAACTGGGCCAAACAACAGCAAAGCGACATCCGACTCGATATGAGTCCACACAGAGCGTCTCACTGCCATTAAACCCTCATTGTGGCACCGCTGAACTGGTCTATTGGCAAGCTCCGAGCCAGGGAGACGCACACCGCGTGCCAACTGCTACCCATAATTCATTCCCCTCCCAATTAGTGCCAGCTGCTCTGCCTTTAGCATTGACAGATACTTGCATATTATCCCCGGCTGCATTAAATGCTTCGGAGATTTGCACTGTAATTTCAACCGCAAAGTTTAGCGAAACCTTGATGCTGCGCTAACTTGTGGTGGTGCCACTTCCTGAAGACATCAGCCTGTTAGTGGGTGAGTGAGTTTCCAGAGGGTCAACAAAACCAGTCAGGCTGTAAATAATAAAGTGAAGGAATTCAGAGGCGTTTTTTTCAAGCCCCTTTATGATTTATTTTCTAGATTATTTTGCCAGGAATTGATGTTGTGAATGAAACTTGGTCAGCACAGGTGGATTTTTGATTTAACCACATTCGGATAACGGTAATCCATACAGTATTGGGCCCACAGGGGGTTTTCAGTCATCGCCTTTTCGTATGGTCACTGAATCCCGCCACAGGGGAGGAGAGCAATCCGACCCCGCTCGTCTTATCATAATATTATAGTTAGGCCCGTGAAAGGTCAAACCGCAGCACACGTCTTGTTTTACGTGGTCCTCTGCTGAGAGGACCCACACATAGCTCAGGCTCGCTCCTGCACCGACGCGAGCTGTGGCTGGCGTTTTTTTTTTTTTAAACGTCACCACTGGTGAGATACATGCTCCCCGGCGGCTTGTGTTCAGAAGTGCGTGCAGCAGCAGAATCTACCCTGTACGACATGTTGCCTCTGGCACCCGAGGGGCATATCAGAGTAATTGGGGAGGATTAAGTGATGATCATCTTTTGACCATGTGACCACAACGCTTGAAAGGTCAGCATTGGCTCCTTTTTTGCCAGCTGTCTTTAAAATCACCTGTCGCGTTCTTTGTCGTAACATCCCCCCCCCCCCAACCAAACTGAGGTATTTGCTAACGATTGAGTCAATTTAAAGAAAAACGTGAACATCCCCCCCCCCCCTTCCCCCGATTCCAAAATATTCAGTTCACATACAGCGTCATCTACATAACTTAGCCGCTCTCCTGTTACTCCCCTAATGTGCACAGCTACTGCTTGTCAGGTCGTACTCAGCAACTGTACACCACTTTCATAACCCAGAGGTAACCGTGCACTTTAACACAGTCATCAAAACCAAAATAAAATCGCAGGCACTATAATTAGCTCCTTTCCTACTCTATTTTTTTTTTTTTTTTTTTTGGAGCTATTACAACAAGTAGTCACACAGAGAGAGAGCCACGACCAGTAAAACATGCACCAACTGCTACTGTTTATACACTACCCTTCAAAGGTTTGGGGTCACTTAGAAAAGCACTATTTTTTCAATGAATATAACATTAAATGAATCAGAAATACATGACTATTCTCGCTGCAATAGTCATGTATTTCTATACACCTAGGTACATAATAGAATGTGTACCTAGGTGTATAAAGGCCCATTTCCAGCGACCATCCCTCCAGTGTTCTAATGGTACATTGTGTTTGCTAATCGCGTTAGAAGGCTATTGGATGATGAGAAAACCCTCGTGCAGTTATATTAGCACAGCTGAAAACAGTATATTTTCTTTGTTTCTTTGCTCCATAAAACAAAGAAATCGTTAAAATTTTATCATTTTGGTCTGTGGACAAAACAAGATATTGGAGAACGTCGTTGTTTTAACATTTTATGACGAAAATAACCGTTAGTTGCAGCTCTAGGAGACACCAGAGAAGTCTGGGGATTCACCACACACACGTGTGTGACTGGACAGAAGCGTCCAATAACTCTTGTTTGCTCCGAGAACCTGGAATCCTGTTCGCTATTCGCCGATCAAATTCCACCCAAACTGATAAACTGCCACGGCCGCTGCAAATCACCTGCATCCATCGCTCGCCGTTACTATATCTATAACTGAAAAGCGGCGTTTTTTTTAACGTCGTCTGGAAAAGTCACACAGACAAATGGTTGCAATTAAATGCTCATAAAAGCGATGGAATTCGTAAGACTTGGAGCGCCGCGGGATGGACTCCGCCCTGCGAAAATACCTGGAAAAATAACCTGAGGAGAAGAAATAACACGAGTAAATATTTCACTTTTTGCACATAAAAATGACAGATGCACAGAATCGCTGCACCTGTTCAGTATGATTCATACCTCCCCATCACAGAAACAGGCTTTTTACTGAAATAATCTGGAGAAATAATTGTCCTACGTTACATACGTATGCATACATCGCTAAAGCCAGGAATGTGTCTGCTACTTAAAGGTTATTCACAACAATAATATGTTTTTAATACGCCTGTATCCTCAAATGAATGATGGGACTCTTTAGTATGAAGCCAAGTATCAGTCTGTCCTGTCAATATTTCACAGTTTAAAAAAAAGGACTGAAACTGAAACCCTCGAGTTCTTTTACTTTGAAATGTAAGGTATGTGTTGTGCTTGCGACATGTTTACCAGATACAGACATTGAAATTGTGATCAAACATCATTTTTTTAACCATCTAGTTTAATATTTTTGTCTTTTATGATGGTCACGACCATCAGATTATCAATCGCAGTGGCACAGATTATTGCCGTGTCTTGTTACGAGGGACTGGCAACGCTACAGGTCTGACTTACCGACCAATCGTCGTTCACGACACTGCGCAAATTATCAAGGAGGCGGGGCATGGAGTTGCTAATCCTGACTCTTCGTAAGGATGTCGCTGAGCGTCCCAGGCGCTAAAAACTCTCACACTAAACATCCGTTCATCGTTCCCGAATCAAATCAAATCGCTTGAAAATCAGCCTCAATTCATGTGGTCTGATCCCGACATTAGACACTTGCCTGAAGACGGCAGTGTGGCTGCTCTAATCACAAAAATGAAAGATCAGACACTGATGTCTTTTTTCCGGCTCTGTTTTCGTCACCATATAATCAGTAGATTATTGATTTTATTTCGCTTCTTTCACGGAAATCCTGTTGTCATCTCAGTGCTGAGTATTACTCAGGTTTTCTAGCAGCATGCTAGCTATTTACTAAAAACGTAAACATGACCCTTCACATGCGGGAAGAATTGAGAAAATCAATCAAAACATGACTAGATTATAATATAATTTTGAACAAAATTGCACTTAATGACTACTTTTTTAGAGGGAATGCTAAGAAAGAACTAAAAAAGAAAAAGAAATCATGGCATATTTGTTCTTTTCCCATGAAATACTGGTATATTCCATGGTAAGTTATCAGAGTTTTTAGGTTTTTTCATTGCATGCGATCAATATATTAAAACTAACATTAATGATTTAGTTTAAACGTGCTGTTCCGAATCACAAAACCTTGAAAGACGAAAGCAATCTATCACCAAACAACCAACAAGCATCGTCGTCATCGTCAACAAACTTTACAGAAGGACTTCATCAAGTGTCCATAAAACCATGACCTGTACCATGTTCCATATGGAACTGGCTATAAAAAAATCTTTGCTGCATCTAGGTTTCTGCTTTTCTGCTGGTAATTGGTGGTGGTGCCTTGCTCCGAGTTTTTTTGTACAGGCTCCAGGCACACACTAATGTGATGGGTGTTAAAAAGCCACAGGTTCTCAACAGTGGGAGAATTTACAGCCACTTACATGGGTCAAGGGCAACCACAGTGGGGCCATTAAGTCTACTCGACTTATTTTGATTTTTTTAATCACTTGTCAGAAAGTTTTAAAGTTATTTATAGTCCAACATGTACCACATTTTGGGAAAATTAAACTTTGCTGGAGGGAAAACCCCAGAACGGCTCAGGGACTTACGCTTTCGAGGAATATTTGCGTTAGCTGCAGTCGCGCGGTCTTACTCGATGTTTTGAGGTTGCGCTGTATTCAAGACAAAAAAAAAACATTCTTGATAATTCTTTGCAAATAAATATGCAATAAACATACTGCAACATTTTTTTTAAAAAAAGTTGGATTTCCTTCCATAAATTCAATAAATGTCAAAGTTGTGTTCAGACAGTCTCCTGGAAGTATCCACCAAGGTCTGATTCTGGAAAGTCCTCCTTACCACATGAATGTCACTCAACTGAGCGTCTTGTAAAATTAATGAAGTGCAGTCATGCGAAAAAATGTACCATAAATGTTATTTCTGAGTCGTCAAAATCTATCCTGCTCTCTTGACACATACCTGATACTTCCCTACATCCGTCTCTGTGTTTCGGACATAGGCATATCATCAGGAGACAGGAGGTTTCCATAATCTGCCCTCCCCTCCGTCTCCTCAGAGAAACATCTATTCTTCATCACTGTCAACTCCCCATCTCCAGAGAGACAATGCTTCGCTGCTTCAGACCTCGGGATGACCGAGGGCCATGTTTTTTTTGTTTTTTTTTCCTCGTCACCAAACCCCTCCTCGCAAACAAACACTTGACTTTGGAGGAATTTTGTAAACATTTCTGGAGCGCACGACGCAGAAAATCTGTCCTCACTCCAAACTTCCAGTAGCTTAACAAAGTCATTAATCATACGGAAGCTTCCCAGTGGTGACTGTCAGGTTCCTACGAGTAGGAGTAGTGATTCCTCATCCCTAAGTGAAAAAGCAAGCCGGGTGCAGACGGGAAGGATAAATCACTGGAGAAAGTGAAGACAGGTAGCGTTCAGCAGCTGGCCATCTGGCCCTTATCTTGTCCCAGACTGGTTGATTTTATTGCTTTTCATTGCTTTCAGCAGACCCTAGAGAGACTTTTGCAAACAACCTGTCAATCTTGTCTGAGCTGATCATCCTCTGCTGCTGGTTTAAAAGTACTATATGTAAAAATGTGGAGCAATTTGCGTAATAATGGCTTTTTATTGCCAATGTTTGAATGGTTTCAAATGCAACTTATGGCGCGTTTCGGTATGGTACGTATGTTTTGGTGCATTTTCTTTAGGAATAGTACCAAAATAACCGTTTAATTTTTTTGGCACCCTTCTCTTGGGTTACCAGAGTAACGGTATGGTACTGGTGTTTCTTCAATACCCGCAATCTATTCTCATACAAAGCTTGACGTCTTGTTGAGCCACAAACCAAGCAGGTCAAAAAGAGCTGCTGGATGTCCTCCTTTGTTGTCTGTTGTGACGCGTTCAATGTCATAGTCTGTTGTTGTCTTGCCAGTACAACATCACGCTACGTATCTCGCTGACACGGCAATCGGGCACCAAGTAAAGGTTCTGTTCTCAGTCGAAACGCAAGCCTGACTGATGGCTTTGCCGTTCCAAATGTACCGTACTGTACCAAACCAAACTGTACCATGATGGAAACACTCTCCTCATTTCCTTATAAAAGATTATGAAGTGATATCTTGGCACAAATCTTCGGGTGAACCCCACGTTGCTCCTGACAATAGACAGACAGATAGATAGACTTTTTAGAATATTTTTAATGATGATTTGTGTCCCGTCCTCGTTGGGTACTCATCTGTGGTTGCTCTTTCCGATCAGCAGCTTGGTATCCAGCTGTAGGAAGGTGGCACTTGTGGTTCCTCCACCCAAGGAAAAGCCGACATAGATAGAACAGATGGACTTTCACGAATGGATTTTTTAATTTTCAGTCGCTGACCTGACAGTGTTCCCTACATCGATTTCAAGGGGGTTACGGGACGAAGACGACTCCACGCTGTGAAGAGGCAAAAGGGCTATCTGAAAATAAACGAAACATCTCACCAATTTAGCGCTGTGAGTATCGTGTAAGATGACTGCGAGATCTCTCGTGCAACCCCTGCGAACATGCTCACTTGGACTTCCTCGCGGGTTTTTTGACAACGCGATCCGCCATCACTCTTCAACCTCGCCGTTTCCAAGAAAGACCTTTGCCACAGAGTGATCTGTCAGCGTAAAACCTTCCTCCAGATGGTCGGGTGCAAACATCTGCTAAAGGCACCACATTTTATTGGATGCACCTGACGAGGCTCTTCTCTCTCTTTCTGTGTCTCCACTTGTTGTCCTGTCTCTGCACCACTTTTACCACGGAGCATCACCTTCACCTTTATATGGGGAGATGTTGATATCTTCGCCATGGAATTGGGAGGAATTTAAGTCTTGCCCAAGTCACTAAAACTGAACAGCAGTTTTATGTTTTAGTTCTTATTCTACAACCGTCTCCATACACAGACCCTACATTTTCGACGATGCCTCGTTTGAATTGCTGCGATCTTTTATTGAGATTGACCTACCAACTCTTCTCTGATCAACTGAAATAAAACCCTGATCTACGTTTGTCGAATAATGTGCATCACAGAAGATTGACCACCGTGGCCCAGACGAGACGGTGCGTTGTGACTTGTGATTTCCATGTCGCTGTCAAGCCGCCATTCACTATCACACATTGCGAACGACCATTTATTAAGAGGTGGATTTGAAGAGGACGTACAAGTTCCATCCATTCCATCGTCTATTAGCCTCACACACCAGCGAGCCCGTCCACTAACGGGGTCTCCAGCTGCCTTGGACTTTCTCCTTCACCCCCTAACATCCTCCTTCCCGTTCTCTCACTCTCACTTCCTCACCTGTCAGGAGGTGGAATGTCGCTGGCGGATTCAGTCCTCCAGGGTCCGACTCTTGACAGATGCGGCCACGCTCAGTCAAAATGTTTCCCAGCTCCGGCTCGAAACAAGCAGACGGCAGCAGATACCGAAGGGGGGGGGGCGCGAGTAAATGAAATGCTGCACCCAGACGTGATGAATGTGACTGGGTGAAAAAAGGGTTTTCATCACGTTCAGCTGGTTCATCTTTCTTAGAGGCTACAAGATGCGATGTTTGAAATCTAAAGATGGAATTCATTCTTGAATGAGGGATAAAATTAAATGTTCAGTCGTGTGTGCTGCTTTATCTCGCTGTTATACAACTGGAAACATCAACATGCACACTGCTCAATCTCCCACACCAAAGTCCATGGAGAAAATCAGCGGTTTTAAGCTAGCAGGGACGCGCTGCAGCTTGATGGTCTAATGCTGCCTCATTTGGTCAGTTTGTGTCTCTAATATGGATTTCCAGAGAAAATAACACATTTGAAGTTACTTATGGAAGTAGCAGTAGACTGAGCAACTCCTGTGCGCTGTGATGCTAAAACGTTAAAAGCTAGCAGGGACGCGGCAGATGCTGGTCTAACTGCTGCCTCATTTGCTCAGTTTGTGTCAATAACATGAATTTCACACACCAGAATCTAAAAAAAAACACGTTTGAACCTTCTGATGAAGAAGCAGTGTCAGAGCTAGCTATCTCCTGTGCGCTGTGATGCTAAAACGCTAAAAGCTAGCAGGGACCTAGCAGCTTGCTGGTCTAACTGCTGCCTCATTTGGTCAGTTTGTGTCACTAATATGGATTTCACACACCAGAATCTAAAAAAAACCAACACATTTGAAGTTACTTATGGACATAGCAATGGATTGAGTAGCTCCTGTGCGTTGTGACGCTAAAACGCTAAAAGCAAGCAGGGACGCGGCAGCTGCTGGTCTACCGCTGCATCATTTGCTCAGTTTGTGTCACTAATATGGATTTCACACACCAGAATCTAAAATAAAATAAACACATTTGAACCTTCTGATGAAGTAGCAGTGTCAGAGCTAGCGTCTCCTGTGCGCTGTGACGCTAAATCGCTGGTTTTCTCTATGGACTTTGGTGCAGGAGAAACTAGCAGTTCATTTTCCAGTTGCACGGTAAGAGAAAGCGGCAATGTAGATGTAGATTTTATTAAGTGAATGCCTAAGTGGTTAAACTCTCTTTTGGCAGCCATGTTTCTGCTGACCTTCAACTTTGGAAATGACCCGAGGGTTTTTGGTTTTGTCTTGTACTTAAATATGTAAATAACGAACAAATCTCGCGCCAACTGCCTTTTCTCCGCTTCGGCGGATCCACTCTATTTTTTCTCTCTCTCTCCGATACTCTGCCCCTCTTTCTCTGCTCTGCGGCCGATCTTCATGGCATCTTTCCAGCGCTCAGCAGGAAAGGAAGTGGCTCTTATGGGCAGCGCTCAACTCACCCCTGTACCTGGAAGGAAGCGGAGCCTCGGATGAGGCCATCAGTGGGAAAAGGTCACGCACGACAAGAGCGCTCCGGAGTTCACATCCTCTCATTAAGACGGCGACATTTTCAGCATCCATCCACTGGAGGAGAGAAAAAAAAAAAGGGAAAAGGTTTTGAATTACACTCATTATTAAACAGGATTATGATATTGTGCAGCTCCGTGTGTGTGTATGTGTGTGTGTGTTTGTCATTGCTATTCTCATCACACCCACTCTCTCACACACACACACACACACACATTGTCTGTGTAAAATATCAGTTTCCACCATGTGCTGAAGAAATAAAGATTCTCAGCTGCCGAAAGTGTGAAATGCGACTTTCAGGTTCAGGTTTGTTGTGTTGTGATAATAAAACACAACAGGTTTTAAAACGTGGAAAAGGTTAAAAAAAAACGTTTTTTAAATGTTTTTATTTATTTCTGATTTGTTTGAGAGGAGAGCCAGGAACACACCACACAAACCAACTCGAAAAAAACAAGCTAGAAACTTTATTTGTTAAAACAAGTTATACATATATATATATGGACAGAGTTGCTGAATTACTTGACAGGTTGTGGTTTCTTTTCCTTTTCCTAGAATAGAAAGGCAACTCCCAACAGGAAACAATGGCATATGTAGTACAAATACAAATGAGCAAACATATCAAAATCAGTTTTTACAACTTTTTTGTAGCAACCAATTCCTTCTATTGGTGTGCCATAGTGCAAACTGTGTTGATGCAAGACAAGAGTTTGAACATCCTCACGTCCTAAAACAAACCCCCATTCCTCTCTGTCTTTTAACACATTTTCATTATTTTAGGCTGCATTCACTGTGCTTTCAGTTCAAGTCCTTCTTATCCAGTAATGTGAATTTACAATCAGAATAATTCAAGTGTATTGGGCAGGTTTGGCTCTTTTGGATAGTGAGTGTGACTGTGAATGAGAAGTGGACGGCAGACTGTTCGTCGACTATTTTTGATAATCGGTTTGAATCGTTTTTTTCATGATTAAAACATGATTTCTGATAGTTTCTGATAGTAATTTTCTTGCTTTCTTTGCTCCAGATAACAAAGAAAATATTTTTTTTTCGTTTAATCGTGAAAATGATCGACAGATCAATCAGTTGTGAAGATAATCGTCGGCTCTAATGATGATGATGATGACTTAAAAGCACATTTTTGTGTCCATACGGATCTCAGGATTGGGATCGACCAACACGCCGCTGCCACCGCCGCCGTCTGCGCTTTAGGAACATGTTCTGCCAGTGTGAAATATCACTTTAAGGATTTCTCAAACCCTCTTTTTATTTTTATTTTTTATTTTTTACAAATAACAGTCTTTGAGGATTCCTGGTTTCTCTCTGAAAACACAAACAATGATTATCACAAGCAGCTTAGCAGAAAGTGTAATAGCTTGTATGTGTGGAGCTTGTGGAGTGACGGCGTTTTTGAGTATAATCTGTCAGCATGTGTGTGTGTATAAATGGATAGATTTACAGATTACACGCAGACTATGGAGATTGTGTGTTTGTGATATCTGTCTACATTCACTCCACGGTCCATCATGTGTGTTCAGATCTGACTTCGAGCCTCTAAGATTTCACTGGAAGAGAGAGATAAGAGAGCTATGCCTGGGTTGTGATAAGCTGCTGCCCTGCAGGAAAGTTTGGGCTGTTTTGTGGCCTCTACTCTGGTTCTATTGCACCATGTTCTGCATGGGAAAGCATCGGAACTGGTGGATTGATTGTGTCAACAAGTCTGAAGGTGGTAGGGCCCATCCTCCCATCATCTTCCCCCCCCCCCCGTCCGTCCCTCTTTCCGTCTCCCAACTCAAGAGCATCCACAACGGTCCACCACCATGGAGGGGATCTTGCCGTAGATGATCTGCTCTTTGCGGTTAAAGTAGAGCATGTTGATGGGCGACATCTTGGTGGGGGTGCAGCAGGGGCCCGCGGTCCCTCTGGGGTTGGCCTTGTTCACCAGGTGGGTGTGCGGGTACTTCTGCAAGTGCATGTACTCACACTCCCCGGAGCAATAGTTGGCCTTGTAGCGCTTTGGGGCAATAATCCAGTCCCAGCCAAAGTCCTCAAAGTCAACGGTGAGCGGGTAGCGGCAGCAGCGGGACTCTGGGGAGTTCTCGTCACAGTCCAGGCCCGTGTCTCTCCTGACTCGCCTCGGGCTCTCTGAGATTTTCACCTCCATGAACGGTTGCTGCAACAAAAGAGTTGAATTAAAACCATTGAACAGAACTTCAAAATTTCAACATAGAATGACCAGAAGTGACATGATGTGAGCGTTGGTTGAAGGAAAGATGGACATTTCATGGAATAAGGCAGTGAGATGCAGGTGTTTGCCTTCATTGGAGTCTTTTTCAATATACACCTGCTGATTCACTCACTGGAAGCCTTTAAAAAACAAAAGTCTTGGAATATGGTTCTTTCAGTTTAGACTGTTGATGAGTGAGCTGCAGCTGCACCCTCACTATTCACAAATGCTTTTTAAATGTGAAATAAAGCTTCAGCTCACCAGTCCTTCCAGTCCCGGCGCTGCGGAGGTCACCGCCAAGTCGTTTCCCCTCGAATCGAAGGCGTTAATCTCGATGCCCCAGTTGGTCTCCGGCTGCCGCAGCCACACGCTCAACACTTGCTTCACGTCTATGCTTTGCCAATTTCGGACCCCAGGGCTCAAGTCGATCTTGAGCGAGCGGATCCGTATGTGTCTGTCCCCGTCTGTGACCGGCATCAGGCGGGAAATCTGCAGGAACACCGTGGTCGCCTCGTCCACGGGACGCAAATACACCCAGAGCTGCGCCCGCACGACGCGACTGGCTTGGAACTTTGGCGTAAAAGAGAAGAAGCAGCACTGCGGCTCCGCGTTCACCTGCACCACTGGATCGGCTGAAGGAGACACAGAGAGACAGATGTTTACTTTGCGCATGAACATAAAAGATGTCAATATAAATCCATGGAGCGGCAACAAAGCTATGCGTAAAGAGCGCATTTATCAGTCTACTGTTTTGAGAATTAGTGATATTCACGTTATCATATTCACAATATAACCTGGTGAAGAATCTAGCGACACGTTTATTAAAAAGCCCGTCTACAGGGTCAATTTGCTCCGTGCGTAAAAGTCCATTTTGGAGACAGGTGCGCGCGTCATTTAAAGCACGGGAAAACACACGAAATAAACACTCACGTTCAGTGGCCATCATCATTATCGTCTCCGTGGTGGCGTGCTCGTCATCCTCCTCCATGACTCCATCCCTGTTGTCATCTCCCAGCACGTCGTACTGGTCGATGAGCTGCTGCAGCGGCGGCGCTTTGGGCAGCAGCTGCTTGACGACGTCGCGGCTGATGTTCGGCGCCTCTTTCATGCGCAGTTTGCTCAGGATCTGGGACTTGATGGCGTTTAATCGCATGGTCTTGATATGCTGCCGCACCTCGCAGGTGGCGCACTGCTGATCCGCGTCCTCCGGGCTGCTGGCGGAGAGCTGCTGGTTCGTTTCCTGCTCGCTCAGAACTACTGGACCCAAAGTAATCAGCAAACTAAGATAAAGCACAATGTGAGACAGATGCATTGTCTCCCAGGTGTGAAGTTTGACTTACAGGAAATAATAATAATAATGATAATAATAATAATGATGATAATAAATGGACCTGGTGCGTGCGTAACAGCACTGCGTTTGGATTAATGTCGCACTCTGACAGGCATCATACTTGATTAGCGCACACCTTTTTATACTCCAACTTTAGCCTCTTTTGTGTCGTCAAAAACGATGATTGGCTGGACGGGCAACAATGAATTTTAACCGACATGAACCCCCCCGCGCTGTCAAACCATAAAGGGACGCGGACTGTGAGCGCGCACTGAGCGTGGCCACAGATGGATGGAGTCGCTTTTCCTCACGGGATTGCGCAACAGGGACCGTGCGCAACAGGCGAAATTATATGTTTTAAACATGTAATACAACAGTTTCAGTCACACACGTGTTACTTAGAATTCTGTATAAAGGTCGCTGTAATAATGAATATTTTAAAATTGAGATTAATGCAGTTTGTGTCATATATTATTTCACTTTGAGGAATGACTGTATTCACAGTTTTTATCCAAAAATGACAATGTGGTGAAATGACAATTCAATTATTATTTTTGTCTATTAAGATGCTGGTTTCCGTGAGCAGTTTAAAAATAAAATGAAATAAAATAATAAGTGGGAATATTGTATGAACGGTATTTCAGGAAAAAGTCACAGTGAAGATGAAGGAAATCCTGGCTCCAAGGTTTATTTATGTCCAAGACGCTTGTGGACGAAAACCTGGTTTCAGGACGTGGGGAGACAGCGCCACCGTGTGGCCAATAATAATAATAATAATAATAATAAGATAAAACAAGAAACAAAGGACTGTAGTGGTTACTTGTCTTTTAAACACGAGCACGTGTGTTGATGTCAAACTGATGCTGAATAAAAACAACAATTCTGAATAAAAAAAGGAGGCAGATTTATTCCCAATAAATCATCCTCATCCTCACGTTAGAAGTAAGATGAAGATGGAGTGAGAGATCTGGATGAACTTGAATTAAGAAAGTAATGAACCCCTTAAATTACTTTGATTCCTTTAAACCTAGAAGAGATGTGTGAGCAAATTTTCAAAATAAAATAACACACCTTCTTTTATTAGTTAAAATATGGATTAAGGATTTTAACTTACAACCCCCTCTTACAAACCCATTCCCTTCCAACTTAACCATAGACTGCAGTCTAAATCAACTTCACTTATTTATTTAATTTTTAAATTTATTTTAAAATATGCTGCAGCTTGTTAGTCTGGCCGCCAGGTGGCAGCAGCGTCGCAGCGGTCAGAGCAGCCAGTCAAGTCAGGTCAGTGAGTGGATGCACAGCTGCAAGCTGAGCCTCAGTCCACTTCAGTCTGTGATTCCTCAGCCTGTGGGAGATGATCAGCTGCTCTCAACGCGAAGGCAACAGGGTTTTTGTCGTCCTCTCTGCTCCTTTTGCAGCAGCAGCAGCAGCCTGGGATTCTGCTTTTATAATCATCATATTAATAATATTATATAATTGAATTACATTTCTATCCAGCAGAGAAGTGGAGCTTCTGCAGGAATCAAAACACACCAGCGAGCAGAGGCATAAGCAGCAGCAACTTGGTGGAATATTTTTTGGTTGTTTTCTTTGTTTTCATGTTCAGGACATCAATAACGTTCAAGTTCAAATGGCTGTGGATGCTGTTTTCATGAAGAGCTGAGGAGGAGGAGGAGAAGGAGGAAGAGAAGGAGAAGGAGATCCAGGAGACAGCAACAGCAACAGCAGCAGCAGGTGATCATGTCTGGATTATTATTATTTAGTTGAACGACCTTGGGTTGTTCATTTCTTATTTCTGTGGTTTGGCAAGAATGGAGGTGAAAGAAAGAATAAAAAAGCAGATCGTTTGGCTGCTAAAAGTACGTAAAGCTGCTTAGTTTCATGTTTTCCTTTTGAGTGATTCTTTTTTTAAAAATCTAAAATAAGACTAAAAGCTCCACACTGTAGTCGAAATGCATCGTAAATGCTCCTGCGTCGACATGTGGACACAACAGTGTTGCCGTTTACTCACACACAGGGAGACTCCCTGCTCTGCATGAATCATTCATGGCCCAGACCGACCGACCGACTGACTGACTGACTGTTGTTGTGCAGCTTTCTGAATGAAGCACATGTTTTTCTAGAGGCCTTTGGTCCTAGAAAAGCAGCGTGAATCAACGGTGCGGGCGAAAGGGTGGGTCAGCGGAACAGATGGGAGACAACAGGCTTACGGCGGAGCAGCATCAGTGCACCAGAGCTGGAGGCAGACGTCAAAATAGGCCGAGGGATTGAGTCACAAAATACTCTTTAGTTGTAGAGGAGGATGGGGCGGGGAGGGGGGGGGGGGGGGGGGGAGTGAGCCACGCCGAGACCTTGACCTCGAGCTGGAACTCGAGTCCCAAAGCTGCCACGACCACGCTCGCAATCCTTCACCTCATTCCTGCCATCTGGTATTTTTAGGCTGTCGCCTATGTGTGGAAAATAAATCACTCTCTTTTTTTTCTCTCCCCGCAGCTGAGGACAGGATGAGTTCCACGCAGCAGGGGAGCAAGGAGTGACCGCTACCTCAACACAGGGATGGGGCCTTCCAGTCGGTCTCTGTAACACCCTGTCATCACAGCACATGAGCACACTGAGACATGGGTGAGAGCGGATGACAGGAGGACAAAGAGGATTGCAGCAGCAGCAGCAGCAGAGAGAGAAGTGGCAGGGCACACACAAAGGAGATCGTCTCTGGGATGTACCGACCACTCACGGAGATGAAACTATCGATGTGTGCCTTACGCATCTAACCAAGAGACCGTGGCACCCACAGCATGGGGTGCATCAAATCTAAGACGGGCAACTCTGGAGATACGAACTCCACAGAGAAGACGAAGGGCGGGTGCAGGGGGCCGAAGGGCGGAGAGAAGGCCTTCCTGGTTCGCCCGGAGGCCGATGTGGAGGCGGAGAGCTTCCCTCAGGTCAGCCCGGTGCTGCTGGAGTACGCGCAGAAGCTCTCCGAGGAGATCGTGGCCCGCGCCGTGCAGCAGTGGGTGGAGGTCGACCGCCGCTACAGTGACATCCCTTACATCGAGTGCGACATGCCATGACACTGGAGCGAGAGCAAGTCACACAAGCAGAGGACGCCCAAACTCATGTGCTCAGAATGAGTCATTCAAGGATTTTAGGGACATTGACCTCTTTTTTTGTAATTGGATCATTCTCGGATTGGGCTTAAAAACCCCAGTGTAAAGCGACCAAAGCCTTACTCTTATAGCAGAGCATCGTCAGTTGGACATCGTCTTTGTTTGTCCCCGCGCTCCCAGTAGGTCTCGCAATCGCCATCCCGTCCCACTGATCTCCTCTCACAGAGGAAGATATTCTTAGATGCCTTCATTTGGTGAAGGCTCCACCTGTGCGACCAGTTCAGACACACGCACGTCCTCCTGGCCGGCTCACAAAAACAGACCCGGCAGGCTGCCGTCCTTTCCTGTAAGTAACGGCGTCCCTCCGGGGGATCCTGCAGCGGAGAGCTGCAACATCGTCCTCGGCCATTAGGCCGACCGCAGCCCTCCACTCAACCCGGGTCAGCTCGTCGAAATGGGTTCAGACAATAAATGTCTGCATTTCCTGCACTCCAGGATATTCTGTACATACCATAGCCACAAGGAAAACAACTCACTTTTCACACAGGATGAACCTGTCCGCAGAGCTGACAAAACAGAAAAACCTGGAGATAAGAGCGGGTTTTTGTCAAAACTGTCGGGAAAATACTGCCATTTGCCCTTCAGAGCAGCACAAAATATGCAAAATCCACCTTAAAAATAACGTGGTGCCGCTCTCCAACAGAACACAGACCAGGGTACAGAGTTGTGATATATTAACAATAGAACATTCATAACCACCAGAGTCCTTAATGAATGTTATGATGAGCCTGATTCGTGTTAGAAGGCCTGTGTGAACTGTTTTATTTGTACAGTACAGTGAGGACATTATTATTATTATTATTATGAAAGGTGTGGACAGCTACCGTCCGAGGCCTTTGGAAGTCAAATCTTTACCCAGGTACACAAAATGATGTCATTATGATTGACCTAAAAGTCACGCTGTTGCAGGACCAGATCATTATTTGCAGAGAAAACTCTCGTCAAGATTTGGATTAAGAAGGGGAATTGTGGTGTTTTTCAACCTGAGCCCTGGGTTTAAAAACAAATCTACAAGTCAAAATTAAAGTACAACTATTTACTATCGGTAATGTTGATTTTGAACAGGATCTCGACTGAGACTCTGTTGTCCGTCCTCTGGGGACACCAGCATTGTCCAGTTCCTGTGTGACCCACTTCTCAGTCCTGACCCACCATTAGAGGAAACACTGGTCTATGATGAACAATGAAATGGGGATCTGTCATGCAGAAAACTACAGTAATTGGTTGAAATTGCATTCATCTTTGCGATGAACGTTGTCTCTAATTCCTGGAGCTGCTGATTAACTAGGGGCCCAGGTTGGAAAATGACACGAATCACCTTAAATAAGCCATAAATGAAGACAGTGGCAGGTGATTTTCACCACTTGCCTTCTTGAAATACCACTAACGTGAAACCTAGGCAGTGCTATTAAAAAAAATACAGTAAACAACTATGACTGTTTTGTTCTAGTATCGTCTTAAACTGTGCCTGTTTTTATCAAGAGAAAATTCACCTCATTTAAAAGCTGCATTTTTCCGAAACACAAATTGATGCCTAACTTGCACTAATCTGAGTAGACAGATTAAAATTCCCAAACATGTTGTCAGAACAGAACATTTAAGATTAGAGACGACACCGACTGTCCCTCATACGCCATATTCCTAACTCTTAATCTGAGCCTGTTTGTTTTGCGCTAGATTAAACGACGAAGGTTGATCTCGCTGTTGAGACAACTGTTCCTTCCTTCGTCTGTGCTGGGATCTGAATCAAAAGTGTGGTTTGAAAAAGCACAAGAATAAAGGGATTACAAACATCTGTTTGTGAGAACAAACTGTTGTAAATATGTGTGGTTGTGTGTCTGTGCCCACGCTTCAGCAGGAGTAGGTAGAGAAGGTAATAAACATCATGAGCACCTGAATTATACGGTGCCCCAGACATAACATGGGGTATAACGTGTGCATGAAATACTAATTTGTGGCCACAAAATAAGTATAACATGCACAAAATACTAATTTGTGGCCAACAAAATAGTATGTTATGGCTAGAAAGTAGTTTTTTCCAAAACTCTAATTTGTGGCCACAAAATACTTATTTGAAGGTATAACGTGAGCATGAAATACTAATTTGTGGCCACAAAATGGGTAAAATGTGCTCAAGATACTAATTTGTGGCCAACAAAAATAGTACGTCATGGCCACAAAGTAGTATTTTGTTGCCAATATTTTATGTTACAGCAGCGTGAATAGTGCTTTCATAATTCTACGGAGCCCCAGACATGACATGGCGGGAAAAAAACTCTTAATTTGTGGCCCCGGAATACCAATTTGAAGATATTACTTGTACATGAAATACTAATTTGTGACCATGGGAATAAGCCTTGCATTGCAAGGAATCATTATTGCCAAATCATTACACAAATTAATATTATTGCCAAATCATTACACAATCACTACAAATTTGTTTTTGTCACCCCATTGTAATGTGTGGGCCTCCAGAGAATTACGAAACCTCTATTCACGCCGCTGTAACATGAAGTATGATTTCAACCACTGGCAAAAACTAAAAACATGTGATAAGTGTTAATATTGAGTCAGAAATATCAACAAACGGGAGCTGAAAAGTGCAAACATACTTTTGGTTAATTGTGAAAGTGAGAGGATTTTAGCCGTGGATGCGTCTCTAATGTGTCCAAAAGGATGGATGATGTTGGGACTGTGGTCACATTTGTCCTCAAACCACCTCTTAATGGGGTTTCGACTTAGCGACTTTGAGAGCGTTTCTAAAGGGATAAACACACCATACACACCGAGAACGCCAATAGACCTAATCTCCACTGCAGGACAACCGAGGAAGACACAGGTGCTCTCCGACATCTCAGCGACCCAAACTTCCGCACCAGTGTTTGTTTAAAGTAACTGTCAAAACAGAACACGAGGATGTGCAGGTGCAGCATCCTGTACGAGAGGGAAAAGCCAGGATTAGAAAAGGTCGGCCGCGGCAAACAAATGAGCAGAAGAAAGCGGAACAGGCCAACACCTGTTTGAAGAGCAAACAGCAGCCATAAAACATGGAGGTTTGTCTGCAACGCAGTGAGAATTACACCACGCGAGACTTTGTTCTGAGTGCGTGTGGCAGTTAAATGTGTAAAAAGGAAGCGGAGGTCACCGTGTCTGATCTGAGACTGCACATGGCTCTGCTGGTGCGGCTTATATTCAATTAGTGGAACAACAGCATGGGACTGCGACATGAAAGGGAGACGAGGAAACAGACATGAGATGAAGGACGGCGCCGTACGGAGACGACTCCTCCACAGAGGATTTTAATGACGTTTAAATCACGCATTACAGAATCAAAACACCACCGTTTTTGGCAGGAAGATCAAGTTCAAATCCATATAGACCAAGTACAGACCAGGCAACAGTCAGGTACAAGCAAAGGAGGACACTGTATCGCATAAACAAAGATCCTAATGAGTGACCATATCATAACAGCTACAGAATCCAATGCTTACTTCTCCTGTTTATGTAACATGATTTTATTGCAAAGGGTTCTTCAGAGTAGGACGAGGGACAGTTTATTTAGAAAGGTCTGGAATAATTTCTGCTAAATCTGTTTCCATAGTCACGAAAAGCACACGGCGGCATTTTTAATCTTATTGGCGTTTTTGTCATATTTGTCTCTATAATGCAGCGAAACAACCACGTCAGTGCTTTCAGAACAAAATAGAGACATTAGGTTATGTGTATGAGAACAAGTGGTCTCTACTGAGCTGTGTTACATCAACAAACACCCTCAGGAAATGTAATAAAGCACTCAGTGGTGAGATCACCTCATGCTGATGCAGCGCCGCTGCTGTTGCACCCAGTTACTGCTGCACAGCTGAATGTAGAAAAGACTGTCACACTTCCACACTAAGAGATTTTCACAGTACTACTTAAACTCATCTCCATCGCAGGGCTGTCAAAGTTAACGCCGAAAGCGCAGATAGAGCGCGTAATATGGTGGCAGCTGCCCGGTGACTTCCATTAAGACGCATTAATAGTCTCAATGGACCAGAAGACAAGTTTTCCCTAATTAAAATAATTGTAAATATTTTATCATAATACATTTGTCAGATTATAAATGGTAGATACTTTACAATTATTTTGTCGGATGCCGATGGGGAGCGAGTTCCATATGGACAGTGACTCCAATACCGCGCCAAAATTCAAGAAGTATATTTTCAATGATTCCAATGATTAAATCGATATTTTATTTGCTCCTTAAAGTGTTGTTCGGAAATATTGACACAAATCTAATTCCATAGACCGGAGTGTCTTCATTGTGAAATCACATATGTGTAGCTCTGTGTTTAAAAAGAAAGATACAGATAGTCTGAAACGCTCATGATTATTCATTAATTTAGTCAGTAGAAATTAATCTAGATAATAGGTAATTTTTTTTCTATTTATCTATTAAAAACAGCCCTAATATAGAGAAAACCATTCACCCTCTCACACACTCACATCTGTGGTGAAATTAGAGTTAGTCTAATTAAAGTGTTCAATTAAACTAATCAACAAACTGCATGATTTAAGACTGAGGAACACACACACACACACAAACTCCACACAAAAGGCTAAACCGGGATTTGAACCAGTGAACTTCTTGCTGTGAGGCAACAATGCTAGCCACTGCTCCGCCATGTGAAACTTGCACTATGATATGAATTTGTGACATGAAATCAGATGTTTGACCTTGTGGTTAAATAACAGACCCACCCTCAGTAGCACAGTCCTCTCTGACGACTAAACAGGGTTGCGTTTGCCGGGGGGTTTAGTGGTGAGTGTTTGAAGGTGACACACACACAGCATCAGAGAGTCAGGTCCTTCTCTCCCAGTGAAGCAAAGCACTGCTCCACGCTCTGCTCAGAAACCTCCTCCAGCTTTGACGGCTTCCACTGGGGATTCTGGTCCCGGTCGATCAGCACTGGAGACATGGATTGAAAAAACAACTGATGATGGGACTGAACTTTGAGGTAAAGGCTACTTTTGTTAACCTTATGAAAATGTCCGATAACCATCTCTGTACCGACTACTGATTGTTCTCTATTGTTATCTGTGGAACAGACATATACATAACACTGCATCAATCTGGTTATAATTTTGACTTACCGGCTCTTACACCCTCATAGAAGTCATGACCTCTCTGCAACACAACAACAACCTTGTTAGAGATTTCGCAAAAAAGAATACAATAACAAAAGAGAATGTCATCAGTAGCATGGACAAGGAATTGTAATAAAAACATGGAATAAAAACATGTCACAAAAACAAATTTCAGTCCTAACGTGAGGACTGGTAATTATCCTAATTGGGATCATTGATCATATAAACAATCGCTGCGATCATGAAGTCTTTGCTTGGTTGCCATCATGTGTCTGATCCACAAAAATGTGACGTAATTCCACTTTGTTACTGCTGCAAAAAAAGAATAACAAACAGAGATGAAAACCACAGACTCGAAAGAGGACTGAACACTTGATGCACGTGCACACACCACCACAATTGGATTGCTTCATTTTGTCCACGTAAACTGGATTCATCTTCGGGAATTAAGACATTTACCACATGTAAACATAGCTAGTGTTTCCCAAAAGTTCTATATGGGGACCAATTTTTTTTAAAGATGGCAAATGATCATGATTCAAAATAGCGCAAATCGTACACAAGAGCAAATTTGTGCAAAACGTAGCGACAACGTTGAGGTCAGTTCAAATCTGTACAGTTGTAAATCTCAATGTTCAGATGTAGATGTAGAGTTTTAGCGCGACACATGCCACAACACTTTATCCAATCATTAGCCAGAACTCTGCAAAGAGGGCGGTCCTAAAAGTGAATAAAAAGCCACGTCACTCAGTCGTCGTCGAGTCGAGTTGAAGTCATTGACACCAGCTTTTCTGTTACAGAACAATATCATCAACATGACAAAGAATTGATTTGTAACAGTCTCCACTTCCTGTAGGAAAATGGAGCTAATTTGGAGTGAGTTGGTTGTTTTTACCATGCAGGCCTGACACAGTCGATACTCCATCACCAACACGTCCTGCAGGTTCAGAGAGGCTCCCGCCTGCAGCTGCTTGTAGGTCATCTTCAGGGACGTGGGAGACATTTTGGACAACGTCTGGAGGACGAAACGCAGCGGGGAAGTTTTACATTTATTTAAAAACACTGAAAAGAAAGACACTGTTAATTTGCAAGGAAACTTTGTGTAAATATGAGCAGGGGTGCTGCTTGTGCATTTTTAATACAAAGAGCAGGACAGTGAGTCTGTGGTGTTGGAGCTGTGGGTTTATTATAAATATTTGATGGCGATTTGAGTCGATCATATTTGCCTCCAATTCTCTTCCAAATGGCTTGAACATGTGTTGAGCTTCAGAATTTTACAAACATTTACATTTATTTTTATTTTTTGACTTTTTTACATTTTTATGTCAGATATTCAGATTACGCAGTGAGTCAGAACGTACCTCGGCCTGTTTGTTTGCGAAGTCGGAGCCGTCGGCTTTCAGGTCCTGGATTATTCCTTCCACACTGCTGGAGCTGAACAGCCTTCAGGGAAGAAAACGTCAATGACACAAGTCAGACGGGCTATATTTACCTATTGTAAAAAAAAATAATTATAGAAAATTGCCTAAACTATTACAGTATAGTACAGTATAGTATAGCTCAAGATCAAATATATAGCCTGGAAGCACATCAGACCATTTGAAGTAATTACCAGTTGGAGCACTGTGAGCACAGCTTGCACTTAAATTTACTTTAAAGATGTTCTGCTGTAAAAAAAAATGGCACCAAGGCATCTGAAAAGCAGAATTTTTTAAGTATTTCAGATTCTACACTGTAGCGCCAAAATCTGTAGACTTATCCGTTAGCTTAGCTGTTAGCGCCACCCGATTGTGGCCATGGAGGAGGCATAACAGACGAGCATTTCAATGAGAGTTGAACCATTTTGTCAGCGAGGGTAGAAACTGCATGGTAACTCACTCAATAGATGGTTTAAGATAACAACACACAAGCACGCTGCAATAATTAACAATTTGCAAGACAATCATATCACAATACATCAAAATATCATCCCATCTAAGCCGACCTGTCAATATCAGACATGTGCTTCTCCAGGACAAATGGCTTCTCAGCGTCGAGATCACTCTAAGGAGATAAAACACAATTACTGTCAAAAAACTGATCTCTAAATGTGGATATTTTCAGGTCAACCTTAGCTATAAGGCTTTAAAAAGTAAAGGTTAGTCTTACCTGGTTCTGGTAGGTGTCCAATACTCTGCTGATGTCTTCAGTTGAAGGAGACTTTAAGTCCACCAAGTCCTTCTCCAGGTCTGGGATCTATTTACGCAGGATTGAAGGCATACGATCAACAGTAGCCATAAAAATAGTGTACATAAGTTCATGTTTTTTGATGACTTCAGGAGCATTAATTCTAGATTCTCTGAGGAAAATATCATAAGACACATTTCTTATTTTGTGAAGGAGTTAAACCACCCCATCGCGTCAAGGTCAGCTACAGATTTGACGTGTTCATGCATATTTCTGTGCCTGGCCCTTTAACAGTTTAATTCAGATCCCGCCTCAACTAAACTGTACCTTCTTCGACTCTACAAAGTGCGTGGCAACTCCAGCTCTCTGCACATCGCGTCCCTTGAGGCGGAAGCCGGTCAAAGCCAGGAAAAGACCTAACTTGCCGCGGAGCCTCGGCAGGAAGTGGCCACCTCCGACATCAGGGAAAAGCCCTATTAAAATAAAATAACAAGAAAAGTTAGTTATTTCAACACAAAGTGTCCCCAGTGGATCCTGTCAAAAAGTCACAAGGAACTAGGCTGGTTAATTCATCAATAACAATGACTATAATATTGTTCAACAGCGATATAACAAAGGATCGATTATTTTTTATAAATGTTTTACCTCAGATGAGTGAAATGTGTCTCTGTTTTGTTTAATTGATACTGAGGGATATTAAGTTTTCGTCACGATAAACTGTGAAGTGAAGCTCAAATTGTAGAGAACGAGCAGCTGAAATGCCTTTTCACTAACATATTAGATAACAATTTGCAGGAAGTTCACTTTCCTGTGTGTAAAGAAGGGTTAAAGCTGATAAAACACTATTAATTATCATCATGAAACACCTCAACGTACTCGGTTCGTAAGTATGAGCAATAATATTTCCATTTAATTCCAGTGTTTCTGACAGGAAATGAGATTCCACTGGCTTTTCTGGCAGCTTTGGAGGCATGACATGAGGTGGAGTGAATGATAGAGGGAGAGGGAGGGATTAGATGAGTTGACCTGATTTAAGGCTGAAAATGAAATATCCTAAAAGTGTCAGATTAAGGCTGTTATTCAGAATGCTCATGGGGGGGTTCGGACTGGGTTCAATCTGGTAATCCAGCCACCGAAAAGTGTAAATAATGTGGGAGAACACGAGTGAGTGTGTGTTTGTGTGCGTGTAGTGACGACTACTTTAATTATGTTCTGATAATAATTTGGTCAGCCCACCCCCCACACACACATCAATGGCCATGTCGTTAGAGCTGAATTATGTCATGTTGCTGGATGTGGTGGGGGAGGATGTGGAAGACGGACATTAATAAATGATGGCAGGGCCCCCCGCTGAGGGGAGGTGGAAGTGGAACCACTGATATAATGATCAAATTCAGGAAAAGAATAAAGGATGACACTCATCACATGACATTCACTGACATTGGAAGAAATAGCCTCCTGGGACACTGCCATCACAAGACAGATTACACAGTCGCTCTGACATCTGATTATCAACCGGTTTGGTCTCACCACTTCATCAGTGACTCTAAGGGAATGTTGGTACCAAATCTGAAAGGATTTTCTGGAAGGGGAGGGTAAAAAGGGGTTGTATAAGGTCAAAGTGACCTTGACCGCAAAAATTGAATCAGTTCATTCTTTAGTTTGATGCAATTTCCTCCTGAAATAGTGTGCGCAGAATAGAAGAATGGAATGGTACAACCTGAAAGCAGTCAGACTGTCAGCAGGTGCAGAAGCAGAGAAAAGTACAAGGCTTTAATATGTATTTATCACAGTGTTTCTTATGATTGTTCAATCTTAACGCTGCACTTTGTGACCGTCTTGAAAAGGAACAATATACACTACCGTTCAAAAGTTTGGGGTCACTTAGAAATTATTTTTTTTTGAAGGAAAAACACTTTTTTTTTCAATGAATACAACATTTAAAGAATCAGAAATACACTCCATACATTGTTAATGTGGTAAACGACTATTCTAGGCTATTGGTTAGAATAGCCTCCAGACGTCAGGTCGTCACTCACATCTGTGCATGATGAGACTCCACATCGAGCCACAGCATCGTGAATAAAGGAGGAGGACGTGCACTTGAACGACTTGCTCCTCCGGTGATGTTCTGGCTTGACGACGTCATTATTATTAACCTCTTTTTTTCCTCCTTTCCTTTTCTTAATTATGCAAATGTGGACGGATGTTGTTGTTGCTCTTGTGTAAAATTAGGGCACAGCTGCACACTTAAGACTTGCGCTGCAACCACAACTCACTTCTCTAATGTCTGTATCTGCATTAGATAGATTAGTTACCCCTAACTTTAACCGTGTGGAAAAAGTGGAAGTGCTTTCTTATTTATATTTTACTTTGCATCTTAAATTTCACTTCATTGTTAACTACATTTGAGTTTGAGACTCCTGTTACAGATTAGCGCTGAAACAAATCGATTATTAATCGACAAATGCGGTCATTTTACCTGTGTTCAAGTAAAATCTCCTCAACTGTTTAATATTTTAGTCGTCTCTCCGTCGCTGAGTATAAAGTATGAAACTAACTGTGGGGAAAACAGCTGTCTGCAAATGTCAGACCTACACAGCTGTGTTTCTACCCGCTTTAAGGTGTTTTTGTTGCTTCTAAATTGAATCAGTTCATCACAGATTCCACCAAACGTCCACATAATCAGCCAGAAATGGCTTCAATTAGGGAGAAACAACCCTACAGACAAATGAAAGGAGATGTAATCCTCGACTGCAACCTATTACGAAGAACACATGCACCCCGAGTACTGAGAAACAGGAGGTCCACTAAGTCCAAACACGCAGAGAATTTCACTGTGCTCCACACTATTTCAGGACTGGAATGGGACTCTGTGTTCATTTCAAATATTTTCAGGATAATTTTAGCGTTTAGAAAATTTACCCTGTGTAATATTGACCTACTTCACAGGGCTTACAGGCACACCCCGACACATAAATACTGTACAGCAGTGAGTCTTCAGTCCCTGCAACTCAATTATAATCCCATTTCCTCCCACTCTTCAGTTTGGCCTTGCTTTCGAGAGAATCCGAACAAAAACTATCAAACCACATCAACGAGAAACCTCGTCCTTTTCCTCCGTTCCAGTCATTTCCTGTTCACTGGCGAGGATAATCTTTATCCTCAGCCTGCACCAAATACCACAGCACAGCACAATACATCAGAAGAAATGTTATTAAGGCATGACGGCCGAGACAAAATACGCTTAATGTTTGTGTGACCTCTTCACGACCTTTTCTGGTATAAACACTTGATCTTGAAAAGGACGAGAAGTCCTCAGACGGATCAAAGTGTGCACTTAATGAAGCAAACCCTCATTTCTGAGGTCCTGGTTAAGGTTAGGACTAAGATGTGGAATGTGGCTCTGCTAAGTGTAAATTCAAGGGATTCCCGAAAACCCGATGTCCATCAATAAGACATCTGGGTTCCAGTGCCTATACAGACTAGTTCATGTCACACATGTCAGCTGCAATTAGTTAGTTAGTTTAGAGATTTGTCACTAATCTCCTCAGCGCCTCAGAAGACCCATCTGTCCACGGGAGTCAATTAGCTAAAAAGCAGATTAAGCCATTTAACCCGAGGAGCATTGTGTATGACAATAAAACCACAAAAACAAGTTCGTAGTGATTCTCTGAGACATTTAGGTAAAGTATGACATTTTTGTCAAATTTTGGACAATATTTAAAAAAAAATGTTGTTAAATTTCGTTGTTTTTTTTTGGACGGCAGAATATAGTGTGACTTTGTGAAATTTTGGACAATTTTCTTTTTTTTGTGAAATTTTGGACAATTTTTTTTTACTTTTGTCAAATTTGGACAAATTAGATTTGTTTTACTTTTGTCAAATTTTGGACATTTTAATTTCCCTTTTCTGTCCAGGTAGTTTTTTTAGTACCTGCTCTAGTGAGGTGAGGCTATACAATGCGTGACGTTGCCAGACTCAGGAAGTGCCATCACAGGAAGAGACTTCCACACAAGAATCAAGCCGAACAATGCCGAACTGTAGATAAGTGAAAAAGACTTAACAATCCTAAAAACGAGGGTTAATCGCCAACAACTACCAGGGAAATGTCTAAAATCGTAATATTTAATAAGAGTAGTCTGGCGTATTTAGCGACAGCACAAACCCTGCTGCTGTATTTCAGTCCAGTGACTGGGTCATGAAGGAAGTACTGAACAAAGAGTTTTTATTAACTGATTCTGATGATTTAGTTCCACCGAAAACAACTGCTAAGTCACTAGTCACGCTTTTGAGTCAAGGCGATCTGGTACTATAGTGGAAAAAAAGGGCCATAAAAGGTTGTTTCTCTCTGTATGTTGGCCCTGTGATGGACTGGCAAACTGCCTCCAGCTCCCTCTGCGCCCCCCAAGAGGATAAAGCAGTTGAAAATGAATGAATGCCTGAATTTGACACGGATTCAACAATCTCACAGCAGCTTTACCACACTGGACATTTTAGCTTAGTTAATCCCTGTCATATATTACCAGGGTCAGTGTGATTGGTTTTCTCTCTCATCATGTAATGTAATGCACCGAACACAACTCCACATTCAGACAGACCCCGTGTCTATGAATACATATGAATTTGATCCAGCTGGGTCGGCAATAAAACTCACTTCAGATTCATTATTAATGAGCGAGATACCCACTCACAGTGGTGGAAGACGGCAGAGTCAGTGCAGACAAGTCTCACCTATGGCAGTCTCCGGCATCGCAAACAGCGTCTTCTCAGTGGCCACTCGAAAGCGTCCGTGGACAGACAGACCGACACCCTGCAGGTGGAGGAGAACACGTGGGTTAGGAGAGCGAAATCACTAAACTTAATCGTTTGGGTCCATAAAATGTCAGAAAACGCTAAAAAGTCTTGTTTTGTCCACAAACCAAAATGATTCAGTTTTAATGATTTCTTTGTTCTTCTGACATGAAAAATGCTGACTGAAAAGAAAAAAAAGTAAACCAGGCCAACCCTGCATTAGTGTGTGTGTGTGAGATTAATGTGTGTGAGGGAGTCCCACCGGGGAAAGAGGTGAAGGATAATGAGCAACACTGGACAGTTCCAGTACAGTAAAAAATGTTTTTATGCGTGTGTTACCATGGCAACAACATTCCCTTGTATATATTATGGCCTTGCATCACAAAAAAAAAAAAAAAATCAAATCATGTCAGTGAATCCATTGAGTGTTTCGGGAAAAACAGCGAACGCAGAGGTGAGAGTTTTTACTTTTTTAACAGCAGCTACAGAAATAGCGGGACTTCCCATATACAGTGTGACAAAATGGTCGTAAAATCTATTGAAAAGAATATTCTGGTGGCTCTAATGGGATTTACCGAATGCGTGTGTACAAAGTCAAATCAAGGGCAAAGTGCAAAACCATTGCAAATCACATAAAGGACAATCTCCCATTCTCAAATCTGAGCAGTTTATATTTCTCCAGTATCCAACAGAGATGAACATTGTGTGGTACTGTATTGTTTTGTAGTTTAGAATAGAGCTTTAATGATTTCTTTGTTATGTGAAAGTAGTTGACGATCTAGTTTAGAATAAATCTGACAAAATGCAGGAAAGACTAATAAAAAACAATCAGTTAAAATGCATCAATGCGGTCATTAAAATACTCAAAATGGCTTCCGTTTGCTCTGAAGATAAAAATATATATATATATATTCTGAGCTCTGACTGGAGGGGGATGTGATTCAGCGGCAGAGAGCGAGAGAGTCATCACATTACTCCGCTGACCTTCAGTACTCTGATGATTTCTTATTAATTAAAAACATTGTTCAGCCACACACAGAGGAATACAGGCTTGCTGTAATTGGATGCCAGTCCCTGTACAGTACAGTACAGCGGCAGGGTCATTTACTGGTGAGGTCATCACCTGGAGGTGATTGATGACAGAGGAAGGTCAGCAGGTTAACCTCGAGGGCTTCACACCGATTCATTTCTCTTAATTAATTCTTATTTCTTTGCTCTGTGACATCGACGAGTCATAAATCATCATAAACGATGCTGAACTCTCTCCATTTCCTCCTTTGTGTTCAGCTGTACATCTACAGTTTAGTATACGTTTTATTTGTTATAATGTTAAGTTTATATATCTATATATACATACACATATATGTGTATACACACATACATATATATACACATACATATTACACATATATGTATGTATATATACACATACACATGTGCATATATACGTACATATATACACACACACACACACGTACATATACACACAAATGTACACATATGTACACATATGTAAACATATATGCACACATATACATATATGCACACATATACATATATGCACACATATACATATATGCACACATATACATATATGCACATATACACATATGCACATATACACATATGCACATATACACATATGCACATATACACATATGCACATATACACATATGCACATATACACACATATATACACACATACAGTATATATATATATATATATATATATATATATATATACATACACCGTACATACAGATTAATCTGTGTATCATTATAACATTCTCAATTTAAACCATCAACATCTCAACAATCAGCTATGGACTATTAACTGTGAAGTTTTTACCTGGCTTTTACCTGGTTAAATAATGGATATATCATTTCCTGTCAAGTGTAGGTTAAGTCCTGAACGATATGGTTGATACGTTAAAGTTAGAAGTAGACGTGGATTTCCCCTTCAGAAAATCCTGACTTTAAACAGGCTGCAGGCTCATAATACACTTCTCCGTATGCAAAGATAACAAGATGCGATAACGACACTCGGTGACTGTGACTACACTCAACGAGCCGTCATCACCTCGCTCTCTCTCCGTGAACGGCACAGATCCAAGCATCTGCCTCCAGACTGTGTGTGACAAAACCAAACACAGAGGTTTTAATAAAAATATCTGACAAACGGAAGACACGCGGAACCATGCCAACAACACGCTGAGACCGAGACAAGGCGAGGACATGAGACGCGTGACGCCTGCACTTTGTCAACACTGTGTCGACACTTGGCATCAGCATCCCCCGCACCAGTGACCCGTCACCACAAAAGAGCCCATTAAATGTTTGATATTCACATAAGTTTCACACTTAAGACGGATAAATATGTCTTAAAGTACAATGATAATAAGCATAACTTGCTGCGTCCTAAATCAGCTGCTTAACAGGCCCTTCTTCTAACTTTTATTATAGACTGAAATCCATTGAGCTGCATCACAGAGACACTGACCAGAGCCACCGTTAATGTTACAATAAAAATTGAATCCCCTTTTTGAATGATTTTATAATTTAGTTTCATTGATTTTGCAGTGTTTTCTTCATCGAAGTCATGTTCAGACTACCACTTGAAAAAAAAAAACATGCAGCGTTCCCTCTCGTCTTTATCTATTAATAGACACCAAGTGAGTCACGTAGACAGAAGAGGACTCGGAATAGAGGATAAATTACAAACTCAGAGAACACAAAGAGCGGGTTATGTCCGCTTAAAGTGTGGATGTAACGCCACTTGGAAACAAAGAAAGACGGGATTAAGAAAGCACACATCCATCGTCGGATGCACTCGAGAGACATGAGGCAGCATATTCTCAGTCTCGCATTACCAGAGTTTTCACCATAAAAGTAGTGGAACGTTGTTGCGTCCTGGCGTGGAAGCAGCAAGGCACCATATAAGAGCATGTCCGTGAAGAGCCTGCTGCTGTAAACAATGGAAATGTCTCAAGTGGAGCCTGTTTATAACTACAAAGACAATTCATTACGTCCCCATAGTTTACGATAAGATGAAGTATGGTTGCACTAAAGTGACTCATTAGGATATTTGGCTTGTAAATAGAGATTAAAGAGTGAAGAGTTGAGGTGAAATCCATTAGATTGATGTAGATGTTCTGCAGTAGAGCTTCCATCCATCCATTCAAATGCCACACAGGCTGAATTTTAGATTATATGCAACCATCAATGGTTTTCCAAATGAATGACTTCCTCCTTGTGTGAGGTTCTTTTCAAAAAGGTCCAGATTAGGGCTGCAACTAACGATTATTTACACAATCCCTTAATCTGTCAATTATTACCTTGATTAATTAAGCACTTTTAAACAGTATTTTGTATTTTAAACGGATTAATCTGTGATCAAAATAGCAGTTTAAGCGGTTAATTTACTACTCCTTATTGGAATAGTTTTTACCATTAATGAATTTACTTAAACTGCAACTAATGATCATTTTCAGATTTTATTAATCTGTTGAGTAGATTGTCGATAAACTGATCAGCTGTTTGTTCCGTGAAAACGCAGAGAATGGTGAAAAATGTTGGGTCGGTGTGTCCCAAAACCTCAAAATGACAACGTCCTTAAACGACATCAGCAAAAAAAAAAGCGGAGGAAGACATGACAGCGTGGATTAACAACTCTTCAGCGGTCACAGACCTTAATTCTAGGGATTTTAAGCGACGAACAATGTGTGCGAGATCAAATCCCCCTGTGACGTAAGAGAGAGTCAAACACACGCTGTACGAGTCCGACCGTCTTTGACCTGCTCGTGTTGTTATCTTTAAGAGTTCGATGTGGGATAGTTCGCTGCAGATCTGGCAACAGAGGCCTCTCTCTGCACTTTTCCATATATAGAGCTGGCCTCACACTAAACACACTAAACGGTGATCTGCCCGAGAATGGCCTGTGTCAACATTAGCGTTCGACGTCATGAATACGAGGAAAAAGAAGAGCATACAATGTAAAGCGAGTTTGTTAAACACAAACAAACTAATCACAGCTTGCAGTGTTTCCAGCGTGATGATGAACAGGAGGTGAACCATGGTGCAGAATGCCATCAGAACAACCTCCCCTCAGCTATACTGCTTTTTATTTATAGCTCGGTTGAGCGGGGACGCCGCTATTAACAAGCACAGAAGGTATTTATATTCATTTTTCAGTTCATTGTTGAGAAATCCTCCTTCAGGGAATCTCCCAGGGTACAATATTAAAAACACTTAACACACGTTGTCCCTGTTGGCTCGTGTTTTTGCCGACGTTCTGTCTAATGCTGTCATTAATGTGTTTAGGGGAGGGGGAAGGTGGGGGCAGGGCAAATATTCAGCTTAACCTCACAAGCAGAGGTTACAAGCCTCTGGCTCTTGATTGGACAAAATGTTGTGAAATACAAGAGAAGATTATGCTCGATTTCCTGAAAAAGACAGTCAGTTGGTCATGTTTTCAGTCCAGGAAGTGGTAAACGCATCACACTTCAAAGTTTATCCCCTTAAAGCAGAGGTCTTAAACTCATGGACCTTTTTAACAAATATTGTGATTCATATCATTATCTATCAAAACAAACTTTTATTTCGAAATTTTGTCAAATATTGTCCCCACACAGCTAGCCCCTCTTTCTAGTCTTGAAGCTCATGCAGCCTTCCAGGTCATTTGAGTTTGAGACCCCAACCACCCCCCCCCCCCCCCCCACCATCTTAAAGCTCTAGTGCGTAATTTTAAATATAAACAAACATCTGTGACATTCAAACCACAAATGACTTCACAGCATGCAGATTAAGCCCGTCAGATCAACCCGACTCGACTGTGTTCCTCTTTATAGCCTTGTCCGTGGTGACACGACTGATGAAGGGAAGGCTGACGCATAACAACCGTGCAAGTAAAGCGAGACATCAGAAAAAATTCAAGTTAAGGTTGTAGCTAAGCTGAAATATGGACCTAGAGATGGGTGATGTGTGGTCCAAATGAAATCAAACATCTGATCATGGATATTAGATTAGATTCCAAAGATGTGCAACAAAACCTCTGAAAGCTGCACTCGCCAAAAAATGTTAACAATGGATGTTATGACAGAAGTCTTTCAGTTCATTGCTTTGCATTTCAAAGCTTGCAACTTCACTGTTTAATCCCATTTCCACCCCTCCCATCCACATCACTGCCAGATACAGGCAGCTGTTATCAGTCAAAAAAAAAAAAACCTGCCCAGCAGCAGACGGCAAACAGATAAAGTTAGCAAAGCAGCTGGTGAACACAGCGCAGCGTTTAACAGCTAAAGAGCCTGATATTTATTTATAAGTGGTGAAGAGCTAATGATATAAGAGAGAAATTAGATTTTTATCAACAGGTTGCTCTCCTAATCTCCTAATCTCCTAATCTCAATAAGTCAATTATTAATACATTAAAAAAATTATATATAACATTGTATTGCAAATGAAGAAAATTGTCTTTCAATAATCCAACATAATTTAACCAAACAAGCGTTAAGTATAAAGAGCAGCAGTCAAAAATGAATACTACAGCTCAAGATGTAAAAATGTAGTCAAAATAATCCTTAATCCAAGGTGTTTGGTCCAGAAAATTACAATGGTGACAATGGTGACAATGGTGAAATACAGCTATCAGTCTATCAACTCAAATGTTAACAAACTTTAGGGTGGAAAAAAACAACCCAGAAAACACTTTAAAGAAGCTTCTTTTTTTTAATTTAAAATAAACCTAATCAATATGATTGATCAAAACATATTAAATTTGACTAAAATTCATTTAGTAATCCATTAATAATCAAACATTCTGCAGGCCTGCTTCAGATTTCAAAAGAATGAGTGTCACAGAAGGACTTGTTAGTCCCTCACACGTGATACTGACATACACACACACACACAATGAGTAATGACCCACTAGTGACTGGTGGCTGTGTGCAAAAAATCACAGTCAAGGTCACAACAGAACAGAAGAGTCAAAAACAAGACATTCTGTTGTTTTAAATTCATGCGAGAGCTTCCAAAACTGAGCTCGTGTAGGAAGCCTCAGTCTGAATTACAACTCATCGCACATACTGTTGGAGCAACTTTGCTTTGTCACGGTTTATGCCCTCCAATCAGAGGCCACCTTGCCACTGGCACATAACAATGGAAGTTGGCTCAATACTGACACCTTGTGAGGAAATTTGATATCACAGCTCATTCAAAAAACAACAACACTTGACACAAAAACAAATATCTAGGCAATCGAAACATTGATACACAACAAAGAAAGATTTAACTAACCATATAATATTTATACATTTAAAATAATTTAACTTACCCCTCCCATCGTTATTCCATCAATAAGGGCGATGTACGGCTTCCTGTATGATCCTTGAAATGCATAAAACACGTTAGCTGTTAATGCAGAGATCTGAATGACTAGTAATGTCTGATATATTTAAGAACATGAGAAGGAAATTAAATTAATTAAAAAATTCTGAAATCACTGAGCATACCAATAGCGTTGTTGAGAATGTATTCTTCACGGAAAAAGTCCTGTGCCAGAGAGTCCCCGGCTTTCCCTGCTTCTGTGACCGCTGATGCAGAAAAAAAACAATGATTAATGACGATAACTATTCATTTCTTTGGGAAATTATCCTCACAAATACCTGAATCAGCTTACTGTTGATCAGATCTGCAAAACTACCGCTCACCTCTGATGTCTCCACCGGCACAGAAGGCTTTCACGCCTGCTCCTTTGATTAGAACAATGTCGGTATCGTTGTCATTTTCCCATTTCTAGAATCACACAAAAAATGCAGTAGTAACATTAACAGGAAATCATGTATAAGTTTCTAAAAGGTATATCCTATGTGGAGTAAAAAAGGTAAATGAGCAAATCGCTCAAACTCTCACACCTTGACTGTGTCAAAGTAAGTGTCAAGTCAAAAGTCAAGCCATTTACAATCACTATCACACTGCTGGAGCAAAGCTGTAGACGTGACACACTCCTGAGTCCTTGACATTTGCCCCAGTTGAAGTTAACATTAACCACACTTTTTTTTTTTTAAAACACAAACCTTCAGCTGAGGGTAGATTTGACGGACCATGGTCAGGTTGAGGGCGTTCAGGGCTTTGGGTCGGTTCAGAGTGATCACACCCGCTCTGGCCACTTTCTCCAGGAGAACCTCTGGTTCCGCTTGACTCGACATCTGACGTAAAGCAGAGGCAACAGGCAAACTCTGAAGACAACTCGATTTCATCATCGCGTTAACAGATGTGGCTCGACGTATAAATGTGCTTGATTTTGGAGCAGGGTAGCATCTACAACATGCAGGGCAGGGGTGCCTGAGGACCACGATTGGCATCATGGGGGTTGAGTGCTCACCATGTGTCCCTGGATTCGCTGCAGTCTGCAGAGGGACCTCAGTCTGGAGGAGACAACCATACAGGTTAAAAAAGAGGCGAAAATATTAATATTTCAAATTCACCTCATCGCTATGACACAGACTCACTCTGGCTGCCTGTTTCAGCATATTTTCAAGATAACATAATCCAATTAATTAATCAACGAATCGGTCGATTATTTCCTCGATTAATCGAGTACTTGTTTGGTCGATAAAATGTCAGAAAATGTTTCTCAAACCTGGAAATAATGACGTCTCATTTTGTCCAAAATCTAAAATGATTGCTTTAATGATTTCTTAGTTGTATGGAGCAAATAAACCAGTAAATATTCACATGAAAGACACAAGAGACATCAGAGAACTTGTTTTAATTAATTAAAGAAGAAAAAAACACTGAACACAAAACATTAAAATTCTTCAGTCTGAGTGACCGTCTGTGAAACAAGTAAATGCAAATTATTGGATAGTGATATTAAAATGTACAGAAGGTTTATGACACACTTGCACTTGACCATGTTATAACATATCCTTGAAACTGGGAAACTCTGACCCACTGTACGTCCACACAAGACGAATGAAAATGAACAGAGTAAAGTCACAAACTTAGGACTTACCTGTATATGGAGGTTAAAGTCGTTAAAGACATTACTGTCTCTGTCTCTAACGTCGTGTCCTGACAGGCTACAAAAAAACACACATACGGCTTGTTTTCAAGTTTGTGCCTTTACTTCCTGGATGTTGTGACGAGAACATTCTGATTGGTCGGGGGTTGATGACGTCGCAGCGGCCTGGGACAGTGTGTTTGTACCACAGTGCCGCCTACTGTTGGGAGGAGGCACTGTTTTACATATCAAGGCAGTTTTCTGTGGGTTTTATGAATTTCTTCCATTTCAACAGTTTTATTATAGTTCTAATGGTGTTTGACGATGATCGAAAATACATATATATATATTTGTGTGTGTGGGTGTATATATATATATATATATACACTTTTGACCTGTGTTTATCCTATTTCAAAGAGAAGCACATGCTAGTATTGTGCACATTTTTTGATTTCATGCACTTTGAGTTGCACCTGAGATGACAAACACATTTATTTTTAATTTAAAATAGTTGCAGCTAATACTGTGCACATTTTTTCACACTTTGAGGCGTGCAAAGGACAGTTTGTTTACTTTTTTAATGAATTTATTGATGTCTTTTGACAGATTGTAAAGTTGATACCAAGTAGTTTACAGCAGCAAACAAAAGCCCCACACATTAGTAGCCGTATTATGTATTGTATATATTTATTTAAGTAATTTAAACGTCCCATTTAGCTCTGTTTTGGTCTCCACCACCTCCTTTATCTTTGGTTTCTGAGTCTTCAAAAACACTGAGATTCAACCAAAACAGCAAAATTGTTTTGATTTGTTACTTAGCAACCGATTAAATTAAATTAATATATGGCTATTTTTTACTGACAACATCTTCTACCTCTTCCACCTTTTTTTTTATCTAAATAAATATCAAGAACAAGACACGGGCGTCCTCATACAGGCCTGTGGGCTTGTTTCGGTGAAAGTCTGCATATCAGCATCATGTGTTTGATTGCACAGCGTTATCTAAATGAGACGCGGGTGATTGCACTGGCAGTTTCAGGGCGTAATGACCGAGGTGAGGCTCAGTCAAGCCTCCCTGGACAAATAGAGTCCACTTATTATAGGCGAGAGAGGACGGAAAGAAAGGAAGAAACAAACAGGGAGACATAACTAAACAGAAAGGCAGGACACTGCAGAGTTAAATGTTGAGTATTTATCACACAAAGTCATCGGTTTCCCCGAAACACAACATTGATGAAAACTCAACGATGAAAAGAAGGATATTTAAAGTTATACAAATCCAAATTTATACTATTGTATGAAGAAATGTTTAATAGGCAGTGAAATTTATTTTTCATGTTTGACAGGAGGACCTCCAGGAATCTTCTCTAGTCCGAGTCACTGCTGCAGGAGCTGCTGGAGGACTAGACGGCAGAGGTGGACACAACAGACATCATCATTATTATTAGTGACCTGATTTTACCATTGAGATTAAAAATGTTTGGCTAAAACATGCAGCAATAACAATAAAAAAGGAGGATGTGCTGATGAAATATAATAAAAAGATAACATTTACAGTACTCGACAATAAAACAGGGCGACAGAGTGATTCTGTCAAAACATCTACAGCCACATTCATGTGACTTATTCAGTCGTTTTTTATGGGATGTGTCTGGAAGGACAAATTAAATGAACCTCGATCCTTGAACTTATATTCTTTGTAAATTGCACCAATTGCGTGCAGAACTTTAAGCTATGGTTTCATACCATAAACATGGAGGTAATAAACTCAGGATTGCCTTAGAGATAAAGAATATGCCAGTCTATAGACAGATAAAGACAGTGATCCAACCCTGGCATACAGAAGACAATGGCGACTAAGGGATTTAAGATTATGACTAGTCTGAAAACAATGATTGTAACCGCAGAAGAAAGTGGCATCATCGTTTAATAATACTTCATCTCTTCATCGTCGACCACAACTCTCCTTCGTCTATCACCTCTGATCCAATAAACTGCTGTCTATGTTCCCCGGGTCCTATGTTCCCCGGGTCCTATGTTCCCAGAGTCCTATGGTTCCAGGGTCCTATGTTCCCAGGGTCATATGTTTCCATGGTCCTTTGTTCCCAGGGTCCTATGTTCCCCTTTTTTAAAAGTGGGTCCTATGTTCCCCAGGTCCTTTGTTTCCCGGGTCCTATGTTCCCCTTTTTAACAAAAAGGGTCCTTTGTTCCCCTTTTTTTTAAAAAAAGGGTCCTATGTTTCCCGGTCGCATACAAAGCGGGGACCATAGGACCCGGGGAACATAGGTACGACTCCCCTATATAGCTAGCTAGAGTAAAGGGTGTGCAGTTCCAACTTTGGCTGCGTTTGAATGAGTTATGCAAACGATATTCGCTGGAAGCTCTACTTTTAGCCCCCCTAACTTACGGCCACACTCATTGATATTGTTTGTATAAGAAATACAAGCGATATTGATAACACACTCACTGGTTTTTTGCACTAAAAACAAACAAAAACCAGCACAGTCAGGAAAAATGACTCTGTCTTACCCCATGACACTTCTTTCCTTTCTTGTGGCACTTTCCGTGCTTGTGACCGTGCTTGTGCTTGTGCTTGTGGTCGTGGCCATGACCGTGGCCGTGGCCGTGACCATGCCCGTGCCCGTGATCATGACCATGCCCGTGCCCGTGATCATGACCATGCCCGTGGCCTTGGCCGTGACCTTGACCACAACCAGGTCCAGGCCCGTATCCGGGGTATCCTCCCTGACCGTGGGGTCCAGGAGGACAGGTCGGTGGGACAGATCCTGGAGGGTGTTGAGGGTAACCCCCTGGATGTTGAGGGTAACCCCCTGGCTGTTGAGGGTAACCCCCTGGCTGCTGAGGGTAACCCCCTGGCTGTTGAGGATAGCCAGGGTACTGGTTTCCTGTTCAGATATGAGTCGAGTCAATAGTTTTAAAAACAGTGACCGTTATGTGCACAATCCAGGATTAATTCTGTTTTATTTTGGGAGTAGCTGCTTACCGTGGTTGTTTGGGTACATTTTGGTTCACCAGATGATCCTGAAAATGAAGTATAGTTTAAAAAAAACTTATCAAATACAGTCCTAAATAGACAGAAGTCAAAAAGAGCAGCAGATAATTACAGGTGAACTTACTGTGAGCTGGAGAGCAGTAGATCCACAGAGAGACGGAGCCGTCGTGCACCTGCTGGTCCTTTTTATGTGCAGCCGCACCTCAACTTTGTCACCTTAACTCCCATCACAACATTTCTGCCTTGTGACCTAACTGGGTGTGCATGTGTGTGTGTGTGTGTGTGTGTGTGTGTGTGTGTGTGTGTGTGTGTGTGTGTGTGTGTGTGTGTGTGTGTGTGTGTGTGTGTGTGTGTAATCTTTAACATACGGTCAATAAATGAATCACAATCCCATATTTGTTGTAGATACACACAACCACGCCACAACGGCAGGGCATTTTCGTTCAATATGGCTTTATGAGGATTTGAGTCTCTTCTAAGACAATTAGAGCAGATATAAAGATAAAAAAAACAAAAAAAAACGCTATGCAACTTTTAACACAGCAAATTAGAGCTTCTTCACTCAAGACAATGCTCAAGTGACAATGTCAAATAAGATATTATAGCATCATTCATTCATTTATTATGTTTTCATCCAGTGTCATTTGTTGTGGAGCTTTTACTTTTGTTAAAAACCTATTTCTAATGTGTCGTAGAATTGATTAAATCAGCCCCTAAATCCTTATTTTACAGCTGAGGATTCATGTGAATGTTGGCAGTGGGCTGAGCAGGGTGTGTTAACGGTTGGTGAAAAGCACTGCTGTGAACAAAGGTTATAATTCAGCCTTCCCTGGGTAAATAAAGATAATATCAGTGAACACTGATAGATAGAGTAATAACTAACAATGAATAAAGAGACGAGACAGTGTGGATAAACATGGTTTTATGTTGTTTGTTGCAAGAAATATAGAATTAGACAGTAATTAAAGCATTTGCAGTGTATATAATAAATGTAAGTTTGAGGGTTTTTTTAATAAGTAAGTAAGTCAGCAGTGGGCAGATGAAGGCGTCCAGGTGGAAACTAGTCAGAGTCACTGCTGCTGCTGCAGGAGGAGCTGCTGGACGACTGCAAACAACAACAACAAGACATTTCATTAAAGATTTGTCCGTCTTTTCATCATTTAAACAGACACAGTGAACCTAGCTTCTTATTAAAGTGATTTCCTGTCAAATATTAGAAGGAATAGTATTTAATTAGGAATATTAGAGGCTGTAGATCTCACTTTTTATGGTTCAATAACTCAACTGGATCTTACCCCATGATACGTCTCGTCTTGCTGGACACAAGGATCGTGACTATGTTCATGTCCATGGTCATGAGGACCATGCCCATGCCCATGTCCATGTCCATGTCCATGGGGTCCATGTCCATGCCCATGCCCATGTCCATGTTCATGGGGTCCATGTCCATGTCCATGTCCATGCCCATGGTGTCCACGTCCATGCCCATGGTGTCCACGTCCATGCCCATGGTGTCCACGGTCATGGGGTCCATGCCCATGTCCATGCCCATGCCCATGGTCGTGGGGCCCGTGTCCATGCCCATGGTGTCCACGCCCATGGTGTCCATGTCCATGTCCATGGTGTCCACGTCCACGCCCATGGTGTCCATGACCATGCCCATGTCCATGGTCATGGTGTCCATGTCCATGGTCATGGTGTCCATGCCCATGTTCACATTCACATCCGCAACCATTTCCTGGTCCATGACCTTGGCCTCCGTCACCGCCACAAGGTGGAGCTGTAGGACAGCTCACAGGAGGACCCCATGGCTGAGGAGCGCAGGACTGATCTGGGACTGAACCTGGAGGCAGCAAATCAATTTTGTTGAACTCAATTTTAGTTTCAGTCATTTAAAAAATTATTTAGAAGAAAACTCTTTTTTTACCTTTGATATGACTGAACATTACAAAGTTTCCAATCCAAATCCTGAAACCAGAAGATGATAAATACATTTAAAAAGTGAGGACACATCATAGAGATAAATACATGCCCTTGCCACTAACCCCTACCTTAACTGTCACAACTAAGTGCTTAACCTAAATCCAAATAATCCCAACCCTTAAACCAGGTCTTAACCATGTAAAAGCCCTTTAAAGTTGTGTTTTTAAGTTGTTTTGGACCTTACAAAGATATAAATACAAGTGAACACACACAGTGCATGGTACTGGATGCTGGAGCTTCAGTGTGAAGGAAACAGCAGCAGCAAGACTAGTACATTTTTAGACCAGTACTTTCACTAGTGGTATTTTACTTACTTGAGCAGAATATTTCAAAACTCTTCCCACCGTTGTGTAAAAGTTACCAATTTACAGCTTTAACAGATGTCAACCAGGTCAATACGTCCTCACGAAGATGGTTCAAAACAAAAACCTGTTAGCATAAAGAAACACAAGCACATATACAAATGTTCTAGTAATTATTCATATATATATATATATACACAGATGTCAGATGACTTACTGTGTGCAGCAGTGCAGTTCCACACATGTGAGGAAGCCGCTCCTTTTAAACAACACAGTAACCATCATCAGGGGCAGGGACACAACTGCAGCTCCAGCCCCTGCCGCCCCCTCCTTTTTCCATTCATTCTTCGTTCTTCGTTCTTCTTCTTTTTCGTGTCCATACATGAATGTGTGCAAATCTGTGTCTTTTACAATCATTTACCACAATCCCAAAAACCTTAATATTTTGTATTAAAATACTTCAACGTAAAATCACACATATCAACACACTGAGTCGCAGGCTTTTAAAGCCATACTTAAGTTTGTGTCTTACTACTACTACTACCTTACATCACTGTTCAAAAGTTTGGGGTCACTTAGAAATGTCCTTATTTTTGAAGGAAAAGCACTTTTATTTTCCAATGAATATAACACAAAGAAATTACAATTTTGAGAGAAAAAAAGTAAATTTTGAGAAAAAAAATTTTAGGAAAAAATTTACATTTTGAAAGGAAATTGACAAAAATTTGAAATTTTGAGGAAAAAAAAGGAATTTTGAGTGATTTTTTTTTTAAAGTAAAAATTTTTAAAAAAGAATTGAGGAAAAAATTTAAATTTTGAAAAGAAATTGACAAAAATTTGAAATTTTGAGAAAAAAAAGTTTTTGTTCAAATAATTGATCTTTTCTATAGACAAGTGGGCATTTTGAGTTATTTACAGCTTCTGAAGGTGCGGTTTCTAAGCTTTCCAACGATGCTCAAACTATTTTTGTCAGAAAAGCCTGAACGTTTGGAATGAATGAGTTATTTGCCTAAAGCACTTATAAGATAAGATGATAAGAATTTACTTTATTGAACCCCAGACATTATGTGGATGTTTTGCTGATAAAATATAGCCCAAATTGACCCCTGCTTTAGGGGTCACCACAGTGGATATTCTACCTCCATCTCACCCTAATCCTAACATTTTACCACAATTTAGTGGAACATCACACGACATCGTCACAAAACCAAAACCTTTGCTCAGGATTGTTTCCTCTTGATGTTCCCATCACGGTCACATGAGGGTGAGAAAAGATGGAAAAACAAAAGTTGAAGTAAAAAGAAAAGCTTTTATTGCACCGGAACCCCAAAAAAAATACATCATTTCGAACAAAAGCCAGCAAAATCACAAATACACGAGAAACCAATTATGTGTAGATAAATGTATGAGAAAAATAAAATAAAAATCTCCATTTTGATGACTTGATTCATCTCAGTGGCTCCATTTAATCGCAATCACTGCTGGAGGAGGAGGAGGAGGAGGAGCTGCAGGAGCTGCTGTCAGACTGCAGGACAAACCAGAAACACAACAACAGAGACATTATAGCATCACCTGGTCTTAGTGACAACTGACATTTGTACTATATTATATAGAGATTTGACATTAGTCCAGAACATTTGTGAAGAACTCAAATGTGACCAGAGTGATGTCAGAGTGATGTCATGCTGCAGGTTATTCCTCGACCCTGCAAGGCTTATCATACTTTCCTGTTTTTAAATAAGTTTGTGTGGGTTTTTCATTATCATTATCATTATTTATTGTAAAATGCTGAGCTTTAGTGTTAGTTTTTGTCCTAATATGGAGTATTTGCCACGGTGCAAGATTCAAAAACACACACTTCATATGAACCCAGAAGGATTCGAAACACATTTTCTCTACAATTTTGGTGAGTTTTATAAACACACAATTCATTATATTCGTTAGTTTTATTATTAAAGATAATAATCTTGGTTGAAATGTGTTAAGAAGGATGAAAACATGTGAAAATAACGCTTTATCTTAATTGCCTTCACTTACGCGATCAAATACTTCGCCAATGTGCTTAAGTACAAAATTCACGTATCTGTACTTTATTTTTTTATCTATATTATTTTTTTCTCCACTACATTTCCTTAAACTCTCTTTGTCACGCATTACTATACCAAATAAAACCAGAAGAAGAAGAGTTGGTACACTCTTGGAAATAAAAGTGCTAAGTAGAACCATATAAGGTTCTTCGGCTTGTCCTCAGGTAGGTTCTCCACCTGGAACCCTTTATTCAGGAAAGGGGTTTTAAAGGGTTCGCTGGTTCAAAATGGTTCTTACTGGAACCATTAGTGTTACCAAGAACCCTTGAAAAACCCTTTCTTCGGGAAAAGGGTTTTTCAGAAGCAAATGGTTCCAGGTAGAACCTCAGCCCTTGCAGAAGGACCCTTTTGGAACCCTTATTTCTAAGAGTGTAGAGCTTTTCTAGTCTTGAAAATCAGAGAATTACCTTATGATACTCAAGTACAGTAAATGTCATATACTTTAAGTACTTTTACTGAGGTAATATTAAATAAAAAAAAGTGATTTCAACTTCTACCAAAGTCATTTTCTGGTAACATACTTTTACCCTTTAAGATACTTTATACAAGACTGTCCACATTCAGGGCAAGTAGGATTGAGAAACAACAACATTCTCTTTCTCTTTGCTCTTTTGAGGAAATCTCGTTTCCCCACGTATCAGGCGAGAGGGAGTGCCGTGGCTCCAGGACATGGAAATTGGATCACAGCGATAAAAAGCAAGAGTTCAAACTGGCACACAACCCCATTTCGCCTCTCCTCCTCCTCCTTTTCTGTGTGTCAACTCTGACTCCAAATCGACATCTTTAGCGATTCTTACCCCATGAGAGTTCTTCCCCTTCTTGTGACACTTCTTGTGCAGGTGGCCCTTGCTGTGCTTGCCTTTCTTGCCCTTGACTTTCTGGCCTTTGCATCCATGCTTCTTCTTCCTCCCAGGGCTGTGGTTCCGGCCACCACCGTGGCAGCGATTTTCTGTAAATCAACGATCACAAACAATGTCATTTACACATTCGTTTACACATTCAAAGAGGTGAAAAGATAAAAAAGATGTTTACTTGGACTTGGCATTTCAAAGCTGTAAAACCTAAAAAAAAAGAGGAAAGGATAACATAAATTAAATGGATGCAACTGCGGTAGATGTGCATAAGCAGAGAGTTTTTCCACTTACCATGGGCTGCAGAAGGAGATCCACAGATGGAGTTGGCACCTGCTGCTCTCTTTTTACAGGCAGCCACACCTGAAGGGGGGCAGGGACAAAACCTTGATTGGTCACGTGAAGTTTTCCATCCAACCTATCCAAGTTATGGATGCAGCATGCCCCATTTTGTTATTATTGTGTCACAAAGAGACGCACACACATTATAGGGGCCAGTGTTACACACACACAGGCATGTAACCCGAGGTACACTGAGATAATTTGCACCTTCATTGTTCTCATATTTGATGATGAACCGGTTTGCCCTCACGCCCATGAGACGTTATCAGAGAACATATTTTTGTTTGAGTGATGGAAACTATGAAAAACTGTGCCATAGTGCACTGCACTCACCAAACAACACTATATAAATAATAGAAGTCGGGAGGCTGTTGCGTAATGAATACCTGATGTGCAACAACTGTGATAAACCCTTGTTTTTCTACATTACTGTGTTAAACCGTACATACAGAGGCTATAAGAATGTGCAATTTACAGTGTCTTATGTCTTTATTTGCAGTAAAACCTATAGGCGATCTGATGACATGTCAAATGTGATCGACAGAGTTCACTTTGCTCATTTTTATGTACAAAAATAAAAGATAAACGCTCTATTTTGTTGACTTTAGCACAAAAATAGACAAAATATGAAATATATATAAAATGAATTATAACTTCGTATAAGGGGGTTGTGTATTAATCTTTAAATTTACCTGCGGCACTGCACTCAGTGGGTAACGGGGGTACAGGGGTAAAGAAAACGTACGGTGACAAAACACAAGAGCAAAATAAAAAACACAAATGCAAATCACAAACGCAAACAACTGTCTTTGTAGTGTATTCATTTGAATATAGGACAAGGATTTGCAATTCATTGTGTTGTGGTTTTTATTCATGTTTTATTATTGTTAGTACGGTGGCCCTGAGGTGCAACACACAAACGCAAATCACAAAACAAAAAACACAAAATTCGCAAAACAAGAAACACAAATGCAAAACAAAAAACACAAACTCAAATAAAAAAAACCCACAACTGCAAATCACAAAATGCAAATAAAAAAACACACAAACGCAAAACAAAAAACAAACATGTCAATCAAAAAACACAATCGCAAATCAAAAACAAACGCAAATAAAAAAACGCAAAAAACACAAACGTAAATCACATAACAAAAAACTCAAACGTAAATCCCAAAACACAAACACGTGTGTTTTGCACCTCAGGGCCACCGTATCTGTGGATCTTCTCCATGAATAAAAACCACAATACAATGATTTGCAAATCCTTTCCCAATGAATACACTACAAAGACTAGATATGTAAAATTCAAACTAGTCAACTCTATTGGTTTTTTTTTTTTTTTTTGCGAATATTCCCTCATTTTGAATTCCATGCCTGCAAAAAATGTTCTAAAGAAAGCATGGACCACTGTTACATCACCTTTTAACAATAGATGGAATTCTTTCCCTTTCTAAAATGAACTTTTGTTAAACCTGTGAGTGAATATTTGCAACAAAAAAACAATCAGTTGAACAAATATGTTGTCTTTAAAGTGAATTTAATTGAATATAGGTTGAAAAGGGTACATAACACCCCAACTACAATAAAACTGGGATTTGTAGTTCTTTTAATGTTATCAGAGTAAAATACATTTCTTTGCCAGCAGGGGCGCTGTTGACACAGTAGGCAAAACAGGTCTGAGGCCCTGAACTGAGTCAGACAGGAAATGTGAACTTGGACTTAAGTACCTCAAAGTGATACTAGAGTAAAAGTACAAGTATGTTACAAGAAAATGACATAAGTAGACGTTGAAGTCTCTTTTTATAGAATATTACTTAAGTAAAAGTAGGTACACGCACCAGCTCACATCCTCAACAAACCAAACGTGACCAACATTCAAGAGAGAAAACTAAATTTATTTTTAAAAAGCCAATACAATCATTATCGGGAAAACACCATCACCACCAATAAATGAGTAACTGATGATAAGGAGGTTTGAAAGAAACACACATGAGTGCGTAGACGTCTCCATTTGGACGACTCGACTCAAACCTCGGCGGCTTCGTCTACTCCGAGTCGCAGTCGGTCGAGCTGCAGTCGCTGCTGTCGCACTGCGGGACAAACGGAACACACACAAGACAATGATTATTATTTCAAATTTGACATTCATCCAGAACTGGAACAACCTTTTTTTTTTTTTTAAACCCCCAATAACACACTTTAGATTTGGTGAAAAGAAAAGAGCAAAGTGTCTACTACGACTACTCTGCTACTTTTACTCTTCAGGAAATCCTGTTTTCCCACTTGTCATTTGAGAAGGAGTGGCGTGTGTTCTTTCAGAACACTGAAATATGATCACAATAATAATAATAATACAAGCTGGTGTTTCATGCGTGGCATTTTACTTACCCCACCAGATTTCTGCCCCTTCTTGTGGCACTTCTTGTGGTCGTGGCCCTGAGGCTTGTGTTTCTTGCCCCTGCCGCCTTTGTCTTGATTCTGCCTGTGACTGTCGGCGCTGCCTTGACCTCCCTGACCGTGGCTATGGCCGCCGCCGCCGCCGCCGCCGCCCCGGCCTTGGCCTCCCTGGCCTTGGCCTCCCTGGCCTTGGCCTCCCTTACCTGTAATCGGCAACACATATTTTTACACATTCAGCACAAAGAACGAAAGAAGAAAGAGGATGAAAAGCCAAAATGAAAAGCTGCTGTGTTGGTGTTTATATTTACCTGGTTTTGGCATTTCAAAAACCTTCAAACCTAGAAGTAAAAGGATAACAATTATTTGAAATAACTAAACAAAACAAAATATCAACTGCACCATCACCATCACTGCACGATATTCGTCTACTTACCACAGGCTGCAGAAGAAGAACATCCACAGATGGAGTTTTGTGGCAGCTGCTGCTCATTTATACAGGCAGCCGCACCTCATGGGCAGAGTCTAAAACTCGATCAACAGAACCTCAAACTTAAAGAAACCGCATGTCTGCGGGTTATCATGGTGTCAAACACGAATAAAAGGGACCGATTACATAAAAAGGGCTTGGTCCGATGCTGCTTTGCATGTACTGCACACACCTGAACCTATCCCAGAGTGAACTCATGAAACAATAAGAGAAGTCTGGATGCTTCTGAACTGAGTCAGAAACTTTGAATGGGAAAAGTGAACTTGTTGTGGAACTCACGACACCGGCTGCCTGCGAGCGTTTAGCGTTCTTTTTAAATGTGTTTTATTTGTTTTGTTTTTGCCCTGCCTCACTTCTTTGAGGGCACGAGTTAGACACGCCCCCTTAGACTCTTTGGCTTTCGACCAGTATCAGACTATATTTTTGTACTTTCTACAGTATTTTATTGTTTCATTGTATGGTTTATCGTTTGTTCAGAGGTCTATTGGGTTACTTTATTTGTTTGATTTATCACTGACGTCCAGCTGTTGTTTCTAAAGTGCCTTATAAATAAAGTTGCATTGGATTGGATTTGAGAAGTTCTGAGAGTGACATTCTCGGGGGTTCAAGTTGCAAAGTCGGCAGTGACAACTTAATCCCAATTCCTGAGTTCAGTTTACTGATAATCTGCTTGTTTTGGTGATTTTTGTGGGACTTTAATCTGAAAAGTGTCTTCTTGGAAGGTTCTGAGTGACTGTTTTTGTTGTTTATTGTTGTTCGACAGTGTAATATCCAGATAATAGTTGGGTTATAGCAATACAATAGTGTAATTAAACTAAAGAGAAACAGGTATTTGAATCAATGCTGATTCAAATTCCAGTTCAATATTCAGCTTTAAATCAATAAAAATAAAAATAAAAACTTATAAAGCATTACCACATGGGGATACCATCAATACACCAACTAATCGTCGTATAATTGAAACCACCAAAAGTACAGTTTGAACCCTAGTGATTTGCAAATTTGAATTTCTTGGTATATGAAACATACAATTGGGATTTGTGTATAAAAACTGTAACACAAACTAATTAACAATCCATCTTCATAAGAAGGTACTGCACTGGTGGGTGGTAACTCTCATTACCAAGTTATTATGTGGAAATTATGTTAGAAATAAGATGGTATGACCGTCCTGAACTGAAAGGTTAACTGCTTTTCTGGAAACTGCACCCGGAAAAAGCTAGTCGCCTCACAAAAACCAGTTCTCTTATCAATCACTGCGTGTGCTGCCGTCCAAAATAAAGGACACGAGAACCGCCTTCACAATCGTGCGCATTGTTCGTTTGTTGTCAAGCACAGAAATCCATCAGCTGTCGAGGGCTGCAGAAACCCCGCAGCATGCTTCTGTTTTCACCTGTCAGTGTGTGTGTGTACGAGAGGACAACACAAACAATGCATCAAATATTTGACCTGAAAAGCATCTGGAAAAACAATCCGCACGACCGCGCCTTTCACCGTCTCCGTACAAATGTAGGAGTGTCAATGAAAGTACAAGTGGTTTAAGAGCAGGTTACAGAGAACTCGTCCGCCACTACACTACTGACAACCACACTGTGACCTCATTTTTTGTGTTGTTTTGGTCAGGATTATTAAAAACAACTGCTAAAATAAACCATAACAACCCATTGTATTTTGGAGTTTATAATCTTAGTGGTGGTGTGAAAGTGTCAAACGGGGATTTAGGACTCAAATATAAACGCAAACACTGGTCTCATCTCGTCTTCCACATTAATATACCAAGAGAAAAACTTTTTTTTCTTATAAATGCTTTATATTTATACACAGTTATAAATCTGAGCAGATGAACTGGGCGTCAGTGTTGTGAGCAGCAGCTCTGATGAATGGATGAGCTGAGCTGGAATGTCAACAAGCAAAGTCAATGAAAGAATGAAGACGGCTTCGTCATGGATGAAAACAAAGCTGACGTGCAGACAGTATACACTATACTCTCCATTTTTTTGTTTAAAAACTTTGTGGCTCTTATTTTTGTTCTCACAGCTGTAGATGTTTTGTTTTCCTCTTTCTGTGTCCTCACAGCTTGACCTTGCCAGCTAGTGGACTGCTGGGGTAAAGTGAGGTGAAGCGTCCAAGCGTCCACACCGGAAAAACATTTCTGTAGGAGGTGTAGCTGATGGCGCAGCTCTTGTTGAACACGCCCGAGATATTTTCCTGACAAGGTGCAAAAACAGGACACTGTGTGTTAAATCCCATTTCATACTTCAGTGCACATTCATTTGTTATCGTTTGGACTGATTGCTGAGGAACTTATGGATAAATCAGTGGCAGATTGTACAAGGAAATGCAATCATTAAGTAAAACTGAAATGCTATAAAAGTGTTTTTATTCACAGTGTGTATGTACGAAATGAAAATCGCCGAGCAAATAACAAACGACGACCAGTTATTTGTCTTCAAACTCGCAAAATCCACACAGGTCTGAGGCAGAAAAGGCTCAGCTGTCACGTATGTTTCTGCAACGCTGTCAATCAAAAACGTGTCATGCAGTCATCAATCATCATGCAGAAAACCACTGCTCCATTGACTCCCAGAGAAGCTGAGCTTCCCTGGAAATGACGTTTTTGTCCAATCCGTCCCAAAGAGAACAATTGAAGCTACAAAAATATCACGTAAGACGACCCGTCATCCGTGATAAAAACAGCTGATTCTGCGCACGTTTAGTATTGAAATTTAAACACAACACGGATCATATTTTACTATGACATTTTAGAGGAAGCCGACCTTCACCTGCTGTCTTTAAAGAGCAATCAGCACTAGTGTAAATGATAAATATGCAAAGCAGACACTCACCTGTGGCCAGTCTCCAGTAGGTAGCTGCTTGTCGATCAGCAGCTGCACACCTCTCTCAATGGCCAACCTGTCAGGATGCCTGGTTAAACACAAAGACAATTACAAATAGAAAATGGGCTCTCAAGCAATACTATCAGACCTGGCTGAGGGAGCATTTGTGTGTATACAGCAGCAGGACAAGGGCAGGAGGGAGAAAGAAGTGTTTAACGAATGCGTTTTTGAGCAGTAGACTTCACTTCTGAATCTTTTCATGGGTTATTCTTTCTTTGTGTTTTCAGTCAAACTCCAGCTCGTTAGCAGTCACCGCACTTTATTAGCTCAATATTTTATTTATATTTTGTCATTTTACCAAATTAGGGCTGAACAATATGTGAAATATATAATTGTGATATAAAAGTCAAGGTTTAGTTCAATATTCGCAGTGTAATATATTTAAAACATGAATGTCTGTATAAATGTATATCCAGCTGTGGTGGAGAGCTTCATACCTGACAGCCATTAGGCCCAACAAGGCCCAGCAGGTGTTGTGGATCTGTGCAGTGCTGCTCTGGACGTAGCGCCGCTGCTCACACGACTCAAAGTCCTCCCCCCAGCCTCCGTCAGTCATCTGCTGGTTGAGCAGGAACTGACACGCTTTCTGTACCTCCACACACACATTCCTGCTTCACAGAGGGAACAGTTCATTTCATATATAGGTCCTGAGTTAATGTGTTGTGGAGTACTTTGTGTACTTACTCGTCCTTATAGACGTGACCCATACAAGCAAAAGCTTCAAGGCCAAACCATATCCCATAAGTGAAGCACACGGCCCAGGACCTGAACACAAGCAGATTTGGTCAGTTAGGTATGACATCAGATGGTGAAATCTAAAGTTTTAGTTTTTCTCACCCTTCCCACGATCCGTCGGGGCGCTGCACCCTCCTGCAGTACTCCAGTCCATCTCTTAGAGTGGACCTGAGGACGACAGAGAGGACTCTTTCACTGGTTCATCTCTTTGAAACAAACACTGAGAAATTATTCAAAACAATTCAACTAATAACACTGTCTAGATAGAGGTTGGCCTCATCAACTCCTGCAGACTCTGTTTATCATTTGTTTTGTCTTTGTCTTTTTATGTATATAATTAAGCTTTTGCTACTGTAAAAGCTTCAGATTTCCTGCCTGCACGTTGACACCCAGAAAGTACATAAAAACGGTAATTTGGAAATGTTAAGATAAATAAAAGGAACTGGTGTTTGTGCAATTTTTTATCTTTTTTATGGCTTTCTTTCTCATCAGGTCTTTTTAAGACAATTTAACATCGGTCATAAATACAACCAGGACACGTTTTCAGCACATTTCCTCCAGTACGTAAGTTTACCTTATCTCTTCAGCGCGGTGCTCAGGATAGACCTTCTGGAAATGCCTCAGTGCCTGCATTACCGCTGACGTGCACTCCACATATGTATAATCTATCATGATGTCGCCTGTTTGTGTGTGAGATACAGACACAGAGGACACAGTTTTAAAACAAAAAAATAAACAAAATTCAGGGAAATATGAATAATAATATTTGGTGATTTGCCCTTTGACTGCACAAAAGGAAAAAATGTTTCCTCATATCTGGAGAGTAGTGGAAAAAGTGGCTACTAATTCGATGTTGAAACACAAAATGTCAAGTTTATATTTGGCTCCTTGTTTCCCTTTTTCTGATCTGCCCTGAGTCACACTGTCAGTTAGATCACAGAGGAGGGAGTTCCCCTGATAAAGCTGGAGTCACGCTGTATCGTTGGTATATAGGTAATCTTTCTTCACCTACACTACTTTGTTTAATGGCATAATATAGATTAGATTGAAACAAACATTTTAAAGCTTGAAATGAAAAGAGTAAAGTTGAGTAAGGTGCTGGCAAACACACTGTAAGATAAGATGAATTTATTCCTGTCAATGAAGAACTTCATTACACGGTAAACCCTGCTCTGCAATGTTATGGTTCAGAGAGGCGGAGTCATATAATGACAGGTAATGAGGTGATGCATCAGTGATGGGAGTGTCAAGTTGTCCAACGCTTTGATAGGGCCATTAAAGTACACTCTGAATAAGATTAAAGGCCACTTAGTTTGTTCTTTTGAGAACCAAGTTATAGGTAACCCTTGAAAACGCCACTCACCAAAGACCTCGGAGGGGTTCAGCAACTCCAGGAGTTTCCCTCCTCTCTTCGTTTCATATGTGGCAAATCCACCATCTGAGTTTTTCATGCTCAAAAGCTACAAAGAAAAAAGAGACACATGATTTAAAAAAAAAAAAAAAAAAAGGCTGCAAAACTGCAGGAATATAGCAGCAAGTTTGAACTGCTCACTGCTTGTGTTTTCCTTGACAACATTTGTATTTTTATGAGCCTGTAATCCCAAAATACTTCAAAAAAGGGTAAATAATCGTTCCGTTTCTCATTTCTCTGTGCACTCACGACGTTGACTGCATCATACAGACGCTCTTTAGTGACAGACTGGCTGAGGAATGGACAGAGTTCCTGCAGCAGCATCACAGATTTAAGGCCCTCAGCCGTGCAGTCGGCCACAATCCAACCACAGTCACGGGTGCTGAAGGGGAAGCCTCCCTTAAAGAAAAACACACAAATATACATTACCGTGACTGAAATTACTTTTAGACATTATTTCCAGAGATTTTTGACAGTAATGGGGAAAAAGGTGTTAAAGTGCTTCACCTTGTTCATCTGTCGGTAGTACTTTTTGTAATCAGGTGGATTGTCAGGTATCTGGTGAGTGGAGTGGAAAAACCAGTCAGTTTGTTTATTGCTCTTTAATCAACATCTGTAATTAGGGGATATGCACACCTGTGTGATGGTGAGGAACTTATGGGCAGCTTGGAGGCACTCGGATAACCTGGGATTGTCCTGGGCTCCTGCCTGAAAGAAAGCAACCACACAAAAACATTGATGACGCTAAAGTAATACTCTTCTGACCATGGTTCAGTCACAGTTACTTGTAATAACTCGTTACCTCAAGGAAAGCCTGAACAGCAAAACAAGTATCCCAGAGTTGAGATCCATTGGTTCCCTGTGCAGAAAAGAAATGAGAAACGCTCAGATCAGGTTATATTTGAACCCACTGAAACTCAAATTTTTATACGGCAAAAATACAGGCAATGGAACCAGTAAATAAATCCAAAATGGTGCAATTGGGAAAAGCATAGTTTCAAAACTACGGTATCACTTCTCTACCGCTCAATATAAAATGATTTTATTTATATTTAACCAGAAAGTACCCATAGTACACAGTCTCACCTGCATTTTCATGCCGTCCAGTCCCAACCTGGAACACAAAGAACTCACGGTTAGATCAATTGCAGTCTGCATCCAAGAGCTTCTTCAAAAAAACTTCAGCAGCGATGAGCTTGAAGTTGAAGTTTAACTGATAAGATGTGAAAGTGGTCAGAGACTGTAGAACTGACCAGAGGTAGTCTGGGATCCTGGACACGTGCTGCTGAAAGACTGCAGAGGAGGGGCCGTCTACATACCAGCGAACCAACATATTGATCGTCTTGGAGATCTGAGGAGAAAGACGTATTTGTACTTTAAAAGTGCCAGATTATGTAAAATAAGAAGCAGATTTTGTCTTTTGTACATAACAGAAGACCAAACAGTAAAATTAAAATGTTGAATCTGTGTTCTTTGTTTTGTAAGTCAATCGTTTTTATTACCGGTCCAATGCTGATGCACTTGGTGAATTGGTCGTCAGCCTTGATATGTTCATACAGCTCTTGGACAGCCTTTTCTCTGAACGTGGTGCTGTGATGTGCTTCGTAGACGTTTAACACCGCTGCAGGACAACACAAACACGGCCACGTGGGTTAGTGGAGTGAACTCAAATGGCAGCAATTAGGAAAACACCAGTGGAAAAAAAACATCACGTAGAAGGGAAAACATTCAACCATTTCCTGTTTTACCACAACATGTCTATTCATCGCCATGGCTCCCAGTGTGCGTGTGTAGTGCATGCTTACTGTAGGCAAAGGTGAGCAGTGTGCTGTGAGGTGTGTACATGTCACATGCTGCCACATTGTTCCTCTGAGCAGGCCAGTTGATGGTGGCGTAGTCCTGGACGTAAAGCTCCTACAAAACAAAACACACGACGTAAGAAACCCAAGAAAAGGTGCATAAGGTCTCAGTGAATGTGAATCATATGCTCTGGTCTTAACAAGCACCACATTAGAGCATCTCTACAACACTGACGTGACGGGTACTTGCAGTGCATTCTAACAAAAGCTCTCTTTTCACGGGTGACTTCAACAGCAATGATGAGTAATCTCACATTTGGTACTAAAGATCCAGTGAGTAAGAATTGATGACATCTCATGGTGAGACTGCAGATTGCAACAAAAGGAGAACATCCCCCCCTCTCTCAAATGCATCATGGCATGAGCATACTTGTGTCCACATTAGTGTAGTAAGCCTCTGCTCCTGATTACAAAATGCTTCATCTGGCGAGTTTGTCTGTGAGAGCTGCTGCAGAAATAAGATGATAAACTGTGTGTGTGCAGAATGCAGGGAATGCATGGAAATAAAACTTTTGCAACAAAACATAAAGTCAAGTTGACTCATATCTTCCTCTGCTCTTGCATCACCGAGTATCTGCTACCATCAGCCACTTTCCACCGATGTGCAAGAGCTGTTCCACACAGTTCACAAATCAATGCAGAACCAGTGTCCTTTGACCATGAAAATGTAAGGACTTTGAGTGCAGTTTTAAATACCAGTTAGGTGCTACAACTAACTGTTGTTGAACATTGCAACACTTTGAATGCCAGCACTGCTTCGAGTGAAATGTTCATTGTTTGTTTGTGTTCCAAATGACTAACTTAAACAGTTTAGAGGAACAGGAGAGACGGGTTTCTCCTGATATAATCAGCGTAGTTATTTGTCGAGCATCTAATTATAAGTGTGTAACCATAACAATGACTCATAATAAAGCACTACAGTTTTTTTTAAATGGAAAAGTTGTTTTGATAAACAACTTCAAGATTCTGGCCTTGGCATTTAGTCATAGATCGTAATAAAAAAAAAAACTGTCAAATAAAACATTTAAGGTATTTCAATGAATGTGTCTTGTGGATTTAAAAAATAAACCATTTAAAAGATTGTAATTTTAACATCCTGTGGTTTGTGAACCACTGAACTGAAAACTGTTCAAAAAGTTTAAATTGCGACTTTGATCGGTGGTCTCTTTTACATTTATCTGTGGCCGCCAGAATCAATACAATAAAAATGAATATTTTGCCTCGTTTTATGTATTTGTTTCAATGCATACCGATTTTTATCCCTCGCTCCTTTTTTCGTAAACTCGACAGCATTATTTTGGATTTTATTTGGAATAAGAAGAAACCTAGGTTATCATTACAATCACTTCAAAGAACTAAAGAACTGGGAGGGATGGCTCTACCAAACATGCTATTTTACTATTGGGCGGTGAATATAAGGAGTTTAAATTTTTGGATTCAGTATAAGAACTTGGAGGCTCCGCCTATGTGGTTAACTATAGAAGCTAACTCTACACATCCGGCCACATTGCAGTCTCTATTACACTCACAGCTCCCCTCCTCTGTCTCCATGTATACAAAAAATATAATTGTAGTGTCTTCATTGAAAATATGGGCCCAATTCCGTCGCTTTTTTGGTTTCCAATCACTGTCCACTAAATCTCCTCTGATTGGTAATCACCTATTTCCTCCCTCCTTGATGGATAATGCTTTTTTATTATGGGATCGATTGGGAGTGAGGTGCGTCAGGGACTTATTCATAGACGGGATATTTGCTTCTTTCCAACAATTAGTAACCAAATTTTCTTTGCCAAAAAGTCACTTTTTTAGATTTCTCCAAGTGCGAAGCTTTGTCTCGAGTACATATGCTTGTTTCCCGGCTTTACCTCCTGACTCTGATTTGGACAGCTTCACGAATGCCCTCTCATCTCTTAAAGGGGCTGTGTCTGCTATATATTCCAACATTCATAAACTCAGATCAGGCCCCTTGGAAACCTATAGAACAACTTGGGAAGTTAGTCTTGGTATAGAAATTTCAGAAAGCATGTGGAGTGAGGCTTTACGCAGAGTGCACAAATCTTCCATTTGTGCTAAACATTGTTTTATTCAATGTAAGGTTTTGCATCGTGCTCATTATACAAAAGAACGTCTGTCAAAAATGTTCAAGGATGTGTCACCGTCTTGTGATCGCTGTCATCAAACCCCCGCTGATTATATTCATATGTTCTGGCAATGCCCACATCTCTCTAAATACTGGCAAGAAATATTCTCCACCCTATCTACAATTACAGGTGTAACAATTTCTCCAAATCCATTTACGGCTGTTTTTGGGGCTGTGCTACCCCCACTCAGCCTCTCCTCCTCGCAAAAAGATACCTTGGCCTTCACCACATTTCTTGCCCGAAGGTTAATTCTATTGAGATGGAAATCGGTTCCACATCCTACACATTCGCAGTGGCTTAAGGATGTCCTACACTTTCTAGGACTTGAAAAAATTCGGTGGTCACTTCGTGGACAATCGGGAAGGTTTGACAGGATTTGGAGCCCTTTTTTTGTCCTAGTTAATGACACGCAATCTACATTTACACCAGACTGATTGGGTGAATTAATATAACATTGTACGCTAAGGTCACTTAATGATACGTTTCATCTTGCTCATTTAAAATGTTTTATTTTTTCTTTATTTATTTGTTTGTTTTCTTTTTCATTTGAAGCTGTCTTTCCACACTTTGTTTATCTCAATTTTTTTTTTTTTTCTGTTATGTGCTGGGGGAGTGTACCGAAAAGGGGAGGGGGGGAAGGGATTATTTTGTCTTCTTTTTTGCAGATTCTACCCTATTGTTGTATGGTAACATTGTTCTGTATTCTGCATTTGTGATTGTTCTCTGCAAATAATAAAAAGAAGTTTAAAAAAAAAAAAAAAAAAAGTTTAAATTGTGATGGTATTTTATCGTTCTTTTAATGAAAAACATTTAATAGGTTGAATGGCAAATTGATTCATCAAAAACTAATCATTAAAGAAATGAACTGATAAAACTGACTGCAATGTAACCCAACTTCAGGCTAAGCCAAGAAAAAGGGGAAAAGGGATGCTCCTCCTCTGTTCATTATTTAAATGTGTGATGCAAACAGTGGGGATTCAGCACCTGTCTGAGGCTGAGGATCAGAGAGTCTTCCTTGGCTGTTAGTCGGACAGCGTAGCAGTAGCTCATGGGGAGGTAGACCTGGCGACAGTGACACCACAGAGTTGAGGGGTGGGCTGGCATCCAAGCAGGAAACAGCCTGAAACAGACGAAAACAACCACATCAGAGCCAGAATGCTATTCTTTTATTAAAAGATAAAACAAAACAAAAAAACAACACCTTTTCAGCTTTCAAGGGTTTTTGCAAAGGAAAATTCCCTTTGCATTCCTTTTAAAAAACCTTAGCTAAACTCTTCAGAGTGGGAAAGAGGTTGCACAGCACCCCCTAATGGCCAAAATGGGGATTACAAAAACAAACAATATTCTTACCAAACCCCTGGAAGCACATAAAAAAAGAAAAGAAAATCAGTTATATTTTTATGTTTTTTTCTTTTTTTTCCCCAAAAGAACACAAATAACTGGTTATTACCCTAAAAACAATTTAACTTGCCTTTCAGGTCATCTGTAGCTCCTAGATTGATCCAGAACATATTAAAATATACTGCTTTTTACCTTAAAGCAGATCCATACATACATTTACATAAACCAGATTTAATTGATCAACATATGCTTTTCTATGGTCATCTGATAAAATATAACAGTTCAATGAAAAATAAAACGACTTAACTTCAGTAACTAGTTATTGAACAACACCAATGCTCCGTCATTATTGCAATTTACATTTCACATCTGTGCTGCAATGCAATTATATACTGCATTTTCAGTAAAAAATAATGTCTAAACTAAATATTAAATGCATGAAACAGGTCATCAAAAATAAACAAAAAAATGTATTTTCATTTACAGAAGGTGCATTTCTTATTGTCAGTGTAATTAAATGAGTTGATGGGTAGAGAACATCGTGCTCACCACATCTCTGGTAGGAGTGTGTTCATTCCCTCCCAACTGTAGACATTTAAAATGGCCAGCCAAAATTTACCCCATGAGGGAATCCCCACAGCACCACCTGGAACAACATTAAAAAAAACACAGTGAACATGAACAAGGAAGTGAAGCACGGCCTGAAATGACAGTAATTCAGTGTCAACCTTCTCCTCTTCACCTTTACTGTGCAGATTATTTCTGGCTCGAACCATATCTGGATCATCAGGTTCTACTCCCAGAATCCTTAGTGAGATGTAGCTCAGTGCTGTGCCAAAGACGGTGGACTTATCTTCGATGTGTCTGCAGAAAAACACATCCATAATGCATCTATATATCACGCAGTCTGTGATTTCTGACATTACTCCTGGACGTTTTCCGTAGCAGTGGACAAATTACACTTCAGGTAAACGCTGCAACAGTCGAGATGCATATTAGACAAGCTTGAAAGTGAAAAGATGACAAACAAATAGTGACTTACAGACCCCAGCCTCCATCTGGCAGCTGCACTGAGCGCAAGTACCTCACCATCTCCTTCTTCCAGGCCTCGGGAAGATGGATCTTCGCCACATGACATGTGATGAGGAGGCCTGAGGAGCAGTAGAGATGGTTGACAATTTGGCATGTTCAACTCGTCACTCAGGGACTGTCTTTCAGACACTTAAAGTGCACATGCACTTAATTTTCACTACCACACCTAATATTTATCTGGCAAGACAGCCATCATCACTTCTTGGTATTGCTGTTGTTTTTTAAGTACTTTATAAATAAAGTTGGATTGGATTGGATTAGTTATTGGTAGATTAATGTCGGTCTGCCCTCTTGTGGACAGAAGGGGATACAGCAACCACATGACCACATCACTGGTAAAAACAAATCTGTGTTCACATAATACATGAATATTAGGCTAAATTTAATTGAAATTTTAATAAATATTGGAATTAGTGTTATATAGGGAGACAGCTCTTTACTGTACATACCAGTATTGTGCAAAGGCCTTTAAAATGCCAATAATCACAGGACTGGACAGACATAAATAAAGCTGGTGGTGCGCTGAGATTGTTGCATAGTGCTGTATTAAGGGCGTTTTTTAACTAAAGTAAGCATTTATGACAAAAGATACACATTTTTCAGGATAGAAGGGAAATAATAACATGCAGAGGACAGTTTGTCTGACCTGGGAGCAGGAAGAGAGGTCCACCATAGTCTCCAGCCCAGTGACCGTCCTCAGCCTGAAGGTAGCTGTAGAAGTTCATGCCCTTCAGAGCGGCATCCACCGATGTGAGGGCAGCAGGGGATCCAGACACAAACGTAGTCTGAGGAGAGAAAGCATAAATATGTAAGCCAAATGCTGCATGACAACAAAGTGTAGATCTGTGTGTGTCTGTGTTGTTCAGAATAGTCGACGACCCACAGCTGTGTGCATATAAAGAGATGCAAAACCCACCGTGTCCATTCCCAGTGAGTGAGCTTCCAGCATGGTCTGCTCCCTCTCTGGAGTTTCCCGATCTTCCACATAACGCCAGGTTTGTCTGCCCTCGACATTGGTCAGCCTCCAGCGGCTCAGGTCTGTGGCAGGCTCCGTCTTGTATGGACCGCCACGTCTCCGCAAGTGCCTAGCAAGGACATTTTTTTTGCATTTTAATGATGTAGCCCCCTTCACATTACATTATATCCATACGTTACAAGGTATGTGAAGATAGTACTTGAGGTAGAATAGTTTGAACTATGCACTCAAGTGGTCAGATGTGAATTAAAACACTTTTGAGGCTTAATTTTGCCATCAAGTTTGATGTTTATTGGTCTGCTCTCTCAGGATTAGCAACAAATGGAGGAAATGAAGTCTTCGAATCGTGGTTTACCAGATGTATATAGTAGTACTAGATATATACTTTTAATTCAATGCCACACTAAGCAGCCACAATATTGGTTAGTGGCTGAGCAGTTTAAGAAAATACCCCAATTTTGATAGAGGAATCCCTTCATGTAGCCATTTTGTAACAGCATAAAATTAAAGCACATTCAAAACAAACTGTAATGCACAAATCAAATGTCATATACTGTGGTTATCCATATACAGTGTGCATACGTCATGTTATAAAGTGGGGGACAAGCAAAGTCTGAACATACAGTCAATTTAAGTATACATTGAAGTTAGCAATATAATTACTTACACACATTTTTAGTGGGTGAATGAGTGTTCGTTAAAGTTAGCTAAAATAAGTTTACTACAGCCATTCTCATTCACGTCGTAGCTGTAAAACAAGCATTTTTACAACAGCTTCCTTATTATTTCACAAGAATAAAACGTTCGTTAACGTTAAAAACGAAAAACACAAATGTATACTTACGTTCCCTCAGTCATAGTTGTGTTTGACAGCCAGACAATGTGTGAATTTCTTCAGAGATGCTTTAAAAACTCTGCCTACTCTGTTTCTCTCTTCCCCTCTGGGAAGTGTAGTGCTCCGACATAAACACCGCTCACTGTGTTTAACCGTGCACACTACATTTCCCAGAAGACACGGCGGTGCCGTTCGAGTTTTCCCCCGTGGAGCGACATGAGCAGAGACTCGGCTGCCCAATCACGCATCGACTGGGCGGAGAAATGGGTGTGGTTTTCCTTACGCTGTCTAATCAGAGCAGCTCTCCCGATAAACGCAACAAGTGCTCGCGCACACACAGACCACGACGAGCCAATGAGAGGATAAGCGGAGTGGGAGATTCACAAGTTTTGTAAATTTAATATTTAATAGAAAATGTCACAACTGAACAGTACGAAGACACAAGCTTAAGCCATTCACTATACAAGTACAAAACAAGTATTTAAGCCTGTTAAAGACACACAAAAATATATACTTTACACACTTCAGCATTCAGAATTAGCATCAAATAAATGCTGTATTTGTACTTGCACACATTTTTAAAACTCTGCTAAATTAATAGTACAATATAAACCAAAAACTAATAATCTTGGTTTGTTTTCTCTACTTAAAAAAACCAACATAATTTTATAAAAAAATAAAATAAAACTGTTGAGCGGATTTGATCTCAACAGACTTAAAAGTTCAAAGCAGTCTCTCGGAGACAAAAGACTAATTTGTCCTCACTTCATCGAACATTGGTAAATGTGTTTCTGAAAAGACAGAGCGTCACTTGTTGGTCAGTCATCAACAATGCTGTGCAGACCGCTCAGCTCCAGTCCGCAGGCCAGCTCTTCCTCTCGGCTCGCCGCAATCTGCCGCTCCAGTTCCTTCAGCCGCCATTCAAAAGATGACGGAACTCGTATGGGCCGCTCTGCTCTCTGCGTCCGATTATCAGACACCTGAAAGGTCGAGACATTTTTGTCCTGAATTTTTTGTTGATTTCACCATGTGTTGTAGTAGAAATCCACAGACTGTATACAAGACCTGGACTCAGATTTTAATCATTATAATCACAGGTGGTGGGGTGGTTTCGTACCTGTGTAAGACCGCCATCTCTAGTCCTGCGAGTAACGGTTGTGTGCACGGACAACAGTGTGGACGACGGAAGGAAGAGCGGCGTGGACAAGTGGTCCAAAGTGTCGCCATCGAGCCAACGCTGAAGCTGCTCCATGCTCCTATAAACGTGTGTGTTTGATACATGCCACAAACGTGTTATTGCAAAGTATTGGTAAAGTTTGTTTCTTTGTTCTTTACTGTCAAAAAGCACATTATTGAACTGGCCAAACTGTTGCTGCTGTACCTTTTGCTTTCAGCCTTCTCGTCCTCTACGCTCTGGAGGAGTTTGTGAGCCATGAGTTCTTGTGCTGTGGGAGTGTGCGTGATGTCCAGCGGGGAAGCCAAGGACTCGGGCGTCTCTACTGCACTGTGGAACAGCCTCTGTCTGAGGGACTGACTGCTGGGTGTGATGCAGGCAGCTGCGCTTGCTCTGAAGACAGAAGAGGGAGGAGACGTTAACCACGGGTAACAGGTAATGAGTTTAGCCACGGCAGGAAGCAGTGGTAGGAACTGTTAATGTCCATATAAACAGACACCAGTGATTTGATAACAACTACATCGAAAAGATAATAATTGTAGCAATAACTCCAGTACCCGTTGTGCTCCTGCTGCTTCTTCTCTCTGTGTGTTTGTCTGGTGGCCTTGGTCCATTCCTCAGGTGGCTGGAAAGTGTTCAGTGCCTCTGTGGGGAAGTACACCAGGATCTCTCCATCCTCTGTCACGGCGTCTTCAGCAACAAAAAAAACCAAAACAATCAGTGCTTCACTATATAATCAAAATCATACACCAGGTGGAAAATATGAGTTGCCCTACCTTCACAAACAGGTGGTCCAGGAATCTGCCAGTCTTTCAGTTTGTGATCGATGCAAATCACCAGTATGTCTTCCCAGGGGATCTGACTGTAGGCTGGAAAAACACCGTCACTGTCACTGTCCCAGCTCCTTGTGGTGACGGCAGATCTGGGGCTTTTGGCGCAGCGACACTTGAGCCTGACCTTTTCCAGAAGGTTTTCCAGCCGTGACATTAGAAGAGGCTGACTGTGACGCGAGGCTGGGATCTGAGCAGCGTAGTGATAGATGGAGGAACAGAGTTCAGACCAAGAGTCTAGACAGAAGTGAGGAGAAAGAGGGATTATGTTATTTAGTATTTTGACACAATGTGAAACAAAATGCGAACTGTCATTGTCACTGACCTGTAGAAGAAAGCTGCTCCCACTGTGGCAGCTGCAGATTGAGGATGGCTTTCCGTAGCCAGGCAAGGTGCTGAGGCAAGTTAAAGCCCAGATGAGGAACAAAGTGCCGATTCTCGGGGAGGCTGAACTCGCCCGGCGGCCACGAGATCCTGCAGAGGTCCTCGGACGACACCGCGTCAGCAGCGTGAACCAACACTGCGTTGTACAGCTGGATGATGGGCGTGGGGTCCTGCGGGGAAAGTTGCGCAGTGGCTCGTTCCTGGTGGTGGCTGTGCACTCTGGAATTGAACTCTCGACTCAAAGTGGCCTCCACGAGTTCGACCAGGGACCTGCAGGCGAGTGGGAAGGACGGAGGGGCACGGGCGAGCAGCCAAGACATGGCAGAGCTTAGCTAGACACAAGGGAGGAAAGGTGGCAGAAGGGATGGAGAATGTTAAAGTGCATCGTTATTTGATAAAATCCTCTTCACTGACAAATACGGCAGGGAATCAATCTTTTTGGTCCAAATGTTTTGCAATATTGTGAGGGCTGCAGACACCTGATTTTCTGCTCCCGACAACTTAATGATGATCATTGATGTCAAGAATGTCACACCGAAATCCAATTCCTTGGACCATTGAATACATTCCTCCAAAACATGTAGTCCAAATCCTTCTTTCACTTTTTGAGACAGGCAAACATGGCCAAAAACATAACCTTTTCGACACTATAAAGACCTATTTTCTTATAGAGACTTATATTCTAGCCCACACGTGCAGGTGCAGTACCTGTTTAGATCCTTGGATGTCACTTGTAGTCTCCGGGATGAAGAAGAAAATGAACTCTGATATTAGGCCTTCCTGGACCAGCGTGTGCAGCATCAGGGCTATGAGACAAGACAAAATGATTAAAAGAAGAGTATTAAAATGATTAAAAAGTTGATTTCGCATAATATGTCCCCTTTAAGTTTGATTACCTTCTGCAAGTTTCTGTTCATCATCAGCACCGCCATCGGGTCCTGGAACCAGAACGACCAGAGGCAGAGGGCAGTGCCAGCTGCTGGCCTGCTGCAGCTGTTTGAGCTGAAGCAAGGCCGACAGCAAAGGAACGTCCTGCTCGTCGCAGCCTGGATGCATGAACGACATGGTGGGGAGCAGCATGATCAGAGCTCCCGTCCCGGTGAGCTCACCAATTTCCTCCATTTTGGCGAGACCGTCTTCATTCAGCGGACCTCGGCACGCCTGCGACACAACAAGTAATGTGAGAAAAATCATTCTATTCTTTTTTCTTTTTTTAATTTTACTCCGGTCATCCGCACCTTGACGCTGACATGGACGATGTGTGTTTGTTGTTTCTTCTCCTGCAGAGAGTTGGTGACGCTCAGCGTCTGCAGCATGCCGTCGGGCTGCTCCTTCCTGACCTCTGACCCCTCGCCACCAAGTTTCACCTCCAGCCAGTCCGACAGAATCCTAAAGCAAAAGAGGAGAGAGGTTTGAAAGGTGTGGTGAAGATTGGATACCAGTGCTATCATCACAAATTAATGTAATTAAATACTAGAAAGTATTTTTTTCCAAGTGTGGTGTTAACTTAGTGCAGCCTTATTAGAGTTTGACGGCCGTTTAGGCGTGTAACTGTTCACAACGAAGTGCGTGGATGAAACTGGCTTTTTTTTTTAGCTTGTGGGACAAAAAAGGAGAATGCTAGTTAGCTGCTGCCTCGTTTGGAAAGTTTATGCCACTTATATCATTTCAAGATCGCATATTTGAACTTCCTAAAAAGTTTGGTGCAGGAAATTAACCATGATTTTTTAAACAAAGATATTGTATATTTATTCAGGTGTAGAGTTTTTTGGGTGAGGTTTTTGTCATACAGCACCTCTTTTGTCCCATGAGAGTAAGTGTCCAGCTACCACACTCAAGCGCATCAGCGTTAATGATATATCATTATATCAACATATCATACAACCACTAACGCACTATCCATTTAAATATCCATCCGTCTCAGCTGCTCAGTGCAGGTACTCACCCGTCTGCCACGCTGGCTTCACTCTCGTGGTTGCTGGGTAAGAGGAGCGCGAGTTTCCAGAAGATTCGGACAGGCGGGTTGGGGATGTTCTCTGCCACCAGTGCTGGCAGGTCAAGCGGAGCCCACACTATATCACTGAGCGCAGCATGGAGAAAAAAGAAAAAGAGGTCAATGTCCTGCTTTGTGACATGAACAACAGACAAATGTGCAGTACTTACTCAAGCAGCAGCTGATGAAAGTAGTGGACTCTCATCTGGTGGATTGCTTCTTGCCTCATTTTTAATAACCTTGACATGACGCATACAAGAGCATAAACTGAGTGGAATCATTATGTGCTATAATTATGTGTCTAATGAGTGTATATTGACAGACAAAAATACCTGGTGCTAGACAGGGCTAAGGTGCCAGCGTTTCCCAGGTTGACCACACCGTGAGCCAGATCTGCTATGGAGGGCCGTGCAGGAGCACTTGGAGCCAGAGCCTTGAGTTTGAACCTCGGGTCCACACAGCACGGAGCTGCGGGGAAACCTCTCATCTGCCGCTTCAGCTGCCGTCGGACTGCTACCACATCACGCCACCTGGTGGTACATACGAGAGGTGGGAATGTGATGGTAAAGGCCCAAGAAAGAACTACTTGGGATCCATTGTCGTGATTTTCTTACATTTTGATGTACTTGTGGATTCTGTGCAGCTCAACATCAAGGATGTCTTCAACGATGAGAGCAATATCTGCGTTCAGAGTCTCCTCAACCAGACTGCTGCAGACCTGCTCCGTGCATTTAGCCACACGCTGTGCTTTCTCATTCACTGCTTGCCTAGAATGAGGTTTAACAAGAAACATTTTAAATTCAGTATTCGGAGTGGACTGGTTGCGTCTTTTTTGATACTGAAAAAAAATCTTACTGGATCTCAGATTTGGACGTTTCTTTGATGGTATCGTCGACAACTTCGTGTATGAGCTCTGTGCAGAGAGACACGCTGAACTGATCCAGGAATGCCTCATGCTCCTGCCTCCTCCTAGTAAAGACAAGTGAATAAATACTTTCACTCCTCTGGATGCTGCATATGACTGAATAATCCATAAAAGGAAAAAAAAAAACGAAGACAGCTGACAGAGGTTAGTTTGTGTTTGCAGACCAACCTGGCTTCTTCGCACTTGCGTTTCTCTTCTGCGACGCGCTCCTTTTCTAACTTGATCTCGGCGGAGGAGACATCCTGCAGCATCTGTCCCAGTACCTCACCCACCAGTGACTCCATCTGCACACTGCTCTCCCTGCAGAACAACAGTAAACGGAACACATTTTTAATTCTCCTTATAAACCTTGAGGAAATGGCTTCATAGTCATGGTACTCATTCAAAGTACATGGCTTGGGAGGTACATTAGGTTAGTCAGTCTGCATGCTGGTGTCCTTGGTCTAGAAACCCAAATTACCTCACCTCAAGTTATGTGCAAAATGTGCAGCATATACATGCATTTTATGTGTGTAAATTAATAGGTCAAAGGCAGAACTGCATACGGGGAGTGGTAAATAACGTGAACTTACGCGAGAGCCGTTTTGGCATAGCTGGCACCGACATCAGCTACTTCCCTCAGGGCTACTTCGATGATCTCTTCAATCACGCCATCGAGTTCAGTCCTTATTTCCTGCAGGTACCACACACACACCACTACAAGTCAGTATACAGTTGAAAGATTATGTTATTATTGCATTTTCACATCATCATTAGGAGTTTGTAGCTTGTAAATCTAAACAAATTTATGTCATGATTCAGCAGTAGGGGCAGAAGCACACAGCGCGAGTAAAACGAGATACCTTATATAACTGCTCTACGGCTAAGGAAAACAAAAATGTTCCAATATCAATTCCAGAAATGGATTCTACTGCTAAGTATAAACCTGGATGCTCAGTAGGAGTCACGATCGAATTTCGATCATGATTATGATTTTAGCTTCTCACAAATGTCATCATCTCATATCGAAAACTTGCTGTGCCGCCGCTAACAGTGTTCCCCTAAACAGTCAATCTTCCTGGGTTGTCAGAGAGGAAATCCTACTCGCGACGTAGGTAAGTTTGAGTGTAAAATTAAATGAAAATGAAAATGAAATGGAGCAGACAGAGATCTCACCTCGTCACTATACACTGGAGGAGGAGGAAGAGGAGGGGGAGAGGGCGACTTGACAGGCTGAGGTTGATGTATCGGCTGGAAGAACTGCGGGGCATCGGCTGCGTGGGACGAGCTGTATTGCGATTCAGCCGGCTCATCTGGAACAGCTGGAGGGATCCCAAAGTCAGAGCGGGTGTCGAGAAGCGATGTGACCTGTGGTACTGTCTCTGGGTAGCTGGGTGGTGCCTTCACCTCCAGCTTAGGAGTCAAAGCTGAAACAATGAGGAAAAGATTGCAACTGAAATGGCTATTACATAGAATAATTAAAAAAAGTGAGAATCTCATGTTTGTACTTTCAGGAGCACAGGAGGAGTATGTGTGAAATAGACACGAATACCTTTAAACTGGCTTGTCGTGGGCTCAGCCAAAGTCAATTCTCCACGGTACTTGTTCTGGGTGTCAAAGCTGCAGACGGGTGCGTGCTGGGGAGGGTTAGGGAGCGGGCCTCCGTTCACGACCTCGCCGATCAACATAGTTTTCTTTGCGAGGATGACCTCTGACTTTTTCTGGGACAGCGGCAGCTCTGGCTCCTGATATGCCGTGCGACTCAGCTCGACGATACTGTGTGAACAAAATAGAATCAGAGTAAGTGTTGGGTCTTTAGTCATTTTATGATCTTCTGATAATATCCGGAGAACTTGGTCGGGAAAAACTTTACTGGCTTGAGCATCGAGGAGGCAGAACACTCGCCTTTTTAGTCACCAGAATCCAGAGTTTCCTCTGCTGTGTTCTCACTTACACCATAATATAGTAAGAATCAAACAGGACAATTACAGAAGAATATCTGTACTGAGGGTTTTGCAGACTTACTCTTCATTGACGTTCAGGCCGTACTGCTGAATGAAGTCGGCCGCTTCAGCGGTGCTGCGGAACATGAGCATCCGAGTTACATCCTCGACTGGGAACGCAGTTGACCGTGGACCCACAGTGTGAGCGACGTTCAGGATGTGTAAGGCCTTCGCTCTGACCTGCACGGGCAGAAAACAAAGAGAGAAGAGCGTAAAGCCAGAGAATGGACACATTGTGAGATCTCCACACACCTACTTCTACTACCACCACCACAGTCCATTAAAATCTTAAATGATATGCATGTCACTTGACCCTTTATGATCTTCTTTACAGATTTAAAAGTACAATTTCGAACAATTCCACCATGACCTTTCAGCATTATGTTAACCAATTGTTCAGGACTTTGTTGATAGCTTTACATCTAAAATCTGTTGAATAATAGGAGGTTCTGGCCAATCAAAGTGCAGTTAAGATTGCGATTGTGCCCTCCTACTGGCTGTTCCACTACAGCTGCTCTGCATTTAGGTCCCTAGTTAGGACAATTGTTACTTTACCACCAGCAACAATTTACTAAATCAGAAAGAAACCGACCAAAGCATCACTTAAAACCCAGTAAAAGAATAAAGTCTATGACCTGATTGAAGTATCTGTGTAGGAGGCAGCTGGCGAGGTAGGAGGCTCCTTTCACCAGCTTGAAGAAGCGCACAAAGTTGTTGCAGTTGACTGCAGTGAACGCCTGAACAGCAAACTTCACCTCCGACGAGTTACGCACTTCATCGCGGAATTGTTGCACCTCACTGTGTGTACATAAAGAAATGGGGATTACAGCGATTTCACTTCATAACAGTTATTTAATAGATGCGCGTCTGTTTTCAGGACTGACCGCAGGATGTCCCCTTCGTTGAGCCTGAGCAGCACGCTGTACTGGCGGAACTCCGCCTCTTGGGCGCAGTAGATTTGACGCATAGCCAAGTCCTGGTACATTTCTTTGAGACTCTGCAGGCACTTGGTCATGTTCTCGTTGTTGATCTTGGGGTCGAACGAGGACATGTGCTGCTCGCAGAGGTGGTGGGCGCAGTGCACGTGGAAGCGCGTGCACTTCTCGATCAGCGACACCGTGTGCGGGCAGCACAGGTGCTGCTGGGTGATGTCCTGTGGGTGTGTCAGACTTAGACTTAGAGTTATGCTCAAAAATCCAATAAAACCTAGATAATATACTATTTGCTTGGTAATTTTCAATGTGCCAGACATTTGTTTGCTCCTTCAAATAGGAAGTTTGGAGTAAAAATACATCAAAATTCACACAGGAATGTGTAATGTAATATGTAATTACAGTGAATATTTAAATCAGGTCTGTACCTTGCGGATGCCACGTGTTCTGTTCCAGACAAAGTCATACCAGTCGCGGTAGTTGTCATGGCCCTGGTCCATGATACGAGTCACCAGATAGTCCATGCTCATGCCGAGCACAGGCAGGGGGCGCAGTTCATTGGGCAGAGGATCCTCTTTGTCGGCCGAGGAGCGACTGTACTCCTTGATGGCTGAAGTGTGATCCACCTAGTATGTGACAATAAGAGCATTAATATCTCTTGGTGCTTCTTAATTTTGCCTTCCTGTGTATAAAAAGGTAGCATGGTGATCAAAATATAATTTTATTTACCATCTCTGTGCTTGGGATGACCTCGTATATGCTGAGCTGGTTCCGCGTCTCCCTCATGTACCTCTCCTTCTCTGGACACATGTCGGGACACGTCCCGACAAACGCCTTGGACAGGTTCAGGTCTGTGCGTTTGGGCCGACCTGTGTGCAGTGAGTGAGTCTTGTAAATGTAACGTTTGCAAAATGCCACATTTACACCCAGAAATACAATGTTTTATTTATCCTGCCAATCCACCCAGCGGTCAAAACACAAGCCAGATCAGGGTTTGCATGAACTGCGGAGCTGAACTGCACTGCAGCACTTGGCGGAAACGCAATATAGCTTTACCTTGACGTAGTTCCTTATCCCTCTGCTCCAGCAGACGATACTTGTCCTCAGTGGTCTCTGCCACCTGGCCAATCAGGTGGAGGAGGGAGGAGGGGACTGGGCGCTCTGAGCTCTGTGGCTCTGTGGCACCACTCTCTTTCTGTGGTTCGGTGTTGAACTGCAGAGACTTGGCTGATGTGATCTTCTTTGCTGGAGAGCTGACACACAATACTCGATATGTGAGGGGGAAAAAATCACAACACTACAGATACTCTTCCACCAATTTTGCAGGATGAATCGATTACACATGAGAATGTGTTACCTGCTCCTAAAGGTCATGGTGCTGGTGCCTTCAGCAACTCTAAGTTGAGCTCTTCTGAATGGGGAGGATGTAGCCCTGGACCGTGCGTCCTCTGAGCTTTCTCCTACTTCCTCATTTCCTACTGAAGATCTGCTATCTTTCTCCCCTGGACCTGGTGCAATAAAACAATAACAATAAGGATCCTTAGAATTGCAGCAAAGAAATCAATGTCATGAGGTTAACATTAAAAAATAATATATGCTGTATTTACTCTGCTTCTTTCTTTGCCACAACAGAATGAGTTCATGTTGATGAAGGACTTTGCCTTTCTTCTTGGCCTGTGCTGCTGAGGCCTGAAAGAAAACAAAAACAAAGTGAAATACACAGACCAGAATGTGTGGCCGAAATAATCATTTAGTAGGTTTGAGTTATTTTTTTTATTATTTAAAAAAGTTATCTGATCTATAAACCTTACAAATGTGATATTTTCTGGTTTCTGTGCCAAATCTAACAAAGAAATTTGTTATTTTGTGGCCAAATTATATTATACAAATAAAGTATATATCTACCTAAATCAAGACATTTGAGGACTTGAGAAATGCTTTTTTTCAACATTTTATGTATCTAACAATTAATTCAGTAATTTAGAAAATAATGAGAGCAATCAAATATTGGCCTATTTTTTAAGGCTTGTTCAGTCCAAAAAAGCAATAAAGCCACAGCTAAGTGTAGTAAATATAATGTAGTAAACATGGAACTAATCACATTATTAACTGGGAGATTTGAGGTCTGGTGAACAGTGACAGTATGTAGGGTGAATTTAACTCACATGATCATCAAAGTATATGAAGGCAAAGTTCTTTGCAGGGCGGCAGATCACTTTGGTGACTTTGCCAAAACGAGCAAAGTGCTTCTCGACAATGTTCTTCCTGTTGAGTTTTGCTGGGATGTTGCGACAATGGAGGACAGTGCAGTCGATGGAAGACCCGCCACTGAGGCTCTCTGAGCTCTCCCTGCGTACCCCACGTTTCACAGGGGTAAGACTTAGAAGCTCCGGGATGGCAGTTTTCACTGAATATGAACAAAAATAAGTAACAGGAAGACAACTGGATTAGCCTACTGATATATTTCAACTTTTATATAGCCTACAAATGATTTTTTTTTTTTTTTTTACTGAGAACTTGCTTTGTACACCTTACCTGACTCTTCGGCTTTTTCCAGCACATCTTTGGTGAGAGGCTGTGCAGTGGGTGGTGTAGCAGCCATGTTATCATCCTGACCCTGGACATCTTCCCTCTCGGTCTCATCCCACTTCGGTGCCTGCTGCTGAGGCTCCTTTGTGGCCTCCCGCCTTCCAAGGTTAGCACCTTCTTTGCGAAGACCACTGAGCGCCCTTCCAAATAAGCCTGGTGGACCGTGGGACCTCATTAAGGGCCTCTTAGGGGGGTGCCTTCCTGACTCTGCTTCTGCTAGAACATCCTCCACCGTGGCAGGCTTCTCTTGGCTGATGTTGGGAACTGCTGGATCCTCCTTACGCTTGGTACCTTTACCCAATCTAGCAAATACATTTGTCTCCTCTAAGGCTTCAATGCCACTCCTTTTGTCATCTGTAATACTCTCTGCTTGACGTTTGTTGTCACCAAAAGCTGAGTGCTGACCAAAACTGGTGCCTTCAAAAAGTGGCGTCTGGGTCTGATGGGGCTTCATTGCAAAGCTAAATGAAGACGGAGTAGAGGGCTGGGCAGTGGATGCCTTTGTGGTGCTCGAGCTCGAAGGAGGAGCTGGCTGGGAAAAAGTAAACTGCAAATTTTTTGCAGGACCGTCACTATTACTAGTTGTTAGTGGGTTGTTTTGAGTAGCGATAGAGGGAGCTGCAGCTGGCAGTGAGAAGCTGAAGCCCGTTGGCCCAGAATTAGCACTTGTCAACTGAGAAAAGCCTGTGGTGGTGCTGCTGCTGGCGGTTGTCTGGTTCCCACTGCTGCCAAAAGGTGTGCTGGACATGGATGTAGTTTGAGGGTTAGTAGGCTCAGGGCTGGCACTGAAGATGGGTTTAAAGAGTGCCTCAGTGGCTGGTTTAAAACTAAATTTGGATGGTCCTAAGGGATTGTTCTGCGTCACACTGTTACCTATGCCAAAAACACTAGTGACACTGGTAGGTGCTGGCTGCCCAAATGCAGACTGCCCAAATGCAGACTGTCCAAAACCAGGTGGCTGAGCTAGCCCTACGGTAGTAGTGGGCCCAGAGGTTATCTGGGTCTGTCCAAATCCTGGAGCCTGCTGACTAAATCCAGATGCTTGCCCAAATGCAGAAGACTGCCCAAAGACTGAGGCCTGGTTCAGTCCACTAGTCTGTCCAAAAGCTGGTGCTGTGCCACTACCAAAGCCTGAGCTACTAGTTGCCACTGGTTGCTGCCCAAACGCTGGAGCTTGCTGTGCAGACGGCTGTCCAAAAACAGGGGCCTGTCCAAACATGGTATTTGTACCGTGAGATGAGGGCTGGATCAATCCAGGTGGCTGTCCAAACGCTGAGGGTTGAAAAACTTCCATTGTCTGGGGCTGGTTGTTGGAACTTTGCTGTCCAAATTTCGGGAACAAGCCAGTCTTCATGGTGTTGTTTGGGGCTTGGAAAGCCCCACCTTGTGGTCTCCCGAACGGATTGGGTGGATTCATGGCGGCGTGACTAACAGCTGATGGTTACTCACCCGGTTTTGGGTGTTTGTCGTCTACACATTCATGCAGGACAGATCTGTAACGTTTTCCCTCTCTCCCAAGTTCTGTGGCGAGTAGGCAGCCTAAGCAGTAATTAAATGAAATCATTTGTATATCGAATCACATACGTTCATAAATACACACTTCAAAAACAGGGGTAAAAACAAAGTACAAGTGCGTGGCTCGGCCTCTATCAATATCGTCCCGGCAAAGAGTGAACTTAGCTGTTAAATTACACAACTTTGAAAACCAGCATAAATAATATCTTAAGGTGGACAAATTATTCGATGCAGATAAGAAATGTTTTACCTTTTATGTTGCTTTGTTGTTCTTCATGCTGAGTTTCAAACACATTTTACCACATCCGGTGGTCCGACAGCTCTTATCGTCCGTCCGCACTGACTTCTACATTCCGTTCCGCGACCGCGAGTTCTAATTTTGCGGTCGTGTCTCTCCTCGCAACGCTTTCTAAACCGACAAAGTGAGGAGTTTATTTGAATAATAGAAAATGCGTTACTTCTCTCGGCTGAATTATCACAGACAGTCGACAAGGAGAAGCTGTATGTTGATACTGCTCCGGCGTGTCACCTTGTATTTCTGCCTGCTCTGAATGGCTGAGCAGCATAGGTCACTGCTAACGCTAAGCTAACCATACATTCTCGTAAACAGACCGCTGTAGTATTGTAATTAAAACTTATTGCTGATGGATGGGATCTTTTTTTTTTTTAAATGTACATCTATGACTCAGGTTTTTAATATATTTGTTTGGTCTGTTTAATTTTATAATGGGAGTAGTACTTCGAAACCTCCAAAAGGTGGTGCGTCTTCGCCGTGCCAGGCTGCGCAAGGATGTTGACACTTTGAGGCACATTCTGGGCGTCCAGAAATTTGACGTGGGCATCGTTTGTGTGGATAACCACAGGATCCAACAAATTAATAACACCTATAGGAAGAAGAATTTCCCCACAGATGTCCTCTCGTTCCCGTTCCACGAGGTAAACAGTGGAGTGTGTGTGTGTGTATAAACACTTCCACCTACTTTCATAAAGTGCTCATTGACGTGAAATCCTTGTATGTGCACAGGACTTAAGACCTGGGAAGCTGCCTTGTCCTCTTTACAGGGATGAGCTGAATCTCGGGGACGTTTTCTTGGGGGTCGAGTTCGTGATGAAACAATGTCAGGAAGAATCTTTTGATCTGCATGATGCTCTCACAGTGAGTAGATGCAGAATGGCTCTGTCCAAGTGCACCTGTGATGACAACAACTCAGGAATTAGTTTACAATCATAATAGTATGATGTATTTCTAAGTAGCCAGAGTCCAAAACACTATCACAGCCAATTACCTTAGTACAGTAAAGGAGCTGCTGTTGTTTATGTGCAACATTCTCTGGTTCCTGATTCAGGTGGTCACTGCACATGGGATCTGTCACCTGCTAGGCTACAGGCATGAGACTGAGGAAGAATGGACTGAGGTTTGTATTGATTAGCTTTAATGTACAATAATATCATTGAAAATCATAACTGCCTCAATATTATAACACGCCATTGTTCAAGAGACAGATTCTACATTGTAATTAATATCCAAATAACTATCACTGGTTTATAGAATGTTTTTAGTGAATAGCTCCAATGGGAAAGAAATTCCAAAGTTTATTGATTGAAATGTAATTGATTGCAGATGCTGCAAAGGGAAAACTACATTCTAAGTGAGTACAACAGACTCACAGGACGCCATCTTCAACCGCTGATGAAGAAATGTGATCACAATAGATGACAGCGGCTGTCACCTGCCACTTCTACACTTGAACTCTCTACTACACGTACTATGGTGCTTGATCTCCTGCACACGGTGCCATGCATTCAGATTAATCGTTTTCACTGTCCCACAGTGATTCATCACAAACGTCGAGACATTCACAATCAATGTTTGCTGCTATCGTGTCTGTGGACATCCTGAAACGCTCAACTCCAGTGTTGTTCAAGAGTTTCAAAGATTAAAGTCTGTACACGTTCATTGTAATATTTTATTAAAATCTGCTTTAGGAAGATTCGGTTGTATATGAAGGGTAGAAAAAGCTGTTCATTTTGACTTCACAAATACACTTGACCCTCTTTAACACTGCATTTGCGACAGGATGGTTTGGAATGCACCACATTTCAGAAACACTTGTGTCTGCGCTGATAACCAGGTATATCAATGGTTCAACAGAAAGTCAGCTAATGATGCTGGACATGTCTTGAAACTACACTGGGAATACCATACCAGGTTTATACAGACTCAATTCATTTGTGGTGTGAATATGTTCAGCAGGCACCATGTTTCAATGCTGCTCATCAGCCATGGTGTACGTGGTGTGCATTTTTTGTTTTTACAATGGATACAAATAAGCTGTAAAACCAGTGTATTTCTAAATTAAATAGAGGGAAAGCAAACTTGTCCCATTGTATAGTCAAGCATGTTTGACAGGGACTAGTTCAGACAGGTTAGCAGAGATTTAGAGCAGTCAGAGCAGTTTGAGAAGGAGAATAACAGACAGTATGCCATTGTTAGCTTCCCTGGTGATCTGGGATCAATCATTTCTATTAACTGAGATGTATCTCGATGTGTTAATTAACCATTGGCTGTAATAAATAGAAAAATTTGTTTTTTTATAGAGAAAAATCTGACTTGCACATTGAGTTTTGACAGACATTCAAAAGCAACAAGGTTGTGCAACTTTTAAAGTAAAGCATGTATACATATTTATAAAAAAAAATTCCTTGGGAGGCACAAGTTCAGAAACCCATAGAGAAAATGTGTTTTACTGAGAAGAGCTCAGTAAAACCAGGCAATGTCACAACTGGGTTCTACGAGTTGAAATATATGGAGACAGCCACACACAAACGTTAGCTTATAAACCAAGCACAGAAAGAAGCGAGGAAAACATCCACACACACTGACAAAGCTGATCTTAACTGGCCCATTCATGCCAGAAAAATAAATATTGCACCAAATGTTCCCGCTAAATACAACACCCCTTAAACTCTATAATAGCTTATACTCCAACATAGAATATTTCTTTATTTAGTTTATATGGGAAATAAAGGGTCTGCAAAACAAAATCCATTACAAACCAGTAGCATCTGATGTTCGATAATGAATTTTAAGTCTGAACGAACGACATTAAATTGTAAAGAAGTATATCAAGAAACAAACAAAACCTTTACAAAACAGTTATTTGATAAAATAGCAAAGAAAAACTCCAGCCCCAAAAACATGGAGGCAAAATTGGATCCACTGAACATTTTTATCTGCATTTCTGGTCTCTGAAAGAGTCTCGACAGATCAGCACATGTTGGCATTCAGAGGTGCTATCTGTCCTGGCATTAAGTGATTCATAGAGAAGTGCCTGAAGATGACCAACAAGAACAGCCATCAGTTGTACTCAAGGTTGTTCTGCTTGGAGGTCCATCTTGCAGAGTTCAGTGGCGGATTTGTGGGCGGTGGACGCTCGTCCAAAGACGAAGTGCTCAGAGCGGCTGCAGGACGTTTCTCCCCGCCTCCGATGTGCTGCTGGCTCCGGCTCGCTCCATCTCGGACAGCTGTTTAAACACTTCCCTGCAGACACACACAAGATCATGACTTTCCTCGACAATAAACGCACAGTTCCAACAAAACAACCTCAAACTGTGTTGCGTACCTCTCACCAGAGGTAGAAAAACATACATTTAGCAGTGATATACACTGAAATGCCTGCATATTCATTCATTTTACTGTGCATCAATGACCACAGGGTGGCAGCAACAAGCATTTAGTTAGTGGACTGCATGTATTTTTGCTGAAGTGATGAAATTTAAGAGGTTTCTTGAATGCATCTTGTAGCTGCTTCTCGAAGATCAACATACTGTAGATTCAAATTTGAATTTTCAAAAAACATAAGGTGACTGGCTAAATTCGTTATGCTACAGGAACACGTGACACAGCAAGCTGCCAACTCACTTATGCATGTAGAAGAAAATGTATCCACTGCGGTCGCGGTCTCGCTGGACGGCTGCTTCCTGTGTGCGCGACACGTCCAGGTCATTGTAAGTCAGCCACGATTGCTTCTTCATGTCGTACACGTCACTGATGTAGTGGCCTAGACAAACACAGCTTGTGTGAAGACAGGTAATGACGAGCCCCGAGCTGAACCCTCCACATCCTCAAGGACACGGAGTAGCTCTGCCAACATCACTGTTTATCATAGTTGGACACCAAGAGTGTGTCTCTCGGTCTTAAATGTCTTCATATCACACACACACTCACCAGAGGAAGAGCTGCTTCCAATGTGACTGACAACACTGATGAGTCTAAAAGAGTTGGCCAAATCTCCACTCTGTAGATGAAAAGGTTTAGCCGTTAGTGTATCCACTGCACAAATGATACGGACATTTCTTTAAATCACGTTGTTCAACAGGAAAGGACATCAGGTACCTCAGCGTTCCTCTTGAGGTTCTCAGCCTCAGCTTCAGTGTACTCCATGTCCAACACGTCCTCATTGCCAGAATCATCGTCCGAACACAGCAGCTCTGGCAGGGAGTTGTTGAATTCTAAAGAATGAGAAGGGACTTTGAGTGTGGTCAGAACATTTGCATCCCTCTGTGATTTCTTAAAGCTCCAGTATGTAAGTGATTCTTGTTTGTTTTTTCAGACTGTCCAAAGATTTAGGTCAAAATGACATGTAAGAACATGCTTTTGAACTTTTTTAATCCCCCTAGGGAAATTCCCTTCTGCATTTAGCCAATCTACTAAAAAACCTTCCTAGAATTAGGAGCCACTGAGCAGTGCCTGAGACTAGGGTTGGGAACCCCAGCTTGTGACTGTCGGTAATTGAACCAGTTATTGATCTACATGAAATGATTTGGCTCCATACCTTGTAGGCTGAGCTCAGTTGCCCTCTTTAGATCATCATCCTCTCTCATTTCTTGGGCTTCCTGCATGAAGTGAAGAGGAGACAATGTACTACGGTTTCATACTGGGAAGAATGTGAGTTTCTCTTCAGAAAAGGATAAATTAAACTTGGGTTTAAATTAGTGGTGCAACATGAATAAACAGTGTTGTTGTTCCATTGCTAAAGGAAACAAACTTTGATCTTACGTGTTCTTGAAGGCTCTGGGCCAGGGCCTGCTGCAGCTCCTGTTCCTCCCTCTCCTGATCCAAACTATATTGCTGAACCCAGTCCAGCTCGCCCTGCTGCTGCACGCCCTCCGGAGTCTGGTTCTCCTTATTCTCATCCATGGTCAAATCCAAGGAATCCAGAACGTCTACACCAAGTTTTACACATTCACAAGGAAGTTGAATTGACTCTATCGCTACTAAAACATCCATATACAATATAATAATACATCATTTCTCAATAGAGAACCTCCAGATGTTGGACTACCTGCAGGTTGTTTGCCATCTGCTTCTATCAGATCTGTGTGATAGGCCAGGTCATGCACGTCTGTGTCCCCAAACCCAGTGTCTGGGCTGCTGGTCGGCTCGTCCTCCAGGGACGGGGGAGCAGACAGACCGGCCTCTTGACGACTCATCTCCAGCACCGCCGCCAGCATTTCGTCATCGTTAATGCCACTGAAGTCCGCTGAATCTATTGTTGGGCCACGCTGGAAAAACACATCAATCAGCGTCACAAGGGCAGCAGAGGAGGGGAAAAACGATGAATCATATATTTCAAGGTTGCCAAAAGCTCACCTCTTCCTGACGCTCGTCATCGTCAGGTAGACAGCTGCTGAAGCGTCGCTTGCGACTGGTGCTCACCCTTCGGGTCAGCTCTTCTTCGCAGTCAGAGTCCATAAGGCTGGAAGTGCAGCTGGAGTTTGTCACTTTCCCACCAATCCTTCTACAGTCAGAGGATCAGTGATAAAAACAAGAGTTTTACACTTTTGCCAACTACAAAATGCACATTTTCTTCTGTGCGTCATTAAGATATAAATGTACTGCAGAGTCTTACCGGGCAGGTGCTGTGCAAGAGTTGACAGACTGTGATGTTCTAAGTGTTCTGGACCTGGAGTGAAAAAACAAAGTAAACAATTATTTACTTCAAATTAATCTCTCAGCTGATGGAGCACATCCAAGTAAAGCAACTAAACCCAACTCAATACAATAATAGGTTTTAGATGTCTTACATGGAGGCTTGGGAACTCCAGCCAAGACTAAGAGGAGGTCTTGTGGATTCAGTGCAATGGGACAACAAGGTCAGGTATCGAGGAATCACCACCTGCTGCCCCAGCTTGCTGTTCAGAGACAATTGAGCGTTGAAACTGTACCGTTTGAGGTGGAGGATGAGGACTCTGTGGGGGAAAAAATTGTGAATTTAGTAATCCTTTACTTGTTGGTACTATGTGTAACAATACTCAACAATTGCTTATGGAATATCCTGGTTGACTGCTTGACTCTAAACAGGTTAAACTTGAGTGGATACCTGGGAAGTTTGCTGAATTTATGTGTAACAGTTGCTGCTTTCCCATTGCACTTTTCACACGAGTATTCAATTTCCTCCATCTGCAAAAGAAAGAGTAATAATAAGTCCAAGTGTAGTCATACACAGTAAGCTTGAATAAGTGGAGACAAGGCTTTCTTTGTAAACACCTTAAATCAACTAATATTTGTTTTATTTATACTGTTTATGTGTGTGTTTTGATGTTTTATCTGAAAGCACTTCGATAACTGCTGTTTTTAAAGGGTGCTATACAAATAAAGCTATTGTTATTAAGCGGTTTAAGGTAAATCCAAACATCCCTGAAATTTAACCAGTGCAAGACTCACTCGAAAAAATAGATCCAGAGAATCTTGAATAGAGCGAAGTGGGAGGGTTTTCTTCCTGCGCGGCAGGTCGATGGACAAGTTGTTGAACTGCTCTCGCTTGGTCACCACCTCACCACAGCTGCAAAACAACATAAAAAGCTTAAACACACCCCTTTTTTTCTTTATTTTCAAAATAACATGTGGTGTAAATGCTGCTGATCAATCAGGAGGAGAAAGCAGTCCTTACCCTTTGCAGATGATGGTGTGCTGCACCTCAAATTCCATGTTAACAGCCACTGGGCAGGTGTAGATGCGACAGGTGTCTACTTCTTCACCGGGCTCCGACTTGGACGCCGACTCCTGGCCATTCTCACATGCCACAGAGGAGGACGGGGAAGTGGAAGCTTCGTTTGTCCAGCTCTTGTTCATTTTCTCTATATCGTCCTTTAACTGGTCCAAACACTGGCTCAGGAACTCATGAGCATCCTGGTTGCGAGACAAGAATGACTTAATTAAGCCAAGAAGAACTTCACAAATGTAATTTTCCCTGCTAAAATATGATACACCAGTACTTCGCACACATCGACAGTTCTCCAGTGCAGATTCAGACAGAGATCTTACATTTTGCATATTTCCAGAGAAGCGCTCAGCTGTGGACGAGATGGCACTCTTGACTTTCCTCAGCAGGTCCTTTTTTGTCTCTGGACAGCCAACGTCCTTCTTGACCATGAGGTGAGCAAAGCGCCTGCAGGGAGAATAAAGTGGCACAGAATAAAGTGAAGGCCTTAAAAACTCACAATACAAATTAGAGCAATTCTATTTTATTGTAGTACCTGAGTAATGCATTGATGGGCACCTTCTTCCATGGGATGCTCTGTCTCAGCATGTCATTGGAGAAGGAGGGCAGGCTGAAGAGAGACTGCAGGATGGCGTTCATGTAGCAAGTGTTGCCCAAGTTAGAAAAACTACAATACACACAAATTGATAAGACATAAATAATTTGTGATCATTCGACGACATCTTATAAGACATGTACTGCATATTCTAAAACCGATACTGAAAATAGGGACATTGTTTGTAATGATTTCTGTCTTCACATCAATAGGAAGGTTTTTACCCTTGCAGTGGGGGCTGCGGCTGTGCCAGAGTGGAGGGCCTTTGTTTGTTCCAGCCACCGTAGTCAAGAGAGGGCCGCACCTTCTTGAAGGGAGTGGAGTGGTTGGGCAGCATGAGGCTTCTCTTGGCTGAAGTGGTCTGTGCTGTACTGGATGGCCTGAGGGGATTTTCGAGCAGAAGGGGGAGTCGATGACCAACTTAGCAGTGGATTTGCAAACCTCTTCATTTTTTTACGTGAACTCTGAGGAAAATCTACCTGTCCAGAAAAGAGTGGCTGTAATCTTTAGTCACAGATCTGCTGCCATAGAATGATGACGACTGAAGGGGAGTTGAACCCAGTGGAGCTGAGCAGTTAGAAGAAAAAAAAAACATTGTGATATCAGCCATATATTCACTCAATGGCTCTGCCAACTGAGCTGTGGACTAAGAATTCACCTGAGTTCCTGTTCTCCTCTCCTTGCTTCAGCTTCTCTTTATAGCTCAGCAGAAACTTCCTAGATGGGTCTGTTGTGGCCTTGTTGTTGCTAAGACAATGAGTTAAAAAATATATGACTGTGAAAATTTAGAAAGAAACAAATTAAGCCAAACAAAGCATAATCTACACATTTGTCAACAACATAAGAGTTTAGTCTTAGCAGGGAGGTGTTTTGCTTCTACCTTGAAGAGTCATTTTCCTTGGGGTAGTCTTCAGTCAGGTCACTTTCGGAATTTAAGAGTCTCTTCCTTTTCTCACTCCTGCAAGACCAGAGTGGGATGATAAAAACTTTGTATAGAATGAATACCTTAAATAAATAAATAAATAAATCATCATACCTGTTTTCAGATAGCCCAGTGCGAGTGGGAGTGGAGGTTGCTCTGCTTGGACTTCCCAGAGGTCTCCGTGGTGTCGTGTCCTCTCGGCTTTCCACACTCTGGCGCCTTGGTGTTGCCTTGAAGGTATAAGAAAAATATCTTAGCAAAAAAAGTGCATTCATCTAAACATTTTCAAAGTTAATGGAGTTTGGGGATTATTGTTTACCTGTCTTTCCCCTGACGGACTGGTCTCATTTTTCACAGAGCGGTTTCCCAGCACGCTAAAGTTTGCACTTCCATGGGATGATTTTAAAACTACAAAATAATAATCGGAGCTTATGACAAAAGAAATACATCATTTGATCAACATTTCAGTCTGGAGTAATATTCTGGCCAGCAGAGTCTGTAGCTGCATCATACATTATGATTTTTCTACTAAAAAGAAGAAAGTATTTTTTTGTGTTTGTAAAGATCGTAATACAACAGGAAATAGGGCAGTCACGTTTTCCATGCGTGGTTGATCACTTATCGTGTTGCATGGCTTCACTTGAGTGGAGCCAACAGGTGAGTTTGCAGATTTGTTCCTTACTTTCCTATCATTTAATTCTAGTACTTGGCATTTTAATGTGCCTGTGTCCTCTATTTTCACAGAAGAAATTTAGGTTACCAAGTCAATCCCAGTTAAGTGGATCTCAGGTCAAGCAGCACTCACTGTGCCCTCTGCTGGCCAAAGCGGTAATTACTTCAGACCGAGTGATGGGCTACTGGGTTGAATATTTTGAATTTGAACAAGTTTTTTTGGTTCAAGTTTGAAGAAATTTTGGATTATAAGTGACAGCCCTAACAATAAATAATGACAAAGCGTTGGGAATCATAAAAAAACAAATATTGACAGCATTAATATGACATATTGCAATCTTTCAAAATGAGCCGAAGAGTAATTACCTGGCTTTCCCAGTTTCAGCTTTTCCAGGTATTCTTTAGTCTTCAGCGCCAAAGATTGGGGCATCTTATCCATAACGATGACACTGCCATCCTTCAGAATCAGCATGATTCGACTCTGGGTCAGTGTAATGGTCTTCACATTCTGGTTTAGCTGAGGGCAAGAAGACAATTCAAGACCTTAGACCTTTAATTATCCTGTAAATATTAGATGTACTATACTTTATATTGCAGCATCTGAGCAACTGTGTTAGTTTGCTCATGTTAGAAAATCATCTCAGACAAGCCGACAGTTTTATCAATGATTGGATTTATAAAAACAAATCTTTCTACTCCAATGATAAGGTGGCATGCGTTTCTGCGTTTGCTGAAGTGCTGAGATTGCTTAAATGCTCCCGTTTCCCAGGATTTTATGATGTTAAAATGTGGAAGAAAGATGCTAATTTCCACAAAAACACTACATTTAAAATATAAAATTGAACTGTTGCACCCAATTCTAAATATCACAACAACAAAAACTATGAAATAAACAAAATGAAAAATACCTGAAAGGTTTTGGTGGCACCACCACAGTTGAACTTTAGACAGAGGTTGACTTTGTTGTCTTTCTCCAAAATCTCAAAAGTTCCTTCTTTCCACCTGGTGGTGCCCAGGTCAATGCTGTTAAAGCGGATTTTAACAGCACCACCACTAGAAAGTCTGGGCACTATGGTTGCCATGGCTTACGATCCAGTTGGTGCACTTTGGAGGCTGGGATTTGTGATCAAACGAATCCTGAACGAGAGAAAATATATTGTCAAACAGCAATTTCCAGCCTTTATGAAATGGATTTACATGTATTAACCATATAAGTGCGCCCATGCACACAAAGTTGTGAACCAATTATTTTATTATGCAATAATGCAAAACACATTTCAACTGACCACTTAATATAAATAACCACAACTACAAATCACAGCAGACGAGAGAGGAAATTATATTAAAACAAGCTCAAGTTAAGCTTTCGTATGTTAAATTGATACACAAAATAATATTTTCTTTATAAACAGTGGGACCCTGTATCAATATATGACCGGTATCACAGAATATTGTTAGCCATTTTAATTATGGTTAGGGTTAAATGATGCTATACGAATTTAGCTTCATAACAGACTCCAGTAACGTATCATGTTCCAGTTTTGGAGACTGTTCATAATCGTAAGATTTATAAGTCAATTACACCAAGAAACCTTCATTTTTAGACCATGCTGCCCACTGCTTTACTAGAGTGTTGAAAATCACAACAAACTCTGAGCGCCCAAACGTAATAGCTAAAGGTTAACAGGTAATGACAACATGCTGGTAGCACAACATTTGACATATGAGGGAGTTTATAAACATTGGATAACAAAGGCTACTTTTGATAGTCGGCTGTGGGTTCCGTAAACAGCCCGTTATTGTTGCCGTTGTTTGCATTAGCCATCAAATTAGCCCTGATGGCCAATCCGCACCAGGGTAGCAAAGAGCAGGAGATGTGCATAACACGCTGCGAGTAGGGTGAAATAGTTCTATCGAACCAGACCGTTATTCGGCCGAGACAGTTTGTCAAAATAACGTGCGAACGCAGTAAAGTTGGGAAGATATAACCGGGGTGACACTGCAGCCGAGCTGAGTGTACGGGGCTCAAATAATGTCGTCCCCTCTTCTACAGGCGCTGAATGGACAAGGAGGCCGACATTAGCAAGTCGGCTAGCAGGAGCTAGCTAACTGGTCAATTTGCCTGATTGTAATTTTGTTGATGAAATTGTTTCGCTGTCTGACCACGGCGCTGGCCACACTTACCTGTCGTTGATACGCGCTCTTCGCGAAACTTTCAAATCACAGCGAGAGTTCCGTGTGTCCTCCGAGCGCGGAAAGTTTGTTTTGCCGGCATTCACCTGCTCCCAGATACGTGCGTTGTTGACAGTGGCCCCGCTCACTACGTTTCGCAGAGCTGCACGATGATGGCGGGAATGTGAAAATTTACGACGGAAGTGCACACCGAGAGTGCGTAGCTGACGTCCACACTCTCGCGATAGTTCGAGCACCTCCTTGGCATCAACGTTCTACCGCTGCACAACAAAGCGCTACTGCGTTGATGTTTTTCGTTTAAATAGCGTTCCGTTTTGATCTTGGGGTGGTGGTTCGGTGCACACATGAGAAAACATTAGCGTTTTGTTTTGCCGTTAGCTCAGTGAAGTCATGTAGTTGTTGACTGGCTCGGTGCCTATTCAATTTGTCAAGACATTTAGCAGCTAGCTTGGGCTAGCTGTTCGTATGTTAGCCACGCCAACTTTGTTTCATTGCAGTCGTGTTTATTTTGCCAGTACACCACTACCACGATTCTGCTGTTATATCTACACATTAAAGACCAGGACAAATAAGAGCTTTATATGATGCTGGCGACGGGAGCAGTAAGTACACCTTCAATCAATGTAGCATAGTGCACATTTAGCACACAGCGTCTCCTAATGTAAGTTTAAGGCGCTTAAAAACTGTCATCATAAACAACGCTTTGGCAATAGCAGATGTAATGCTGGTTATCCCAAATAAAGAAAATTAATTCAGCGTTAGTTGGATTACTTTGTTTACTTGAGCTTTTACTGATGTTGTCAGACTAATGTAAACATCAGAATTCCAGTTGTCTATCAGTAGATTTTTGTACGTGTTAGAACCGTTTGTAACTGCTAGGCCACATACTAAATAAATGCCACCAGGATAGAGTAATTTGCCTTTATAAACTTTAATCGAATATGTTAATGTATGGCAATATCCTTTCTGGTTAATACAGATGACGTACCTGAAGTTGTGATTGCCATTGGCGAATGCATTTGTCACTAATTTCTCTTTTGTCTCACAGGCAGTGACCAATGTCACAGCTCTGGCCCAGGTGGACCGGGAGAAGATCTATCAGTGGATCAATGAACTGTCCAGTCCAGAAACCAGAGAGAATGCCTTGCTTGAACTGAGCAAGAAACGCGAGTCGGTGCCAGACCTGGCTCCAATGCTCTGGCACTCTTGTGGCACCATTGCTGCACTGTTGCAGGTATGAACCAACCAATGTCCATTCCATAACTGTGTAATCTCTGCCCATTTCTGTGTTCGTTCATCTACTGTTGTGTGGTCTAACTGATTTCTGTTATTTTATATATTTTTTTGTTTATTAGGAAATAGTGAACATCTATCCATCTATAAACCCGCCCACACTTACGGCTCACCAGTCAAATAGAGTTTGCAATGCCCTGGCACTTCTGCAGTGTGTCGCCTCACACCCTGAGACACGGTAATGAAAAACTCATTGGACCATTGCTTACAGCTTTTTATTGATAGCAGGTTATGTTCAGAATCTTTAATTATGGAATGTTCCATCCACCAGGTCGGCCTTTCTTGCTGCTCACATCCCTCTTTTCCTTTACCCGTTTCTGCACACTGTGAGCAAAACACGTCCATTTGAGTACCTGCGACTCACCAGCCTTGGAGTCATCGGTAAAAATCTGTTCATGTTTTAATCAGTATCTTGGCCTCATTATCTGTGGATGAGTATTATTTGCCCAAAATGATGTATCCAAACCCTCACCAAGACGTAATTTTTGTATTTTCAATAGGTGCCTTGGTCAAAACAGATGAACAGGAAGTGATCAACTTCCTCCTCACAACTGAAATCATCCCGCTGTGTCTGCGTATCATGGAATCAGGCAGTGAACTGTCCAAGACGGTACTTAATTTCTCCCCGGCAGTATTCATCCCAGTTGCCTCTAAATTTGACACAAATTGTACAAATTTGACTTGTTTTGTTTGTCAGGTTGCAACTTTCATACTGCAGAAGATTCTCCTGGATGACACAGGGCTGGCCTACATTTGTCAGACTTATGAACGTTTCTCCCACGTGGCTATGATCCTAGTAAGTGTCTCTCGAGGAACAACAGACTTGTATTAAATGTGCATTTGCAGCGTCTGTGCAGGGTGACACTTGGCATTCATTACAACAAACAAGTCTGTTTTTTCTTTTTAGGGCAAAATGGTCTTGCAGCTCTCGAAAGAACCATCCGCACGTCTGCTGAAGCACGTCGTTCGCTGCTACCTACGTCTCTCAGATAATCTCAGGTAGAGTGGAGTTCGAGTGATTCTTTGTGTCAGTTCAGGCTCACCATAGTGCTGATTTTATGGATTACTCACCTTACAGCCCTGGAAGCTTCAACACAGACAGAGAATGTGACTTTCAGTGCCACCAGGAGGAGCTATGAGTCATGTCTTCTCTCTTTTCTTTTTCACATAACTATCCAGCATTGGCAAAATGTGTAACATTAACAAAAGCGTAACACCCCTACTATGCAGTGGTGTTTGTCTAAATATGTTGTTTTATGCTCAAACCACAGCTCTTGTTATACAATACAACTATTGTCCATTTTCTTTCTCCACGGGCAGCTCTGTTTAAATAATCCAAACGTAAAATAAACATAGCTACAGAGAAAAACCAGAGTCTCTGCTTCAGCAGTTAATCTGACTGAAACACTCTCACAGTTTCACCACCGTCTGCCGAGCTGATAACACTTAATGGGGCAGAAAAAAATAATTGAAGGGATGTTTAACGTGGTTGAAACCACTGTGCCACGGGATCAACATCATCTCCCCGAGACTGTACATGATGGGTTTTTCTTTGTTTGTCTGTGGTGTGATGATTTTGACTCTGTGGAGGGTGTGACAGGAAGGAATAGAACCGCAGTATTGCTATAACCATGACAGACTGTTTCTAAATCAACGTGAAAGTACAGTACACGTTATTATGTCAGTTACACCTAGACACCAGTAGGGGGACCTTGAGTGTGGCTGAGACTCAACTGTGTATTGTGTTGCTTTTATGACTGATGAGAGTTTTTACAGTGCAAGTTATTTTAAAGACCACAGAGCCACATTTCTGCCTTTCCACTCCTCTAAGAAAAATGTCCTGCATGAACCCTTGCATGTAGAGTTTTTTTTTTCTTCTGATAGTTGGGATATTCAAGATCCATTTTAGTCGGTTTGCCTTTATGTTAAATCAATAATGCATACAAGGAAAGCTGATTGAAGAGTAGTAGGCATTGGTCATTGTAGATAGTTAATGTCAAGATTGTGCTAACAAAATTATATTATTGTGATAATTGTAAAAAAAACCCAGCTTTAAACCACCTACAGTATTTTAATTATAACACAGATGATAAAGCAGATGATGTCATTAAAGGCAACCAAAACGAATTACCTTGAATAGAAATATAGATTTTGATGGCATTAAAGAGTGTTTGAAACATTCTGGCTCATCTAAGTAACATTTTACATCAGTATTGTGTGTTTTAAGATATTTGAATGGAGAAATATTACATATTGTGTCTAAAGCACCCTGAATGTGAACATTTAATGTGGATCCAAAATGAGATCATTGTAATTCATAAGGTCTTGGAATGACTGGACAGATGCAGGCTCCCCTATTGGTGTCACTTTAAAATAAATCACTAGGACTGTATGTCAATGAGATGGAATATTCAAGTCATTCACAAAACATGAATGATCATTTCCACAAACGACTCAATGCGAGTGGTTTTAATCACAATGTTATGATAAAATGTTATACTCTCCCATCCCTTCCTCATTGAGAGATCTATTGTTTTGTGATTTCTTCCTGCAGAGCCAGAGAAGCCCTGCGTCAGTGTCTGCCTGACCAGCTCAAAGACAGCACCTTTGCTCAGGTGCTGAAGGACGACACCACCACCAAGCGCTGGCTGGCCCAGCTGGTCAAGAACCTGCAGGAAGGTCAAGTCACGGACGCTCGAGGCATCCCACTGGCTCCACAGTAAACAGAAGGACTCCGCACAAGTCTTGGAGTCTAGATTTAGTCGTCAAAGTAAAGGGACTTAAACAAAAGAGAGAGGGAGATATTTTTCTTTTGGATGGATTAGTATCTGCAGATTTGTTTGACCGTACACTTCCACATGAGGCTACTATCGACAAATGTTTTGTTTTTTTAAAAGAGCCTGGTAGTAAATGGCTGGATTCTCAAAGCCAGTTCTGAAATCATTGATGATGTTGGTATTTGACTTGGTGTTTGACATAAAAAATTATTTTGCCAAGAGTCCTCAAATGTTGTTTCCTTTTACAGTCGAACAAAATCTTCACTATCAATGACTATCCTCTACTGTATAGCATGTGACGGTCACCAGGAGAACCAATCTCTTCTGCTGCTGCTGCTAAGGTGAGCTACATAAAAATACCAGACAAGGAAAATGGCCCCGTGTACATTAAAGTTCAGCCTGTACTCAGTTTTTTTTCTATTAGTCACACTTCATGCCTCATTGATTAACCCAAGTCAGTGTCATTGGGAAATGTCAACTCGGCTCTTTTCACCTCATGTAACATTTCACTTCTCGGAAGGAAATGGTTTGTGTTTTTTGATTGTTGCTTTTTAATCTTTCCGTGTGACTGGTTGTTTCTGTTTTTCCAAGCTTCTGTGGATTTTGGAGTATATTTGTCCCATTAAGTAAAAGCTGATCTCCTTAAAGGTGTCTCATAAATGTGATAAGTGGATAGAGATTCAATCTTATCCATAGGGAATTTTGAAAGACCTATAGCTCCAATGTAAGGAAAAGTAACTGCCATTTATTTTAATAAAATTTTTCAACATTAAAAAAAAAAAAAAAAATCAGAATCTACAGGTATTATCAAATAGTATTTGTCATTCCATTCACTTCTATGGGCAATTCAGATTTACTGAATCACCCGACAAGGACTTTAACTCGCAAAGGCATAAGGATGCTGTGATTTGAGAGAAGGCTTGTAACTCCCAAATTATTTTTCTAATTAATGTATTAATTCTGAGATTTTCTGAATAAATGTTGAAAGAAAGCCCTGCCGCAATTTCTGAGAGTCCGGTGTGTTAAGATGGAGAAAAACATCTCAAAACAAAACATGGAAAAAAGACAAGTTATTTGGTCCTCTTCGTCCATTGGGCGCCACGAGACTTTGAAGATCTGCTCCCATCTGGTCCTACGTCGGACTCGACCCAGGTCAGACTCCTCTTTTTCAGTTTGGTTGTATGGAGTTGTGGTTTTTTAGTGAAAAATTCAATAAATGACACAAAAACTGATCATGCAAACCTCGTTAGTTATTAAAAACTAACGAGGTTTGCATACAGAATTTTGTAATATTAAACTGTTGCAAATCCTTTTGTCAACAGTTTCAGCTCTTAAAGATGATATACTGCATGTACAAAGTATGTCCACAGGGGCCCACTGGCTCATCATGATCCATCCCAGGAGAGAGTGGGAGGGAGATTAATATGTAAGTAATTAACTAATTAACTATTTTGACTAATTTCCACTGCAGAATCTTCTTTTTATTCAATCAATACGTTTTTGAGAGGGGAACTGAGGCTTTTTAAGTGTGGTATGGTTTAGTACAGTGGTTCTCTTTTTATACTGTTCCACGTCAGAAAATATTGAATTATACATTGGTAATGTGAAATTAGATTAAGATGGAGCAAGATATAATGTGACTCTAATAATAATAATTATTATTATTATCATTAATAAATGTATTTGTTTTTGTTTCTTTTTCTATGCAAACCACCGTTTTTTAATCATGTTCCTTGCATCAATCGACCTTAACTTTCTTTTTCAAACGGGACATACTTCATTCCCGGGTCATACATCATTTTTGAAGTTTGCTTTTACCGTGTCAGTCGGACACAGACAGCGTCTCACCTGTGCTCGCTGAGTGCTCCATCTAACAGCCGCTCAGACTCATCGCTGATGAGCTTTCACTTGCTTTTACCGGTACATTAACAGATTGTTGGCCCCTTAGGGTTCCATTATCCCCACAATGACTGAGACAGATGTCATGCATCTCGGAAAACACCTTTGCTCGTGCCGTCCATTTGTGAGCAAATCTGGTCCCCCGGAGAGATGATTCCTAAGTATGTATTGTGCTGTTTGTTGTTGTTGTTGTTATTGTTGTTGTTTTTTTGCTCTTTTTTTTATGGGGAAAGAGCTGCTGCAGATTAAGTCATAATGGGCCTTTGCAAATGGAGGAGTGCATTAGCTTGACACAAAGTGATGTTTTCCGTCTTTATTTGGCTGTTTGTGATTCAGACGTCAAGGGTTGTTAGTTACCGACATTCAAGTCGAGTTTTATTAGCGTCTCAAAACTGAGTCAAACTAAACTTTAATGGCTGCGTTTAAACTATCGATTAATCTGTCGAATATTTTCTCGATTCATCGATTAATCATAACGAAAATGTTGAAAATTCGAACTTGCTTTCGAATGATTGAGTTTTAATGGTTTCTGAATGTTATGTGGAGCAAAGAAACAAAGAAATTATTCCATTTTAAGAAGCTAAAACAATCAGAAATCTTTGTTTTAATAATGAAAAGCCGATTATCGATTATCAAAATAGTTGACGATTAATTCAATCAGTTTAAACTACTGTGTTGAAATCAAGGCTCTTCTCTGCAAACGTGGCATGTTGCCAGGTACTCTGTAATATCTCAGTCTCTTCCAGTCTTCACGGAGTATCTGATTTGTCACTAATTTAACAGGCAAAGGGATAATTTAATATAAGATAAGATAGTAGATAGGACATTTACAGTGTTACTGCAGCAAGACAGTAAGAACTTAAAGGTAATACATAATAAGTGTATTGAAACATCTAGGATAATGCAGTGTCAATGAGATATTTAATATGATTAACAACTCCTGGGTTATACATTTATGTCATGAATGGATCATAAGTATGTGATAATCTGCAGGGAGGGAACTTTTGTTCATACACAATAGTCTTTCCTTAACGGAGTAGCCCTCTTCCCAGAATTGTGTTCTGCTGTTATCAGTGTTGATACAGAAACGTGAGAGTCGCTTTTATAGTTCTGCCCCCAGAACTGGAATCACCCTCCGGATGAGAGAGGAGGAGGACGAGACTGGAGAGAGAGAGAGAGAGGCAGTTCTGAGTGGAGCGACCTTCACCAGATGCAGATGGCGGCTTGAGGGAGTGGCAAGGAAGGAAGGAAGGCTGTGAGGAGGGGGAGTAGAAGAGGAGGAGGAGGAGTGGAGCTTGCCAGTGTGTGGCAGCAGTGACTAGGGAATCAGGTTTCTCAGAAGCAGCAGTAAGACTGGAGCGAGAGAGAGAGGGGAGGAGAGAGGCAGAGCCTGATTCCCCTCTGGACACTCCCGGTTCTTTTAATGTCCAGCTAACAATCCCTGGACTCTTGTTTCATCTGTACAGGACAGGACCGGCCATCCAGGATCTTACCTCCCAGCATATGAGGCCCATACTGGGAGAGCCGTCTGGTGAAGTGTCACCATCCCTGGAGGTCTGACTCACTTTTCTTTTTTGGGGTAAGTGTCATTCTTTTTTCTCGAAACTGAAACAAATCCAAATAACAGTCATTGCGAGTCTTAATTTAGCTGCGGCTGAATGCTGAAAGTGATGCTTTTCATTGTCTCATGTTTCTGTCTGGTTCTAATTTACTCTGCACAAGCCTCCCTCCCTGCCAGAGTGTATATCTATACATATGGGTTTCATTGCATGGACAGAGGCTGGATATTTGACATAGTTGCGTGCAGGGAAACAGGCACAAAATCCTCACATCTGGGGACTGTCCCTCTTCTAAAGAAGGTTTTGAACTTGTGACACATTGTTTTCACATCGCACAAGTTGTTGCTCTTGAACACTGAGCTGTTTATTCCCAGATTTCCCCCCATGACTCACGTCTTTGTGCGTCTGTGCGTGGTGGTCAGTGAACTCCCAGGAGATGTGGGCCCTCCAAAACACTCCAGCATGGCCCCCAAATATAAACACGGTCACGTGACCTCGATAAAGCTCAAGACGTCGGGATCTGGACGAGGAACTTTCAGCAGTGCGATCTGAAAATGGAAATGGAAAAAAACATTTGACGTGGCTGTGCAGAGAAAAACATCACCCGCACATAAAAGTTCAAAATTATGGAGCTGAGCCGCTGTGGAAAATAAGCCTCACTCACACTCACGGTCAGCCTGGTTCTCTCAGTGAGGAGTGTGATATTCAGTTGCGACTGCAAAATACATTCCTCGCATCGCCACGCCAGCCACGCTGTGGTGAGAACTGTGTGGAGGGGGGAGGCTGGCTGGCACGGGAGGGGGGAACAGACACAAAGATTAGATGTTGTTGTTTCAGGAGACAGTGGAAGGAAAGGATAGCTGTTCGACAGGAAGACAACCCCCCCCCCCCCCGCCCAACTCCCATTTTCCTAAAGAGTTTGATCCACTGTACGTTTATCAACGAGCAACATAGATAACAGCAGATTATCAGTCATACACTGTGGCCGTTTCTCTGTTTTTAACTAAAGTTGTGAGTGTAAAAGCTGTCAAAATAGAAGAGGTTTTTCATCAGTGGAGGCCTGCTGGCTGCTCTGTGAGGCAGTGCTTTGACACTGAGATTTTGGAGTTAAAGCTGGGGCAGGCTTTTTTTTGGTGTAATTAATTAACAAATAAATAATTCCATAATAACATTTGAGCAAAGGATCTGACATCTAAAAAATGCTTAAAAATGTGTAGAAGAATCCAGAAGGTGTCACATAATGTGCTTTAATCATCATCATCATCATCGTTAGAGCTGCAACTAACGATTATTTTCGTGATAATCGATGAATCGTTTAGTCCAAACCTGGAACGATTATGTTCTCCAATGTCTTGTTTTTTCCACAAACCAAAATGATTCTGTTTCAATGATGAGAAACGAAGAAAATACTCACATTTAAGAAGCTAAAACAATCAGAAATTTTGTTTTAATCATGAAAAAAGCTTTGGACCGATTAATCAATTTTCAAAATAGTTGTCGAGATGTCATCTGATGAATTGTTCTAACTCTACATTGAATTGAGTAACGCATTCAATCAGTAATGTTGCAATCACTCTCATTCATTGGCTCATCTGATGCACATTTGTCACCACGACCATGTCTCCTGCGTTTTCTGCACCGTATACAGCCTTGAGGAAATCTGGCTCGTGACGGGACAAATTGTCCAATCATGGGATAGTTCAGAGAGAAACAATACGACTCCTATTGTCCTATTGTGCCATTTCTATTACAAGATCTTTTTTTTTAAGAGTCAATGTCTTTCCTCTCTGGGTTCCCGTCTAATCAGACTGATGCAAGCACAGAGTGCTGAGTGTGTCTATTTTTGCAGTGTCAGCAGGCAGACTGCAGGATTCTCTCACTCTGTGTTTTCAGTGAGGACTGAGATTTACAGATCCGGAAAATACCTTTTGAAATTTGCAGATTGCGCTAGTATCATCCATTTGTCATCAATAATGATCTTTTGAGGGTCAGCAGCAGCAGCAGCTGCACGGTAGCTGGTAAGTGGTCGGTTGTTCTGCTCAGGGACACTTCCAGCAAAGAAGTTTGAGTCCACTGATCATCAGCATCTTCTGCTGATTATATAAACAGTACAAGAGCAGTCAACATGAAGTGTGTGTGTGTGCGAGATTAATCTAATACTCTGAGCAGAACAAAGAGTTTTTGTGAAATTCTTTTCATTTCGAAAACTATTTGGAACCGCCAAACTGACATCTGCTTCTTTTTAGCAGCGACTTTTCTCTGGCATGACTCGAGGATAGCGATGGATTCTGAAAGCTCCCGTGAGTATTCCTGCAAGACTGCAGGTGCAGAATGTGTACATGTATTAATCCAAATGCATTATGTTATGCCAGCTCTTTATGACCTTTTACATCCTGCTACGCAGGTGCAAGAGACCCAGACCCTGATGTCAAAGTCATGATGGCTGGGTCAATTCTGAGGAAAGTCAAGTCCCGTTCGTGGAAGAAGCCGCGGCATTTCCGCCTCCTGGAGGACGGCCTGACAATCTGGTACAAATCCAGATGGGCGGGGAAAGGCCACTCCACCTGTGAGTAGAGACGACCAATTGTTGTTTAAATAAACCACATGGCGTCAAGTTTAAGCTTTAAAATATGCGGCATAAACTCACCACGTCCCCAGCCAGTAAAGGCAAAATTGAGATAAAAGACAATAATCTTAAAACGGTTATACTGTCCACGGCTGTACAAATCTAGACCCCATGACGCTAACTCGGCTTAATCTAAATTGCTAAATTATATCATGACTGGCACCAGTCACCAGACAACCAATCATGTCTCCAAAATGGATAACAACTCAAATGAAATCTAACATTACTTCATTTAAATTCCCCCAAACTGCTGCCAATTCTTCGAACAGGAAGTGGACCTGCATTAACAGGAAGTAGCCACACAAATGTGCTGGAGATGTAATGACTGGATCTGTATTCCTGAAAACAAGAATAACTTTTCAAAATGTAATGAATGAGTCATCATATTTAAAATCTACAAACAGAAAGTAGCCTGTTTTAACAGGAAGTGGCCACACAAATCGAAAATCTGCAAATCTACATTTTTTTTGTCCACTTTGAGACAAAGGCAGAGCCACCTCTTCATACTAATCTCAGATCATCTAAAATAAGATAACGGTGAACAGTATTCCCAAGCCTTTAATCCGAGATAAGTCAAAGAAAAAGAGATTTGAACTAACATTTTAACCATGGCCAAAAGGAAAGTAGTTGGGCTTGTAACCAGATGGTTGTTGGTTCAAATCCTGGGATGGGTCAAGGTTTTTCCTCAATTCTCAACACATTTAATTCATTTTTTAGAAAACTCCACAAATCTATTTGAAGCACAAACTAAAACACAGCACTCAAAACCATGCGCTCTTATTATGAAAAACAGATTCTTTTCACCAAAACAATAGCGCCAGCTATTATAAGCTCATGTCTTACAACATAATAAACAGTTCACTGCCTTCAAAGGAGTTCATGCAGTGCAGGAAAGCTCAGTAGTTTCATAATCAGCAGCATGTGAAACACATCAAAGTGTTGTTCATGGAACATTATCTCTGTCTCAGTCTCTGTGACGGAGCTGGAGGCCGTACGAGAGGGTCACCAGTCAGAAGTCCTCCAGAGCACGGCCGAGGAATTCCCCGCCGACCACTGCTTCACCTTGGTGTTCCACGGTCGCCAAGGCAACCTGGACCTGGTGGCGGACTCCCCGTCGGAGGCGAGGGCGTGGATTCAGGGCGTGCGCAAGTTGATTCACAAGGCTCAAACGATGGACGAGAAGGAGAGGCTGGACCAGTATCCTTTTTTACGGTTTTACACACACATACAGTATAATAACAGGCTTAAAAGGCTCGAACGGAGCTTGGACTTTGAATTTTCCTCAGCCGTCTTCTCAGATGGGTGTGGGACTGGTTTCAGAAAGCGGACAAAAACAAAGACGGGAAGATGAATTTCAAAGAAGTGCGGAAGCTGCTGAAGATGATGAACATCGACATGAATGAGGAACACGCTCTCCATCTGTTTACGGTAGGGTTTTCTGCACTTTATACAGCTGCTGCTCTTATTTCTTTATTTTATCTCTCTATATTTGTATCATTTACCTATTTTTATGTCATTTATTGCTGCTATTTTATACAGTTTGTGTCCATGTCTTTGTATTTTATGTGCCTTACTGATAAGAGAGTGTTGAAGCACAATGACAATAAAAACTTCCTTATGTCTGTTGTGTTATTTTCTGATTACAAAGCATGTGGCATATAACCATTAAAAAAAAAAGATCGAAAAACACAAAGCTCTTCTCCTCTTTCCACAGACGGCCGACAGCTCGGCGAGCGGCTCGCTGGAAATCGAGCAGTTCGTCCACTTCTACAAGCTCCTGACTCAGAGGGATGAGGTGTGGAAGGTTTTCCAGGATTACTCGGGAGACGGAGAGAAGTTGTTGTTAGAGGAGCTGGAGAACTTCCTGAAGGTGGAGCAGCAGGAGGCGGGATGGAGTACCCAGCATGCCCTGGACCTGATTGATCGCTACGAACCCTCTGACACAGGTGAGGAAAGACAACAATGCAAATATATTACTGTTAATAAGATTTTTTGCGGATGTTTTTCAGGCTATAATGTTACAGCATTTACCGGTAAGTTGATTGAGAGTTTGGTTCAGGACCTGCACTATTGATTTTTCCAGCTAATCCATTAAAGGTCAGGGTCACAGCAAAGGTTGAAAGATTTATGCTGGTGCATGATAAATATTTAACTTAAAAAGAACCATTAAACAGTTTGTGTAGATCTAAAGTGGTCTTTCAGTCATTTAGAAACTTACATTTTTTATGATTACTGTTATTATTATAATAGAGGAAGTGATTGAAAGTAAAACTGGTTTAGTGCAGGTTCCTGTTCTGCCACACATGGAAAACTAATATATTATTATACATACAGATGTGTATGCACATTTACACCAAATATTTATATTATTAAGTTCATATTTATTTTTACACGATGTCCTTCTGCAGCTTGATTATGTGAATGATAATATGGGAAACGGTCAGAGTAGTAATATGTGTTTTGACATATTTTGACATTTTAATTAATGGTCTCTCAGATTATTGAAGCATTGGATTAGAGTTTAGACTGCATTTCTAGAAATAGAATAGAAATACTTTATTCATCCCCGAGGGGAAATTGTTTTGACATAGCAGCAATACGATACAAACACCAAGCACCTAACACATGGAACCTAGAGCCACATCACCGCTTAAGCACTTGCAATCACTACATTATGTTTAATAATTGTATTTATTTATATAATAATTGCATGATCATGGTGCTGCCTCTTGAGCTGATGAATTAAAATTGATTTTTATTCAGCTCCATACAGATCTTTTTAATCTTTATAATCCATTGTATTACTTATGAGAGCACATAAGTCTGGAATGTGTTGTGCCAACTCCCATTTTTTCATCTTGCGTGTGTGTGTATGTGCAGCCAAAAAACAAGGCGCCATGTCGCTGGATGGTTTCCAGATGTACCTGTGCTCCCAGGAGGGCTCCATCTTTAACCCGGAGCACCGAGGCCTTTACCAAGACATGAGCCAGCCGCTCAGCCACTACTTCATCTCCTCGTCGCACAACACCTACCTCCTCGAGGACCAGCTTCGAGGACAGAGCAGCCTGGAAGCCTACATCCAGTGAGGAGCCGCGTGTGACACACAGGACTGAAACTGTGCCAAATTAGAGATATTCTTCATTTTTACCATGGTAATAAAGTAATGAAACGTTTGTGTGTGTGTGTGTAGGGCCCTGAAACGAGGCTGCCGCTGCGTCGAGGTGGACGCCTGGGACGGCAGCGACGGCGAGCCCGTCGTGTATCACGGTCACACTTGGACGTCCAAGATTCTCTTTAGAGACATAATTTCAACGCTCAAAGAATACGCCTTCAAGGTGAGACGCACAGGGTCTTTTTACCCATTTAATGGTTCGTTCATTTGTTAGTTTGTATTAGTTGCAACCATGGTTACAATAAGGTCCATACAAGTTTTTCCAAGGTAATTTGGCACAAGGACAGTTATTTCTTGCCTTTTTGTTTGTTAGCTTGTGGAAGTCATCTATTCATCTATGCAGTTTTACTAAACACACATGATTCAAATAATCAGCTCTGCAGAAGCCTGATACAACCCATTTATTTGAATCAAGTGTATTGGAGCAACTAAAACATGCAGGACAGTGGCTCCCCAGGACCCTGAGTGAGAAACCCTGGTATATGTTAATAAATAATATGTATAATAAGGAAATAAATGTGGAAAATGATAAGTATTTGGTTAAGAAATGCAACAGATGTGTTGCAAAACGAGCCGCTTCCATCCTCTCTCACACAGCATGCAGCCCCCAGTTCTTCTTCTTCTTTTTTTGTGTTGAGAATATGATGAATAAGCTCTTCGCTTGACGCCTCCGGGTCTTCTCTCCTTTCCTGCTCGACAGGCCTCCGACTTCCCCGTCATCCTGTCCCTTGAGAACCACTGTGGCGTCGAGCAGCAGAAAGTCATGGCTCAGCACCTCGGCCAAATCCTGGGTGACACGTTGTTGAGCAACTTGCTGGAAGGACAGATGCCGCAGCAGCTTCCTTCTCCACAGGTGAGGAGGAGGATCTGTGATGTGTTTGGCTTATGTTAATGTTTTTTTTTTACTCAGCACAAGCCACAGTGGACATTATTTTTGCTGTCAACCTGTCATGAGAGTATATAGAGAAGACGAATGGCGCTGACTCAGAGAGAGAGAGTGTAAATTTCCGTCTGGGTGAAGCCAAGCTAAACAGTTTTAATGGACACAATTGACAAATGCTTGATGAAATGTCACAGTAAACTCAGTGAGAAGCATCCGGTGAATATATCTCAACCTATTCTCCACAGTCACATTATGTTTCTGCAAAAAAACCGCAGAGACACTTGAGCTTGTGTTTCCAAATCAAAATTAGACGTCAAAGTGATTGTGTTTTAAAGGAGATTTATGTACAATATGTACAACAGCTGTACTTACACATAAATAACTGTCTCATCCTCTGTTTTATTTCTATAAACCTCGATCTAATTTGGTTCATTTTTGTGTAATAGCAACAGGCAGATCTTAAAAGTGTGACTGCTCTGAGCAGCAACAGCAGTGGGGAGGTATCACATGATTGGAGGAGACGACAAGGCGACAATAACAGACCTTAAAAAGATATATATTTACTTATCCAACAACGTGTGTGTGAGGGAGAGAGAATGATTAGCTGACCTACCACATCAGCCTCTAATGCATTGCCACTGCAGAGCTTCCCTTTTCTCATCTGGTTTAGACGTTTTTTTAGAAGGGGTACTGGGGTTTTCCAAGTATGGTAACATTAAGCATTTCCAGCCCATAGCTGCAGCTCAGTGTACATTGAAGAGCTACAAGCTGTGACATTGAGTGGCTGCCACAATTGACCCCCAAAAAATGTATTATTATTAGAAACCAATTGTTATTATTATTAAGTGAACCCAAAAAGTGTCTCATTGGGGTTAGAAAAGGATCATGGTTTTCACACAAAGAACAGAAGAGAGACACAGATTGTATTTCCAAACCAAACAGAAGCTTTAGTGCTTTTTTTTATTGACTTGAAGGTGTTATGAGGACACTCCACACAATGGAGTGTCCTCATAACACCTTAATGTCCTCACAACACCTTAAAGTCAATAAAAAAAACACTAAAATCTCTATGTAGTTTGGTAGAAGCGGGTTCTCAGTCTCGCTCGGTGCACACAGCACCACAGGACACTTCACCCCTGCGTGAGAATTCTGCAACACACTTGTGAACTGCGTCACTTTAGAAGTGTTGATAATATGACGCATGTGAAACCATTTGGCACAAAGTAACTTCACAGAATGTACAAATGCAATGTTTCCCATTGTTTGCAGAAATTTGAAATATTAATTTAGTGATATTGCTATCCAAAATAGCATAAGTGTCTACCTTATGGTGCTGTCAGATATCAACTTTATTAAGTTTTCTGCTTTTTTGTTAGAGTTACTCTACTTTCTGTTTGCATGTGGCAGTTTATAATTAAAGGTCCAGTGTGTAAGATTCACGCCTCCTTTTCCCAAACCACGAGGGTTGTTGTTGTTCTTTCATTGGGTCGTAAGCTTAATCTTAATCTTCAGAACATGAAACACATGTTGTGTGTTTTTGGCTGCTGGGGAAACATGGCGACACAAAATGGCGGCCTCCTTAAAGCAAGGCCCTTGCCCAGAGCATATGTAGGTTTAATTTTAACTTGTGGCGTTAACGCACAACGTATTTCCATGACGACTGACCGGAAAAAGACGCGTGTGACGTCATGTTTACGTGACTCCCGATTGTTAAAATGAGGCGCACATACACAGCACACAGGTACGCCGGTTATTTATAGCACTGATCTTTTCCTGTAATAAACAGACTGCTCCAGTTCGACTGGAGCTAACGCAGCTAACAGAGCTAACTGGTAAACGGTGCCTGGACCCTATGACGTCACGTGCGTCTTTTTCCGGTCAGTCTTTATGGAAACGCGTCATGCGTTAACACTAGTTAGCAGCACTAATTTTAACCCTTTGCACACAAGTGCAATTTGCATCCCTGCAATTACGTGACGGTTTGTGCTATCGGAAAATAATAATAATAAAAAAAAGATTGTTAATACACTATTTTAACATGCAGTGAAGTGTAAATAATTGCCAGATATCGAAAGTTATTCTGGAAAAATGTCAAAAGCACTTACTCGCAGGACAAATTAACATTTTTGAGGCTTAGATTTTAAAGGGTTAATTTGATGTGGTTAGTTTTACAGGATCTCTACTGACTAACAGTAACATTTTAAAGACTATCATTGCTGAATATAAGTCAAACAATAGTCTACCTAGCCCGATGCAGCTTAGGTACCATGGACAGCTCAGAGACGTCGTAATGATTGACGGGTTTGTCTGTATCTTGGTAATCCATCTCACGCTAGCAATAAAAGCAAATGTATACCTTCCAAACGTTTTTTCCATTAAGGGCACTTAGGACAATCAATGCTAACGTGAAGTAATGGCAAATAATTGCTGTGCAGAAGCCCCGTCGAGGATGTTGCCAATTAAATAGCACGCAACATTGGCACATTTAGTTACGAGACAGTGAAAAAGCAAAGAGGATGGACCACCTTGGGGACAACAAGTGACACCAAACACACTCAAATCCAGCATTCAGGATTCCTTTACTGCGTGTGTGTATTGATTTCACATGTTTGTTTGTGCACGTTACAGGAACTGAGGGGGAAAATACTGCTGAAAGCCAAGAAGATCGGCGGCGTGGAAGACTGTCTGGACGAGACTCTGGAAGACGAAGTGAGCGACGAGGAAGAGATGGCAAACGGCGACACCGCAGAGGACCCGCCCGCCGATTCTAACAAGGTAGATTTCTCTTATTGCACTTTAGCACAGTATAGGGAATGTCCACAAGTGACAGGAGTGACATTTTTCTTAATTTTAAACCCTGCACATAAACAATAAACCCCTTTATGTCCTAATAATTATGATATACAAACATTTAAAGGTAGATGCACTTCTGTTCAAAGTTTTGGGTCAATTATTATTATTAATAAATACATTTTTTTTGTGTGTTTTCCATTAAAAGTCACACTTTTATTCATCAAGAGTTGCAGGAAACAGGAAATGTGGAATTTTTTTAAAGAATCTAGTTCATCAGAAAACCACAACTCGGACATTAACTGGAAGAAATTGTGGCTTTAATCATTTTATTAGAGCTAATGATGCAGTTATTGCCCAGATTTCTCAGCTACTGCAAAGATTTTTCTGAAAATAAACCTGATTTATAAACTGCATTTTTAAAAAAACAGTAAATGGCTTGTAATGTGGCCCCAACTCTGCAAAAAAACAAGATTCATCTGACACTGACACAACTGTTTTTCTTTGTATATAGAAAGAAATCTTGTTAAATTATATACGCATGGCTTATTTTCAACAAATTGTCCCCCCACAGCATATTTTTCATAGTCTAGTTAGACATTTACTGCCTAATTATTATAACTGTTATCCTATGTGTTTTTAAATTTTATTTCAAACCAAATTTTCCTCTAAGAATTTATTTTTAAGTGTGTTTTATTTTGGCAGCTCAGAGGTTTCACGTGTATTTGCAGCTGGCTTCTAACTGAGGATTTTTAAGTCATGGGAGTAGCATTGACTAACTTCACATTTGAACGCTTCCCTCCTGCACAGAAATCGAAGTCCAAACTGTCAAGAGAGCTCTCAGACCTGGTGGTTTACTGCAAGAGCGTGCACTTCCACGGCTTTGAGCACGCTCGCTCCAACGGCAAGTGCTTCGAGATGTCGTCGTTCTCTGAATCCAAGGCCAAGAGGCTGGCGAAGGAAACAGGTGAGCAATGACGGTGGGGAAACTTAAATCCTAGGTGGATAAATTGCTTTATAATTAAACTTCCTTCTGTTCAAACGTGTGTAATTCAGGGACAGATTTCGTGCAGTACAACACCAGACAGTTGAGCAGGATCTATCCCAGTGGACTCAGGACTGACTCCTCCAACTACAACCCGCAGGACATGTGGAATGTGGGCTGCCAGATAGGTGAGAGGAAGACTGCCCCCTGCTGGTGGAACTAAAGCCTTTCTCTGACTCTAATCTGTGGTGTTCTTTGGTGTATTGAAGGCTGTAAATCAGTGTCAAATAGATGTAGAGCTGCACAGATGAAGGAAGAGCAGGAGCTGGATATAGCTGCTTTATAAACTTTGATGACTACACAGATATTTCTGGGAAAGCACGTGATGCAGGCAGCCGGCCGGCCACACTAATCTGATAAAAATCACATTTTGATTGCATTATTTCTCTCCCCTTTCTCAAAAGTGGCTCTGAACTTCCAGACAGCCGGTCTGGAAATGGATCTGAACGATGGGCTGTTCATGCAGAACGGCTGCTGCGGCTACGTCCTCAAGCCCGACTTCATGAGAGACGGCAACACTTGGTTCACTCCCGAGAAACCCGAGGAGCGGCACGGCTACAGACCACTGCGCCTGTCCATACAGGTTCAATACCACACTCAAGTCTTAAGTAGATTGCGGTTTTTACTTGTTATTAGGATGTGTCACTGTGTGAATGTGAGTAATGATGTGGCAGAAAACCAGAGTGCAACACAGGTTTGACATCTAATGCACGTGTGTGTGTATTAATCAGGTGATAAGTGGACAGCAGCTACCAAAGGTGAATCAGAAGGAGGGCTCTATTGTTGACCCGCTGGTCAGAGTGGAGATCTATGGATCGCCACAGGACCAGACTAAAGACGAGACCAGTCACATTAACAACAACGGTGAGAGAAGTGTACACACTTCATTTGCATAGATGACTCCGATTTAAGACGTGAAAACAAAAAAAACAATGGTGTCTGTCCGCAGGTTTTAATCCACTCTGGAACGAAACTCTAAATTTTGCCATTCACACGCCCGAGCTGGCCCTGGTCCACTTTGTCGTGGAGGATTACGACAAGGCATCCAGGAACGACTTCATCGGACAGTTCACTCTGCCATTTAAATGCATCCAGACAGGTGAGCAGAGCGCATGGCGAGCCAAAAACACAAACTGCTTATATATATATATGTGAGATATGTATATATATGTGTGTGTATATATATACACACACATACATATATACATATATACACATACATATATATGTGTATATATGTACACACACTAGACTTTTAAGTTCCATCCAAACCCCAAAACTACTAAAACCCTGATGAAAAGCTCTTTCCTCTCTCCAGGATATCGTCACATACACCTGCTCTCCAAAGACGGCAGAGCGATCCCTCCCGCCTCCCTCTTTGTCAACGTCACCATTTCGGGGCTCACATGAAGGAGTGACACGTGGCAAGTACAGCGTTCTCCACCGTGACACGTTGAACATTATCCACAATTTTTTTTTGGATTTCTCTCAGCATTATTTATTCCAAGAACCGCGTTTTGGATTTCTCACGTGGGACATTTTTGTAAACTTAAAGGTCGATTTTAAATCCAAAAACACTGGAGAAAACTCTGAGTAAACAAAGAAACATTCCAAAAACGTAAAGTGTCGGTCTACATTTATTCCTGTTATTGCTGCATGTGTACAATGTCTACATATACTCATTTGCCTTTAAATGAACTGAAAATGCAGTGGTCCAGTTTTTAGGTTATAATATTGCTCCGTATCAGTATTAATTAAACCTAATATTATTATTATTATTATTATGATATGTTGGTTGCAGATGTGTGTGCTTGACTTTTTTTTTTTGTTTACTAATGTACAAATTCCATAAGATATGCTGTGTATAATGTAGATGTATATATATAAAGTATATATATGTGGTCTGTAAATCAATGATATGCATTTTCTGAATGGATGTAAGAATAAAATGAATTAACAAACGCGTTGGGGCCTCTTCTCAGTGTCTTGTCCCTCTTCAGCTGCTGCTTCCCCCTCTGTGTCCACATCAGCTGCTCTCTCATACAGCGTCCCCTGCAGCGCCTCCTTCAGGGTCAGGCTCACAGCTTCCGCGTGCCTCACCACCCCCTGCTCGACCGACACATCCGAGTGATGTCTTTGCAGATGCTTAACCACTTGGAACTTCTGCTTGGCCCGGTAGGAGCAGTGGCGACAGCCGAACGGCTGCTGCCGGGTGTGAGACAGGTAGTGGTGTCTGAGACCCGCCGGCCAGCGGAAGGCCTTGTGACACAGGCCGCACGCGTACGGTCGCCCGTCGCTGTGCTGCCGCTGGTGGGTCTTGAGTATGAAGCTCGTCTTGAAGGCTTTGCCGCATTTCTCGCAGACGTACGGACGCGCGTCACAGTGTTGAGTGTCCCGGTGGGCGCGTAGGGCGTCCGCTCTGTTGGTGCGATAGTCGCACTCGTCGCAGGCGTATGGCTTCTCTCCTGCAGAGAACAAATACATGTGCATGTATTGAGTGCAGTCCAGGTGACTGTTTTTTTAATGAATTATTAAATTAAGTTGTATTTCTAGCTGATACCTGTGTGCTTGGTCATGTGATACTTCAGCTGACTTGCCCACTTGCATTTGTAGCCACACTCTGGACAAAGGTACTTCCTCTCTTCTTGGTGAACCCTCATATGAAGCTGTGATATAAATAATATATATAAAAACAAAGAGAATAATGTCATGTAACAAGCATTTTCCTTGTACTTTTGTTTTAAGGACATCTAGTTGTTCCTATTCTAGAACCAGAACCTGCAGAAGCAACATACTTGTACTCATCTAATCTGTATTATTTTATGTGTATTATTTTATTTTTTTACCTTTTTAATGTAAACTTTTGTTGATAACACTTTAGATTAGGGAACACATATTCACCATTAACTAGGTGTTTACTAAAATTCATACAAGTCACATACTAGCCCTTTACTAGTAAATATTTAGCACCGTACGTAGGAAAAATCTTTCTTCATGTCGTAATAGAAGTAGAATAAGTGTATGTGTGCTTAATGATTACTAATAAAGGGCTAGTATGCGACTTATATATGTTAGTAAGCACATTAATTGTGAACATATGTTCTATCTAAAGTGTTCCCAATTTGTTTAATATAATTTCATAAAAGCCATTCTGGGGACCTGATTCTGGGGACCTTGCACATTAACATCTGCAACAGCCTAAACCTGCAACTGATGAAAATAAACTTTGCACTCACCTTCAGCCTGGAAGGATCAGTGCAAGTGTAGCTACACTGCTCGCAGCCGTACGGCTTCTCCCCGGTGTGCGTGCGAATGTGCCACGTGATCTTCTGCTTGTTCCTGGTCGAGTAGTCGCAGTCTCTGCACTTGTACAGACGCCTGCCCCCGTGCGACCGCAGGTGGCGCTCCAGCACCAGCTGATGCCGACAGGAGAACGAACATGTGCTGCACTTGAGAGGCTTGTCCTCGGCCGGTCCGCCCTCGTGCTCGCCGACGAGGTGCAGAACTAAACGCTGCCTTGTTTTAGTGGCAAAGGAGCACAGGTGACACTGGTGTGCCAGGTGGCTCCTCTGATGGAGCTCCAGGTCTTCCTTTGTCAAAAAAGCCTCCTGACAGGTGGTGCACCTGAGCTCACGGTGCTTGATTTGCTGGTGGGCCTTCAGCGCGTCTTCACTGCTACACGTGTAGTCACACTGCTTGCACGGGAAACACACTTTGAGCTGGTGAACACGTTTGCAGTGGTTTCTGAGTGCAATCTCTGAACTGAAGCAGGCGTCGCAGTCAGTGCAAGCATGCTTTAACTCTCCCGTGTGGCACCTCACTTTATGGCGCCGTATATCGTCCAGCGTGAAGCCACTGAAGTCACACAGAGGGCAGAAGTGCGCAGGCCGTTTGTCGTGTATGCGTTGCTTGTGCTGCCGCAATTTGGTCACCGCCCCGAAGGTCTTGTCGCACGAGTCGCACTCGTGGCGGCCGACTCCCGTGTGAAGAGACTCGTGCTCTTCCAGGCGGTAGCGGCGCGCGGTGGCAAAAGGACAGTGTCGGCAACGGTGAGGCCTGACGCCTTTGTGTTTGAGGGCGACGTGTTGAGCCATGCAGCGTTTCTGCTTACAGGTGAACGAACACTGCGGGCAATGCAGGCGCTTGGGCTGGGCGACCCTTTTTTTATGAACACACAGATCATGGCGGGTCAAAGTACTTGGCAATTTACTTGCAAATGCACACATTGAGGAAACCGCTGCATTGTTCTCATCCACCTCTTTTGCTTGGTCTGACTCATTTTCGCCATCACCTTCCACTTCCGACAGAATCCGATTCTCTCCTTTCTGATTTTTGTTTTGGCAGGTTGTGAGGTGCCGTTCAACTATCGCAAGCCTGACCGACGCAAATGAGCACAGTTTGCATTTGAATTTATCATCTTTTTTCGTATAAAGGGCCCCTTTCTCCACTGATACACCACTGACATTGTGATTTAAATGAGATGTACGCACTTCCTCCTCTTGCCAATGAATTTCTGGATCATTTGAGTCCGTAGAGGACTGAATTTGTCGAGCACAGCTCTCCTCCGCAGCTGGACGTATTTTTGAAATGCCTACAAATGTTCTCGTTCTTCGCGGAAGCGCTGGGCACTTTTTCACACGGTGACTGTCGAGTCCTCGCCTCTGTTTGAAGCGAGCGCCGCAGGCCTGGCACTCGTGTTCCCTCGTCCCACGAGATACGGCCTCCTCCGTGGTTTTGTCAGAGCGTTTACGGTCTTTGGTTGACACCACGAGCATCTGCACCCGTCCCTCCAGAACCATTGCATCTGCTTGGTCCTTGTCGTGCTTCTTCATAGCTTTCAGACGGTCCTCAGGTTCCAATTCCACCTCGGGTATTTGACACCTCCGATGCACAACTGATTGACTGGCTGAATCATTTGCAGGCTCACCGGTGTCATCCAAGTCATTTAGTTCGCACTCTTCGTGAGACGTCACTACGTTATCCTCCTCTGATGAAGTTGTAGATGTAGAGAAGTCGGCTTTCTCTTGAGATGTTTTGGGAGTAGCCGTCGTTTTACTTCCTTCCTCATTTTGCATTGAGGGGTTCTGACAGTCGGTGGTAGACAGGGTTGTTAATATCAAAGTGCAGTACTCCTCTGGACTGTTCACAGATGTCAGACTGTCTGAAATGCCTTCATTTACAACCTCTTGAGGAACCACAGATTGCACTCCAGGTACAGTTTGAGACACCGGCTCTCCTTCACCGGATTGTCCAGGCTGCTCGTGATCCGTGACGTGATTGTTGTAAAAATCCTCCACAAAATCTGCCGAGTTCCTCTCCTTCTCTTTCGCGGCATAGTGCTCCAGCCATGCTTTGTCGCCAGGTACATACCCGTGAGATTTCCTCTTGTGCAGGAAAAGGCTGATGCTACTGAAGGAAGAGTAAGAGCAGAGGGCGCAGTGAAACTCTCTCAGCTTGGTGTGTTTGCAGTTCTCATGGTTTTGAAGCGCTTGCCGGTAGCAGGTCGCGTAGGCGCAGTATTTGCACTGATACACAGACGGCGGTCTCTCCTCTCCGGAGTGTTTGGCCAACATGTGATTGCGAAGCTCGTATTTCCGCTTGCAGGCGTAGGCGCAGATTTCGCACATGAGCGTTTTGGCCTGGTGTCTTAGTTTGTGGCTGTTCAGCTGGTCCATGCGGTGACAACGGTAGGAGCATTGATCGCACTGATACCTAGGCGACGAGACAGGAAGTTTCAGTAGCCTCCATACTTTATATACCTTTACAATTAAAAACACCTGTTTGAGTGTAAAATAAAATAAAAAGAGGTGTAAAAAGTCAGAATTATGACATAAAAGGTGATAATTATGAGATAGAAGAGTGATAATTTGAGATAAAAAGTGACGATTATGAGATAAAAAGTGATAATTATGGGATAGAAAAGTGATAATTATGAGATAATAAAGTGATAATTATGAGAAAGTCGAAATTATGAGATAAAAAGTGATAATTATGAGATTAACCAGATAAAAAGTGATAATTATGAGATTAAACAGATAAAAAATGATAATTATGAGATAAAAAGTCAAAATTATGAGATAAAAAGTGATAATATGAGATAAAAAGGTGGAAACAGGCTTCCATAGGAAAGGGCTCATAGAAACTAAATTTAATCAAACAGAAACAATAAAAAACTCTATATTTGTTGATAGATCTGTGCCCAAACATCAGTAGAAAAAAAAAACCTATACCTGAGGTCTCCAGCATGTTTCCTCATATGGACGTTCAGATAGTGTTTCCATTTAGTGACGTATCCACATTCGGCGCACATGAAGTTCTTGTCGTCCGAGTGCGTGAGCATATGTCTGGAGAGGTAGGACTCGTCTCGACACCTGAAATCACACAAGGTGCACTTGTGGGGCCTCTCACCTTTGACAGAAGGAGAAGGAGAGAGAGAGAGAGAGAAACAAATGAGGAGATGTAACATCCAACAATAGCAGTGTTTTTGGAACATCTTCCTCACCACTGTGCATCAGCACGTGTCTCTTTAATCCACGCTTGTGTGACGTCACGTAGCTGCACTGGGAACAGCGGTGGATCTTCTCGTTGGCGTGCAGATGCCCGATGTGCTGCTCAAACTCCACGGGGTTAAACGTTTGGAAGGAGCAAAAGTCACAGCAGAGCTTGTCGGGCCCTGTGTGACCCTGCCGCTGGTGCTGGAGGAAAAGGGCTTTATTGGAGCAGGAGAAATCACACTGTGAGCAGTGGTAAGCAAGGTGTGTCCGATAATGAGTCTCCATATCGGTCTCTTTTTCGAAAACGGCGCCACAGGCATGGTGGCGACATTGCACTGCCTGGACTCCATGGATTTCAAGAGTGTGTCTGAGAAGTTCTTTGGGCGACGAAGTCTGGAAAGAACAGGCCTCTTGAAAGCAGGCCATGGGCTGACTGGTTGTTGGGATGTTGTGCATCTTCATGTGAGTCTTGAGTGACCTGCTTTGGTGGAAGCTTTGACCACACGTAGGGCAAGGATAACTCGGACTGCTTCCGCATGCTTCTTGAGCCGCGTCAGCATGCACGCTGACGAGATGACGCCGGACCGCGTTCTGCTCCACGGCGGAATAGTCGCACAAGTGGCAGCGGTGGACTTTTTCTCCCGCCTCGCGGAGCCGGTGTATGCGTAGCTTGCTCTTGCTGGTAAAGTAACGCTTGCAGGTGGGACACTGGAGGCTGGGGTCAGGGAAGTGGATGTGGAGGTGTTCCTGCAGGTGGGAGCGCATCTTAAAGCAGCGGCGGCACGTGGGGCAGGTGTGAGTGCGGTAGATGTGCTCCGCAGCCTCTGCGACGTATTCTGGCGCACAACAACACACGACACACATATTTAAGTACATTTTCTTCAAGAGAAGACATTTCCATTTATTGTAAACTACTGATAAATTTCTATGTAATAAACTTCATGAGCATCTACATAAAATGTGGGATTTCACAAATTTCACCATTGGAGAAACTTAACTACTATTACTCCTAGATTATCTGACCATCTTCTTAAATGTGATAGATTTTGAATGTCTATCTAAGTTACATGGCTAAATGTAGACTATCATCTACTATAATCAGACTGTTGCACATACAGTACCTTTGGATTTCAGCACTGCTGTGTCCAATGCTGCGTTTTGGTCTCTATTCACTGCCTTTCGTCTCCTTTTCTTATCACGTCCGTCCTTTCCGGGCTGTTCTTTGTCCCCATCTCCTGGTGAAGATGACGAACTCGCTGGCCTGGATTTCAGTCGTTTTCTTTTTTGTCGGCTGGAAACCCGAGGTTGATGACTTCCAAAAGCAGATGCAGTCGTGGGTGCAGTCTCGCTGTCTGTGAACAAATGGGTCAAAAATGTTAATGATCTGCGACAGATAATGGGCTTTTGTAACACAATATTTCTTATGCAGATGTCATTTTACCTTTAGCACAACTTGGAAGCTGGTCGTGCAAGTGTTCCTCCATCTCGGCTTGTGTTGCAACAGTGCTTTGAAGGTGCAAAGGGTTAAAAGAGAAAGACCATGTGTGGACGTCAGGTGTTGATATGCTCCTCGCCAATCTGTGCTGCTGAACTGACAGCCTTGCTCGGTGCAGGAGGACAGACCTTCATTGTTGTATCCACTCCAACGATTTTGCAGTGATGATACAGAACATGTGGCTTGGGAAAAGAGCCAACTGAACCTCAGCAGGTGGAGCAGTCAGCCTTTTTAAAATCATGGGTAAGAGACAAAACTGTCATGCCCTGTGAAGGTTTGTCCAAATTCTACACATTGATGAGGTTCGACGTTCTCCATTGCATCTGAAAAAAAATAAAAAATAAGTATGTTAATAATAAGTATGCTCAATTAAATTCACTACAACTTAAGTATGTATATATATATATATATATATATATATATATATATATATATATATATATATATATACAGACCTGGAAAAACAATAACAAAGACACTTAATTTAAAGTGCTGTATGGTTGTACTGAGCTATAGTACAATACCAAAACACTAAAGGTGATAAACAGTATAAAAAAAAAATTATTTTATAGTACTATATAGTACTATTATAGTACTAATAAAATAAGTTATTTTCCAACACAGTTTTAAGCTATTGCAAGGATTTGGGTTATATTATGTATTTAATTAAACCAACCTGTTTTGTGTATTTTCTTCCATAATGCAGCAAAAACACAAACCAACACTATAAATGTGTTGTGGCCAGACAATCACGTTATATTTAACAAAAGGCAACACAAAACCACTGACTTAAATCTGATATTAAAACACAAAATCATAAAATCATAAGAGATATCCGACCTACCGCCCGGGTTTCCGCAGTGCTTTGTGTCTGTGAAACAGACCATCAACATTCATTTAGCATTTAGCCGTATGACTTCTACGTAAATATCCGCTTTTAGTGCCTCGGGCTCAGTGGCATGTCTAAAACTATGGTAGTACATGGAGTCCCGCTGCTTTTCTGTGAAAATATAAGGCTGTCAAATGTGGTAAATATGTGCCGACAACAACACTGCTAAAGCTAACTGGCTTCTTCGTCTTCTTCCTCAGCAGTTTTGCTAGCGATGGGACCCAACAAATTGCGCCACTGCCCTCTGCTGTCTATAGTTCCGAGCTACTGTGTAATTGTCGGTGATTTCGCTGTGATCTCAGCATTTTAAACGTAAATATGCTGTTATTGATTTCCCCAAATAAGACAGTAAACTGAATATTTTCAATTTATGGACAGAATAAGACATGTGAGGACGTAATTTGAAGTTTGGGACATGTTATTCAATCGTTATTTTTGTTTTCAGGCTTTTCAGTGGCTTGGTTTTTCTTCTATTGGCATTCGATTTAAATGGTGTTTGTACTTTCTTTTGGTGTGAAGCACATTGTGACAATGTTATATATATTTGGTTTGTCATTGTCTATCTAAATATGCCGAGGATAGGTGGCGTAACAGGTTGTTGTCTCATTGCTATCATTTTTAGCTAGCATGCTAATATTAAACGATAGCATGCTAGCTCCAATTAAAAGTAAAATGTCTTGTTTTGTCCACACAAACCAAAAATAATAATCAGTTTTAATGATTTCTTTGTTATATGGAGCAAGTAAACCAGGAAATAGTCAAATTCTTGTTTTAAATACTAAAGCAAATTCAGCAAGCAAGTAAGTATCTTAAAATTAATAGAATAATTGCAGCCCTGATTATATTACATTACAGTCCAATTAAATATTTCTTATGGCTGCTACTTTGTAGCTCGGCCACCAGGTGGAGACAGAGTTGCATGAATGGAGTAAGTCTCTCCGACTTTAGGTGAAGCAGATCCTCCAGGACCTGGGATCCGCGTCACCGTGACAGACAGAGACAGACAGACAGACAGACAGACAGGACATCAATCACAAACCCACGTGACGGAAACGCGGAGCTAATGTGAGTGTGTGGCACTCATCATCAGACAGCGCGTGGTGACAGGCAAGTTGCGTGCATGTGTATGTGTGACTGGGAGTCTCCTCGAGAGAGAGAGCGAGAGAGTGTGTGTGTGTGAGAGAGAGGGGGAGTTCACCCTGGACACTGATGCAGACACAGATCCACGGCGCGCGTTACTTGTACCACGTTTGACTGTTTACAGAGTCACCTGGAGAGACGCAGAAGGACATCAGAGGGACTGTGGTGTTTGTTGGATGGGTCTGGCCGTGTGCGCGCTCTGCTGGTCTCGTGGCTCGGATGGGATGCACGGTGAGCTTCATCTGCTGTGAGGAGGACTTTCTGCAGATGCCAGTGTTCCAGCATGAGGAGGAGAAGAAGAAGAAGGTATGAAGGGCGTCAAAGCTCTATTTGCTTTTTTAGAGCAGGTTGTTTTCACTGACCTCATCTTTGTTTATATTAGTTGCAAGGGTTTATAACACAAACCAACTTTCTCTGCAGCTAAGATAAAATTATTTCGACCTTTGCTTCCACTTGACTCACTCATTGTTTTCAATCAAGGGAAAGTCCATAACAAGTCAACACAGTGCCATTCATTTCATCATAATAGAGCCAGAATAAAGACATAATATAGGTGCTCAGATACGCTTTGTACAGAAGCCTCAGTGCAGGTATAAAGTGCCTGATGGCTCCTGTGTGAGTGAGTGAATGAGGTAAACCATTCACCATAATGAGTGCCGGAGGCAACTCTGAAAAGTCCAAGTTCAGTCATGCTTGCATGTGCATGTCAAAGGCACAGGATCAAAAACAGTTTTGTGGGTTCTACCTGCAGTGATGTCATGGAAATCATTTCCTCTGCTCTGCACTGTTGTTGTTGATGAGAGTTTGGTAAATAAGATTTTGGTTATGCAGCCTGAGGCTTTTACTTTCTACTTGGAGTGGAATGTGATGACTGACCTGTGACCTGACCCTTTTTTGTCTCTTTGGCTCTGTCTGACCTCATACCATCACTGTTTAACCCTGCAGACTCATTATGTTGGACATTATTTTTCCCATGGTGTGATTATGCAAGTCACACCAGAGTTAAAGCTGCAGTGTTTGTACAGTATGCCATTGTTTTGGCAGTTGAATAATTTGTCCATTTATTTATTTATTTGAGAGAAGTCGGTTATGGTGCTTTTTGGGTCGATTTCCATTACTAACATACCGCCTCAACATGGGCGGAGTCATCCCACAAACTAGTGATGGGCAAAGCAGTTGTTTTTGGTGTAAATTAATCATTAGAATCTGCTAAATGCTAAATGATGGAGATAACGCACATTTTCGTGTTTTTTTTTACCGTCTTTTTAACTGATCTACAGTTTAGTATTGTTCGGTTTGACTCTATTCAGGTGCTATCGCTAATGGAAGAGCAAAAATAACTCAGTAGAGTCACTTGGGCTTGTAACTGGAGGGTTGCTGGTCCAACTTTTTGAGAAAAATACTTCGAAATAATAACATTTATGATGATATTTCACATAATTTCCCAATAAAAGTGTTTTGATATGGAACGATAAAAAAGTTGACAATATAAATTTAATATAGTAATATTCTGGTCAGATTAATTCCAGAGTCCTAGCTCTGGACAGTATGGGGTTAAAAGGCTGGGATGAATTGCCTCATAAGTGATTTTTAACATTTTAAAGTTAGCATTGAGTTTGTTTACTTGCAAACTTGTCCTTATGCACTTACAGGCATTAGGTTCTAAGAGTCTTCAGTTGATGATAGAACTCCTGAGTGATATAATCTCTAGTTGATAGTAGTCCAGTGCGTAGACGCCCGTTTAAACACTGAAAGAATCCATCATTGGCGAATTAAACGGTGTGATTCCCGCTGTGGACTAAGACACGTTAAGTGCTTTGTGGAGTGGAAAGGCTTTCCCCTGGATATTCTGAGCTCTCCTGTGGCACAGACAAACAGCTGGCATGTCGAGCTGTGGGGCACATGCTGAGCTGTGGGAAAACCAATGTCTGGACTCTGCCAGGAGAGTGAGAGAGAGCTGTGGTCGAAAAATAATGACGTGGTGCTGAAGTGTTGAAAATAGTCGCTCCAGTGAAGCAGCCAAATGTCATCAGTCATGCTGAGTGTAAACAATCGGCATTCACTTATAATTTTGTGGAACTTTTTTTAAGTAGAAGCTGGAGAGGTGGAGTCTTTTATGACTGCTCTGCTCTGTGCTTTATTTTACTAGAATCTGAATTTCCAAGTAGCTCTAAAACACACTTTAATTAAGAAAGACATTTTTTCTTTGCATCTTAGATTGGACACATCATTTTTGTGTGGACATTTTTAAGGAAAACAGCAATTAATTCTTTACAATTATATTTTACACACTGAACCTTTAAAAATAATATCATTATGAAACTTGAGGCTCTGGATGAGCAACTATCTGCACCTGCGTTCAGGTGCAGATAGTTGCTCCTTGTGTGTTTGCGGTGATGCTCGTGGCTTTTGATCCAGAAGACGACTGCAGCAGCACTCAGGGAGGCCCACGGCGAAGAAGAGCGATAGCAATCGAGCAGAAAGTAGAAGCCTCATGTAAAAGCAAAGTACGCAACCTATAGACTTTGAACCAGAGGAGGGGAGGGGAGGGGGGGGGGTGTTCATGAATGGGCAAAGAATGTGTGGCTGTGTGTGTTTTGCATGGAGAGGCTGTTGTATAAGAGCAGGATGTGAGAGAGAATGACTTACGGTTGTGCAGACGCAGCATGCAAACTACTGGCATTCACAGTATTTTTTTGTTTATAGATTCATTTTGCATCACAAATATAGTGTTTATTGTGAACGATATATAATTCCAACACTTTTATTTTATTTTATACCTCCCCACGACCCTCCACAGGAGGATAAAGCGGTAGATAATGGATGGATGGATGGATGGATGGCTCTACCACCCTGACTGAACAGTTGCTTTTTCCTAAAATGTTGGATTTTTTTCTTCATCACTTGATCGGCCTCTCTCCTGACCAGATTAAATCCTCTTTATTTTACCAGAAAAATAAGTCACTTTCGGTATCTGGCATTTATTCAGTAACTATTGTAATGAGAAGCTTGTGAATCTTGGATGGTCGTTTTGCGGAAGGTTCTTCGACTGCTTTATCCTCCACATGAGTGTCGCGGGGGGGTGCTGTGTCAATCTCAGCTGACGTAGGACGAAAAGCGTGGTCACACCGTGGAGAAATTGCCAGTTTTTAAATCTTCTTCATATCACAAACGGTCTAGGAGTTACGATATTGAGATGTACGAATGTCAAATAAGGATATCTGGTGGGTAGTTTGCTTTTTAAATAAGGTGCCGTTTATTTATAACAGTCCCAACTGTGTGTAAATTTGCTTTGTTTATTCAAATAAACCATGGAAAAATGGACCATGGTCGAAAGGAATTTGCAGTATTTCTCCCCAGTGCTCGCCCTCGATGGCTGTCAAGGCGAGAGCGGAGCAAACTCCCGAACATCAGTGCAGCAGCTGAATTTACCACCTTAAGAAACCGAACCCTCACCTCAGTTTAATCCCTGTCAAGTTCAGCTCTCCCGTCTCCCTCCGCCTCTGAATTCCCACCAAAGTGTCAGATGGCACTGAGTTTTTCCCGAGATGTTTGATAAAAGGTATGTGGTGAACTGAGAGTTACCTGCCGCCCCTTATTGCATTCCGATGGATGTTTTAGCGGCGTGGAAAACAGTGCGTCCTCTGTGCTGGCGTCTCTGGGGGAGGCCTATCATTTCAATTCCTACCTGCCGGCGCTGACCCGCAGAACAAGACCCTCTCTGTGCGATCGGCGGTGGAAAGGTGCCCAGTGTGTGCTTGACCCGGGAGAGGATTGTGATTCCTCAGCAAAGTTAACCCCTGTCATCTTACCTTTTAATGCACACAGGAATTTAACCTCGGGGCGGACACACGTCTTATAGACCCCGTCATTCATGTTACAGTTGATCTTGATGTGGTAAACACGGACGGCGGAGTTTGTTTGCGTCCTCTTGTTTCCACAGCCAAACTTTAGGTTAATAAGTTAACCCCAGTTCTGAGAACACATGACTTTTTCAGGGATTCAGAGGGGATGTAAAACCAATGCGAGAATTACTTCCTACGGTGTGATGGGCTCTCGAGGCTGTATGTTTGAAATTCAAACGGGCATTTGAGGTTGTGTGTCAGTGTGTTGATTAAGTTAATTGGGTTAGATTATGAATTGTGTTTATGAACATGTTCTAATTTGCATTTAAGAGAGGAGAATTTAAAAAGGCAGCCATTGTGATTTACAAGGCAATAACTGTTACAATAAATAATCTGGTGTTACTTTACTGAGAAGCAATGATGGAAAGAAAATTCCGAGGAAATAAACTCTCTGTCGTGGCGCCAGTAGGAATGTCATCATTTATCAATATTTCAAAATAAAATAACGGCTGCCAACAGAAATGGAAGGCCTATCGCAATTATTACATCATTATCTGATAGCAATTATATGTTAATCTAAATTACTGTGTGTCATTTTCATTAAAACATCTTTAAAGTCTATGTACAAAACTATTAGATGAAGCAGAAATGTCCTATTTTGAAAGTATTCCCTCCTCACGTCCCACTCTCATGATGTCATGTGGGTGTCGGCACTCAGAGCCACCAACTCTTAAATGTAAGAGAAATTCTTGAGGTGTCAAATGTCATGAGTGTGACAAGTTCTGAACTCATGACAATATATAAAAAAAGAATAATTATGCACTAGAAAAGCTGTTTATGTCCTTTGTCATTTGAGATTTTCATCATCACATTAAGTGTTTTGCAACTTGAGGAGAAATTCTTCAGCCTGCACCAGCAACTTGTTTGGGGTTGTGTAATAATTTGGACTTTTGTGTTCAGTCTGGGAGGTAACGCCTTTGCTTTTTAGTGCCTCGTGGTCAAAGGATGTGTGAGTCAGATGAGCGGATATTTCTTTTCCAAACAGCTTTTCGAAGGAATTAATGATGCGGCGATGCGTGGCATCGGACACAAAGCCTCTGAACCGAGTAGATAGCAGGGACACAAAAGGCGCTCGTTGAGCTTCTTTAAGTGTCTGTAATTCGCTTTGGCAATGCTCAGTGGATAGAATGTCAGTCAGAATGATAGATTAAGGAAGAGGGCAACTGTATTTTCTCCCCAGAGTCACGGATGCTTGCACCCTTTTCTTGGAATGTAAATGCAGAGGCCTAACTTCCACCTCTGCCTCAGACCTTGTGGCATCAGTGCACCATAATACACAGAGTTTAGTCATATACCGTCTTTGTGTGCCTGTGAATGCGGTCCTTTATGCTGCACTTTTTGTTGATATTTCTCAACGTGTGAGGGGAGGGTGGTTTCTTGTCTTCTCCCTTTAATACTTGGCAAGGCGGTGTTACATTCACTCTTGGCAACGTCAAAATCCCACAAAGTCTCACTCTGGGGCCTTTGTAGCCTTTCACGGCACTTCCGAGTGATGGACAGGCAGCTCGGCTCTCCCAGGTCGCATCCTCTTTGCCTTCCAAATGTGCCTTTTGTTGATATTTGTGGCTCCTCTATTTCCCCCCGGGGCTCTTTTTTTTTTTCACGAAGGTCGGATGCCACAGGGCTCCAAGGGTAATTGCTGTGACAGTGGATCAGAAGTTAGGCTGGGCTACCCAGGTCGCCCAATCATGTTTTCATCATCGAGAGAATGTTTTTCTTTTGGGACCTAATAAATCCACCCCCCTTTGACATGCTGCATTTACTCTGAATACACATAGGAAGAAAGCTCTCTCTCTCTCTCTCTCTCTCTCTGGTTTGCACCAGTGCTTGTAACAAGCTGAGGCAGATCATTGTTGCTAGTTCACCCTGACTGGTTTTTAAAGGGATATAGGTTTGCACTGTTGCACTTGTTGTGGAGGAATTTCAGAGGTATTTGCAATGGAATGCGCTTTCACTGTCACTTGTGAGGGGTTAAAACGTAATGTACTTTATGAATTATAACGACAAAGTGTCCACAGAAGTGTCTCAGCAGCTGTGTTGGACAATAAGGGGTTGGACTCGTCTTTGAGCAGAGAGGAACAATGGAGAGAATTTTTGTTGACGTTCCACTTGGGTAACACATTTTAGGGTGACTTAGAAATGTCCTTTTTTTTGAAGGAAAATCACTTTTTTTCAATGAATGTAACATTAAATTAATCAGAAATACACTCTATACATTGTTAATGTGATAAACGACTATTCTAGCTGTTTTTAATGGAATACATGAATAAGGTGTATATTCCAGTGTTCTAATGGTACATTGTGTTTGCTAATCGCGTTAGAAGGCTATTGGATGATTAGAAAACCCTTGTGCAATGATGTTAGCACAGCTGAAAACAGTTTTGCTGGTTCTTAGATGAAAGGGCAAAATGATTATTTTGACCAAAAAAAAAATCATTATTTCTAATCTTGTCAATGTCTTGACTATATTTTCTATGCATTTTGCAACTCTTTTGATGAATAACAGTCAGTTTGAATGGAAAACAAAAAATGTGTAAAGGTGACCCCAAACTTTGGAACGGTAGTGTATTTCATCAATGAATGGAGATTCTCTCTGTGTCTTCCCAGAGCCCGAAACACAACATATGGAGAATAATAGTCCACTGTTCTGCAGTGAATGTTTGTCATGCCGTTATTTGTAGTACAACAGGAGTAGAAATTTGATAGCCCTCCATTTACCAAACAGAAAAAAATGGCACATGTTCCACGTTCCCCGTCCTGATCCCCTGTTAATGAAGCGCGGTTGTGCCTCACCCCGTGCACCCAGCGAAGGAATCTCTAATTAAGTCACACTCTTGGACCCGACGCCGCCGCCGCTGCTGCTGCTGCACGTGTTGCACGCGCCTGCCTGAAACCCCTCGCGTTACTGTGTCGCTGTCTGGAGTGTCATACATTTATATCATTTACGCAGGCTGGGAGTTCATGTGTTCACACTCTAGCTAAAAATACACTGCCCCTGTATTTCTGTTTACGATACAGGGCTGGGCATATACATTATATACATAGGAATTTGTCGACACATTTAGATATATCCTTTTTTTATCTCCGGTTTGCCCACCCCAGGTGATGTTTGGCCACCCTGGGGGAATAGAGACAGAGTGGAATCCTGGGCGGGCGGAAGCCTGCGGCGTGGCTAGTGGGAACACAAAATATGCAAGCATGTTTTTAACTGAGGAAATTAAATAACATGATGCTACATTAGGTATTAATACGAGACCTCTTATAATACAGAAGTTTTGGTGGAGGATCTTTGTGGTTTTCCAACTTTTCAGAATTGAACGACAAATAAATTCACCCACGCTTTACAGAGAGCAGAGCAACAACGTCGCATTGACATCCAGAAATATAGTTTTTAAAGGACGTTATAGTTAAAAATATACTGTAATGTAATGTGATTTTTTTATATCTCTGTCTCTTTGGTGTATTTGTATGGAAGGCAAGCTGAGCCGCAGCATCAGAGTATTAAGCATAAACGCCTTTTGTTGTTAATAAAGATATGGTTTCTTTGGTTCCACATGGACTTTCCCAGACGGCAAGAATAACATATTGGATTACCTAAATTGAGGGGTTTTACCCTTTAAGCCCACTCCACTCTAAATTACAGTAGTCCCAGAAGTTCTGAGAACATAATCTGCTACCCCCTTCGCCTCCTGCGTGCCTATCTGCCTTGGCAGGCCTGCATGACACGACTCTGAAAATAGCCCAAATACCTGCACATGATTTTCGTTGCATTGTTCTGTGCCATTGAGGTTTGCTTATAACTGTGCACCACCTCAGACTGGAGGGCACTCATTCTGTGGTAATGCAGGTGATACAGCGTATTACTTGTTAACATGGTTGAATTCGGGTGACTCATCGTTAGCATATCAAGTTCTTACAGGTTTCCCAACTTTATCTTGTTTTATATGTATCTTTATAACAAACCCATGATAAGAAACCTGGGGGTGTAATAATGGACACTGATTTTAAGTGAATTTTAAGGCAAATGGCCAAGGATTCTGCCGAGGTATGACCTTGAAATATACCTCTTCATAACTATTTGACTGGATTACTGTAACACTCTTTATATTGGGGTTATCCAGGATTCTATCTGCCGCCTTCAGCTTGTTCAGAATGCTGCTGCATGCCAAGAACTCCCAAACATGAACATATCTTTCCCATTCTGACTCCCAGAACACTACAAGATAAACTTTGAGTTGCTATTTTTTTGTCTGACCTCTCAGACTTACTTCAGCTATACATTTCTTCATGGTCTCAAAGATCAGCTGCTCTTAGGTCGTCCCCAAAATGAGGCGGAAGCTCAAGGGCGATAACCCTAACCCTTCGCGGTAGCACTTCTTAAAATGTGGAATGGGCTTCCACTTCCCATTAAAACAGTGCTCTTCCCTTCCTGTTTCTCTTTAAAGTCTCTCTTAAAAAACTGTTTTGTTCTCTTTGACATTTGACACGTCTGTCTTGGTCTCTGCCTGTTGCGTTTGAGGACCCATTGGAGATGCTACACTCAAACATGCCTCCCTCATCATCACAGGCTGTTCCCATGACATAGCTACGACTCCTGGACTCTGATTGTATTCATTAAGACGCACAGCTCTTTATTTAGATATATAATATTTGCTGTGTCCCATGAGCAACACGCTGCAAGATAACAAACTGTTTGTCCTCCCCTGGGAAAGATTGGACTTTTCTTTAGCGAGAGATAACAGTAAAGGGTTTAACAGTCTGCAGTTACAGAGCCATTAACCACTAAATGAAGTTGAGCAAACTGATTTAATGGCCATGTTATCAGCGTCCTCTCTGTTGCAACGCGATTATTTATCAGTTATTTCTTCCTGGGCACTTTCCCTTATTACGGCACACACCACTTGGTCACTTTGTCTGATATTTGTACTTAAATAACCACCGAGCTCGAGTGTAGCTGAGCCTTTAACACCTGCTGCTGTCAGCGTTTGTAAATTTAGACTCTTTAAGATTAGTGTTGGCCGGATACCATGCTCCCATGTGTCAAACTCATCGGGTCGCTCGGGTTATTCACCCAAAAATACTCAGAAATAACATTTCAACTCACTGTGATGTCACCTTTTTTGTTTATGTACCCATATTCGTTATAGAGCGAAAGGTTTCATTCAAGTCTGGCCAAGTCTGTAACACACCACCAACGTGATAGAGGCTTGTTTGTGCATCACATTATCTCAACACAAGACAGCAGTTTCCATGTCCCATGTTTTTTCGCTGGGAAAAGCCACGTGACGTGTGTGTGTGTTTGTCTTCTCTGTGGGTGTGCCATTTTGACAGGGGGACGAGTAGACATGAAAGAAAAAATGGGGAAGACGGTCAACTAAACAGGACGTTTGAAGTGGTGGTTCGGAGCCAAAACAACCATAGCGTGTGTATTTTTGTGGAAAGACATCAAAGTAGAGGTTAGGGAGATGCAGAACCAGCAGATGGAGACGTTGCCATTGTTACTTTTCCTACTCTAAACGGTAAATAACCGTGGACTAATTGGTGCTAAATACATTAAAGTCTATATCCTAGTCTTTATACACCCAGTGTATTGTGGATAATTGAAAAAGTTAATGTTACCAAGTTATAAAATGTTGTCCACAAAGAGAATCCACAAAGCTCTTGACTGATTCCAGTGTAAACACCGTTAAACGCTCCCGTGATGGCTGTGAAATGTGCAGCCGCTCTCCTTGCAACAAGGTTTTTTTTTTCCGTGAAGTTAATTCAATTAAAGCAGACAAAAGGCCACTGGCACCAATAAAAGCCTGGTTGAAATGTGAAGCTCTGTCTTGCGACCAGTTGAGCATGATTTACATTTGCATAATGCCCGGGCCACTGGGCAGGCTCAGCATCGCCATGGGTTACGGTTGGTGCTGCAGAGAAATGCATCTCCGTGCTTGGGGGGGGGGTATTATCTTGTCTTTGCCACACACACGTTTGCACACCTATTCTTCGAAGACTCTGCGTTGACTTACATTCAATTCTGTTGAACAGTGTAAACAAATCTTCATCACTAACCTTAACCAAAACCAGTCAATGCCTAACTGATCCTAACCTTAACATATTCAACCATTTAAATCTTAGCCCTAAACTTAACCAGTCCCTCAATATTGAGGTTCTGCTTCATGTAGGACCAGGATTTGGTCTCCATGAGGACAACTGGTCCTTATCACACACTTAAAGGGCTGCAACTAACAATTATTTTCATTATCTCGATTAATCTGGTGATTATTTTCTCGATTAATCGATTATTTGTTTGGTCCGTAAAATGTCAAAACTGGAAATAATTAGTACCATAAGGCCTTAAAACCTACTGTAAAAAGGCTAAAACTCTTCATAAAATAACGAATGTAAACTAACCTAATTCTAATTCTGTAAACTAATTCTTGCATGAATACAACAAAGCTCCAGAGATGTCGTTTATATTTACCACATTTAACACTTAAAGATGGTGGTTCACCAGTTTCCTTCCAGGTTTTAATAAAATGCAACAGACAGTTATTAAGTAAGATCTTTTCCAACATGGTTGTTGTAAGAAATGAGAAGCTAAATCACTTGTTGCAGCTAAAACCTATTAATCTCTGCAGTATTATTCCAGCGGAGGCCTCTTATACCTACTGTATTTGCTTAGTTAAATCCAGATGGTGAGTGCACTGTATTTGACTCAAAATACAGTATAAAACATTCTTTTTTTCCTTCTTCTCCACACAATGACTGTTGAAAAAAAGGTTTAACCTGATAATGAAAGTCAAACTGAAAACTTAAACCCTTCATTGTGCTTTTTTTTTTATTGCACATACTATAAGAGGTGACTGTGAGTTCAGGCAGGGCACCGTCCGTCGTTCTTGCCACAAAAACGACACAATAAGTGGCTCATTCATCAGCGTTACAGCTTCATATTTGTGCAGGTGCACTTTATTTCTGAACCTTTGTGTTGCTCCAAAAGCTACCGAGATGAGATGACTCGTGAATTTTGTGGAACCCTAAACCCCACGGGCCGAGGAATGAGTTGTATAACGGAGCCTTTCCTTTCCCCCCCGTTTTCTTTAACAGTGATAGAGCGGGTGTTTCAAGTGTTAAATATGAATGTAGATCTCGCAACTCTAGCCCTAGATGTGACTTTTGCTGACTGCACACAAAAACTCACACACATTTAAAGAACTGTAAATAAAAAGTGTCATTTGCAATTATCCATATTCTCTTTCCATCATCCCTAATAAGTTTTGGCAAGCTCTGTCTGTCTTCCCAAGATAATATCATCGTCTTAAGACGCGCAGTAAATCTATGGGTGATGAAAATAGTGTCCGCAAGTTGTTTTTATGATAATTTATTGCACACATGGAATGTATAGACTTCATGTTTTACCATCTCTGAAAAGTACCGCAGCCAAAAAGTATTTTAAAAGAGAAAGAAGGCATTGTCCTTGTGACGGAACAAGTGATACTGCACATTACTTATGTGTTAACTTTTTTGTTCTTGTCATATTTATTTACTTTCAGTGGTTTTGTTATGTATTAGTCAATTGGTGGAGTATAGAGGCCCGAGCACTTTTGTCTCCCATGTTTGAAAGCTTTGTCACTTTATATTTCACATTTTATGACTTGTTTTATTCATATTTGTGCTGTGTGTAAAATGTTTGTCAAAGAAAACCTCTATCTGAAAACTGCAAAACAAATTGTGCTTGTGATACGACTTAAAATTGTGACGAGTGATAATTTTTTGCCGATTAATTGTCACTTTTTTGACAAACATCTACATAGATAATAAGGGAAGAGCATTAGGGACACATGTAATGAATTACAATTAAACAGTATTCTGATTCTGATTCTGATTCTGATGTAAAAAAAATAATGAAAAAATACATAAAACAGCATGAATTCTCAGATTAATCTCAATAGTTCTGATTTTAATCTCAGCTATTCTGACTTTACTATTCAGACTTTAGTCTCAAAATTCTGACTTTAATCTCAGATATTCTGACTTTATTCTGATATTCTGATTTTAAATATTCTGACTTTCATCTCAGATATTCGGACTTTAATATTCTGACTTTAGTCTCAGAATTCTGATTCTGACTTTAATCTCAGATATTCAGACTTTAATATTCTGACTTTAATCTCAGAATTCTGACTTTAATATTCTGACTTTAATATCAGATATTCTGACTTCACTATTCTGACTTTAATCTCAGATATTCTGACTTTACTATTCAGACTTTAATCTCAGAATTCTGACTTTAATCTCACATTCTGTCTTTAATATTCTGACTTTAATTTCAGAATTCATGCTGGGATGTTGTTTTGTTTTTTTACGTGTGGTCCCACTACTCTTCCGTAGGATAGTCATTTGACATTTTTTGGAGTCGATAACAGACAAAACATAATGAAGAGCTGAAGATTTTTGGGGCCAGTGATTTTTCTGCACCACTGAAAAATGTCACCGCAATGATGCTCTGACGAGTGCGTTGTAAAAGAGTGACCAGTAGGGGGCAGACTTTGCTGTACACTGACTGCACTGTCGGTACAGTCATCTTGCAAGAGTTATTTGCATTAAAGAAAACTATTTGCGTCAATGTGGGGCTCACATGTGGCCTGATCAGAAATGACAAGTGTGAGCTCATGCAGCATGTGCTTCCAATCCGGAGCCGTGCCTTTATTTACCTCATCCTCTGTCGACACACACACACACACAACACACAGACGCACACACAGACATGTCAGACGCTCCTCTGAGCGGCGGTGGCGGCGTTCACGGAGGCCTCACTCATGGCTTAGCACTTAGAGGAGTGATAACAATCGGCCAGAAAGTAACCCCCCCCCCCATGTTAAAACCTAAGCACACAGTGTATACTTTGATCCAGCTGAGGTGGGGGGTGAGGTGGGGGGTGTTGGAAAGGCTTTAGACGAATGAAGCCTGTGAGGTTTTGGCTCAGGAGTTCACACAGCTCACAATGCAGACACGGTTAGGATTACACTATCTACACAACACACACACACACACACACATACATGGACAGAAACACACGGACATTCTTGGATTTAACAGCAAACAATGGTATTCCTTTAGTTCCTTTAGTTGTTAACAGCTGTTTCACGCTTATTCTCTTGGACTTAAACGTTATTGTTATAACTGATGTTATCGTTTGAACTCACTTGATATTAGGCCTGAACCAATTACTCAATTAGTCGATTATTAATCGATCACTAAATGTTTTGATCATCGATGAATCGGTTTGAGTTTTCTGATTATTCAGCTTCTTAAATGTGAATATTTTGAGTAGGTACTATTTTTGTAGTGGAAAACCAACCTTAACCGTGCCGTGCCGAGGCGATTGGAGGCGAGCTGGGACCATAGTGGAAAAGGGCCATAACTTTAAAATCATATTAGTGACGCTCCAAAACAAACTCTTCCAAAACAGGCCATCTCTTCAGACTGACACGGCCACAAAATGATTGGTGCATGTAAACAATACTCATGTGAAGTCACTTTTAAATGAGAAATGAGAGAACCCCCCCTCAATACTAGTAACACTATTGCACTCTAATTCTCATGTAATGTACTGGCTCTGTGTGAATCCAAATGTTTCTGCTGTGACACAAACATGACTCGTGGCTTTTTATGGATTGCCTAATGCCGAACATATGTGGTGGAGGAGGAGGGACGGAATTATGTCCCTCGGTTTAGCATAGTTTTTGAATGCGTTTTTTTTGTGCTCTGCCATAGTAATGCGACCTCCTCTGAGACCAGAGGGGCCACAAGTGAGTTTCATCTCCAGCAAAGTAAATATCCCTACTTCTTCTTCTACTTCTTCTTCTAAACCTTGTAAAAAAAAAAGTTGTGTTGAGTGGAGAAAAACAAACCTGGATCATGTTTGTCCGACACACGATACTGCTTCTCACGGACAAGTGGCAGTGAATCGGTGAGGTCTAAGGTGTTTTCCGTTAATGGCGTGTTAAGAACACAACGGAGGAGCTTGTTTAGTTGCAGAGGGGCGACCTCTTCACCTCAGCTGTCATTACCTTTAGTGTGTTGTTTAATTTGCCTGGAACTTGTCAGGTAAAAGCACTATGCACTAACCACTGCTGTGTGTAACCCTCGTCCACTTTCTCTAGCTCCACTCATTGCATCTTCACCGTACCTATTAGCTCCTGTTAACCTTCATTCCTCTTCTCTCCGGTGCAAACGCTCACTACAGATGATATTATCATCTGCGAGCATCACGCACACTCCTGCCTGACCTCATCTGTCAACCTGTCCGTCACTGCTGCAAACGAGATGAGGCTCAGAGCTGATCCGCGATGTAATCCCACCCTCTCATACTTCTCTGCCACTCCTGACTTCCTCTCTTGGCACCAATCGACCATAAGCAGCTTTCTCTAGATCCACAAAGACACAGTGCAAACTTCTTTGGGCCTTCTCTGTACATCTCCACCAGCAGCTCTTAAAGCAAACTTCACGTCGCATCTTGGCATGAACCCATACGGCTGCTCGCCGATCTTCACGTCTCTCCTTAACCGAGCTTCTTAACATTTCTTTCCCACATTATGGTGTGTCTTTTAAAAAAAAATATGGAAACTATCGTGACCCAAATCACTCTATAAATCAGGACAAGAGCATATTTGTGCATGATGTAGCAGCTCATCTACTACCATATCTGTAACGCCTAAACAAATCATTTCCAAGAGATGTTTGTTAAATGGATTACAGCTTCATTTTATTCTAAAATATATAGATATAAATCTTCACTAAAAGGTTAGGGGACCAAAAAAATTGGATTATTGTTTGTATCCCAGGGCAAAAGATGGGGTACACCATGGACAGGAAGCTGGAATACCCATGAAGAACATGCAGACCCACAGAAAGGCCTTTGGTTGAACCATGATTCAAACCGTTGACCTTCTTGCTGAGGCAACAGTACTATCCACTACGGTCACATGGTAATGATGTTGAGGACATCAGACGTGTCTGAATTTAACCAAAACGGCTCATTCAAACAACTCTTCACCTGTGGCAGTGACAGCTGTGGCTTGTTAAGACAGTTCTATTCCCCCCACTCCCCCCTTTACATCAAACTAGGCTGTAATTCCTTCCATAAACACAGCTCGTTGGACAGTATTTCACACTGGCAGCACAACAGCCTTTTCTCTTCCAGCTCCCTCACCACAGAAACTCGCCTCATTGTTCCCATAAACATCTCCTGAAGAGTTCCACTTCAAGTGAATTTGTCCTTTTTCATCCCCTGTGAGAAACTTGGCATGATAACTTTTTGCCTTTTGTATTTTTTTGCTGCGCGTTTAAGCACATTACGCAGACTCTGATCCAGCAACTTTGCAGTACAGGGAACGCATATAAGACATCTGTTACTCCAGGGCATACAATTACAATGATGTGTCATCAGAGATTATGGAAACAGCCAATTTATGTAGGTCTTTGTTGGTTCTATCACTGCCATCCAGCACTTAGACTCATAGGTTGCCAGTAGAGTTACTCGAGCACAGCAACCTGCACTTACAGGTCAGAAATAATGAATGTTACCGAACTTAAAAAGCCTCACTATCCCTCTCAAAAACGTCTCGACCAGTGAAGATGTGTTACAATAAATAAAATAGAGGAAGTCAAAGACAGATATGCTGCTGATGGTGTACCTTCAGTAACTGCTGCTGCTGCTTGGAGCAGACACACTTTCAGTTTCAATATCTGCCTGTTGCTGTGTTTTGATTTTGGATTGCAGTAACCCTTTTTAACCGCTAAAGGTTGCTGTTGTTACATACATTACATATAAACCCCCCTATTAAGTTTTAACCTGTAAAAGATATTGAATTTCTACAATTTCCGAGGGATTCTAGTCCGATCACAGCCCAGAGTCTGAACTTTAAGAATAATAATTAAAAAAAATAATAACAAGAAGTGTCAATATAGCAAACAACAGCTCTTGGTATTCTCACTTTCCATGTTTTGATCTCCTGACACTGGCTTTCCATAGTGTGTGTGTGTGTGTTTCCTCTCCTCTCGTGAACAATGCAGCTCAGGAAGTGTGTCAGGATAAGTTCCAGACTGTTAGGCTCTCTCTGGTCAGTACCTTCAGTTTTGAGGGACAATAACGTTATTCTCGATAAACCCAGCAAACCCTGGTACGTGTTCGGATCGGTGAGCGGCTGTGAGTGCCACAGGTGTCTTTAAAGACAGCTCTGCGATGTCCCTCTGGCTGGTGAGTTCTGTTTCAACTTCGGCTGCTACTCTAAGATCAGTCACATGATGACTTTGCTGGTAGTTTTGCCTGTTTTTAGCGCGATAAAATGTAGTTTTTGTAAGTCTAACCCCCTTCAACAATAACCAATCTATATGATAGTGTCTTTTTTTTATTAATTTTCCACTTTGTAATGGTTGTTTGACACTTATTTATTTGTGCTAAATCTTGTTTCTCATCAATTCCTTATTAAGGAATTTGATCTAAATAACGTGTAGTGCATGTATCCTCGTACTCGTTGCGTCGCCTTGTTTGATCGACCAAATGCTTTTTAGCCTCCGTTAGAAAGTTGGCCTGTGTCTCTGTCTCTCTTATGTTCTGAGTCTTAATCTTGGATGAGTATGGAGAGCCAATTACTTTATAGAAGACGCCAAGTTTTACTTTACGCTGATGACCATTTTACAAGGGTGATGGGTGTGCTCATCACTGGAGGTAGACCCACATCTGGCATCCCCTCTTATGCAGTGGTCAGCTTCAACGTTGTGGTTTTCCATGAAAATCAGACTTATTTAAGTATTAACATTTAATGACCCTGTAGTGCCTCAGTTTTTGTTTTTTTACTATGTTAGTTGGCTGATACTGCTGTTTTTTGTAATAAAACGGAGAAAGGCAGTGCCAGCGATGCACTGCACCTTCGTACCTTTTCATCACCTTGGCCTCCATCCTGTTCATTTCTGCTCTGTCTCGCCTCTTATGAGACAGCTGATGATTGCTGAGAGGCCCCTTGGTGTTTGAGGCCTGTTGATAATTGCTGCTCCAAAGGTGAAATGGTCACTGGGGCTACTTTGTGTGTGTGTGTGCGGCGTGTGTACGCCTGCAGAGCATAATTAAAGGTTAAATATCTCACTCCTGCCCTTTAAGAATTTGGAATTTACTCTTGACAAAGGATTGAAAGCTGGCACAGTCTAATCCGTACCCCCCGATTAAATAATTTTATGGAGAATAATATCATCAATTTCAATTATTTTGCTCAGGACAATCATAACAGGACATTTACATAATCATCTCATGCATACACTTAATTACAGGTTGATGTTGCACTATCACTTGCGTGCGGCCACAGGGATTTGTTTGATCCTGAGCTCAGGATGGGTTTTTATCGTTTCTTTGTGACTCATTATGCCTAAAGAGGCTCTGTGTTAACAGCCGGGATTATCCCGTAGCTTTTCTTAAAATGGGACAATCGGAGTGTGAGCCAAACCGGACTTAGCTCACCCCGCGACTGCCAAATTTGCAGAAAAACTGCTTTTCATCTGCCGACTTAAGATAGAAGCAACATCTATCTTTGTTACGTTAGAAAACGAAATGAGCGCTCACTTAATTCCCCCGTGGCTCGGTGCCATGCGCTCACATTTGCCAGAGCCGTCTGTCCAAAAATGGAACGTGTTGGATCAATAGTGGGAGGGGCAGGAGATTCCTGCTGCATTAATCACAGCCACTTTGTTTGGGACTCTTAATGTGAAATGTAATATTCAAAGTAAGGGTTTGCCAATGGAAATGTTATTATTAGCCATTAGTTAACTTCATTTTGAATATGTCTGGCTGCTGCAGCAGTGACAACCGACTGTGGACATACTCCCTGTGGAACAGAGGAGTTTCTTCTCTTATGTTGTATATGTTTGAAAATAATGGCTGAGAACATAAGCAAAAAAATACAATTGTGGAGGAAAGACTGAAACAAATGATAAATGATGGTTCAATGATGCACCAGAGCCATAGTTAGCAAATAATGTGCTCAGGCACCGGTTTCCTACATCCAAAAAAGGTCAGCTTCACTGTGCTATCATTAAATGTTCTATATATAACACTTTTATGGCCATTATTCTACAATAGAAGGTGAAATAGTGACATTTCCAAAGCATGTTGTAAACTGGAAATACACAACTCTGTGACATGACCCTTTCTGAATGGCTTGGATTCAAGGGCAGTAACATAAAAAAACAGATATAGAAATTGGTTGTGGAGTCAAAAGGTCATTTTAATGATCAATGATAGCAAAGACTGTAGCACAATAATAACAATAATAATAATAATAATAATAATAATAAAGATTAAGGAGGAACTAAAGGCAAAGGTTGTAATTAATTCAATAAATAACTGTAACAAAAAGAGGACTTACTTACTCTTATTCTATTCCTGGTGTTAAAAGAAAAGTAGTAGCAAAATCGTAATCTATCTACACTAACCAAACTGGTGTATGCTGGTGTGTCTAACTGGCCCCGCCTCCGATTATCCCGAGTTTCCCGAGTAGCTATGTGATACAAATACATTAAATTGCTTTCAATAACTCAATGAACTCGATGATTAAACCACAAAACTCACACAGGTGAGCACATCAAATCACAGCCGCCCTGACTGACTTGTAACAGGTGCGTGACCGGGACAGCATCAAGAGCAGGACCAATCAGGAAGTGCCAAGGGATAAACACTAGATTTTTCCACTTTTGCCGGTCCACTTCCTGTATTCATTGTTTCACATTAAAAGGCCTCTGAGGTTTCCTTTCGTCTTATGGCTGTGACGTTCACTTGCACACTGCTTTAAATATATAAAAAAAACACTATTGTTTTCGTTCTTATAAGTCTATTGCTGGTAGCTATCTCCTACATTAAAAACTAATTCAGACATCATTGCTCTTATTTTTCTTTCTTAAACTATTCATACTTTTAGATATATTTAACTTTTTTACCTTTTTTTTCCCATAGCAAATATATTCGAACCCTAAAACACGAGTTCCCAATTGCATTTTCTGCAGGAATATTCACGCTCTAGTTAGTCTAGTCACTAATTATTCTGAAAATTCGTGTGTCAAGGTTATGTTTTCAGTTTTCTGTTTACCATAAGCCTCTGAAATGAAAATCGTCCCACCACAGGTAAAGGTAGACGCACAAAGCTACAATTGCCACCACGATGACGAAACCTGCGAACAAACGTTTAACGGTAGATATGCTGATGACGCACGTTTGCTTCAACTTTGTCCTGATGTGCTTTTGAATACAGTCGGTGATGATGTTCTCCACATGTGCCTCTGGCAGTAACAGCATTTGTCCCGCCTTGTCCAAAAATGGCTTCTGAAGGTCTTTCGTGACTCCATCTGCCACTGACTTATACCGGTTGAACTTGAACCCAATGAGCTCCTCTGGTAGATCTAACACGTCCCTCGTCAGCTCCACCAGACGCTTCATGTGTGAGGCCACTGTGAGGTCATTAGTTAATTTCAGGGCTCCAGTTTTGTTGAAGACGCGGTGGACTACTAAGAAGAGGAACTGGCCGATCCGCAGCTCTTCTTTTGCACGTGGATTGTCCACCATTTTCTCAACTGTATTATCCGTATTTGTTTCTCTCTGTATTGCTTGTTGCATCTCTTCCATCTTTTTTTGTCACACAAAATATGATACTGCTTTTATTGCTTTTTCGTGCCCAAGCCTTTAAGGATACTTTTACTCCTAGTATTTATACTTGATTGTTTTCTGTGAGACTGCTTGTGAGCAGTGAGGGATGACCGCTGAGCAGCACGCGGCCGTGCTTGCTCCAGGCGAGACCTGATACCTGGATCTTGGAACTTGGACACCTCCCGGTTCCACTCTTCGTCGAAAGACTGCGCTTCCGATTCGTCAATGTTCTGGAAATCCTGGATGACCTCCTCCTCTCTTGTGTTGTTGTTGTATTTCTTTTTGAGAACATATCCTCTGTCTCTGATGTGGTGACCGACCGCCAACTTCTTCAGACCGCTCTCGGAGTCTTTAAGCGTTCGCCGGGTCTCTTTGATCCCCCCGGGGGCGCGCTGTGTGGAAGAGGTTGCCTGGAAAACCTTAGGAGCCTCATTCCCAACCTTTGAATACGTCATTACTGATGAGGAGCTGAAGGAGTGGATGTTTGGATCTGCGGACATGTTCTCAAAGTTCTGGTGCATCTCCTGAATCCTGTTTCTCATGGAGTTGTCGAACACGCTGAAATTGTTCCAGAACAAGCCGCCATGTTCGTCTCTTAGCGCCACGGATGAGCTAGAATCCTCCGTCATGTCGGGATCGCGGCGATGGCTGCTGTGTTCTTCTCTTAACACAGTGGACGAGCCGGGATGCTCCGCCACGTCCGGAGCGCAGTTGCGTCTGCTGTGTTCATCTTCTAACACAGTGGATGTGCAAGGATGCTCCGCTGTGTCGGGGTCATTGTTTTTATCAGAGGAGCCTTGCGCCAACCGCTCCATGTTTTCCCTGTGAGCCCGGAATGGCTCAGAGAAGAACGGGTCATCTTCAAAATCAGTGAAAAACCTGTGCATTCTTAAACGTTCCGCGGGGGTTTGAAAGTGCAAAGGTACAAACAATGTGTATCCAGATGCGACAGGTGTCCTAGCACAGCTTGGGAGAAATTACCTTATTTAGCCGTTTGCTATGCCCTAGAACAGAGGATTACTTCATCGTCTTCTATTCATCATTTCCAGTGCAATTCTGTTACTGTAATTGGAATCCTTAAAACATGCCTTTGAAGTCTGCTTTTAAATGTGTATACGATGTCATGAAATGACGTGTGACCTCACTTACAGTAATGTCTGTATGCTATCTATTTACCATTAAACACTAACTACTTTATATTTAAATTATGCATAGATTTAGTTTTTCATCGTCTTGTACTTGGCCTGTACATTAATTTAAAAAATTTAAAATAATACAAACATTAGTCTCTAAAGTAACCTTTTTCCAGGGTCCAGGCACCGTTTACCAGTTAGCTCCGCCTACATTCTTTATTAAAGGAAAAGAGCAGCGCTACAAATAACCAGCGTACCTGTGTACTCCATATGTGTGCCTCTGTGTGCTTTTAAAGTTTAGCGTTACTTTAGAGACTTTTTAGCAATCGGGAGTCATGTAAACATGACATCACGCACGTCTTTTTCCAGTCAGTCACCATGGAAACGCGTCATTGATGCTGTTGACGCTGTTAACGTGCCCAAACTATTTAAAATACATCTCATCCTCTATTCAGAAGCAATTCAGAATGTCTGAGAAGCTGTTGATGAGTGTTTGTGAATGTGTGTTTTGGCAGACCGCTGTTCTCGACCTCCCTCCCTGCCTCCCTCCTCCCTACTACCGCCACTAAATCGCTGGATTGAATCATTATCGTGTCATGAACCGATGAACGCGTACCACCAGCTGTGACCAAAACATCTGTGTCAGCATTTGTTAAAAAACCCTGACCCTGCCACTTCCCCTTTCTATTCTCCAAGGGTCAAATGGTGACCCCTTGCCTCCCTAACCTCTGATATGGTTTCCTAGAACAGACAACAGACCTGAGACTTTTTTTTTTTTTTTACCAGTTCATTGTTTGTACTACAGCGAAGCAGGAAGTGCGCATGACATTGTCCCCACGCCTTCTGTGGAACTTGCCAGTACTGTGTGTAGTCTTCCTTAACAATGGAGACTGGAGGACCAGTCTGAAGATGACACCATGGCACCAAGTTTTCCTCTTCCATTACACCTGCTGGGCCTGAGTTGCATGTGCAGCATGTAGTAACCTTTCCAACATATTGGTGAAAAGCTTGGATGTAGAGCAATGTTGTGGAAAAAGGGGCTTGTTGCAAAGAAAAACAGGAAGCAGCTAAGAATACACCCGCATGGGTCATTAGGCCTATCTTGACATGTTTGCACCAAAAAGTCAGAGAGGCTTCCTCCTTTCGTTTTTTCCTGAAACAAAACAAAGAGGGGCGTTTTCTTATGTGGCTTCACAGCTGATCTAGAACAATGTTCTACTCTTTGTTGTTGTTCTTCAGGTGATGTGACAATTGCAAGAACGCTGAGCCGAATGTCCTGGTTCAAATCTCTGGGAGGTTGCCTTGTGACAGTTAGGTTATGATTTAATTAGCAGGACCTTGGATTAGTCATCATAACCCTTAAAAAATCACACAAGTGCTGTACTAAACACATGCTTAATATGTGTAATTTTGTAAAAACACTTTATTGGGCTGATACTGTTATGGTTGATATCCAACATTGTGGTATTGGTATCCATATCGGTTGATGATTAATTTAGTAATCAATTAATAATTGATTTAGTTTATATCATCAGCTGGAATGCACCTGCCTAACATGGTAATTTGTACTTTTAGCTTTATTTTGATCAGTGAATACACCGTTTCGCCACTTACCACATCTCACATTGTTCTCTGCGACAAAAGACTCTGTCGAAGCCGCCTCCCCCCACTTTTCTACATTAAATTGCAGACCCCCCTCCTTTTCCCATCACTATAAGTGCCTCCTTTACCACACAGCTCTGCCTCACCCGCCCCACCTCCGCCCATTTTCACGTCTTCCCGGCCACTCATTTTTTTTTTTCTGTCTCAGGCTGTGAATTGAAAAATCTGCAGCATCCAGAGATGGAGGGGACAGGAAGGAGGATGCTGTAAGGCATGCTAGGCAAGATGCGTTCATGAATGACCTCAATTACACTTTTAAGGGAACATCTAGTCTCTGAAGGTGCAGGACCATGCCTCATTTCAACTATCCCAGGACACGGCGCATGACTAACTACTCGTCTTGTACCCCTGGACACGGGGTTTGAAGGACAGACGAGACACTTGGAGTAAGGAGTGGCAGCAGTGATACAGTCAGAGGACGTGAGGAGTTTTTCTGGAGAGAATGGCCGGAGTAGGCTGGTGTCTCACGGCTGCCCTCAGTTGGGTCAAATTCATGTTCTACTGCATCTTCCCCTTTGGAAAACAAAGGAAAAGCAAGAGCGAGGTACGGCTCACATTTTCAATGTGAAGTATGAATGATGAGGATGTTTTGAGGTGTTTATTCTGGTTTCTCTTTTCCTAATTCCCTCAACAAGACTTGTGCATGTGCAAATGACGGTATTCTTAGCCATGTCAGCTACGTGCCTCTAGAGGAATGGCGATGTCGGTGGTGGATTTGTCTGTTGAATGGTCCGCCACTTTGGTCTAGACTCAACTATCCTAAGTGCCCACTACTCAATTTAGTTCAGATATTAATGGCTCCAAGAGGACGAAACCCAATGACTCTCTGAGGTAATCTGACTTTTCTCCTTGCACCAGCCTCAGCTGTACTTAATGTCTAGTCCTAATTATCACCTATATGTATGCCAATGTTTGGCAAAGATGGTCAAAATGACAAACAATACAATTTCATTTCCTTTTTTGGGGGCGTAAACCAAACTAATTCCCTTTCCTGACTTGACATTGATTGATTTTATCATTAGTGTGATGGACATGGAGCCTCGCCTCATCTTGAAATGCACCAACAGTTCTACATGTGCATTTGCCTCGAGGTCCTGCAGTGTGTTTACTGTAACATCCAGCCAATGAAGGACTGACAGTGACAGACGCAGACACACATGGACACAGGATATTGCCAGTCTGACTTTGTGAAGGTCTGTGCCAGTGAGTGCATCCATTAAACCGACAGATACACAGCAGCTTCCCCTTTATAAGTGAAGGAGAAAGCGTTCTTAGACATTTGCTGTCTGACCGTCTGGTCACAGACACCTTGAGGGTCTTTAACGTCGCATTTACCTTATCCCTTATGTTGTGCATCTTCCTTTGCTGGCACTGATTGATGGTTGCTCTGTCTTGAGGTGGCAGGTGCAGATCTGAAACCACCTAGAAATCGGTTCTTCAGTGAGTACAAAGACTAACTGAACAGTTTCAACGATGTTGACCCTTTGACGTGACCTTTTAAAATCATCGCTTTGTGGACAAAAAACAAGACACTTTAGGATGATGTAGGATCATTGTGAAGTTCAGGAAGCACCTTATTCTGACAAAATGAACCAGTACCAGATGAGAAATGTGAATATCAAGTTCCTGAGTTCTTGTACTGAATGCTTTAAAGTTACAGTATGTGGACGTGCTGTACTGCATACTAATTATGTTTATTTTTCCACATCTTTGAGATGCATAAAGAACTCTGTATCTGGTGTTGTGGAGCCTGTTCTACCTCACTCGCACGCAAAGGCCCCACGTACAGTCGTGTGCTGCAGGGGCGTGATGGTTGCGTCAGTGGGTCAGCGTGTTCTGGTGTTGTGCGGCGTGGTGCTGTGCTCGCTCCTTATTCCTCACAGTGTTACACAGCAGAAAGAGAACAGAGGAAAAAGAAACGTGCACACACATGTGAGTGTTCTGGGAAAGGAGGGGAGGGCCTGGGTCTGTATTGTTTTCAACAGATGGGAGTCATGGGGGTGGGAAAGGGTGTGTGTTTTGGCTGAAATGTGTTCTTCCTCTGTCTGTCAACAGCTGAACTCCCCCTTTAACTAGCAGGTTCTAGGACGTCAGCCAAGACGATAGAACACGCCCCTGTGCTGTTTATACATTCACTCTTGACTTATCTATCCGTGTTTATGGACTCTCTCTATCTATATCTCTATCTATATCTCTATATATCCTCTCTCTTCACATCTGTGTCCACAGATTTATTTACTTGCCTTTCGTCCACTCAGTGGCTCTCCATCGTAGCAGGTCGGCGGCGGCGGCGGCGGCGGCGGAGCTTTGATCGCTTGTTTACCCGTCTTCACTTGTTTCAAGGACAGTGACCTGACGCAGCTTAATCTACTTAATTGTACGAGCGCCTCGCTGTCCAACTCTTGGCTCTGGCTTTCAAAAGAAAGACAGAAATGGTCAAGGTTAAAGAGGTACTAAAACAAAATCCTACCAGTGATCTGATTAGTCTTGGAAATATGCCCACCCTCCATTACTTCTGCAGGCCCTCCTTCATGTAATAATAGGATAATAAGTGTGCTGTGAGCAAATATGTCCATGAGCTTGGACACAGTTTGTTTAGCGACCACCAGTGGGCGCCGCCACAGCACTTTTTGCATGAATGTTAATCTGAAAGGAGATCTTGTGAGTCTGTTATCAGTTGTTGAGTCAGTTAGTCCTGGATCACCTTGACTTTGGCGACATGTGATATGCAGTCACATCAGCGATGACAAATACTGCAAATTCTGTTTTTGCACTGATCCGTCTGCTCCGTTTTGTTGCCAAAAGTTGCCAAAAGATTGCATGTAAACAACATGGTTATGATGTCTTTGTCAGCTCTTTGTGTTCCCTGCACATTAGATCCTGATGCTAAACATAGGAGCTGTTATTCTTATCGAAAATAAATAACACATCATTCACTGTGACACCAGAGTGTTTTGACAGGGACACTGGACAAAGTGACTTGATGCAAGAACACAGTGTACACAGCTTTAATTTTAGCACAAATTAATCTTTGCTGGGCAGCGCTCGCATGCAAGTGACTTGCGTTCTCAAATAACAAGAGTTGTTTAGAGTGAAATTTAAAAAGATGGTTAAAAGCTACACCTGCTTAACTCTACGATGTCTTAATAATCTTTTTTTTATCTCACTCTCCCCACACCAAGGTCCATCAGCGATTTTAGCTTGCAGGTGCACAGGAGCTGTAGGTACAATTCAACAACAGTCTTCTGTCTAGCACCAACGAGAATGACAAAGTTATTGATTAACAGGTGAACATGGTGGGGCATTTATCTGCTAAAGAGCTAAATGTTTCCCTAAAGAGCCGCTAGAACGAAGAACGTGGTTAAAAATACAACAGTGGAAACTTTAAATCACCCTGCAATGATTTTTCACAGTTTGGGTCATGGGTTATGGTTAGGATCGGAGCCTGGGGTCGTGTAAATATTGTATACCGACTGTCACAGGACACAGGAATATGAATCCACAGTGTAAATTCCACCTTCTGTGGGTCTCTGGAAGTGACTGATCCGTACTGTTTATCCTTTGAGGGTCACGGGGGGAGGTGCAGTAATTCTCAGCTGATTCTCCATTATTACCTTATGGTTTAGTGTTTATTTGTTCAGTTTTTCAATCTTTTTAAGTCCACAGAGTGGTGGCAAACCCTGGACAGCTCACCAGCCTCATTTTCTTAAAGTTACATTTGAGGCTTCAGGGTTTCAGCTTCCCCAAAGTGGCCAAAATCAGTTTAGACAAGTACAGAGATAAATAACACATTTTCAGAATGCATCTCCACCTGGTCCGTATTTGTGGACGCTCTGTGAGGGAGCCGGTTATGTATGGTCACACACACACACACATTCGCTTCGCCACAGACTCAACTATTGATTCGCTTATGAAAACCCTTCAGTGCATCGATCATCGAGTCAAAGATAGAAGTAGATGTAAAAGAAAAACGAAGAGTTGTAAGAGCAGTGGATAAAGCAGTTATAGGCAACACAGATGTAATGGCCGATTAAAAAAAAAAAAAAAAGATGTTCTTTACTCTCACTATTTGTTAAGTACAGAGCTAAAATACTGTATGGATGATGGCTTTGGTCTGCTTCTGATCTCGTGTCCCCTGAAGCCATTAGAATAAAAAATGCGGAAATAAATGAGGAAATATTGTTTCAGATAAGTATCTGTGTGTGTTTGTGTGTGGTTGGGTGGGGGTGGGAGAATTAAGTCTGAATGTTTTCTCTCTAACTTTGTCTCCTTTAGTAATTTTGTCTCTGTTAGGGTGCAGGAAATACCAGGGGATTAATCCTCTGTGCCACTGGGGTGAGTCTGTTTGTGTGTCTGGGTCTGTGTGTGGCTGGGTTTGTGTATTTATACAGTGTGTTTGTGTATATGTGTGTGTAAAAGAGAGAGAGAGCAAGAGTTGGACGGTTGAGGACCTGGACGAGTTTCTGTTCCAAAACTGTGTGTGTGTTTACAGGTGTGTGTAGAGCACAACTGGGTTGTGGTCATATTTGTGTGTGTGTTTTGAGGTTTGCATCATTGGTGCAAAAGTGTCAGTGTGAAAGCGTGAGAGTGAGAAACTAAAAGAGGATAGAGTCACGCATGGGGCCACCATAGCCACTGATGAGCAGTGAGAACTTAATGAAGCAGTGTTTGCTTCCTGGCCCCTCTGTGTTCTTTCTCCTTAGTGAGGGGTTAAGATGAGGGGAAGGTGTGTGTGTGTGTGTGGGGCCCACTACTACTCAGAGGTTGATCCTTTAGGACTGCTTTTATTTCTTTTGTTTGACAAGGAAAACGCGTTTTACGAGGCCAAGAGAGGGATTAATATGGCAACGGGGTAAGTGTTGAGTTTGTGACTGAATGCAGGAGATGGATTATGCAGAGTTTTACGGAAATTACTTTTCAGGTTAATACAATTAAAATTGCAAACCAGCAAAGTCTGAGATAATGGACAACGTCCATGAGGACCTTTGAGGAGGTTGCCCCCTTTATATGCTACACTTTTTCACACATTTGCTGAACTGAAGTCCGGATGTTTTCCACAAAATTGTCTAGAAAGGATGTTAATCAAAAACGCAGAAGTCTGCAAAAGACATTTTCCAGAATCTGAATGAGCCCATGTGAGAACACATCAGGAAAGGCTCTGGATAATTCAAGGCGAGTATGAGTATCCTCCTGATTCCTTCAAGCTCGGGCCAGGCTCCTCTGCTCACCTGGACGTTCTGGACATTTTCTTTCCTGCTTTTGTAAGATTGTCTTACCCAGAAAATGGCCGTGTCTGATTTCTCTGGACATTTTTTCCTGAGTTGAAAGAATGAGCTGCCTGGTGGATGGTGCCCACACTGAAGCCTGGTCAATGTCACCACACAGACCTCGAACAACATCCAACCATCACCAAAAATGAGATCGGTTTGTTCTATTTTCTAAAATTCAACTCTGGGGCCATCGTATCCTAATCGTCTTAGCCATAGAGCTTGCCCTGTGCATTCCTCCCACAGTTCAAAAACATGCAATATGGGGATTAGGTGAATTGGACACTCTAAATTGAATGTGTGAGTGTGGATGTTTGTTTGTCTCTATGTCAGCTAAGATTGATACACCTCACCCCAGCGACCCTCATGAGGAGGATAAAGCAGTAGAAGATGGATGTATGTACATACCACCATGTTTTTACAGCAGCCCAAATAGTTACACAAGCCAAAGTCTAGTGTAATTCCCTTGGGCACATGGGAAAGTGAGTCCGTCAAGTGTTAAAATCTGCAGTCTCACCATTAGATGGCACAAATTTGTACAAGCTAAAAGTAATAAAAAAAAAGAAAATTGTCAAAGAAGTCTGAATAGCAGGTGTTTTCTTTGAATAGTGTTTTCCAGGATGAGGGAAAAGTGCCAGTGGACATTCATCTCAAGGGCAAAAACAGGGGGGAGACAGAGTTTATGAAATATTAAAATGTGCTCAGTACAGAAATAAACAGGGAAACTGAGCATGAGAGAGAGAGATGGCAGATGGGGGGGGAGGTGAAGTGAAGTGTGGTGGATGCTGAGGGGTAAGAACAGGGGAGGAGGGGGCTGGGATGAATGAATGAAATTAAGAGGGGTGAGACTTGGTGGGTGCATAGAGGGAGGAAGAGATGGGATGAGAGTGAGAGGAGGGGCGAAATAAGATGGATAATAAGTGGAGTATCCCCTCCCCCTGTGCTCCTGTGAAGAGGTGGGGGCAGCCTGACCCCCATCCCTCCCAAAGCTTTGTGAAACTTTACTTGGCAGAGGGGAAAGAGAGGCAGAGTGAGCTGAGAGAGAGCGAGAGAGAGAGAGGCAGTCCGGATCCAATTTAGGTTGAGAGGAGAGACGTAGGAGGAGGAGGAGGAGGAGACAGCGAGTCAGAGCGTGAAGTAAGAAGGAGAACTCAGGAGGTGAAATAGAGTCGAGGACAGTCATGGCTTTGCAACGTCTGGCAGTTTGTCTCGTGCCTGGATTAGACTTGAGGAAGCCGACTGGTCTGTAGCAGCAGCAGCAGCATCACTTGCGTCCATCACCATGCCGTCCGTCTCCCTCAGCTTGCCAGCAGCCCTGGCTGGACCTGCGCGCACCTGGGTCTGCCTGTCCTGCATGTTCTGGGTGAGAACACTTTTCTACCTGGACTTTTCCACCAGGGGGGTCATGTGCGATTTGTCTTTGTCATCACTTGGGACGACTGTAGCAGAACTCCTCAGACATTACATGATATACTGCATGCCACAGTTGAATCATGAGTGTGTTGAGTGGATGCGTTGAGTGTTGACTTGGCCACAGGATGCAATTAGCTAAACTGCTTTTGTTGTGATTGTTTTTTGTTCCATTGGGATAGAGAACTGGCACTGGAACACTCTGATCAAATCAAGCTGGTCCAAGGATCAGTTGGGTGGTCTTGTCTGTCGGGGGGTTGGGCAGAGGGGTTGAGACCCGGGCTGTGGGGTTGGGGTGGAGGGGGTTACTTGGCATAGGGACACATTTTCATGAGGAGGATATTATTGTGCAGAATTTACTTCTTTAGCTTCTTTCTCACCCTCGCTCACTCACTCCCCCTGCGTCCCGTTCGGTCTCACTCTAGGTGGTTGGGACACTCGGCTCTTTTCTGCTTTCTCTTGTATAATTCAATCTGCTGCGCATTCCCGCTCACAGTGAGGGGCTGTTTGTGCACTTGTGTTAGAACTCTGTGTATGTGTGTGCGTCTATGCTCAAAGCACTGCAAGAGCACCGTCCCTACATTTATCTCCCAACCACAGTGAGTGCTTTTACTAATTTGTGTTGATATGAAAGAACATTCCAGGCTCAAACACATACAGCAGCGCACGCTGCTTCTCCTCCTCTCCAGCTTGAATCGAGGATGAAAGAGCGAGGCTGAATAGACCATTGAGATCCATCCTTCCTCATTCTGCAAGCGCTCCTTTGGGACATGACTTCAAAACCAGTGGCGGAGCTGGAGTTCTCGGCGAAGAGACTGGATAATCTTACACAGCTCTTCATCAGTTAATTACCATTCTTTCTTTTGAGGAGCGGGAGCAGCGAGGTGAAAGGGGGGGGTGGGGGGTGGGCGGCTGTAAAAGAATCTCATCTCAAAGCCCCCCAGCTAAGCTGTGGGTCACTGATTGACTGCATCAGGACACTGTATGACAAAGCGATCTCATTGATGAGCACGGGGTTCAATCTGTGCACCTCTGTTAACAGTGGGCTCTAAAACCCGCCTTAATGTGGCCGCAGTGTATTTCAGTTGAATTGAACTTAATTGTCGTGATGCCAGACATTGTAAAAGTAGAGCAGAGTGAAAGAGCACTGCACAATATATTGTAAATTTACCGTCATCTTAATGTCGACATATTGCAAAGGCGGCTTGAACTGTGATAAATGAGCTTGTTCTTTGTAGCTCATTGTTTTTGCTTTGTTTTTATTTTATTTTAGCATTTTCTAGCACTATGGCAGCAGCTAAGTGGGTATAAGTTGCAATGTGAGACATAGTAGTTGGATTAAAATGAGTATTTTCACATTTATTTCAACTGTAACTGGTCAGTTTTTTTTTTTGTTTTTTTTAAAGGGTTTTTCATTTGAATTCGTGGAAAATGTTTGTTTAATTCTTTACTATGAAAACCACCTAGAAATAGAAATAATAAATTCACAGTTCGAGTCCTAAGCATCTTATACTACTATTTTTGAACTTCTGCGTGACACACTGAAAAGAAAACATCTGTTGATCATTATATTGACATTCTACCAACAATATGACATAAAATTGACACATTTTATTGTCCGTTTAGTGTCTACTTTGAATATAAATACATGGAAAACAAATATTGTGTATAGCTGTACTTGGGAAGGACAGATTATCTCTAAATAAAAACCCCGGGATGTTTTAAAGTCATCATACCGGGGGTGTAGGGAGATAATTATGCGAGTGAGAACCAGAGTTTGGGTTAACCCTAACCCTAATGAGTCAGGCTGACCATAATGCTGAGTTCACACCAAATACAAAGTGACATTCGCACTGATAGAGACATGAACGATTGATATTTATCCACCCAGATGGTCGTTTTTCTGCAAAACACTTTCATACCACAGTGATGTGTTTATGGTATGGACTTACTGCAACTGGGAAAGTAAGTACAGCTGGAATAACTGTAACATAGCAGTGAAAGGATAGGAAGACAGATGGAAAGAGAGGGAGCATGTGAGGGTGAGTGAGTAGGTACAGAAGCAGGAAACGGACCGTCTTCACCGAACCAGACAAGATCTATTTCTTAGCCTGGCCTCGTATAAGGAGGGATTTCTCTTGTCAGAGCAGGACGGTCTTTGGATAAATAGAGAATACATTTTTTCCCCCCAGCTTAGAGAAAAAAATAAAATGCTATAATACAGTATAGGAGATGACAGGAACAACATGAAAGACAAAGGAAATGGACAAAAGATGTGCTGGGTGAGATCAGAGGGCAGAGTAAAGTAGCAGTGGAACCACAAGGCCTTGAAAGACCTTCGAAGTGCTGAGCCTCCACTAAACACTGTGAATAATTAATGAATATGAAAATAGGTTTTTTGGGGGGAGTTTTATCAAGTTTCACAAAAAAAATCGAATGTCGTTCACTAAGCAACTGCTGTGACCACAGACTATGACTAAATACTGACTAAATCTGCAGTATGTTTTCATTTTAGCTGCATCTTCTTCTGCTTTTAGTTTGAAAACCGCGCAGTGTTTTTGTCTCTATGGTCAGAAACTGAGGCTTTTGAAAACTGTTTATGCAGTTACTACCCTCACCTTCTTTCTGATTGGCTCTTCTATCACCGTAATTTCTAACTATGAACACTTCACCTTCAGTTTCACCCTGTCTCTTACTACTATCACTACTACAATTACTAATTTCTTACATTTCTTACATTCCCAAGCATCTACGTTACTCATTACTACAAAATAAAAGTTGAGTTGGTGACGTAATGCCCGCTTGTTCTCGCTAGTTGTTTTTAGCGGCACCAGCTGTTAGCCGATCAACCAATACTTTTACTTCGAATACTTAAGTACATTTTATATCAGAAAATTACTTTTGATACTTCAATACAGTAAATGTCGGGTACTTTAAGGTACTTTTACTCAAGTATTATTCTAAAAGGTGACTTTGACTTCTACCAATGTCATTTTCTGGTAAGACACGTGTACTTTTGCTCAATGATCGCTTTCAAGTACTTTCTACAAGACTGAAAAGATGCATTGCACGCCAGCGTACATGTATCTCTCTATCGTTTGTTGTGGCACAGCTGTGTCAGTGTGTATTGATCCTTATCTAATCCTTCAGTCGCCCCAGCGTTCAAAGAAGTCCTTTCGTATAATCAATATCCATTAACTTGGTCCATTTAGGGATTTTGAAAAGCATTGCTCAGGGGAAATTGTGTCATCTTAGCAATGTAATTGTCATCGTCATCTTTAGCTGCGTACGCCTTGTCTTTATTTCTCATATCACTTGCTTATTTCCACTTACGTTTCCCCCCCCCCGATCTCTTAGCTAGTTTGATTCTTCCACCATCTGAGCAGCTGAGGTCACCTTTGATTTAAGGAACACGGTGCACATGTGGGGGCCCTCCCCTTTGAAATACGTTCCGATTTTCTGTAATTGTAACATCTGGGTTTTCAGTCTAATGGATTTGCCGTGCAGTGTGTGTGTGTGTGTTTCTGGCTTGACGCTCTCACACACACTTGTTGCCATCCCGAAGTCTCCGGGCCACTTTCATCTTTGTGTCACTCCGTGCGTGTATTCCCTTGATGGTGACTTGGTTGAAAAATCTCGAACAACGAAGGGAAGTTTGAACCCTTGCTCAGTTGATTTATGGGCGATGTTGAGCTTTGTGTAGTGACCTCCCCCTTCCCTCAGGAGACCCCCAGCCTTGTGCATGCTTCACTGAACACATTGGCTTTAAACCTCCCATGGCCTTCTGCGTTTCCCCCTGTGGGAATTTCAGGATTCCTGAAATTTGAACTCCTACTTAACCACAGATGAAATAAATCTAAATGTTGTACTTCACATTGACGCCTTCTGTAATTTCTCCTCTGTTAATTAATTGGGTGGTGATTGTCATCCCTAATGTTTTCCAATCTGTTGTTGGAGTTATAGGAATATTATTGCAAGATCTCAGTGTCCTTCAGACCTTTGTGTATAATTTAAAGTAGTATTACTTCACTACGTCTCTGAAATGACTTCATGTTTCCACTGTGGCCGTCCAAACTCAGCACTTCATGCGCTTACTTCTGTCACAGATCGTCTTGAGTCTTGAATCGTCCGCATTTTTAGAAATGGAAACCAAATAGCCCGCTCAATGTACACAGATTATTTGTTTTTTAAAGCATAATTTCTCCTTTGTTCGAAACATGTTCTCGAACATATATAAATCAGCCCCTGCTGCGCTCACATTTTCCTTCCTTGACGTGCTGCAGAACGTGGTTAATAAATTCACACAGGTGACCTCTCTCAAGGAAATGCTTGTTAGACACTTGAGGACAAGGAGGGTCAGAGGTCACCGTGGGAGAAGTGAAACCCCCTGAGAGGACTGGCCTCAGCTCAGGCGTGACTCGTGGAGTGTGGGGACGTGTCTGGACCTGGTCGTAATTAAGCTTTGACAGCCAACAGGAAACTGAGGCCCCCGCCCCCCCAACACTGGAGACGCAGCATTACAAAAAACCCTGCACCTTTGCTATTAATAATATTAATGAGATGGTAGTTTTGAAGCACGTGTCCTCACAATGGAGCGTTCTGTCTTACCACCAGGCTTTTTATTACTAATACTTCTTTATTACCGCAGATATTTTGTGTGAGTTGAGTTTCAACTTGAACTTGATGTTAGAAGATGCGAAGATGTCATCTATTTTCCAGGAAGATGCAAAATAGGCAGATAAGATAATCTATAAAGGAAGGTAGAACATATAAACACATAAACACATAAACTTTATTTTAGTACAATGTTTGAATCGCTTTTGCTTACATTTTATCAGAAGGTGGAAAGACCTTTAGACCTTTAGTTTCGGAACAGCTCCGTCCAACAATAAAGACTTAAATAGGGCTAAAAATGGAAGAAACCCCAGAAAGAGCCACAGAGATGACATCCCTCTTCCAGGATTAGCCGACCTACACGTGGTGTAGATGTGATACAGATGTGGTGTATACACAATCATGACAATAATGATGATGGAAAAACACTGATCTAGAACATCATCGCAGCTGGAAACTGCTGCAGATGAGCTGCATATACAAATTTCACTGGATTAAGGTTGCTGTCACTGAAATCCTTTGTTAGTCTTTGTTTGCTCACTGACCCGAGTCTCGAAAGGCTCCGACAGTAAATCTCGGAGAAGCTTTTCCAGTATCCCACAAAGAGGCTGGTCCTCTCTGTTTTCGTGAGGTTATGCTGTTTTGTCAAGGATGGACTTGAGCTGCTCTCAGAGGTCACTTCGCAGGTTCTCTTGCCAGCTCACTGCCAGTATCATCTCTGCTTAATGTCTGAGTCAGCTCACGTGAGACTGCAGCAGGAGAATTCTCCGGACATTACCACGAGATGGGAGAAGGATTATCCTCATCATCATCATCATCATTACCATCTGACATTGGATGCCTCACTAACTCAGTGTTAGAGCGAGGTTGTGGATTAGATTCTGGAGTCTGGACTTGTGCTTATTTTAACCATAAAAGGAACAGAAAGTGTCCTGTAACTTTTTTTTGTAACATTTTTCCAGAATAGTGTTCAATATCTGGCATTTGTTTACAATTTACTGCATGTTAAAGTAGTGTTTTAATTTAAAAGGAAGAAAACCCAAAAGTTTTATTTAGAAAAAAAACGGTGTAGATTTGGTTAAATTTGAAATTTGAACAGTATAACACATATTTAAAATAAAACTTGCTTGATTCTTTGTCTCAATGTCCAAAAACAGGCCAAATAAGGCAAACAGAGATGGTAGACTTCCCCCCATTCACGCAACAAGCCTCTGGCGGCCTCTGTTGGTCATATTGGCAAGTGCAAGTGTGGAAGCACAAACAGATAGACAGACATAGCCACTTAAAACAATACTTTCCACTCCGTGGGAGTGAAATTACTGTAATAAACACACGTTGGCTTTGACGTGCAAGGCCTCAGCTTTCAGAAACACTATCGGAACATTTCCGATAGCACAAACTGTCGTGTAATTACGGTAATTCCAAGTCTGCGATGCGCTCTGTGGAATCATTTGGAATAAACATCCTTAAAGGCTTCATCAACATCCAGTTTCTATCATGTAGCTGCTGTGGCCACAGTCCAGCAAAGGTTACCTGGACTTGCTTTAAAGGTCCAAAAAAAACCTTGGCTCCGAGTCTGCGGCAAGTTTCACAACCATTAAAGGTTTAATATCTTGTTTATCAACCGCATGCTTAGTACTGGAATCCACCTTATATGGCTGTGCTCGGTTTCCTCATGTGTGCAAACACAATCATCACACTGCTTAAGCTGGAGCGCTCCTTACATGTACATGGAGACTTAAACCTGGTGTTTTTCTTCATTGCCAGAACAGAACAAAGCAGCCAAGTCAAACACTGATCTAACCTGGGAAACTTTATCACTTCATTAACTCTCGGGCCAAAACTTGATCACTTGGGTTAGTGAGTATAAGAGTTCTGACATCCGTGGAGATTGAGAGTTGAAACTTTGGCTTTAAGTCTTTATTTCTTGACGTCGCCAGCAGCTGTACAGTCTGGTTTGTTTAAGGAGATGCCTTAAGGAGGCCCTTCACCAAACGCGACGCCGAGAGCCGGTTCACGCCGCGATAACCTCGAACCCTGGATGTGATCTGAGGCCTCCTGTGGATTCGCGTGCATTCAAGTGTGAGGCTAAATAATCCTTATTGGATGTGGCGCTGACGGCGTCGTGCTGTGTGCATTTATCCAAAAAGGGATTTGAATGCATGATTTTTTTTAGTTTCTACCAGTTGAACTCATGTAAGTTGACTGTGCTTGAGTGTCACAAGTCATTTGTTTGATTCATTCGATTTTTTTCTTCTTGTTTTATGTGTTCTTAGGCCGACGTCCAGGAAAGATTTTTATCTCGTTTGGAAGAACAAAAGACGCACTTGACTGTAAATTATGAGATCTTATCGTACGAAACAAAATCCTCTAAACACATATCATCCTCAATATTGTTAGAGAACACTCTCTGGTGATATATTATTTGTTTCATCAGTCAGGACCCGAGGCCTCTGCCAACCTACTTTGATATGGAACACATGCTTTTCTTCCCCCTTGGCAGTGCTCATAGATGATGAAGTTTGGATTTCTTTGATTAGGCCTCTGTTGGCTATAGGAGCATCTGTCTTTTGCTTTTGTTTGCGACTCATCGTCATCTTTCTTCCACATGTTTGGTTTTACTGTCGCAGGCTGCTGTATCACACAATACAGTGGTGAAGAAGTTCAGATCTTTGTTTCCTGAAACAGAGAGAGAGAGTGTGAGTGTCGCGGTGTGCCATTTGGAGAGTTTCACTTAAAACAAACGAGACAGCACATTTATGAGATGTCACTGTGGATTTGTTGCGAGATTTTCAAAAAGCACGTACCTGAATCCAGGCCATGTAACGACAGCTTCCTTGTGTTGCAACAATAAAAGACAATTTATTTAACTCTGAGACAGTAAATAACAAGAAGAAGCAGATACATGAAGATTAGCTGAAGTAGTCCAGCTTGCAAGTGTTGCATTGTAATCGGACTCTTGGCTCAAATGTGACTTAGAGCCGTTGCAGTTGTGTTCTCTCTGAAAAAGCAGATGCTCACAGTAAAAAAAAAAAGTAGAAAATACATGAGCAAGCAGAAGAGCACAAGCAGAATTAAACATTTCTTTATGACTGCACAGAAAGTCGAGGAAAGGATGTGGGCGGAAATGGTTCTTGTTAGTCACTGAGAGAAAGAGACCGAGACACAAAACCGCTGGTAAATCTCGATCAGAACACACGATGAAGCTGTTAGAGTTCCCATGTACTGGTGAAATGATGGGAAGATGCAAATTTGGTGATCATTCTTGTGCAAAAATGATAAAATCTTGGCCTTTTCCTTGCCTCCCGTTATGGTTTGGATGTGTATATGGCTGCCAGTTGAGCTGGCACACTGCGCATTTGACTGGATAAATTAGAGATTCAGCCACTTTATTGCCATTGTGCACACACTTCAGATTTCTGCATTTTCAGTTCTGTGTTATATATTAAATACTGTCTTTATAATGCTGTTTTGCAGGCCTGAGTTTGGTTTTAACTAGTGCTGGGCCGTTAACGGCGTCAACGGCGTTAACTGGTAAACGGTATCGGACACACAAGTCTTTTTTGGTCAGGTGTCATGGGAACGCATCGTGCATTAATGCGCGTTAATGTTGACGCCGTTAACGCCATTAACATGCCCAAGTTTTAACACCTGGCTTGTGCATGTAGGAGACTTTGCATGACTTTGAATTGCTGCAGAAAAGCCCCCTGTTTTTGCATTTTGGAGTTATTATTGGCACAAAGTTTCAGGGAGTTTGGAAAAAAAGTCTTCAGGTGACTTTTTGCCGTTTTCGTACGTCAGTGCACGTCCAAATGTCTACCATCTCCACTGCTCCCCCTTTCTCTCTTTCATTCCAAGTCCCAAATCCTTACAAACAAGATAAGATGACCACTCTTTGATCCCTCACAGTGGCTCTGATGGTCTGAGAAAAAAAAAAAGAAGAAGGGATATTTATTCCCCCTCTTCACTTCTGGATGACTGAGTAATTTCCTCCCCGGGATCTACCTCACTGAGATGAAATGCATGTCAAGAGTGGACTTAGAGAGAGAAAGAGAGGAAGGGAGGGGGGGGGTGGTGGGTTGGACGAAGGAGAGACTGGAATGCCTGGGGTGCATTTTCCCCCAAAATGAAAAGCAGGTGACTGTTCATTGTAGGGATGTTTGGTGAGTGGGAACTGGAGAGCGGAAGAAATGGGAGGAAGCAAAGATCGAGGAAAGAAAAAACCTCTTTTCTTCTTTCGGGTATTTTCTGCACTTGTTCTTTAGTGCGGCTGCTTACAATTAAGGGATTCACAGTCACTTCTTCAGCTGTTGATTGTTGTAACATGTCATTCAGGAGAAGTCGGTTAAATACCTAATTGGAAGCAGGCCTACAGTATTCTTTTCTTCTTCTTTCTTGAGTCTGCTCCGCATTTGTGCTGGATAAGATATCTGGAAAAAAATTTTGCTCGAGGAATTCTGATATTAAGCTGCCGCTGAGAGGCGTCGGAGGCTTGCTGTGTGTTACAGTGACCCAAATATTTCTGTTGCGATATGATCGAGACACGATATTAGCCCCCGTGTTCTTTTCAACAACGTGTGTGTGTTTTTAAATAAACTCAAAGCCACAGGTGGTGAGATTGTGATTTAACATATTTTTCAAGATATTTTTGCAAGTGAAGCAGATAGAAATCACATCACACGATGTCATATGTGTGACATTATGAAATACCAAAGTCAAAAATAACATTTTCGAGATTTCTCTGCATTCTGTACTAAAGACATAACCTTCATTTGTTTTCTTTATACGATAAGAAAGAATTAAGAATTATCATAACAAGGTGAATTATAACAATATAATGTCAGAAATGACATCATATATCGTTGTGATTCAAAACCTTTGCAATAATATTAGAGACACAATCTAGACCAATTTCACTTGGCAGATTTTTTGTTTTATGCCATTAAATTAAATTAAATCCGTTTTTCATCCCAGAAAATTGTGAAAAATAATGTCTTTCAAATGTCTTGTCCAAAAAACATATATTTTGAATTTACTGTCATAGAAGAGCAAAGGTACCAGAAAGTATTTACATTTAAGATTTAGGAGAAAAGCCTGGTAAGAAAGTGGGGGAAAGTATGGGGAGAGTACGGAGGTCAGGCCAAGTGGACGAAGACGAGTGGAGAGGGGTCAAAGGTCGGCTTGCCTTTGTTGGCTCCTGTTTGGCTGATGAGAAAGATGAAGAATAGCTGCCTTACATGCAAAACTGCCCAATGGGAAGGAGAATGTAGGACAGAACAGCAGAAGAGCGGTTGAAGTTTAAAATAAAAGGAATATTATAATGTGAGAATTTGAGTTTCTCAGGTAACATTCTGTGCACACTAGAGCAGTGTTTGCCAAACTTTAAATATCGGGAACCACTTTAGTATACACACATAGTCTCAGATGGAGACATGTAGTTGTCACCCCCACTATATCTTGTTAATCTGTCCATCCATGCATATACGGTGTCCCATACGAGACGACTGTGGCTGCGTCTGTGGGAGATTAACCCAGTTGTCTGTAAACCGTAGAGGTTCCATTTCGTCCTCTGACCTCCAGCACGAAGAACAATAGCGTCTGCTTGTGGGGGACAATGACACGGTCGCATGCAGTGTATACACTGAACAAAAATATATAAACGCAACACTTTTGTTTTTGTTCCGATTTTTCACGAGCTGAACTCAAAGATCGGAAACATTTTCTATGTATACAATAGAACCATTTCTCTCGAGATAATCCATCCCACCTCACAGGTGTGGCATATCAAGATGCTGATTCGACAGCATGAATATTGCACAGGAGTGTCTTAGTTGGATGGAACCAGTCGTTTTAACAGCAGCCATCGTCATTGACAGGTCATAGTTGGAAAGTTGCAGGTGTTCACCATCAACTGTTGGACTAAAACATCTTATCCTGTCGTTTCCTGGATTGTTTTTACAATCTTGTGTCTCCTGTTGTTGGAAAGTAAATCCAAAATCTCTTCCTTAAACATGGATACACATAAAGAAGCCCATAGAGAATTGAGAAATGGTTAGGATGATACAAGAGCTGGCGAGAGGAACATGTGTGGTTGGTTGCCGCGGAGACGAGCGAAACCTTCCGCTGGAGCAAGAATTGGAAAAAGTTGTGCGCGGCTCCGAGGTGCAGTGTGAGGTTTTGTGCTTTCCACTTGCGATTTGGAATTGTGCGAGCGCACGTGTGCGAGGTCATGCCCAAACGTCGGCGTAATCAGAGGTGATGTCATCTGATGTGTTCATGTGTCTATGTTGAGCCTCTTCCCGCATGAGTCACACACAGTTGAGGGGAGTAGTTTTGCTTTCTAAGGTTAAAGAGAAAAGCAGTGTTTTCGGTTACCTTATTCGGCTGGAATGTCTTCAGCGTCTGGAAGGGCTTATACGTTGCGTATAAGTATAACATTACACACACACATACTGAAGCTGCCTGGTGTGATTTAAAAAAAAAAGCATCCTTTTGAAGTTCGACAGTATTTGACACGTCACGTCTTTAAATGGATAACAATGTAAATAAGGGATACATAACTGGACACATTTGTTGTTTTAAGGCCCGTCTCTTTCCTGTATCCTCTGTTTCTTTAGCTATGCCTTGCTGTGTTCTAACATCCATGTGCAGTGTTATGCTGCACCTGATTGAGGCAGGTGTGTAAAAATCTAATTTAAACATGATCTTATTGTACTGTATCGGCAAAAACCTTTCAAAGAAGGAGCGATTTACACTCATTGTCCACTACTTCATCCTCCACATCAGGCCCGCGGGGAGTTGGGGCCAATCCCAACTTATATAGGGCGAAAGGCAGAGAGACGAAGAAGCTATAAGGGTTCCTTCTACAAGGGCTGAGGTTCTACCTGGAACCATTTGCTTCTGAAAGCAAAAAAACCCTTTCCCGAAGAAAGTGTTTTTCAAGGGTTCTTGGTAACACTAATAGTTCTACGACATTTTGATCCAGTTAACCCTTTAAAACCCATTTCCTGAATAAAGGGTTTTAAAAGGGTTCTTGGTGGAACCCTCCCAAAGGGTTCCAGGTGGAACCTTTATAAAAAGGTCCTACCTGGAACCAAAAAGGGACAAGTCGAAGAACCGTATATGGTTCTACTTGGCACACATTTCTAAGAGTGTACCCTCAGTTTAGAGCGTCCATTTTTACCTCTGCCTGTTTTTATACTGTGGGAGGAAACCTGAAAACCAGGGGAAAACCCATGTTCACAAAGGGAGAAGATGCAAACTCCGTTTAGAAAGTCACTTGGGTCGTGAACCTGGGTCAAGGCAAGCCACTACGGCTTAAATTGATGATTGAAAAGTAAAAATTGGCTAAAAATTGACTGAAAATTGGAGACTTTTCACTAAATTAGGATGGAATTTGTCAAAGTATGTGTGTGTGCGTGTATCTCTGCACATTCTTATGCAGAGTGCCTGTTGCGCCCGCGTTTGCTAATGAGTGTGAGGAAGAGATTATGCGTGCGCCTCTTAGGGAAAGGGAGTCTTGTTCCCAGGAGCTGCTCGATCCTGAACAGTGTGTGTGTGTGTGTGTGTGAGAGTCCACTCTGACCTCAGCTAACGGGGGTCCGTGTTGCCTGTCTGAAACCATTTCCTCTCTTTGTGGCTCATTTGAGAGCGAGTCGAGGGTGTGACGCGGGTGTGCGAGGGACTGACGAGCTGCGACAGGACGCTCGCTCGCGTCTCCCGTGAGCCTGAAACTCCTCATTTTCTCTGCTCCCCACAACACATAGCTCTCTTCATCACCCACCGTCTCCCCAAGCGACTCACCCTCACACAGCAGCCACCCCCCCGACCCCCCCCTGAACAATAAACAAACTGTGAGTGCGAGTGCATTGCTAATGATCGGAAACAATTAAGTCCTCACAAAAGGGAGCTGTCCCGCTGCATCGCTCGGTGCCGTATTTACATATAGTCTTTTGGAGGTTAAACGACTGCGGCTGGATTTCTGGTGAGGGCAAGAGGACTGAAATAGACACTGCCTGCTGAAGCTGAAGAGAACTTTTCATGTTTATGGCCTCTCCAGCCAGGATAGCAGCCATCCTGATGGGAAAGAAATTAAGCCTCACCCAGCAGCTTTGATGTGCCGTATCTCCCCCCAGTACTGATGCCCAAACCCAGGGTTTTAGAGCAGAGCGTGTGGTTAGAATAACGCTTATGAAAAACACAGATTGCAAATGTACATGTGTTGCTATTGTGGGACTGTCCTTCCACCCACTAAATCATTATAGGGTCTAAAGTAGAGCTCTAATCGACTAATAATTCATTAGTCTTTGCAGGCCCAGTTTCTAAAGTCATCTTCTTAAGTAGTTCAGGCAAAGTTCTCACCAGGAGGAGTGGTATGTCACATACGCGAGCGTGAGATGTCTGTCAATCAGCGCGCCACAACAAATGGTTGATGGTCAGGATTATTTTCTTCGCCCTAATTAGGTGCTTTTTTGTGTTTGTAAACCTCACCACAGGTTACTCGCTGTGCCCAAACACAACCACAGTCATTACCAAGAAATCATCATCATTACCACAAGTGGTTAGAACACTGTCACACATATTTGTAATGTAACTGTGGTGCAGAAACGACCCTGGAGCATGAATTAAAAAAAATAAACCCCATTCCTGGTCACTTTAATTTACCGCAGTGAAAATCCCCTAATATGCGAATCCGCCGAAGTCAGCTTGTTTACTCGTATCTTCTGTGTGTGTCGGAGTTCTTTGTGTTGATTATAGACGGATTTGATGAAGTCGTCGATGTAAGGAGGCGATCAGTGCGTTAGTCGAAAGCGATTAATCCAGTATTTTTTTGTCAGAAAATGCCAATCGGTGTTCACTAAACCTGGAAATCACCATGTTCTCAAGTGTCTTTTTCAGTTTTAATGATTTTTTTTGGCAAAGGGAGCAAAGAAAGCACAAAATATTCACATTTAAGAAGCTAGAAAATCAGAAAGCTTGTATTAATTGGTAAAAAGGCGTATAAATCAGGCATTAGAGCTCAGTACCTACTTAAAAGTGGAGGGAATTTCACATCAAGTGTGCCAGTGTACAATATACCTCCTGTACTTCACTTCATTCAAGACAAGTGGCATACCAGAGGACGTCTGGACCCCCCCTCTCCCCTCTCAGCTCTCCTCCCGTGTTTGTCCGACTGGATATAATGGCTGGAGTGTGAGAAGGATCAGAAAAGGTCAAAGAGGTCACTGAATAGTCGTCTTAATAGAGACACATTGCTTGTACACTACCGTTCAAAGGTTTGGGGTCACCTATACAATCTTTTTGCAGCTAGAATAGTCATTTACTACATTAAGAATGTATAGAGTGTATTTCTGATTAATTTAATGTTATATTCATTGAAAAAAAAGTGCTTTTCCTACAAAAATAAGGACATCTTAAGTAACGCCAAACTTTTGAACGGTACGTGTAATTCTGAAACATACTTGTTGAGGCAAATGCAGTGGACAGTGATTGAGTTCTCCGGGCGAGGGAGGTGAATGTGAAGGCTACAGTGGGAAAAAAAAAACATGTTTCCATAGCAACGTGGGCTTATTAAACACCCCACGATGCAGAGTAATTTGATTTGGAATCTGGAAAATGTATTGCACGCATTAATCATTAGGTGGATGAATGCGAAAGCACGGATTTTCACACTTCCTTTATGCATTAACCTACCATTTTATTAGGTTCACGTATTAAAGTACTTCACACAAATATCTAATCAGCTAATCACGCGTGTGTCCAAAACTGATGACTTCATTCCAGCCTGAACATCAAACGTTCCTTTGGTCTGATACGGATACCACATGTGAGAGGTTTATTGTCATATGCACCTTTAAAAAAAAAAAAAACCACAAACAAACAGACAAAAAAAGACTGTTTTGGATTATGTGATTTGAGAGTAAGACACTGTGTTCCTGTAACACCTGCCTGCGGCTGCATATTCCTGTGCTGTGAAACCAGAGAATTGTGTTTTGGTTTGCTCGGGTTGTCTCTTGCTCCAGATGTATCAGTTTCCCCACAAAGTGTGGCGTCATGTTTGCAAACTGGAGAACGCAAACAACCGTCCACCGTGAAATACTGAGAAAAGTCCTCCACATGAACTTAACCCCACTTACCGTCTCTTCCCAAATCCCCTAACATCCATTTCAAGACTCTCAACTCAGCAGGTGCCAGGCAGCAGAGCCTTGGCACGGCACGGCACAACACAAGCGTGAATGCCAGGGTGAAGAGAAGAAGACCTCCACCCCACTGCCATGGTGTGTCCTGTGCACAGCCATGGTCATTATATCGGCCTAACTAGATTAAAGTAATCATGTTACGCTGTGGTTCATCATAGCCAGGAGATGGAATGAAGGCACTGGCTGTGCTGCTGTTGCTATGTGTGCTCTGAGATACAAAACAGTTGAAATGTCACGTTGAACCCTGACACACACTACAGTTCATGAACGTCCACGTAAGCTCATAGATTGTGTAACAGCAGCAATTTTGCGGAATCGTAATACTTTTAGAAAGGTCTTTATTTGCTTTTATCTGGATGCTGAATGTCCACAGATAGTGGGCTTTTCCTCTGCGGCCTGGGTTAGAAACATAGAAACATAAATTATAAGCTTCTTGTACTATCATATATCACATTATATGATAGTATAGTGTTATCGTGAGGCTGAAATTCATTGAATTTTCTGTAAAACCTTGCATTCCTTCATGTAAAGCTTTTCCCACGCCCCGCCAAATAATGCTATTGTCATTAACGTTGTTCTTAGACGTCATAACACACCTCCAGAGATGTGTAGTACTCGTCAAACTGTGCAATGACATTTAGACAAGAGTAAACTGAGTAGTCTGATTCTTTCTCAACTGGAATCACAGCGTGACGACAATGTGTTAACCGAACTCTACGCCGCCTGGAAATTGGACCTCATTAGGAGCAAATTGGCTTCATTTCTGTCTCTGCGAAGTCGCTTCCTTGTGTTAATAACAGGAGAGAGAGAGAGTGGACAGAAACCATGAAGGTTCCAACAGATGCTCGAGTCGTCTGGTTTATCATTCAAGTGTTCTCGCTCTCGCTCTATGATTGCACACCCAGTAAGCCACTTTTCCAACACGTTGCCTTTTAGGACTGATGAAGAGTGGGAAAAAAAGTGGGTCTTTAGTGGTTATAAGATTATTGTGGGGTGTTTTTTTTTAGCCAGATTTTCATGGCGATGCCATGGTGATTCCATGATCAACGTTCTTGCGCTTAAGTCCTCCAGTATGGCAACCACATGGCCACTTTTAGCCCTGTCCAGTCTACACACACACACACACACCACTTAATGAAAGCCTCATGGCAGGGCACCATTTTAAACGGGCACTTCCTGTCTTGAAAAAAAACCAAAACACACACATCCATTAGCTTTCTTTGATCCCTCTATAGAAATATGGGTACATTTTAAAGCACTGTACTGTACATCAGAGGCATATACAGACACAAAGACATGGGCACACAGAGAAAGACACGTATGGACAACTCTATACAAAATATAGAAACTGTTTTTATGCAGACAAAAACAGATGTTGCGCACACATTCTCAGCATAATCTGTGTTCTGCTTCGTAACATGAAATAATGGAGATTATAGAAATGTTTTGTATGGTGCTAGGACAGTTTCACCTGTCTCTGAATTTCGGACAACAGATACAGGCACGGTTAAAGCAACATTATGTGACTTTTATTTAGTGCTATAATGACTTGTAATGGGGTGAATGTGTCAAGATTGGTTAAAAATAATTCTTTGAAATGTGAATAATAAAGCGCGGCGTGTTTTGAATTAGATACATGTCAATTTATTTGCTTTTCAAACTATATAATTTGTAATTCATTTGGTTAATGGAAGAGTTTGTGCAGCCCAACACACCTGCAATACCACCAAGGCCCACTAGTAGTCTACAGTTTGGTAAGCAGGTAGATTCTGACCTACATGTACACAACTTATGGTGTTCCTTTTATGTGTTTCAAATGGGGATTTATACTAAACAAACCAATAAGGAAGAATATCTTTTGGTGGAACACCTGCACTAAAAAAGTAAACAACAGTCAACAGGTCAAATACTTTTTTTAATACCAGCATCTTTCCTTTTCTTTATTTTCCTGCAGCCAGAGGAGTTGGAGGCTCTTCATTCCCACACGTTCCGGGTGAAGACTTTCAAGAAGACCAAGCACTGCAGTGTGTGTAAGCAGACCATCACCCAGGACGGACTCGTCTGCAGAGGTCAGTCGCTTCTCCTGAATGTCTTTCACTTTGAAAAACTTGAGTTTAGTCCCTTAACAAAATGACTTACCTTATAAACATCTATGTTATCTTAAGTCTTTTAAGTATTTTATTGAGTAATTTGTTCCTTTGCACCAAAGTCCATATTTTGCAGATTTTGCATCATGGCACACAGATGTTTTTTTTTTTTTTTTTATCCATTGCTGCCTTCAAGTGCGATTATGTGACTTCAGTGTTTATAGTCCTTTATTCTGATTCCCTTAAGTGACACAAATGTACCAAATATAGCAACAGTAGACTAGCAACGTCTGTGTCCCTGTGCAGTAAAAATACAGATTTTCTCTATGAAATTTAGTGTGAATTTTTTATTGTTATTTAAAATGAAATCAAGCATACAACATAATGTATAACTTAGCAATCTGTACTCAGTCGGACTTGTGGGATAACATTACATGGCCTAAGCAAGAGCTGAGGTCCTCCTCCTGTTGGGGGGGATTGGACCAGACAGCTTTTGACTTGCTGGGACAACAAAGGCAAATATCTGTTACAACATCCATCAGTGGTGTGAATGAGGAGTCATCTGGGGTTACCTGAGGTCAACTGTGTGTCAGGGTTTTGTCAGTGAAGTGACAGAAAGGCTAAGGGTTAACAGCTTCTCAATTTCCTTAATGGGGTTTTGAAGAAGATGCAGTGCGGTTGAGTGATTTGTATACTGTATTTTTCCTTTTTTTGAGGCTTTAAACTACTGCAGATTTAGTGTCGACGGCTGGTTTCTGAATAAATGTGACTTTCTGTTTGCTTCTATTGTTGTTTTAGAGCCCACACTGATGTCATGTGGGTGTGACTGCAGTGTGAGGTGAAGCGTCAAACAATTACAGGAAAGAAACTGCGACCCAATGATAGGATTTTAATGCGCTTAGCCATTTTTCTGGACCTTTCCCCATCTGGTGCCGTGGATTAAAACTGAAGTTGCGTTAAAACAAATTTGAACAATATATGATCCCTGGCTTGCAGAGCGCACCGCGTCGCAGTGGAAATGTGTGTTTTCAGACAGATAACCTCAAATGAAACCATGCGGAAATTGCTGGATGTTTGGTTTGGCACACAGGGGAGGAATACTCAGCGTGGAGCTTCCCAAATCTGAAACAGGAAAGGGTTTTTAGTTTTTAGAAAAGGCAAAGCTTGGAAAAAACAGATTATTTTTCGCTCCATAAAAACCGTCTGACAGAATGACATAGTGTTATTTTGCTATGTTGCTGGCAGGCACATGGTGGTGTTAGGAAAGTGCACAATTTAGACGGAGATTCAATCAAAAAAAAAAATATATATAACTTATTGTGAAACTGTAATGGTTCTGTTGTGGTTTGGCCACTACTCTGATTAGATGTTATATTCCCTGCTCAAAGAAGCCTCAGATTGAATCTTCTAGATTAAATCAACAACTTCTGTCGCAATATTTCACACAGACTTTAGAGCTTGAAGCTGTAGAAGGGAGGATCACCAGTAAAACTGTTCACTGTACTGTAAAACTTCAGTTTCAGCATTGATAGGAAGTGTTGCGGACGTGTGACTCTGCCTCCCTAGGTGGCGCTGTATCTCTCGATAAGCTAGTGCGTGTTTAATCAGTTTCCTGTTGACTTTTGCGTTGCAGAAAAACAACGGCGAGATAGACGGTGCTGTGGTTCTGTATGTTTCACCAAGTCCGATTCCAGTCTGACTAAGCGTATTGCAGGAGTAATTGGACTTTGAATCACATTATCCATATGTGTTAGTTGGACTAAGACTGGCTCGATTTTAGTCAGACTAACGTGTTCATGTGACATTAAGAAAACCAAATTATTGTCTTTGTCTGACTAAAATCTGACTTTTAAAATGCATGTTAATGCAAAAACATGTTGTCTAGCCCCAGCTTTGATTGCACAACACTGTCGATGTGCAGAACGTTGTTTGTTTTCACTGCACGCTTCTCCCTTTTTTGTGTGAGCAAAGCAGCCAATAATAATACTGTGATTATACCAGGTGTCACCGTGTCTGCCTCCATTGTGAGTGTGCGATATAAAAAGGTCACGACACAGGATTAATTTCTTTGACAACCAGCATTTATCCTGTGTTTTATTAGTTTAGTTTTACTCTGTGATCTAACTCCTGAATCCAGATGTCGGGGGTTTGCAGAGTGTGTGATATCATATCATTAATTCCCAGGTTGGCACCTTTTGTTTCCTGTGCTTTTATCATCATCATCAAGACGATGACGTATACGTTATATGACGTATTGTCCTGTAACACTTCATTTGGAATGTCAGTGTTGTTTGTGTTTTGGTTCTGCTTTGCTCTGCGCTGGATCCATAATGATCAGTTGTTTGTGCAGACAGTAGCTTACATATTCTCATAAAATGACACAGACCGGCACCTGGGATCATCATCTCTGTGAAGTGATTTATTGGGGAAATAAACCATGATGACAAGACTGCATTTAACTCTATTCTGATTTCATTTTTCCCCCAGTATAGTATACTCGTATCTGGATTTGATTGTGTGTGTATGAATATTTGCTCCAGACTGATTTATGAGGACAGACAAACTGAACCATAGACTCAGACTTCAAATATTTTTTATAGTACCTTTTGTGTGTGTGTGTGTGTGTGTGTGTGTCTGTATCCTGGTCTAATGACTCATTCAAGTCCTGTTTTTGCCAAAAACTAGAGGCCAAAGGGTGAAGAAATGCAGAGGTGGGAAGCAGTAGTGAGCGGTGAGTGTTTAAGTGCATTTGGAGCAGAAATTATAGATTCTTTTACTGGTCATTGGAATTACAGCACGCTTTTATGAATGAGTTGTCCACATCTAAGACTCTTTAGGAATTCTATCAAATCTGTGCATATTTATTCATGTATATAAGTAAAGTTTATTTCTATACATATATATATATATAAACAGCAACTACAATGTAATGTGTGTATGTGTATGTTAGCACTGCCATGATTTATCAATTATTAAACGACTTCCCCTCTGCGACATTAAGAAAACCAAATTATCGTCTTAGTCTGACTAAGACTAGTTCGATTTTAGTCGGACTAACACGTTTACATGTCATTAAGAAAACCAGAGTGTTGTCTTAGTCTGACTAAGATTAGCTCGATTTTAGTCAGACTAACATATTTACATGACATTAAGAAAACCAAATTATTGTCTTAATCTGACTAACACTAGCTCGAATTTAGCCGGACTAACGTGTTTACGTTGGCGTCTATGTGGAAAGGATATAATAAGATAATACGTCAATATTCGTCTCACAACGTGGAATTCTATTCATTACAGATGTTCAGGTGTACACAAGTAACAAACAAAATAGTAATAGAAAAATGCAATGAAATCAGACAAATATAACAAAAAACTTTTTCTCAGAAGCTGAATCCTGTCAGATTCCAGCCTAAACGACTTCCCCTCTGCTTGCTCTTGTTTACTAACATCCACCAGTCACATGGCGTCCTAATGACAGGAGCGCTTGGACTTCCTCTCCGTTCAGCCGGGTTGCCAGGATACGAGGTGTTAGTTACTCTGACAATAGCATGTTGACGCAGGTCAAGACGGCAGCTTTTCAGTCCAAAAAAACACACACACGCACAACCCAACCCACCGTGGAGGAAGCATATTTTGGCGGAACGGCCCTGAGGGCATGAACTGGCTTTTCTATTCACTCACTTTAGTGTGGTTAAATGAGCAGTGTGTGTGTGTGTGTGTGTGTACAGCAGCAGACCAATAAAAGAGCTATTGTGCCTTCAGATTTCTTTAGGTAGTTTTGTTTTGTGCAGAAGTAAAAAGAAAAAAAAAGTTGGAAAAGAAAGTTGTAGAGTGGATATTTCTGTCAAGGTTTGTCCTGTCCTTTTTCTGAAGGACGCGTCCTCTTCTCCTGTCGAGGAATGGGGATCCATTGTAAACAAAGCTCTTCAAAGGACTGGCTGGAGACATATTACAATAGCAGGTGTGTGTCTCTCTCTGTGTGTGTGTGTGTGTGTGTGTGTGTGTTTGTGTGCGTGTGTGAGAGAGGTAAAGGTTATCTCAGTTCTGTTCTCGACTGCTGAGCTCATACTGAAGGTATGCAGCAAATACATACAAGAGTTAAAACACACATAATTGGCTACAAGTATAAACCTATATATATATATATATAAAAAAATACATCATTATTTGTTGTTAAATGTTATCTCAGGCACTATAACATGCTGGAGCACACATAACAGTTACCTGTGTCATTTCTCCTGTTGCCATTTGTCACATTAGCAGAAGTTATTAAAGTGATCAGTGGGTTGCAGATGGATGAAGGTGACTTTGAGGGTTTTCTGTGGATGACGGCTGGGACTGGGACTCTAATATGATTATCCTAATTGACCAGACAATGACTTTCCCTGAGCACAGACACAGACTCACACTCTGCTGCTGCTGCTGCTGCTGCTGCTGCTGAGTAAATGAAAGACACTGAACATTCAGTTAAACGCTCTGACGTGCATTTAAATCAACCCACAATATGAGTCCACTGTGGCTCATATAGTGGTATAAAAACTTGAGCCACAGTGGATGTCTTTGTGGCGCCACCTGTTGGATAACTCCACATATTACAAATACCTCCTTGAGAAAATAATAAGGTTCATTAAATGTTCATGAGGCAAATCTACTTCTCTGTACACTTTGGAGTTGCTGCTCAAAAGTCAAAATTATGACATAAAAAGTACTTTTATTTCAACTTTTTTTCTCATAATGATGACTTTTTCTCACAATTTCAACTTTTTATCTCATAATTTTGACGTTTTATCTCACAATTATGACTTTTTTATTTCATAATCTCTACTTTTTATCTCATAATTATGACTTTTTATCTAATTTTCAAGTTTTTATCTCATAACCATGACTTTTTATTTCATGATTTCAAATTTTTATCTCCTAATTTCGAATTTTTTATCTCATAATTATGACTTTTATCTCATAATTCTGATTTATCAAAATAATATTGATTCGTAATAATTGAATTCAGTGACAGATTTAATACTGATCCATTGCAAGTAATTACTGTGATCTATTCAGTGATCTTTCCTGACACATACACAGTATATTCACTTTGTCGCTGGCTATATTTTTGTACACTTTTCAGCAAATTAAAGTCATTTCTTTCAGTTCTTGAACTGGGTTGAGTTGAAATAGTCGAAGATTTGCCTGTAATGAAAGCCATCGTGGTGAAGTGGGGTGTACACTATAGGTGATGACCTGCCTTCTCTTCCTGTTTTGGAAAGACTTTGATGGAGTATTTGATGGAAGGACTTCCATCAAATACAATAATCAGGTCCAGACGTGGACGCTGCGGTCAAAGTAAGTTACGATCGTATGACCCAGCGTAGAAGAACTGAATCGGATCTTTATTCTTCTATGTTTTGTTGCTGTGCTTCCATCTTTGTTCTTGTATTGTTTGTGGAGCCTTTAAAGGAATCCATTAACATTATCAGCGGATTCATTTGGAGCAGTTTGATGTGAACATTTAAAAAAAAAAAGAACTTGGCAAAGTCAAACTCTGCCATAAATGGACTTTCTCAATGCTCTGTACACATAATATGTCTACTTATCTTACTTATCTAACAAGGACAGATAACTGTTTGATTACTAAATTATATTTAGACAAGGAAATATTATTCAGCTATTAAACCTAATGTTTAAGAAAACATGATGAAAATATCATCTGGACCACAGTTTCTCCTCTGTCTTTTTATTATTCTTTCACAGACTTTAACTGTGGTCATTTACAATAGAATCCCAATATGTTTAGAGTGAAATTAATATGGATGGCATGGATATTATCATGAAACAGTTAAAAACAGTGTTTATAGAGTTTAATCACATAAAAACATACCTTTTCTAGAATTAAATCACAGTTACAGTGTTACAGCAACAATACTGCTTAATCACATTAAAAACAATACTTTTATACTATGAAATCACAGTTATAGTGTTTATACGGCACAAAAACTGTTGATTATCATTAAATTAACATAAAACGATGCAACTAATTTGAAAGTACAGTATCTAGGATACAGTATGTTGCTGTAAATGTACATTAAAGTACTTTACAGTATAGTATTCTTTCAAGGATCCAATCACTAAAACTACTCATAACTCAAGTTAGCGTATGTATTCTGCCTGTAGTTCTAATTTTAACCACCAAGTGGCAGCAAAGCCCCATGTACAATAATCCCATCTGCTGCCCACTTCCAGCACACATTCCTATAACGTTGAGCGCAAACTAGTGCAGGTTGTTTAATCTGCGCTCCCCCCGTGCTCGTCGTCATATTTACATGTTCGCTCTCTGTGTTTTTGCTAGCTACTGATTGAATCAGGGGGAGGAGGGAGGGAAACAGCTGTTTCAACCCAAACGGAGTCTGACTAATGTCCACGGTGACATAAAGACAGACTGGCAGGTAAACAAATAGACGTCTTGTTTTGTCAGGATGAAGCAAACAAAAGACAGATTTGGGCTACACAAGTGATTACACGAAAAAAAAAAACAAGAAAAAACGCTCTCCCACATTGTTTTTTCGGGAATCTCCCGTTGAATGTTAGTAAAGACTTAGCAGCTGGATGAAGGTGGGGCTTCACAACAAGGCAACACACTGGCAAGGATGGATTTTGTGCTTGGGAAACTGTGTGGGCTGAGCGTTGACAGTCGTGCATGAGTCAAATGATGGATATCGACGGGCAAGTGTCAGAGATTACTGACATTGGCGCTTCGCAGAAGAGGGTTATTTTTCAGGTGTTGATGGCCGAGTACAGAGGTCTGCAACCTCTTTAGCCACTCTGCAGTGGCTCCTCGTAGCTTTAGAGATCGAGGCGATAAATAAAAGTGTTGTGCCTTGACAAGCTTGTGTTTGAGATATGGGAATCCATTCCCGACACTTAACCCTTTAAGGTACTACTCAACCATTTGGTCGACCACACTTTAAGTCACTATATGTCATTGAAAAATGCATCAAGCTGAACTCACTAACACTTCATGTGACTTGTTCTGAATGTTGTACTTTATGATAGATGCAAACCAGGTTTATTATGAACAGACGTCTCAACCGTTTGGTGGAGGCCTGTATCTGAAATACTGTAAAAACAAAAAACAAAACAAAAAAAAACTGACTGAAAAATGGATTTCCATTATAGTTATCATAAGTAAATAAAATAAAATAATAAAACATGCAAATCAATAATTTTTCCTTTGCTTTTTTCTTGGTTTGTACCTTAAAGGGTTAAATGCAGTAACATGTACATGAAGAAGTACACATTTGGAGTCCTGTCCATCTTTGGATCCACACACTTATTATCATTCTCAAGAATGAACTACAATCCAATCCAAATATTGCTTCATTTATTTCAAAGTGGGTTAGTTTTTCATTATATTTGCTCCACTTTATAAAACTATCGCTATTTTATACAGTATATCAGTGTAAAAAACCTTTAAACGTGTTATTATCTTCATTTTGTGGGTCTTTTTGCGGATCCAAATGAATGCCAGGCAACAAAAATGGCTCTTTTCATCCTAGAGATTGCAGACCCGTGGTCATCGACTCCCAGCGATGACCTGAAATATGACAATTTGCCTTCTTTCTGACAGATATTGCGATTGGGGTGTAATTAATTCACTCCTAGGATGAAAAACATGTATGAGTTACATTGAAATCTGTCCGTCTGGTTGCTTGAGTTCAAACTATTCAAACCTTACTAAATGAATCTTAAAAGACAGGTCAAAAACCATTGAATAATGCATTAAAACTTCAAATAAATCCTCAAAACAGTTGGGAACATAACCGTTAGACATTGTGGATTTACTGAGTCCAAATGTGTTCTGTTTACACATGTGCACAACCTCAAATGTTAGGTTCTGTTTGTGACGGGGGTTAAAAAAAAGAGTTTGTGTATGTTCGTATGTACACGTGTTGGTGCTCACGTGTTTGAGGCTGAGTGTGTGTGCATGCTAAGACAGGGAGGGAGGGAGGGAGGGAGGGAGGGTATAGAGGAAATTCTCCGGGCCCTGCCCTGCCCTCTGATTGTGTTTGGTGCTGAAAGGTGGTCCAGCCCAGCCCTGTGGGAGCACACATTCATTCCAAGGCACCACGGGAAGGAAATAGTCCAGATTCAGTCATGCCCCAACAACAATTAACCCCCACCTCCCCAATGTTGTACCACGTCCTCATTATCTCGTCATTCACCCATCTCTGTGTCTTCATGTCGGTGCACCCACTTTCTTTCTTTCTCTCCTCACCCCCCCCCCCCTTCCTTTCTCTCTCCCTTCACTCCACCAGGAACATTGTGTGTGTTTATTCTCCAGAGCTCCGCTTCCTAACAAGGTAAAGCACAACCCGAGCTCCTCGCGCTCGCTACTTTCACACCCAATATGGAAGTCCTTGCCTTTTCCCATGTGGGCTCAGTCAGGAGCGATGTTTACCGGTGACATCACGTGCTCCGAGGCAGCGCTGGACATCGTCCTCTCGGACAGGCGCATGGCCCTTAATGCTTTTTCTAAGCGAGAGGCCGTGTGTTTTGTTTGAAATTTTAATGTCCGCTGTGGCATTCCCCGCCACTTATGTCACATCTAGCATGTCTTAGCGCACAGGCCTCTGTGTATTTTCCTTCTGCAGCGGTAGAAGAAGAAGGGCCGTGTACTCAAGTAAAAGTGGTAACACCGCAGTATAAACACCAGATAAATGTGTTTAAATTCCCCCCCTTTGTGTTACTCATTGTTTACCACATTCATCTACAGGCGTCAGTGACATTTAACTGCTCAAAGTGGAGCAAATTTACATTAAAATCTGTACAAAATGCAAAACTAAGACATACAAAGTTACTTGATTACTCGATTATTATTCGATTACTAAATTTGTCAACTATTTTCCGATTTTTCCAGCTTCTTAAATGTGAATATTTTTCTGGTTTCTCTTATAGCAAATCATTAAAACTGAATAGTTCAATAAGTCAGTCAACATTTTTCTACCATTTTCCTGACATTTTACAACTTTAATTGACATATTTGCAGCAAGAAGACCCAGGGTTCGCGACCCAGGTCGTAAAACGCGTCTTTCTGTATGGATTTTGCATGTTTTCCCAGTTCCACAGTTCAAAAACATACGATATGAGGATTAGGTAAATTAGACACTCTAAATTGACCGTAGGTGTGAGTGTGAGAGTGGATGTTCGATTGCTTCTCACCGATGTCATTCTTGTAGCCGATGTCAGTCACCTTTTGTCCACTTTTACAGTGACTAATTCACTTTAGGCTTCAGAGTCATCTGCACAGAGTGAATCAGGAATCAAACCCACCAATTACTTCCCGATTAGTGGCTGACCTCCTTTATCTCGTTGAAGCCACAACTGCCTCACATCACCACTGAGTCACATCAGGAGCAGCTGACTAAAGTGTTCAAATCCACCGAGTTTTAGGCTTAAACAAGCATTTTCTGTCTGAGACGCCGTGATTGTGACAATGATGACAATAAAAAGTCACATACAGTTTGAACGGCAATCGGCAGCATTCGAATTAGCAGAATTACGTTGTGTAGTAAGAACCTCATGTTCGGCATTTTCCCCTTTTCTCAGCCTCAGACTGTTCACTCTGACCATGGGAACTCTCTCTGGAGGACATGGAAATGTGTAGCTCAGTAGGATTTCACAGTGCCACCCACATTTTGAAAGCCTCTAATTAAGAAGTCATTCTATTTCAAAATGTTACCCCCCCAAATGCAAATATAGTCCCACGAGTGCTTAAATAGAAACTAAATGCACCATGATATAATTATACATTTGGTCCAAAAAAAAGAAAGAGAGCTTTTCACTTTCCCCAGTTTTTTATGCATGTACAGTATATGTTGAAGACTTTATCTGCCTTTCTGTTCTGTAAATTTTATAAAATCACACCAAAACACAAGCAAAAACAGACAAAATAAGATACGGTTACAAATGAGCTGTTTTAAAAGATGAAACAGGACCAACGATTACAAGCTGTGTTACTTAAGTCCACAATGGATCGATTAAACAGATCGGTCTCATGTGTGGGAATTGCTTTTAATCATCAGCAATGAGGTCATTATTAAAGTCTTTGCTGGGTGGATTTGTTGCCGAGTTAATTATACGCCCTAATATCTCAAAGATCAATCCCTAAACCTTTCAAATTTGGCACAGATGTTGACTCACACTTAAAGGGTGGACTTATTTGATATTGGTGGCCAAGGTCAAGGCCGCTGTGACCTTTAGAAAATATTGTTTCCTTGATTTAGGTATTTGTGGTCAGAGATTAGAATCGCTGTAATCTCACACACATTATGCTAATTATGCTCGCATTTCAGAGACGTATGACCATTGAGAGCAGCAGCCAAACAGAAAAAAAAGGGTTATAAAAGCTTGACCATATTAAGTTCAGCAAAAAACTAAATTAGGGCTAAAATTCACATCAGATGTTGAATTGGTTCCTCTAATCTAAAGAGGTAAATGTAGTTTTTTCATTGAAATACACTCAACAAAGTCAGTGGAAGTGCTCATGTACGATGTTAAACGATAAGTATTCAGATATCAGCTGACGTTAATGAAATAATCAGAGACTAAAAGTGAACAAACAGCCAATGTTGCCTATGAGAGAACGCAGTGACTCTGCATGTGAGCGCCTGTCTGTGTGTTTGTGTTCATTCATATCCTTTAAGTCTCTATTAATCTGCTTTTTTTAATCTCATCTATCGAGATAAACACGTGAGTGTTTTCGGATGGTGTCATAGACAACATTTATTATCATGTGTGCAACTGTGTTGACTCAAGAACTACAGCTGTGCCATCTGTATAAAATAGAATAGAACTAGAAAAGCACTCGGAGAGCGCAGACCTCCACACTCTTAGTTAAATAAGGGTTCCATAAGGGTCCTTCTACAAGGGCTGAGGTTCTACCTGGAACCATTTGATTCTGAAAAACCCTTTTCCCGAAGAAAGGGTTTTTCCAGGGTTCTTGGTAACACTAATGGTTCCAGTAAGAACCATTTTAATCCAGAGAACCCTTTAAAAACCCCTTCCTGAATAAAGGGTTTTAAAAGGGTTCTTGGTGGAACCTTCCAAAAGGGTTCCAGGTGGAGCCAAAAAGGGTTCTCCTATGAGGACAATCCGAAGAACCTTATATGGTTCTACTATCTAATAGTGATAGATATGGATCACGGCCAGAATTTAATCACATGTTCCTGGTCCCATTGCGAACTTTTCCGGAAAATTTCAGCCAAATCCATCTGCGACTTTTCGAGTTATGTTGCTAACAGACAGACAAACGCCGGCGAAAACATACCTCCTTAGCGGAGGTCAATAAATCCACTGTGTTTGGATAACACACAGACATAATGTACATTAGGAAGAACAATGAGTTTAAGAGGCTTAAACCCACTGTGTATCAGATCGTAGAGCAGATAGTCTTCCTCTGACACGCAGACATGGCGGTGTGTGTGTGCGCTGTTTGAACGCTGGCCTCCTCTCCCCAGCTTCGTATCGCTGCCATAACAACTAATCACAATTCATATCACAGTCGCTTTTGAAAAAAAAATAATAATAAAAAAATGTGGCTCGAGACAGGAAGAATAACTCATTACATAAGACGCGGGCGCAGCGTTCCAGTACAAGCATACACAGTCCTCTCTTTATTTGGAGAGCTGTGAGCCGTGTTTTCGTTCTCTATCCTGTGACGGGGTCTGACTATTTATGAGCTTGACAGGTCAGGTGCTCTCCCCACGGCTGACCCTCGTCTGACCCACAGTGAGTGTATCAAGAGCATTGTTTTCTGTCACCAGCAGCAGCTCTATTTGTCCGTGCATATGTGTCCAACGTTTGTACACAAAGCCTACGTTAGCCATACGTTAATGGCGTAGCTATTTATGCGGCAGCTACGTAGATCGCGTGACGTTGCGCCCGGCACGACACGATGCAACTTGCCAGTAAATTCCTCAAAGACGCACAATGTGACACGGTAAACAAAGAGGGGGAACAATGGAGGAGGACGTCCAGCATTCAATGTTGTTTCTGCTTGGCGCGAAGCTTTGTTTTGGACGGAAAAACACAGTCATTTATCCTCACTGTCGCAAAGTGAGGGATGAGTCCCTGTCAAACAGTTACCGGTCTGCAGTGGTCTGACTCCAACAGGGTGTAACAGGGTTACCTTAATGGAAGGTTGTCTAAATCTGGATCGCTTATTTTGATATCCTTTTGGAGGTTTGAGAATGGTAATACAAATAACTGTGTGATGTACAGAACTGAACCGAACTGTACCACTTGGTGGAAATGGGTCAATTATGACTAAATTGCTCAAATTAATGCTCTTCCCTCCAAAATATAACAGTGCCAGTACACTTAGGTTAGGGTTAGGTTGATATACAGTATGCTAATGAATGAATACCAAACTTTTTATGGGTTTATCTTCAATTTATGTCAATAAACCCTCTGAAATGTTAACACACAAGTTCTTAAACATTCAGCGTTTTAGCGTCAGACAGCGATGCTAGCTTTTCAGTTGGCCTTTGTTTTTCGGTCCTACACCTTGGTTGACATGAAATTCAAAGGCCTTTGCGAGGATTTTCCAGGACCAATTCCCTCAAATTCACGGAGCAAATGATGGGAGGGCAACTTGTAATAGCCGCTTCACCCATGGCGTCCACTTTTATTGATTTTTTGATTAACTTTAACCATCTGGACAAGTGATTGTCCTTGGGATCTTGGTCAAAGTCATTGTTTGTCATTTTTCGTTGGTGAAACAGAGATCTTGGAGTTTGTATTTCCCAGGCATCAACTAAATTTGCCCGGTTTTGCTTCTTGCTGAATCTCAAGAGAGAGAGACACTGGACGGAGTCCAAAACACCGCTAGTAATTTACGACTCTACGTCTGTACTGTGCAGGTGGTGTACTTTAAAGGATGTCAAAGACCTATAGGAACCCTGTTAAATGTGAATTGAAATTTGGGACTTTTTTTGGGACTTCATTCCTAGTTGTGACTTTTAACCCCTCTAAGGTCAAATGGAAACCAATGTCATGTCTTGCAGTTCAGGGTCGATCAGTGTTCGACTGGGAAGCAGTGTCCTGAAAACACAAAGACAACACTGGCCACTATTATGTCTTTGACCACAGAGCAAACACTGTGGACGGTGCACGGACCCCGCTTGCTTTTTTAAACCTCCTTGCCAACGACTCAAGGTCGTGATTCGATTTTTATCCTCGGTGTTTGTGAGAAATTTTTTTAACGCTAATTTGTTTTTTTTCTTCTTGTTTTCTCTAGTGTGCCGAATAGCTTGCCACAAGAAATGTGAAGTCAAGGTAAGTCAGACAATCATGTTTAATGTTCTTATTTGTGTCTCTTCTGTCAATGCTTATTGACACAGAAAGTAAAAAAATGATTTATAAGAAAGAAAGCGTCTGGACTTGCCCAAATCCATGTAAGCTCGGGAGATATTACGTTTTTAGGTGGAGTCATCTGCTCTTCAGGATGTGCATGTCTGTTTGTGTGTGTGTATACGTGCAGATGCTGAAGGAGGTGGAGTAAATACATATATATAAACTCATTGACAGCTCGCTAATATATACGACCAGCTTTAAGTCGCATCACTTAATTCCAAATTCCAATGATCAGAGAATTTGAGAGACAGAAAAAAACAACAGAGCTGGTGGTGCCTGAGACTTTTGCACAGTACTTTATATATATATAAAAAAACAATCCTAAGAATGTTTAAACAAATGCACTTTATACCAGAATGTGTTTATACTGGACAAACTGCAGGATTCTAAAAATAAGAGACCTCGGCATGGAGATGTCACTTGTTTCATATTTGGAAAAGCAAAGGGTTACGAGAAGGAATTGGGAGGTAAGCTGCTGCAGGATTGTGAAAGAAAGTTGTTTATTTGACTGAAAAGGTACAGTTTCTGTGCAGGGACACACACACACACACGCACACCTTAAGTTTATACAGTACATACACATGCTTCATCTGGTATCCATTATTTAAATGGGTGCTGCTGCTGCTGCTTGCCAGCTTTACCCACTCCCTCTTTTTACTCACAGGAAATGCCAAGAGTGCAGGGCAGACAGGCCACACTAAATATGAGGTGTGGGCTTTGGCCATGTCGGAGGAGAGAGGCCTCCAGTGGAAAGATATCAAACGAAACGGCATAAGCGATAAACTAAAACCCACCTTATATGTTGAAATGGGTTTGTAGATTTTGAGGATTTAATGATCTAATTGACCAAAACATCTTTGGTGTTTTCATGCAGGTGATATTTCTGCCTCCACTTTCATTTAATCTACATTAATCTGCACCATAGATGCTTTCCATCCACATTTCATTAGAGTTTTCAAGAAGTTTATAGGGCAGATTTTTTTTTTTTTTTAAATCTGGAGTATACAGAGTTTTTAGTTTCCATGTAATGATTTTAACGACAAACCTTACCGATTACAGTCGGGAGGAGAATTCTCACACCTCCAGCTGCCGAGGGCTCGGGCCCGCGCGCTGTAATGATCGGTTTACATGCGTACAAGTGTAACGTCAGCAGCTGGAGTGTGTGATCACGTCTGCCATCGCGCCCGACGATCCTCTAAATGCGAGTAACCGCTCCACTTTAGGAAGACGGTATTTAGTGTCTGTTCACGTCGTCGTGTGAAATATTTCACTCTTTTTTTCAGTCGCGGTGGGAGCTGAGAGAAACTATGTTTTTACAACTACTTTTACTATGTCTATCCTTGTAAAGAAACAACTAATAAACCATGTTTATTTACTATATTTTAAGCTTATATACTGTAAGTATCTATGCCTGTCTGAAGATAGGAGTTCAGGGCCCATCTACAATACATTATATGTCAGTCCATTAGGTATTAAACACAAGATGAGCTGTAACTTTATTGATTCCACCATTGCTGCCAAATTGTGGGTGAGATTTCGCTGTATTGGGATTCTTATATGGCTTCTGTGTGTCCATTTCGTCATTCCAGCTCCACAGAGTTGATCTTTGAACAGTCAGTGGCACCAAAGCTCCACTCATGTGCTATTAAACCAGAACACATGATGTTAGTGATACAGCACCAGTAACATAAACAAGCGTGGAACCTTCATATCTATTTAATCCAGGTGTTTTTTTTAATGAAGTTTAATGTAAAAGTGATGACGAATCTTCAGTTATAATAATAATATCATGTTTTCCCACGGACACACTGGTTATAAATATCATCCTGATACTAACCTGGCACACATTTTGTCCTCCAAACCAGCACGGTTTCTTTATTCGCAACTGGATGTGAAAAATACTTTCAAGCTTGTGAGTGAAATTTCACTCCTGCGTGATGACAGACAGGTTTCTCTATTAGATCATCTTGGAAGTAAAGATATGTACAGTTTTTTTTTTTTTTTAACCAAATCCCTTTACTGTAGTTTTTCCTCCGACTATGTCTCATCGTTTGGATGCAGGATGTCTGGGATTTTCCCTCTGCACTGCTGCGAAAGCATTAAGGAAAAGGTAAAGACCTCAGACTATACTTAAGAGCTCACGGCCTGCTCATGCTAATTTCACTCATTCTGTGTCGTAAAAGCCGCTCTACTGCCAACTACTATTAAGAAAATGCAACATAAGTAGATTTACATAAAGGCTCCTTGTAGTCAATGTTCCATTTTCCTGATTATTGTCATAAATGTCACCTTACAGGTGCTCTTACAGGTTCAGTGTGTAAGACTTAGAAAGGTTTCTTTCAATATACTACCTATAAGTAAAAAGCAGTAATGAAATTAAACTTCTTAAACTTCATAAATGCAACAAACTATACTTTTTTTTATATATATATAGTATATAAATGAATTAATTAATCCACAATTATCCACAATTATTATGAAATGTAACTGAGAATGCATTTAATTGTATGTATTCTTTACAAAAAATGTATTCTCACACTCTAAAACCACTATTATTCATTCAATTTTCCCAAAATGTGTTTTTTTTTTCCCTCCCCCTCCGCTTTTTAATTGTTAAAACGCATGTTGATTTTTTGGCCGGCTTCTACTTCTACTTGTGTTGTTTTTATTTAAAAAGATTTGTTATTCATTAGCTCGACTCAGCTGGAAGTTGTTCTGCGATGCTTTTCATGCTTGACACAGCAATGCTACTGGACAAATGGGAACAATCAAGTCATTTTTTTAGCTGATTTCATCTCAGTCCACTCTCTCTCTCTCCCATCAGTAATAACGGAATTGGAAATAAATGTAAAAAAAAAAAATCTACAACTACATTCCACTGAGAATCCTTGAAGCAGTGGAGAATAATTCAAACCATCAATCCTTGAATTATTTATCACCTTCAAGAAGTTGACACATCCAAACACCTGTGTCCACACATTTATTTTTGTTAGGTTTGCAGCTGGATTTCTCTGCAGTTTTATAGATAAGTGTCTGTGGCAGGTTACAAGAACTATAGCTGCCACGGAGTCGGTTATGAGAGAAACCAGCCTGGAACTCCCTAAGTGTTTGGATGAAGCTCAGTTGACAGAAAACATGCACTTCTTGATCTCGAGCGTGCGTTTGACTTGTTCATGTGTTAGGTTTTGCTCTGCTTGTTTCACCTTTCAAGAGACTATAGATGGAAATAAGTTTATGTTTTTTCTCTCTCTATGAGATTAATGTATGTTGTCCCTCATACTGGATGTGGATTCAGTGAAATGAAACAGAGCTTTGCAAACCTCAGAGGTTTCTTCTACACCAGAAAAAGGAATATATTGTATGTTTAAGGTACACACCAAAAAAAAAAGCAAAGGAAAAATTATTTATTTGCATTGTTTTATTATTTATTTTTATATTTTTTAAATTAGACCCTACAGTATTTCAGATACAGGCCTCTACCAAACGGTTGAGACGTCTGTTCATAATAAACCTGGTTTGCATAATTCATAAAGTACAACATTCACAACACTAAGTGTTCGTGAGTTCAGCTTGATGCATTTTTCAGGACATATAGTGACATAAAGTGTGGTTGACCAAATGGTTGAGTAGTACCTTAAAGGGTTAAACCCTTTTGTGATTTGCCATCAGCTTATTCGGTTGAATAACTGCCGGATATCGAAAGTTAATCTTGGAAAAACGGAGCTGAAAGGAGGCAGAAGCAGTTACTCATTGGACATTTTTTGACAATACTACAAGTATATGTGTATAGATACACTATAGGGACTGCAATGATGTATGCAGGAGGAGGAGCATTTATGAGGTCACCAAACTCGTCAAACCGTGTCTTTATAATCCTTCGTCTTCTCTTGTTATGCTGAAGTGCTGTTGAGATAAGAGGCCGAGCCCGAAGCCTGATTGAAACACCTACATTCAATAGGTGTGGCCAAATACCTTTGTCCATGTAAGTGTGTGTATGGCCCAGTCTGAGGCCTATACCTCTATAACCTCTTTTTTTTATATATGCTCCATTCAATTCTCTGCAGTTTTTTTTTTATTTGAAGCGTTGACTGTGAGTTTTATTAGGCTGGATTTCTGTTCCAGTGACTCGCTTCAGATACCGCATGTTGCTACATACATAGCTCATTGTTTTTTATGGCGTACAGTGGGAATGGATGCTGTCTGATACTTACAGTGGCAGATTATATTGTACTTTACGGTAATCCCTGTTGAGTGCTGATGCAACCACACACACCGTGAAGTAAGTTTCCACTTCATGTCTGTGCAAGGTCAGTTGACTTTTTTTTTTGCCTCATGCAAGAGCATTTACTTATTATTTTATTATTTATTATCTTTGTGCGGTGGGGTCGTACAAACATGCCACGTCAGGTTCTGGCAAATACTTGCAGATTGTAAGAAAATGACATGCGTAAACACGATGAATGCCACCTGTGTGTTTGTGCAGAGCACATTAGCATAACGATTTAATGTTACACCTCAAGGTCTGACCACTTCATGAAAATGGCGTCATAGAGTAAAAAAGAAGAAGAAGAACTTGATTATGTTGGAGAGTTTTTACATTCTGCTTGCAGGGATCCGTGAAGGAAAAGTCCGTTGCTTTTGGCAGCGTCAGCAGTGGAATTAAATGGCGTTCTTAATGCGGTGTGACCTGTGAGTCACTCTGTCACTGAAACAACAAGGAATGCTTTGATGAGGAAATGTTGTGTTCTTTTAAAAAAAAAATGTACCACATCTGCATTGAAAGGAGATGAAGGTCAGATAGAGTGTCAGCTGCTGTTTGAGGACTTGTAGGAGAGTTAAAGCAGAACCTTCACTATAGGAAATCACCAGGAATCATTAGTGAACTTGTGGTAAATGATCCGAGCTTGAATGGTAAGCAGTCATCTCTAGTTCTACCCTCAGTATAACGGGCCATTCATAAGCTGCATCTTTACATTATTTGGTCCATAAAATGTCAGGAAGTGTTAAAAAACTTTGATCGGTGTTTGTCAAACCTGGAAATGATGATGTTCTCGAATGTCTCGTTTTGTCCACAAACCAAAATGATTGCGTTTTAATGATTTCTTTTGTTATCTGGAGCCCATATATTCACAATTGAGACGATCATAAATCTTGTTGTCATGAAAATCCTGAAAAAAAGCTCCAAACCGAGTAATTAATAATCGATGAATCGAGTAATAGTTTCAGCTCTAGTTCCAAAGAAGTCGTTTAGACTGTTCTGTGTTTACTCTGAATTAAGCTTTGACCATCGTCCAAGCGAAGCTCCAGAAGATACACGCAGCAGCAAAGCTGAGCGATGAGAATAAAAGCAAAGTGCTTGTAATCTATTTGCCTTTGTTTAATGTTAATTCATTCAGTGAAGCTGCAGTAACTGCAGCTCCCTGGGATGCTGTCGCTTAGTAACGACAGTAGCAACATCTGGCTTCTTCCAGGAGTTTTTCATGCATTTTTTTTCGATGCTGCATGTTTTGAACAGCTCCCGAAGGAGTTTGTGTGCTCCCCCACGGTAATTTATCAGCTACATGAGTACATTTAGGTTTATAATTCAAACTGCAGAGCTGAAAAAAAAAAAAAGAGGTAATGTCAAGAAATGTCAAAGTCTGTGTTTGTGTGAATGGCACTTGCCTTAAGTCCCATTGGTCTTGTAGTGTAAATACAGGATTACATAAGCCCCAAGTGAAGCTTCAAAGATGTTCATGTGGTACTGACTCCCCAGAAACAGCTTTAACAACTTCCTTCCTTGTACATGTGGCCCTGCAGAGAGAGAGAGACATGGGAGTTACTGTAGGACAGGGAGGGGGAGGGACGGGGAGTCCTGGTAAGAAGACATAAAACGCCATGTCATACAAATCCCTGGAAAAAAGTGTTGGAGGAAACAAGTGAGGGGGTAAACGTGAAATGGATGAAGCCGCAGGTCTTTCACATGGTGTTTCTGTGTCTTCTGTGTTTCCTCGTCTGATCGTACAGATCCAGCTCACACAGCTTTTGAACCTAATTGACTTAGCAGTCACAGGACAACAGCATAGGACAGGACACATTCTGCTCTGCCATTTTTATCTTGTGAGACATTTACATGGAAAAATTCAAGCATGGGATAAATCGCCGTCACCGTAGTTACGCGACTGTATGTGCTTTACTCGCACTGTTGCAGGAAGCCGGTAAATCAGCTTCTTTGGGACATTGAGACAAAGACTCAAACACATGTTATTTTAAATACGTGTTATACTGTTGAAATTTCAAATTTAACACTAAATTGTAAATAACTGCCAGATACTGGAAATTATTCTGGAAAAATGGACAAAAGTATAAAAGGTAAGGGTCGTAATTCACCAGATATGATGTTCTTTTTACATTTTCATCAGGACTCAATTTTCTTCATATCACAATCAGAATATCATTTATTTGCAGTCAAATATTATATGTCGGCTACCTGGACACAAGTCGTAAACACACAACAGAACATTAGCTCATAGATATGGTTAATAAGTTGATATGGTAAATAGCATGTTCAGTCATTTTTCTGCTTACACAATTCAACAGCCGAATATTGCTAATATGCTTTTGTGGGACTGCAGCTTGACGACAATAGTGTGTTTGTTTACACCACAACCTGGTTGCCACGAACAAACCGCACTTTACGTGTGCACTGACGTTTCTGAACCAGAATGACGTGACTTATTGACACTACAGCGACATTATAGTGTTTGAAATCCTTTGTGGTGTTTTGCATAGAAATGTGTAGGTGATGCTAATCAATATAATGGTTTTAAATGGTGGACTAGGTTTATGCAAGAATTGGATTAAGTCTTAGGGTTTGACAAGTCAGAACTTGGAAGTAGGACGGACGTTGCAATTAAGTTGGGACACACTACGCAACATTCAGTCTACCGATTTTGAAAAGACTTAGAGTAAACACTAACCGACTGGTTTCAGCAGATCTTTATGACGTTGGCATCGTTGTTTAGATATTCACGCTACTTCCTGTTGTCTTCTGATGCCATGTCCTGACGCCCCACCTACTCTTTGTCATTGGCTGTTTGCATCCGTTGGGTCGGTAACCCAATTACTTCCAGAAAATCAATGTTTGACTAACTGCAACTTTGGGTTAGGTCTTTCTCGTGCCAACTGTCTCCAACTAGTGCTGACTGGAGCAGACTCTTGGGTAAAATCGGGCAAAAAACCCTGCGTCCCCAGCTTTAGATACCTTGCTAAAGCTGCAAAAAGAATGCAAGTCGGTTGCAAAATGAGCCTACTTTTCACTCCATTTATCATGTCAGTAAACGTTTTCCCTGAGGGCTTAATGGTCTCGTTTCACATCTTCTTCAAATAGAAGTCCGGACATCACGTGACATCACATTTTGTTTACATTGCCATGGCGGCAGGAAAAGCTCCTGCAAAAAAAAAAGGAAAAGAAGCCTTTCCTCATCCTAGTCCTGAGAATGCTTAGAAATAAACAAGATATTACAACTCATAAGTGTTGGATTCTGTACTTGAGGAATTGAGGAATCCATCTTTGCTAGCGTCAAGAACTTTTCATGCCAAAGGATCCACCTCCTGGGATCTTCACGGATTCCGTAAAATCGAAACTGCTACACTACTTTCAGGAGACCTGGCTCTGACAGTAACTTCCTCTCCTCAGCGTAGAGTTATTGACTTGTGCGGCTTCAACTCTTGTTGATGTATTGCAACACACGGCTATGACTCTGTTCTGTGTGATCTTCACGAAAACCAAAAGGCAGTCGTCTGTCAGCGCCTCGTGTTCAAATGCACGAGCCAGCGGCAGACAGACACGAGGAGCGGTGGCTCCCGGCCATGTGTGCATAGATACAGCAGAGAGGGAAAAAAACAAACAGGATGATGGAATAATCAGGAGAGAGAGAGGGATGCTGGAAGGAATGTCAACAATGGGCCAAGTGTATGTCGGAGACAGTGATATAAGCAGAAATAAGCAAAGGGGTGGGACTATGTTGAACATACTGTACATCTCCGTAAATTACATGAAATTTAAAGCACAACGCTCTGTTTTTCTCAGTATAGCGGTATTTAGGTCTTGTGTTGTTTGATGAGAATCCCACGCTGCACACAGGAAGTGATTTTTTAATGTCAAGATGGCTGCAAATAGGTTTGGAGTTTGAGGATATACAGTAAATACTTCTTGGCCCCGCCTGCCCCTGCACTGTTGCTGTATACACAAAAATGCTCCCTCACTCAGGTCTGATTGATAGAGCACACATTGTTCATTAAGTCAAAAATGGAGGTCAAATAATACCAACAAGAACAGAAATCACCAAATGTCAGTGTCTGAGAAAGCTGTTGTGTTGCTGAGTGTGCTTGTTTTTTTGGACTCGCGAAGCTTTCCTTTCCTGACCATGACGGCAGCTGTTGGAGGAATGCCTTTCTGGAGGACACCTCCTAGTTACTCACTGGAGGGAGTGTGTAGACTTTTCAATTTTTTTTGTTTTCCTCATGTTCCACACCCATACGGTATATATCACGGAGTCTGTCCTCGGTTGAATGCCTGCTTCCACGGTGTCTGAGCTCCTGCTTGCGTAATCGTCATCGTCCTGGATCGTCCAATCTGGTCCGTACGGTCGCATTGGGCGTTGGTAGAAACGTTCAGCTGAGTCCCGAGGGACGGTGACCGCTGCTGCTTGGGAAATCCTGAGTCAGACTCATGAAACTGGATCCCAGACGGTGCTCTTTCTCTCTCCCTCCTTCTCTCTCTCTCTCGGCCCTTTTCATCGATGGTTTCTCCAGGGAATCCTTTGAACTTTGGCAAAAACACTCACTTTGGATCAAGGATGAAATATTTAGAGTTCGGTGTTCAGATGTCAATAACATGGTAATCTCGGAAACGCCATGATGGAGTCTTAACTTGGACTTGAGGATGAACTGAACAGGTTCAGGTGGTCAAAGAAATGATTTTGGTGTTGGAAGTACAATATCTCAGGAAGTCTGTGGCTTTAGTACAACAACATAAATAGTACAAGAGAAAACGTGTGACTTAGCTGTCTGATAATCATCTCTAAGCCCAATTTCAGTCTATTTACTTGACATTTATTAAGCTAGGATAATAAAAAACTTGAACTGCTACCAAAAATGAAGCAGACAAAGAAGAAACGAACGAGTTAAATCAGGTCTTGCGTTCCCACGAATGCAGATCTGAGGCAAACGATGACAAGCCTGCATGCATTCCAGTCATTTCACCCGGGAGTGAATTACCGATTAAACAAACTCCCACTGGACAAAAACACAGGTTTAAATTGGATTTTTGGAGCCAGACAAGACTTGAAGAATCATACAAGGCAACACGTTCCCATGCTTTATAATCCCTAACATACAGAGGTATAGTTGTCACATAATGTGACAACTCAACGCTCCCAAGTCCAGTTACTTTTTGCCCACATAGACAAAAAGGGGATTTCCCACTTCCAAACATTCAAAGTCAGTCCTGATATTAAACATGCCCGTCTTTCATAACCCACCATGTTGTTATGTTACTATAAACCATATGTCATGTTTTTCGCCAAGCTTCCCTTCCTCACTCGCCCCCTTGTCATTATTAGTCAATTTAATAACGCTCCCTTGAGCCGACATCTGGCGAACACGACTTTCAGCCAAAGGTGTTGCTTTTATTATAAATACCTTGTGTGTAATTTACATTTCGAGCAACATCAAAGACGGGTGGCCGTTCCGTTCTTTTCCACGCTGAGGCATTTACCAGTTAATTTGCTACGAATTTGTACCGAGACATTCTTCGCTAATGTCCCATTGTCTGCTACTGGATAAGAGCCCGAGATGTTGAAAGTGATTAAAATGCCACAGCGGTTTTACTGTGGTAGTCTGTGAGAACCGCTGCTCTACTGTACCTGACTGTCATCAGGACTCCAGGTGAGATTAAAGCCACTCGTACAGAATATTTTCCACATTCAAATTAACAATGTTCTCTCCTACAATGTGAGTAATCCACAGAATCATCACCTTCTGTAGTTTGGATCAGGTTCATTTTGCTTTGTCCTTGTTTGACTTAATAGTCTCTCAGCAGTTTAAAGCACTACGCGACACAATGAATATGGAATATACCAGGGATCGGCAAGTCATTAAAGTAAAGCAATTGAATATTGGGCCAAAACGCTCTCTGAGTGCTTTCTCTAGTTGGTTTGAAGTTTGTTTCCCAAACAGTTTTGTTGAAATCCATTTTTTTTTTTTAAATCTACTGATAAAACAACCTAAACTCATGTTTACGATCCTCTTGACCATTCAGTTCAGTGCGTTAAGAATCAAAACAAGAGGATTTCATGGTGCGTGCGGCGACTGATAAGTATGTACTGTATCTCCTCACAGCTGTTGACACTGTGTCTGACTCTGGAGTTGCCGTGAAGCCCAATGGATTCATTCATGGTGCTTTTCGCTCTGTGGCGGTGTGTGAGTGTTGTGTGTGAGAGGCAGAGAGAGAGAGAGAGAGAGAGTGGGGGGGGGGAAACAAATTTAACCTGTAACTTGAGAAGCTGATAACAAGGAGAGAATAAAGAATTAGGAAGTTTGTGTGCAGAACAGGACAGTGAGACTGAAAAAGAAAAGAAAAGCTGCAGCTCATGTCCCGTCCACCCGTCCCCCCCCCCCCTCCTTGGCTGATCTCCCTGGGAAATTCACTTGAATATTTTTTTTCATTTCGTCTTTTCTACACATTACTCATGTGTCTCCGCACATGGGAGGAGGAGGAGGAGGAGGAGGAGGAGGAGGAGGAGGGTGAAAATGGACTGAACAAGAGGGAGGAGAAAACCCAGGCAGTGAAAGAGAGAGAGAGAGAGAGGGAAATGGCAATAGTCAGACTTTGCCTGCTTATTCAGCGCTGAATGCTGCACTGCGCCGTTTGTGGGATGACTCTTCTCTAGACATTTTTTTTCCTGCTCATTTTCTTGAAGGAGGAGGAGTGAGAGAGAGAGAGAGAGAGAGGGAGAGACTAGCCAGATCTGTTAGTTTGGAGCCAATAACACACACTCTCTCTCTTTCTCTTTCTCTTTATCTGACACACATACACACTTGAACACTTCGCGCTGCTGCACCAAAGGTAACAGTGTGAGTGGATTTAGTCCTATAGCCCATCTGGTTGGAGTGCAGGGGGAGAACGATGCAGCAGTAAAAAGAAATAATCCACGGCTGGGACAGAGAGAACCAAAGAGAGCTGACAACACAGATACTGTACACACACACACACACACACTGACATCGGATGGCCACCGCAGTGTTTCAGGTAAGGAGTGTGGTTGAGAGAAGGGGGGAAGAGAGAGGAAAAAACTGCTGCTGCTGGCTTGTATTTGCGCGCTCTCGTCCGTCCCAAGTGTTGACTCTGCCGTGTTCAGTTGGGGATTTGCTTGATTGGAGCGGAGAAGCAGAAAGTGTGTGTGTGTGTGTGTGGGAACCGGTGTATTGGTGCTTTCATGCAGGTTTCACTGAATGTGAGTTTTTTTTGGTGTTTGCATGCGTCCAGTGCACTGCGTGCTCACTGTATGGATGACAGGAATGTGTTTACTGTCAGTGAACATGTAAGAGGCTTTGTTTGTTGTATTAGTGCTGACTTAAAAAAAAAAAAAATGAAAAAGCATGGTTTTTTGCCTGTAGTGCTCAGGTCTGTGTGTGGTCTGTCTGTGGTTGGTGGCAGTCATGGTCAAAGCTGGAATGACAATGGTGGCTCTTCTCTTGTTTGTAGTCTTCTCGTCACTTCGATTCACTTCACTTCACTTCACTTCTCTTCTCTTCTCTACCAATGCTGCGTCATCTTCCTGACCCACAGGTCAAGAAAGCTCCCTTTTACACGACGGGTTGTTGAAATTGATACGATATCGATCAAACGTATATAATGTTCTACGTGTGAGGTGGAAAAGTCTGAATGCCTGTGTGTGTGTGTGTGTGTGTGTGTCTGAGAGCCGTGAACTGAGCCGCAGTGTTTCACAACAGGACCTTGCAGAAGTTGTGCATGGAAAACATGGCCCGAGGCGTGAGAAAACCTGACCGCACTTTGGGAAATTTTTTGGCAAGCACAGTGAGGTGCAATTGCCTCCAATTTGCTTGAAATTTGGGGGGCAGGGGGGGGGGGTAAGAAGCACAGTGTGAAAGCATAGAACATATTCTTTGACAGATGTGCAAAGTAACAACTGTAAACTGACAGCCGTGATCCATCCCCCCCCCCCCCCCCCTCCCTCTCAACCTTGTCTGGACCCATTTTGAGAATGTACTTCATTCTGTGAGTCATTGCATTCTGTGAAATGAAGGGTTAACTGTGTGTGTTTGGTTGCTCAGACATGCCTCTAATGAGCGCATGTGTGCATTAGTGCAGCGTATGCTTGAATCATTGCTGTGTTAGACAAACGGATCAATGTAGAACGTCACGTAGTGAAGCTTTAAAAAGTCCAATGAAGACGTAACAAACATCTAAGTATTCTATATAAGGTTTAGGTTGTACTGTAGATGTTAGATAATCCGTGGCATAATCCAGCGTCGTTGATAAACTGCAGTGCTGCACATTCCTACACAGATTTATGTTTGATGACGGTACCTGCACATACCTGACGGACTCCATGGTCCGACATTTGTCTTTAGCTTGAACTGCAAAAGTCTTAAAGGGCACATATTGTGCAAAATAAACTTTTTAATAATTTTAACACTATTTGGGACTCTGGAGTTCCTATCTAGGAGGCCCTCCTATTATTGGCTGCACAGTGCAGCACAGAGTTCTACACAAACTTCCAGCCTCAGAGGATTTACGTGTCCAGTGGATACATTTTATACACGACGGCAATAATGATGGCTTTTCCAAATGCTAACTGCTGTTAGCTGCCGGATCCTCAGTGACGCTGACGTATCTTCCTGTGTCTCATTTGCATTTAAAGAGACAGGCGCTCAAAACAGAGCGTTCTGAACAGGGCTGTTTTGGCAGGGTGATTGAACTGCTGTGGTGATTCATCCTTATTATAGGATTTTGACCAAAGCATGTCACAGACATATTCATTAGGACACCACGGAACGAGGTTAACTTGTAGAAATAGGCTATAATATGTCTACTTTACTGATTCTGTGATTTTTGGTCATTTCCTATTGAACGATGGGACTGAAGTTTGGTCTCGTGAATCAGCAGGCCTCCCAAAAACAACATTTTAATTCATACAACGTGTGTACGTATCATGAATAAACCTGGTATGAAGTAGCAGGACACAGGCACAGGTGTTACCAATGACATTAATTAGGCTTCCACTCCATTTAGGGTTTAAAAAGTGCGAGAGAGTCCTGCTGTAAGACGACTTCACGCTAACGTGAGACGAGTAGACGACAAATGTCGGTTATTTTAACACTGCATTCATATTTCCTGTATCTTCCAACAAACATAATCATATATGCTGATTGTAGCTTTGCTAAAACAACAAATCTAACTCTGTTTTGTGCAAAACAGCGACAACGAAAAACAGCACAAATGTCTTGAATCATAGAGGCCGGCCCCCGTTTCCAAAATCATAATCATAATTCTCCTAATAATCATCCCCCAAACAGACTTCATAAAGGGGGGGGGGGACCGTGGCTGCTGTAGCTCTGCAGTAATACGTCCCAGACGTTAATTCTCATGAGTCAATCTTTCTAAAGGCAAAAGGAATTTTTGCTGCTCAATCCAAAAAACATTGTGAAATTAGGAGGCCATTCAGTTTTCCAGAGGAACAAAGGATTGTTATCTACACGAACAGTAGATGTACATTGAGTAAATCATTTAGAAGCAATGTTTAACATCAACAAATGCCCTTTCACTCCTTACTGTTTGCGTTGTCCTGTCCTGCCTGGACACCTGTGTTACCCATGAGTCCACATTGTGTGGAAATGTTGTCCGTCCCCTGTCTGACTGGATTTCAGAAGAGATGTTTTTTTGTGTGTGTCATTACTGTCTTTACTGTCTTTACTGTCTGCCAGGGAAACCGTTGTGCACTTACTTACCCCCGCCCTTCCTTTAGGAAAGGCCCAATAGATGTCTGACCACAGACACAATCAACTGCAAATGAGCCAGGTCAGACAAGCAGTGTGTGTGTGTGTGTGTGTGTGTGTGTGTGTGTGTTTTTCTGGGATTAGGGTTAAGGCTGTTGTCAATGGACCATAAAAAACCACAGGCATGAATTGTCTTGCTCCACAAACTGATGTAGTAATCCTTTCCTATGTGTGTCAGTCTTTGCAAAACGCAGCCTTAACTCGGTAGAACGGTACTTCTTTTGCAGCGAAATAACAATAATAAAAGAAAAGAAAACCGTACAAGGACGGACACTTAGACAGATTGATTTGAGATACTCCATCTTTTCCACGAGAGATTTGAGAACAATGACACTTGAAAGAACTGAGACAAAGATGAACAAAAACATTTACAAGACTCATAAAACACACCAGATAAGAACGTCTCCAACCGAGATGTGACTCTCGAGCTTAAGGACAGCTCATTTCCATTTAAACCCTGCATAGTCGGCCTGCAAGCAATTATTTTCATTATCGATTACGCTTTAGATCATATTCACAATCAACCGACTCGGTTGTTCCGCCCGTAAAATGCAGAAAGTTGTGTAAAAAACCTCAGAATGACAGCCCCCTCAAGTGTTTTTTTGTTTTGTCCACAAACCACAGATATTCAGTTTACTGTCACAGTGGAGCGAAGAAACCAGAGAACATTCACATTCACAGGAAGCTGAAATAACAGAACTTTTTTTTTTTTTTTTCGTATTACATTACTACACCAACTGGAAAACGGTTAATAATCGATCAGCCGTGTAAAGTGCGTCGTCCCTGAAGCCTGTTCTGCCGACATTACTGCGCACAGGAGTGATATCCAAGTACGATCAGGTGAGAGTAGAGACATTTAAACGCATGTAAGTCCTTTTTCCAATGGGTGAAATCAATGGACGGCACAGAACGTAACTGAAAAGTGGAATTGCCAAAATCTGCAGAGCTGTTTGTTTCCCAACGTTGGCACACGCTGTGAGCCTTCAATGCATTAGCGACATGAATAATCTATAGCCGTGCCAAAGCGCCGTGCAGCACTTTTGGGCTTTTAGCATAATTAATAGCATCCAATGAGGGAGTCGTAAAAGCGTCATATTTATCAACGGCGGCGTTGTATCATCATGTTTCATTTGACTCAATAAATCTGGCACATGTGGTGAGAGCATCTGCTGTCACAGAGCCAGTGAGGTGTGCATAAAGGGGTTTGGTGGATTAGTAAGAATCACAGTAAGAAGGTGCTGGGTTTGGTTCCCGGTCTTTTTGTGTGTTCTCCTGGTGCATTGTGTCAGTTGTTGTGCAATGTTGGTGGTTGGTTTATGGCAATAAAGATCCTTTTCCTTTATCCAAAGACTAATGTTGGAGTTTAACAGTAGATTAACTTTGTGTAATTTACTGCTGTGAGGGTTGTTACCGCCATGTGGCAATCCACTGTCATGTCACTCATTGGTTTGGAAATGTTTATTTGAAGCCCAAAGCCATGTTGTTTTTGAAAAACTGTAAAGTAATTATAAAAGTAATTATACTGTATTTGGAAGTGCTGGGGGTAACAAAACCACCCATTGAATGTAAGCTGCGAATTACATGTCCCAAAATGCAAGTCTTGCAGACAATATTGAAAAAAAAAAGGAAATATTATGGACATATAAAGTTAGAAGTAAGGTCTTTTTCTTATAGATTGACATCTTCTACCATTGGAGTTGCCACCTAGTGGCCATTCAAGAGAATACAGGTTTCAGGCACTACCACATTGGCTTCAATTTTTACAAACAATCTATGGTAACACTTAAGTACTGTTAGGTATGAGACAGTCCACTAAAAACATTCACATTCATCCTCTCTGGATTCTTTTTAAAATGTTCAATCAAACCTACATTTTTAATGAATGAATTTGCACACAGACGTTATTTCTCCTCGTCCTGGTCTGTGGTGATTACTGGTGCCAGTGAGACTCAAGACAAAAATCTTTCTGCTGACCTTCGCAGCCTAATACCCCCTCAAAATAGACGGACTGACGACTCATAATGCCCCTAAAAATGGGGGATATTATAGTGAAAGATTTAATGACGGCTAATCTTTTAAATGACGCCATGCAATCAAGCTTTAAGCCTGGTATAATGACCCTTCCTTGAAGAGACTTTTTTGTAGATTTAAAGTCAAGAGAAAAGTTTTTGACTTGGATCTTAAGTTTGACAAGCAGCTTTAGATTTAGCCTCTTCAACTAGTATGTTAGCGTGCTAATGTATTCTTCTCTTGTCCAGTAATTCGAGACTTTGTTTATAATTTATTCAATACTGGTATAAAAGTCAGCGACACAATACAGCGAGACATTGTCGAATTTGTAAGACCTTCATTATCTTATCTAAAGGCCGGCTGTCAGTTTAGTCGTACACTTTAACTCTTTGACGTGAATCCAGCGGACGTTTCACAGCCGTTTATGGAAACCAGCTGTGGGCTGTGGCCCAAAAGCCTCAAATTGCATTAGATCTTGCCTGAAAGCGATGGTGTTTCGACCAGGATGGAATCGACTGGTCAAGGCCTTTCCTCTCCACACACCAAAAAAAAGGTTTTTCTTATCTTATCTAAATAAGATAACCTGAATCTTTCACTTCATGTCGGCTTTCCAATTGACATTATGAACAACTCACAGTCCATAATTCCCCTATGTAATGTGCGGAACGGCTTTGACGTCATCCTGAATTGTATATTAATTATTAACACGCACCAGCAGTTGTTTCCTTCAACTTGAAAACCAACCCCTTTGCAGATTTTGTTTCTACCTTAAAGCACCGATTCACATTTTCCAACATCAAATGCATGCGCTACCCACATTTAACCTGAAATGTTTATTTTTATTACGATGTTGTCATACCTCTAATGAGTGATTTGCTCTTGTTTTAGAGAACAAATAACCCGATACTGGCTACAATAGAGCTTTTTAAATGGAAACACCTCTGCTGGCCATCATATTAAATCAACTCAATGGTTTGTGACATCACATGGGCATGAACTCACTGATTGGTTCTGGTTTTTGAAGCCATTCAGGACATTTAACATTTAAATGTATTAATATTTTAAGACTTGTGTGGCATAATAATAATAATAATAATACATTTTCAGACTAGTTTGAGTCACACCATCCTGTACTTTGTGTCAAACAGTGAAAAATTATGGACAACCCTGACCCTGCAGTCAAACAATAATGAGGAAGAATTTCTACTAGCCATAAATTAAAACAGTCAAGTTAAAAAAGTAATAATTTTCTGCAATGGAATGTGTTCCTTTCAGTAAATCCATCACTCACAGGAGGGTGGACGTGTCATTTTTTACTGGAATTTGTGTGTGCAGCACTACTGGTAAGAAAATGACTATGTTGGCTAATAAAAAGACAAAGTTCAGATTAAAAAACGAAACTTCACAGAAAATGTTTTGACACAAAGTGAAATAGGGTTTAATTTAAATTCATAGGCACTTAGATAAAGGGCTAAAGAATACTCTCTACACAACTGGGCATTTAATAGAAGTTTGTTTTCTTCCCCCTTATCAAGCCGTCATGTATCTCAGAGGAATGTTCACAGAGAGCAGAGCTGTTTTCTTAGTTGTGCCAGGCGAACCTCTCTTTTTGTTGTTTGCATTTTAAGGCTGATTGATGGAGGAAGGGGGCGTGGTCTCACTCAGAAAGACAGGAAGTGTCGGTGCCAGGTTCCCTTCATCTATCCGTGCTGCTTTGACTCAAAAGTTTGACATGCTAAAAGATCGGGGAGGCTCTTAATGGCATGTTTATACAACATTAATGGAGCTGGGTGTCACCAAATCAACCCCCCCAAGGCCCTGACTCAATTTCTCATTTGATTCAACTCTTTTCTGTCTTTGTAGTTTCTAAATATGAAATGAAAGCGGACATTTGCCTTCAGTGTTGTCCCCAGAGAAGGTGGTTCTATGTTCACGACATGGTCAGACCTTGAAGGTTGCTTTTACTTCAAAACACTCTATAGAGTGAGGTTTTCCAAACACAGAAGGAGCTGCACTTAGGTTCTACATCATACTCATACCATCTATTTGATTATGTATAAAATCAGCTGGTTTCTCTTTGTCAATCTCCTCGTCTTTCTTTGCCTCAGGTTGAGACATTTTTGAGAGGGTCACTGAGACGTTTTTAGGTTAAGTGACGCCCAGCATTTCCATAGCAACATCTCACAACATGAACCCAGTTTTGAGGCGTTCAAATTAATATTTTAATTGCGAATTACCCCGGCTTTACTAATGTTATCAGTGAAGCCACTATTTTAATTTACCATGTTTTTGTCATCTGTGATGCATATTTGTCATTTTATGAATTACATACACATAGCCCCCTTTTGAAACATGTGATTTTATTAAGTGATATCAAATGTTTGAAATTATTTAAATGAAGATTGATTTAAATCAGAAAATCTACGAACTATGTTGTTCTCAGACAATCTTAATTCACCTGCTGTGTAAATGCTATAAATTAATAAAATAAATTGAGCGTGAACTGCTAATGTTAATGTTGATTTGTTACCTGACTAGACTTATTCATAAAAATTATTACAGTTGTATTTGTGCTGGAAACACAGCGTGGCAGTGATTTATACCTGGCAAAAGGTTAGACTCGGGTTAGTCACATCTGCTGTGAGTGGATCAATATTGAACGTCATTAATGTTGGATGATTGTGTACCAAAATATGACGGCGCCAAGGGACAAAGAGGATGCAGTATATCACGCCGAGTACACCATAACTCTTCTTCTACATATTCAACACACGTGGTAGTTGTACAGTAAGAGGTGAAGATGACAAGACAGACAGTCAAACTTGAAAGGGATTAGAGGTGAAACCCAAACCCTCCCATCCATCTGTCACTACAGTAAAGAGTGTAGGCGTGAAGGTGAGTGAGTGTGACGCTCTTCTGAAAGATCCTTCCATGTTAACATAAGTCTTCCCTTGAAGCAGCCCACTGTCATGAGTTATGGGGCTGTAGTGGTTTTGCACGGTCGTCTCTTTGCGGAGGTTCGCCTCAGCTTGTGCAGTCCCCCCCCCCCCCCCCCCTTCCGTGACAGCCTTTCAAGGTTTCGGCACGCCTGCACACAGTCAGGATTGTAGAACGCGTCACAGTTGGCATTTCGGTTTCGACAGAACAAGCTCATCGCAAGGTGGAGCTTTCAGTCATGTGCTATGATGCTCATTTGCAAGAAGGGTGAGAAGAGGTCGAACAATGTGGGTTTGATTCAGATTTTTCTAAATCAGGGCAGCCAAAAACAGATATATGATGCTTTTTTTTCTGCCAAAAACTTGGTATTTTATTTATTTCCTCTTTTGTTAAATAGTGCAAGATGGGGAGAAGCTGAAACAGGATGACGAGGAGGTTTAATAAATGGTTTGATGACAAGTAGTTTCAGTGCAGTATTTAATAAATAAGTAATAATCAGCTAATGCCGATTAACGCTCTTATGGCCATCATGATAATAAGGTTTTGATTTGATTTTCTGGCTGTAGAATTGTCCAAAATCGTCCAATTCTGCCCCTTCTTTTTCCCAAGATAACTTTCACTTTCGAAATCGGGCAGTTCAACCATTTAGGGATTACAGTACTGAGAAGCTGGCGTGTGACGCGTTGGTGAATGTTGTCTGTGATTGGACCGTCGTTCCTTGGAAGTGCTAAGGTTCTACCGTAATGACAAGTATATGGGCGCAAAGCTCTGTTTCTCTGCTTTCCAGTACCCATACATCCATAGAACAGAAGGGTTAAAACTAGGCAAATATTCATCAGTTGATTATTGGCCAACTGATTAATAACTACATGTAGTACATGTAGTTGTGAGTGCAATTAATATCACTAAAACAGACTTTCACAAAAGCCTTTTTTTTTTAATGCTTTTGTTCGAGTCCATCTATCTTGACAACATTAAGCCTGGAAATAAAAGTGATGTAAGATTATGGTTAAAGCTGTGGCAAATCCTGCACTGGTAAATATCACAGTGCAGTCACCACAATAACTGTAATAGTACGATATTTTAATGTGTGGTCATTGTCCTGTGTGTTTAAGGTTTAGCGTAAGAGGCATATACGCTACATGAAGAATTCATTTGTGGGGCTCTTTGACAGTCAGCTCTGTGGTTCAAGGTTGGAAAAAATAGAAAAGAACCCCCCCCCCCCCCCGCTCAGAAATGTGTCTATCTTATTGTGACTTGGCTTGTTTAGTATGTGAACAGTTGGACAGTTTCATTTAACTCTTGAAGGGAAACAGCAGGATTATTACTCACAATAAGTTCACCGTGGTGAAGTTTCCTGATCACGATCATTATGAATGGAGAAAATCATTAAAATTCCACTCAAGTCCGTTAAAAATGCTTATTCATGCTGTAGTTTCCTAATATACAGTCCTAGTCATTTCTTTTTGAAGTGCCACAATTGATGATGAGGTACAGTATGGTCAAAGGAAGAGAGAGAATTTTTTCTTCCATATAAGGAAGTCAGATCAGATTAAATATAAGGTGACAGTGATGTGTATACACAGACTAAATGCCACTTTTATTCTTTACGGTGAAACTGCGTCATACAGAAATTATTATTCATCTTTTATTTACTGTACTTCTCAAAGCATCTGCCAAGGAGAACCAAACCACTTCTTTTGGCTTCTTTTGGTCCTTTGCCTACAGTCCTTTTTCCGTCCACGGTCCCCTCCTTGTCTGACTTCACGCTGACTCCAGCGAGCGAGCAGATGTCCGATGACATCATGTGGAAAATGTTTTTCATGTGAACATTGTCACTGAAACACAGAATTGGGGAGAAGTTCCTACAGATGAGTAAGTGTCCCAGCCCCCGGCACGTGTTCTTCGTCCATTTACTGAACACACAGAGATGGAATCTCTGAAGTGTCGATTTCTTTCAGTTGACACTGAGTGAGATTGCCAACAAGACTTTAGTAGTGAGTGTCTTAAAGGGGACATATTATGTAAAATCAACTTTTTGATCATTTAAATCCTTATATTTGGCACTCCGGAGGCCCGTCACAATGCGCGTCCCGATTTGTCCGTAAAACACGCAAGACTTTTGGTGAGGGCAACGGTATCTGAAAATCGGAAATCCGTGAAAAGTCCTATTCTTGGCTCCACAGTGCAGCACAGAGTTCTACACAAACTTCCAGCCTCAGAGGATTTATCTGTCCAGTTGATACATGTTATATATGATGGCAATGTGCCTGCTTAGAGCCTGCAAATAATCACTTTTCCAAATGCTAACTGCTGTTAGCTCCCAGTAGCCTCTGTGGCTACTTTTTTTTAAGGTGGACCTAAAGAGATGCTACTAAACTGAGCGTTCTGAACAGGGCTGTTTTGGCAGGGTGGTTGAACTGCTATTGTGCTTCATGCTTAGGGTAGTTTGACCAAAGCATGTTCATGTACATGTTCATTAGGACACCAGGGAACCAGGTTAACTTGGACAAATAGGGTTTAATATGTCCCCTTTAAGATAACAGTCTTATATGGAAATATAACTCGCTCTCTATACTGTAGATGTCATATCCCCCCCGCTCTTACTCTGATTCTTCATGGCTGACTCCCTCTCTCTCCCCCTCCCTCCTCATTCTCCGCCACTTGTCCCGGTGCCAGACAGTGAGAGCCATGATAAATGTGCAAATCAGTGTGCTGGTAAATACCGGCTCTTATAGCTGAACGTGTCCCCCCCCCCCCTGCTGTAACTTTGGAACAAAAGACACAAGCCATGGCCTCTCCCGTCTCACCCCCCTCTCCACGCCGTCACTCCTGTCCAACAAAGACGAGGTGAGAATGAGCAGGCGCTCCAGGTCTGACGAAGGCCACTTTAGAGTCAAAGCCGTGGAGAGGAAACATGGCAGGGACATAACAGGAATCTGCTGGACCCCTTGAGGGTTGAAATTGTTTATACGCACAGGCAGCGAGTATGTATCTGTTATCACGGTGCTTATCGTCATATTTATTTGCTTTATCCGAGGTTTTATCTCCGTTTAGTTTGCTCCTTTAAACGACATTGACCTAAATCTTCGTTACGCAGGCAAACTTTTTCCATGAGGCACTTTTTCATTGTTGTGTTGTAAACAAATAGCTAATTATTAAAGTAGTTGACTATGTGTTAGCCTTCCATCCTCTTTCTGGGTCGGGTCTGAACAGAACAATGTGGCTCATAAACACACATAGGAAGAATACGCAAACTTGGCCCTGGTTGGTTATCAAGTTCAGACGCAGAAGCCTTTTATTTCAACGATATGTTTTTTGGTAAACAACATAGTAACCGAGTAACTATGACGTCCGTGAAGAGAAGCTAAAGGAAATAATGTGCGCTCTTCTTTCTCACGCTGCCAAACATAAATCAACGTTACAGGGGACAAGGAACAGTGTTTAGAGACTGCTGTGCCACTCAGCCTTGCACATGTCCTGCAGTCCATAAACGCTCAATAAATCTTCAATTTTCCACAACTTTCCCCCACAGACAAGACAAGAAAACAGAACTAGATGACGCAGAGACAGAATTAATCAAAAAATTGACATCAACGATCGTAGTCCATAGAAGTGGACAAAGACAAAGTGACACGGTATGGGCACTTGGACCGAAAGAGCTCTCATCATTCCTTTCTGCTTTGATAATATCCCAATAAGTCCATGCAGACCAGCACTTTGGCACACTCTGCCATCACGGCCACAGAAGGCCTTCTGTTACTGGTTAGGGCTCACAAATTGAATTTGCACACTGAATAGTTCTGCAGGGATGTGCCAGATGCAAAGATCTGGATAAACATAAAAGCACTCAGGGTAGCTGTGTGTGTTAATGGAGCACAGAGGCATTATTAACAACATCAACATGCAGCCATGTTCCATGCTCTTCATCCATGGAAGAAACGAGCATCCCGGCATGACATCACGGTCACTTTTTCTATGCTGGAGTTGATTTTTCTGCTTTGATTAAGAGATTTAGAGACACGAGCACAGCAGAGACGTACCCAATGTATTTCATTAACATATCAGACCTGGGAGGCAGACATCAGATACACAACTTGGCGATGTTTGAGCGGCATGTGAACGCCGTCCTACACGCCAGAGACGCCTGACATGGGGACTTTTGTCTGCAGGAAATGGGCCCTTGTTTAATGATGTTAACACAAGCATGTACGGAATGCAACAACACAATTATCCTTTATTATATTAGACTAATTTGAATACTCCCGATAGCATCAACACACACACACACACACACACACACTGGGCCAGGCCTTGTGGATGCACAGTGGAGCACGGACAAAGGCTTTGTGTAGGTTTTTCATCAAAAATTCAAATGATGCCAGTGTTAGGTTGTCATCATTTCTTGTTGCACTTTGAAAACACTACTGCATCCATATGTTGTTAAAGAGTGATTATGCACTGAAGTCCAGACATTTTTGTCCTGAAATTGTCCAGAGAGAGACTCCGGATATTTTCCAGAACTTCTTTTCTGGCAGCTACCTATAGTCAAATCTTGTAAGCGCATGTAGGGAAAACACAGGGTAGGTAGTGTCCGTGTACGTATGTTTGTGAACACGTCTAAACCCAGACAATATCCTGCTGTTTTTGTGTCTCAAAAACATTTGGATAACCCTGTTTAATCTGGGTTTCTTCAACTCCAAGGGCAAAACAACAACTGGCAATGGCTTTAATTGCCTTTTTTTTTTTTAAGTGGGCTTTACCGTGGTTTAAAACAAAATCCCAGTTACTGTTACACCCGCAAGTTTTATTTTGACTTTAATTGCGGAAGCGTTTCACTAATCATCACATATGTCAAACGGAATCACGAGAGGAAAAGTCAGGGAATTAAAAGGATTCGACCAATGTCTACCAAATCTCTTGTAATCCATAGATACTCAGTGGGATATTTCAGTCTGGTCCAATATTGACACTGTCAAAATCTTATTCTTCTGTTCTGTTGGCACCTTTTTCCATGCACATATGTCTCACATGGTGGTTCCCCACTGCTTGAACTGTGGTCAACCCACTGCTAAGTGCTCACCTGCCTTTTAGATAGATTTTTTCCCTGTGGTTTCCCTGGCTGCGACTGCATTGCCAGCCTTGCGATGGCCCAAAGCTCCACTTCAGAATAAAAAAAAAAGAATCAGCTACTTAGCATGAGGGAGAATGTGAGCTATTCTGCTGTGGGCAGACGACCTCCTCTCCTCCTCTCAATCTGACCTTTACATCAGAGGCTTGGCCATGTTGGCTTGTAATTGTTGTCTCAAACATAAATTAACTCTATTCAACTCTAATGAAAGTTTTTTTAATAATGCATTAGGCATTCGTCTAAATGCCAGATGCCTTTTTTGAGTTTGGTGGTTTGTGGCTCGTTTTCTGTCATCAAAAAAGTGCAATTAAGGATTAAACTTCCATTTGTTTTTTCACAGAGTGTCAGACATAAACATGTATTCATAGTATGTACTGTATCTACAAGGCCGTGGTGGTGCTTTCATGTCATGTCCCTTTTGGTCAAACTCAGCAGAAACCTAGAGTTACATCACCGGACAAGGTATACAGACTCTGCGGCTAGACTGCCAAAATAAAGTAGTAGTTAGGGAAATTACGGCATTTACCCAGCTGTTGATTGGAGTCGTAGCTGATAAACATGTGCCTTTTCGCAGTAATTCGACTCTGCAGCCAATGTTGATCTTATCTCTTCTTGTTGCAGAGAAAAGCCAGATGTTACCAGGTGTAAGTATGGTTTTCTGACCGTTGGCAATGAGGCCGCTGCGCTAACAATAACACTGCAGGGACCTCTTGAATACATGGATAAATAATGAACCGAGCAATCCAAACACAAAGGCAGGGTATGGTAGTTTTGACCACTTTTGTCAAAACAAGCAGCCTCGCCTCAATTTCAAGGGTAATGTAGCTCAAGAAATTCTACCTGTTAGTTATTTAAATGGTCGGTGGACCGTGTTGCTGATAATGACGCAACGTGCTATGGCAAAAAATAGACCAAGGACACTTTTTTTCACCCGAACTCCGATGCTGCACAGTTGCACACAGTCACATAGCAGTTAGCACCATTGGCAGTACTCCATGTCACTTTCAAGCTTACCCTTTTAAAGGTATGCTTACATCACCATGTACATCTAATATTGACTGACATGCGTCGTTGTTCACTCCTCAGTCAGAGGCTTTTTTTTTTTTAAGCAATTTAGTAATTAAACTACTATTACTGTCTCATATTCAAGCCTACTCTGGTGCTATGACTGGATGAAGCCGACATGAGGTCATCATCCACCGTGTTACTCGTGAGAACGATTAAGTTGTCTCACGCCCGCAGACGGGGTTTCGTTCACGCTAATTCCTAATGGTTTTGAAAGGAGTGTGAAAAGAGGTAGCTCTGTATTAGATATAATCACCAACCTTAGAGGTTGCACATTGAAACAGAACCAGCTGTACAACGACTCAGTCTGTGTTTTACCTTCTGGGTTTAGTTATGTATATATATATGTATTTATTTGCTTTTTTAAAGGGATTAATGCACTACAATCTGCCCCCATCAAAATGCACCATGATGGGTTTTATTTATGCTTCACCATTGTGTGCGGCTGCCAAGCTAAACAAAACTGTATAAGTGGTTGATGTAACCCAACAGAGAAACAGAGATCTTGGAATTTTGGGATCTCTCTTGCTTAACTTTACTCGCTCATTGTTCTGCATGGAATCTCACTTCTACGGCGGAGAAAGAGACAGTGGACAGTTTGTTCTGCATACGCCTAGTCTATGTACTGTACATCAAGCAATGCAGGGCATGAAACAGTAGGTGGCGTCGTAACAAACCAGGGAAATATTTACCTTAATATCAACTTTGTTGCACAAAATTAAGGATGATTTTCAAAGGATTTCAAGGACCCCTGTGTCAAGAAACCTTTATGTGCTTACAGACATGGAAAGTATGAATTTGGCCCGAGTCGTTGTCTGTTGTCAAACTGTGAATTTGGCTGCACCTTCTTGTAACTCGAGAAAGCGGCGGGAAACACAGCAGCAGCAGAATGCTGCACATACAGTACCCGGGCCGGGGTTACGGGAGTTATTTTCTCAAACCACGGTATTTCCATGTTTAAACATTTGGTAACAGCATAGCCTAAAAAACATTACCTCAGCAGTGATATTGAGTTTCGGTGTGAATGTAAATGTCCTCAGTGATCCCCTGATTATAGGTGAACTGTATAGCTTACAGGCACACTGTCAGGTGTAAACACTGAACAGACCCGAGGAGCTGCAGCGGTGAGAGGGTCACCGCGAAGGAACAAGAGGCACCGAGAAAAGAATGGCACGTCGATGTCTGCAAGTGACATTGATGGTTCAGTAGAACAAGAGCAAGGAGGTGGGGGTGGGTTATGGGAGGGTTAGAATAACTTGTAATGGAGGAGATTTGAGCCAGACGGAGATAATGTATCCTGTCAACTCCTACTCCGCTGTGCCAGACGTAAATGTCTCAAAAACAGAGATGCATTCCACTGGAATGCCTTCATTCAAATTAGCTGTTGATACATCGAGGAACTATGACAGTTGCAGAGGAACATTTTGTTCCCATGATATCAAAGAGATTCCTGCTTTGGCTTCATGTTTTTTTTTCGCCACTTCCATTTCCATAGTACAATTTCACCAGTTCCTTCCTTAGAGCAGAACTCCACCCTTGTGTAATTTCATAAGCATGCGAGGGGAAGTAATGGAGAATGTCTTAAAGTCAACCACCTCTCCTCGTATCGGTGCATGATTTTACTGTTTAGAGTCAACATTCCTTTAATTACAGATGAGGTCACCACGATATAAAAGTCTTTTTTGGAGACTTTAATGACCTGAGGTGACTCACACATCCTGAGCATTGTGAATCTAATCAGCAATGCTCAAACCACGGGGGTGCAGTTAGTTCAGTTAGTAGCCACTGCTAACAGATAGCAAAAAAACTACTGCATACCTTCTGGTTTTTAGAGGAACGTGGTGGGTAGTAAACTGTTCAGAGTGTAAACATGGATTAAGTTTGTCGAGATGTTTAAAACATAATTCACTGTCACTCTAGAGCAAAAAGGACATAATATAAAGTTTGAGAAGCAAGGTTGAGATTGTTTGGTCATGTGCAGAAGAATGGACTTTTGGACAAAGGATGTTGAAGATGGACCTTCTCTGACCACAGAGCAGGTTCATGGATGTTGTGAAGAAGGACATGAGGACAGTTGGCGGCGTAGGGCAAGATGGAGGCAGATAATCGGCCGAAAGAAGAAGAAAAAGAAGTAGACGAGTGATTTGAAAATGTGACCATATCATAGAGCTCTAGCCACATTTTGCACTTCTCTGCTGACCTAAATCTGGCACTTTTATCATCTCTGCAGTTTGTGTTCAGTCTTCATACGGAGACCGCTTATCTGTGTAGATTATCATTCATCGAGATTACACTAATTCAAAAATTCATTGAATCAATGGGCCAGTTGCTACCGATTCTAACAACTTTCAGACGGCGATTGGACGCTAATTCTCTGGCCTGATCTAGATTTGTGGGCAGATGCCGGAATGTGCTTCCTCCAGCCGTAACACAAAGCAGACCCCAACATAGAGCAGACGGCCTTGTGTTCTTGCAATGACTCAATTAGTCATGGATAAGGTGAGTGGCGGTGCAGCGGGAAAGATGAAAGTTACTTCCCGAGGTCAACAGTAGTGATAGCCCCCGCTGCGTAATCAGTTAAAGCTAAAAACAACCGCAGTCCTGTTACAGTAATAAACGTAAGCTGTGACATGTCAAAAGCCTGTTGGAGTCATAAATCGGCTCTGCTTTGCCTTTGTTGTTTGTCAGTAATCTCTGAATGAGATAGTGGGATAGAAAGCTAACCGGAGAAAATTCAGTTTGAAGGGATTTTCTTTGCGCACCATAAGGAAACTGATGACAAAGTAGGCTTGGAAGGGACAGAATACAGACATAATCAGGAAGGAAACATCAGTGGTGACATCCGGTTTGTCTTCATTCTCATCAAGGGTTGATTCAAGAGGTTTTTTTTTTTCCTTGGAAGCACTTCATTTGAATCTTCTGTTAGAGGCCATTATCATTATACACTTCCTGTTTATCGTCCTCATGCCCTCGCTGTAGCCTCACGGAACGATAATGGAAACTGCGGGATTTTAATCGGATTAGGGCCCGGGCACTTGACAGATCATGAGTTCTTGTTGGAGCAATCCCCACCACTGTCTAACCACATCTGAGTCTTAAAGTCAAGTTGAACAAGGTCCAGTTAGAGATGAGCATTCAGCATTTTCATGCAGTGCATGGCTCTGTGTTTTAGGGAAGGCTTTCAGTGTCTTTTCTCATGAAAATGTTGCATACAATTACATTTTTTTAAGACTTGCAAGCACTACAAATCGATTCAGTTGAGAGTTCCGTACGTGTTCCAGTCACACAATTGCTGTTTATGTCATGTTATGTTTTGGGTTACCACCACACGTCATTCACACCCTCTTAGAAGATGCTATTTGGGGTTTAAGTGTCGTCACATCTACATGTAGCCAAGATTTGGACCCCCTGAAGACAAAACTGCTCAAAGCCACTGATCCACAGCCGCCTCCATTGTCCCTCGGTAGATTCACCAAAACATGGCTCCAATGCGACTGTCGTTAACCACAACTGTGGGTTGTAGAACCAAAACAATGGGCTGAAAGATACTAAAATGCCATGCAGGAGAAATAATACTATCACATACAAGTCTAAGCCATAAAGTTTGATGATTTATTGTTTTTGTGATCACTTCAACTGCAACTGATCAGCGATATAACAAAAGAAACTCTCTCTTGTCTGTTTTCAGGTGTCTTCATCCTGTGTTCCAGCGACAAACTATGAGCTGGTAAGTCACAGTTTGTTTGTGTTTGTTTGTGTTTTTTTCTTGAGTGTAATTGCTTCCATGCTGTACGTGCTAAGCAGACATTATTAGGTCCTTCCTGGTGGAGAATGATTACAAACAGGGTTGGAAAAGCAACAGCCTCTATCAGCTGCACTAACAAGGCAGTTACTATTGCAGATAATGAATCATTTTCTGAGCGTCCCCCAAGACTGGAGCTATAGTATATATCAACAAGCCTTTTTTTTTTCTGTTTTGCGAAACATGTCATAAGGTGTATTGACGTTACGGTCTCTTGAAAACATGAAAACACTCAAAATAATCCAGATAAAGAATGATAAACAAAACACTCGTGACCTGGCATCGGCTCTATCGCAGTGACGTCGTTTGGTGTTTGAAATAACAGCAAACAAAGTCTGATTTAGCAATATAAAAAACACACACTCACTCTGTTGCCTTATTTGGTATTGGCATTAGAAGCTATGTTAGACTTGGATATGGGTTTTCTCGCTCTCTGACTTGCATGTTGTGTGTTTAAAAGGTTTTGGGCGCTTGACAAACCAAAGCAAATACCCCCCCCCCACACACACACACACACACACCCACACACCCCCTTCACTCTTCACTCTTCAACACTCGCAGAGCAAACATTTCACTCAATGTCCTTTGCTTTTCTTTCATAAAAGCTGCAGCAATAAAAGCGAGGAACGTGTTATTATCGTCCGCGGATGCTTTGATAGCGGATGCTTGCTGCATGAAGACATCTGTTTGAGATGTGCAGACGTGTGGGCAAAGCCTGCCTGGTTCCTGAAAAACATGATTGAATGCTGAGTATAAAAGTTCACCTTTTGGATTTTAAATCAGCAAAATCCTTATATTATTGTTCTTAAAATATGTATGTACCTCCTTGAGTCGGCAGCACCGGCAATGACAATAAAGACTTATCTCTTATCTTGTTATAACGTCAGTAAATATTTGTTTTCTTGAAAGTCTCAATCACTAGTTTATGTCTTCTCCAGTAGAACACGATGTAAATATTGTAAATTACGATCCCATTTGGAGTGATTGACAGCTGATATTGTCCATTAGGAGCCTGGTTTCAGGTGTAGCCTCTGAACTTCAGGTTGCATTATTGCGACCATCGCGAGCTCCTGCCACTCGATATCAACTTTTGGCATAAAGGAGGGATCATCAGGATGATAATAAACACTTCCCTGTTATGAATGTGGTTTGGTTTGGAGAGGCACAGTGAGCCACCTGTGGTTAGGGTTTGGACGCGAACGCATCAACATTCTCTTGCGTAGAGAGTGACACGCTTGACGGATGTCTGGTTGCAGCTCACTTTGTCACACGCTATCTGTGAACTATGCCACTATTGTGACATTTTGTCAACAACAAATGCCATCTGAGGGGAAAATGATGTTCATTACAAAACATACTTTTCGGGAAAGCAGGGGTTGCAGCGGATTTGTGTATTAAAAATGGGCTGAGGTTAGGTTTAAGTTACAAAATGACTGAAAGGAATTGGGTCCAGTGTGTAAGAGTTAGTGACATCTAATGGTGAGGATAAAGCAAGGCTTTTGCCTACAGTGCATACTATATAAAATGCTTATTCTAAGGCTATGAAAACCAAACAAATTCTTAAAAAACATACTTAGTGAGTAGTATATTACATTTCCACCAATAAACCCTCACTAAGTGGTATTCACTTTTGCTCACCTCTCATCATTAGTTGTGTTGATTATCTGTTGAAAATAGAAGGAATCAGAGACCAAAAAAGTCTTCTTTGTCCTCCTCCTGCCAATAAGAGTCTCTCCAGAGCCTTTAGTGCAGATCGCTTCCATATAACACTGACGAATTGAGGTGTAAAATATTTGTTGCCGTATCTCAAAAATGTGTTTTATATGTAAATACATATATATATATATGTATATATATAAGATGGTTTAACTTGTGCACGTAGCTGTGTGACAGGAATTGGGTGACGCTGAGAGTCTCTCTGTGCAGACGTGCAAATATGCACACCAAATGTGCATTCCTGGCTGCTGTGCTGCAACTCAAGGTGTGTGTGTTTTTTGTGTGTGTGTCGGCTCTCCTCAGCCCCATTTTTGGTCAATTTCTCTGCTCATGACAGAGGTCTCTGACTCAAATGACCTGGCCAGCCGACGGGGGGGGGGTTAGGGTGATGTGAGCTATTATAACACGCCATTCCATCGTGATATCACAATAACCATATCATTCGTTATGATGTTTCGCGGACTTTCAAAGTAAGAGTGTTCGTTTTTGTTATGACATGAACAAGATATAGTCATCAAAACGCTAAATACGCTCATATAATTTGAAGTTAACTGCTATTTTAAGAAAATTGTTCACTGTTTATGCCGACAGGACAATGCCTGTTTTTACAGGACAATGACAATTCATTGTGATGGTGAACAGTCAAACTCAACAATATTCCCATGGTCAATTTAGTAGCTGGTTAAAAAAAAAAGTCTCTTTTAATAAACTTGTATTATTGTTCCTGAGGACGACTTGCGAGCATCTGGTACAGCTCAGGGTTTTTGTCTCGAAACCATTCACACCAGATGATTGTTCCTAATGAGCAACATGATGATGCACAAATCTGTGACAAATTTTTGACACAGTTGTGGAGCCTTCATGAGGTTTTTGTTGAATAAAAAATGATGCATCGTATCATGTTAAATTAGTGTAAGTATCAAAGTTAACAGTCAGAGAGGAACCCACGGAACATGAAGCCAACTTGTAGTCCCAGTTATTGTGATTTTGTGATTGATGATGTGTGTGTTTGGGAGATGCCAGCCAGCGATGGCGATGACACAACAACCCGCGAATCTCAGATGTGCACCCTCATGTGGAGCAGCCGGCGCTGCCAGGAATAGTTTTTTTTTTTTCATTTTGCACACACGCACACAAAGCCAGGATGAGGGCATATTAGGAATTCTGGTAAAGGTAGGCTACACACATCTGGACGCAGATATCAAAGCATGCACTCACAAGCAAAAATATGCGCGCACACACTCCAGAAAAACCATAAACTTACTTACACCTACGTCATCTAGCTTCTTTAAAAAAAAGTGGAGTGAAGGACAGGCCATGAAGAACATGAGTCACTGCAGGGCAAAGATGGTCTAGATGTGGTCCACTTAGCACTGTGTTGTTTAGAACCACACATATTTCCACTCATGCGCCCTGTAATTCTTTCAAACTACACACAGAATGATCACCATTCCCTGGGAATGTATGAAGTGGCTATTACGTAAAATCAACAAGTTTTTTTTTCTCAAGAAAGTCCAGTAAACATGGCCGGAGATGTACGAGCGTTCTGTGGAAGTCTGGACGCCACAGGTTTTATTTTTCTCTGCAGGGATCGGAGAGCAGAATAGTTAAAGAGACAACAGGCAACTTTTCCTTAGTCTTTGTTGTAAAGACTCAGTTGCAGACACATGTTCTTTTCCTTAAAGCTGATGTTGTGGCAAAGCAAGCACATCCCACTGTTGCATAATTCAACATAAAGGGCATTTTCAGGTAAAAGTGATGTACTTTTGCTAACACAGGCCTATGACTCACTCACTGAGGAAGTTATTAACGCCACCAAGTTTGCTTCACCTATATTTACACCGCTGTATTTTAACGTTGGTGATAATGGTTTGGATTTGAGAGATCAATATTTTCTCAGGTGGTTCTTGATAGAAAAACTATGAGAACCACTGCTCTGTAATTGATACAGTGGATAGAGTATTGTGCATTTTTAACATAAGTGTTTTATACACTTTGTGACCTTGTTTTGTCAGTTTAATTAAAAGGGCTTTATGGGATGATTTTTTTGGAAGTTCCCCCCCTGAGAAACACAGTTTTCACTCTGAATTAAAAGCTTAATTACGTCGTTGAAAAAAAAAAAAAAGAAGTTATGTTTATACTGCTGAATTACACGCGAGTGGAGGCTTGTAAACTGCACTTTTATGAAGTCATCCCCCCAAGTTTAGATATTATAAATCTTAATGGACTTGTCCTAATGCTAAGCAGTGATTTCTTTTTTACTCGCGTTAAAGAGCGAGAAGTATGACGACTGTGGTCGTTTAGTTATGTCACTGTCAGGTTTTTCCAGACTTAACTGCTGGTTATCGTATGCCAGCATCCTCCTCCTCCTCATCGTGTCCATCGCCCTTTGGCTGCTTCAGATATTTCTCCAAATAAACGGTAACTAAGGCCTATTTTACATTTTACACACACCTATATATATACTGTCAAACCTTTGCAGCTGCACCTTCACACCCTGTTTATGACAGACAGTCATTATAGGTTTATTTTAACCTCGCTTCAACTGAAATGCATTCATGAATTTTCTGTGAATGCCAGTGAATTTAGTGATGATTATGACGCTTGACGTGTGGCTCCGAGGGGAAAATGTCTCAACTTCTGCATGGATTGCTATGACAGGTGTCCTCTAAAGCATGTGTTGTAATTATACTCCTGATTATCCAATCTAACTTCTTTTAAGAACAACACAGTTGACCATAAAGTGCCGTAAAATAAAATTAAAATCCATAAATAACATCTAATTTTTTACCCGTCTGTTACATCATTACCATATCGCCCTATGTCAGCTAGGATTGGAGGATTAATAGGATTCCACTCACTGTCTAACTTGCAGGATTTCTTGATGGATGCCATTAAAGGGCTACTTAACAAACAAAAATACAGTTGTTTTTTAACCCATTGATCATCAGACAGTGGATCTGAGATATGCGTCTCATTCCTGAAACAACAGAGGAAATTTGAATTCAGTCATTAAAATTGACTAAAAGTTTCAGTCAATTATAACAAAAAAAACAAAAAAGATCCACAAAAAGAACGTTTATTTTAAAGAAAAACAGGTCAAATTCAAACCAAACACTGTCATCGAATGTGGATTAAACAAACACGGCAGCATCATAATGATTTAAAGTTTATACTTCACCTGCCCAAGTGGGGGGAAAATGGGTGAAACAGCCCTTAAAGACAAATTGTGACATCATACACAGCGTTGCATTATGACAAAGTACATTTTCATTACAGTTTCTATATTATTACACCATGTTTGGACAGTTAAGAGGGGAGGAAAGATAAGTGGGTGTGGCTTAAACCCTCTGGAACTTTGCAGACACTTTAAGAGGCAGGTTTTGGTTGCATAACATAGTGAGTGAGTGGGACTGTGTCGGTCAGAGTCAGAGGTGGTTTAGGGTCACAGACAGCTCTCAGGGGTTTTTCCCACAGTGGGGACAGTCCACTCTCTCTCTCCCCTCTGCTCTGGTCCTATGGAATTTCTGGCGTTCGCTATCCCCTGGGGAAGGGAAGACGGGAATGAGCGAGCGCAACCCCAAACCCTCAGCCTGCAGACACATTGCTTTATGTTTTTTGTTCATTGTTTGACATGATTTTAGCTTGATTTAAGGCATGACAAAGTGGGGAACCTGAAAAATGCCCCACTGGTCAACGTGAGTCCCCTCTTTGTGGGCGTGTATCGACACTGGAGTCCCCTGTCCCCTGTTCACACACACACATAAACACAGCCCCTCCTTCTCTAACACTTCAGCACCACAGTGTGTTTACATTTCTGGGACGAGACTATGTGAACGCCGCAGATGAAGGACCACAGAGGCATGTGAGAGGAACAGCTGTGTGTGTGTTCTTGTATTTGTTACCTCTTTAGGAGCTAAACCGAGCAAAAACCTGGTCCTAATAAGGCAGACCTACCTCATTTCTGAGGAATTGGCAAAGATTAGTTTAATTGTGGTTAGGGTTAGGCAGTTACTGGTTATGGTTAAGGTTATGGATAAGGCTTGCAGAATCCTTTAAAACATGGCTGCACGAAACTGCGTGTGTGCCTTTCTCTGACTTATTTCATGATCCAGTTTTATCTGTTGTGGTGAATCGGTTAAATGTTTGGCCATTTAAGTTCAGAAAATTGTGAATTTATTTTTTATTTTTTTCCCAAACCACAACATGTACAAGTAGCATACTAGCCCTTTATTAGTAATCATTAAGCACATATTAACACCTTATTCTACATAACCTTATTCTACCTCTATCACAACATGAATTAAGATTTTTCCTACATAAGGTCTTAATACGTGCTTAATATTTACTCAAAGTGCTAGTATGCAACTTATATGCGTGTTTGTAAGCACTAAGTTAATGGTGAATATGTGTTCCCCACATGTTTTTGTTCAATTTTAATGATATTTAATGTGCATCAATGTCATTTTTCAGTCGCAAGATTTAGTCAAATTTTGGTCAAATAACAGAAATAACCACACTAATCTCAGGGGTTGTCGTCTCACTGCTTGGTCATAGTGATTAGTGATTATCTCTTTTAAGAAAACCTGTAAATACTTATACAAAATAGCGTTTTCTTAGCGTTTTCCACAGGTCCTGAAGAAGCCTCAGATGAACAGTCATCATCCTCACTCGTGTCTACAAGGCCTGCAGTTTGTGTTTGTTGCCACTGGAAGGCACTGATGGACACGGCCCAGCTCACAGGTGTCCTGTGTCTTATCAGTCACCCACAGTGATGGATGTTGTTGGACAGGCAGTGACAAGGAAGTTCATGAAGTTTTGTAGCTTTTAAGTTTAAGGCGGTGGTGTCAGCAGATGAAATAAGATCTCAATTTATTTGCATTAAACTTTAAAACAATTCAATTAAACTCCTGGCAGCTCATGTTGCTGGCATACGCAAAGAAGCACTAATTAGATTAAAATGTCTTTTATGAGCCTGCAATAACTATGTAAAAACTATTAATTTGGGGTGCATGAATCAGTTTGTGATCAAGCCACTCTACACGACTATAACTTGGACAGCTTTATGAAAGCATTATAATTTAGACACATATTAAAAACATCAAATACAAAGACATGGGCACAAACTGTTGAAAATGGCAGCAATAAATTATGTAAAAATGGGAAAATTATATGAATATAGGCAGATAAAATAAACAGATAAGAGCAGCCTTAACCTCAAACTACAGTGTATATCTTAACCCTTTACTTAAGTTACTGAAAAATGAGGATGTTGATGCACAAAAGATCCTCAAGAGGCAAAAAATACAAGTACAAACACACACTCACAAAGCTAACCTCACAGTCTGAATATATATAGAGTTATTCCAACACTCACACACTAAATGGGCAGTGTCCTGAGCAGCTAAAGTTGCACAACTATATATTTAGTTCGGGGTCATTTCCCATGAGGTTCTGTTCTGTGCTACGTTTATCCCCCGTCATTCAAAAAGGGAGGAGGTGAGGGGGCCCGAACAAGTAACAGATATAATTTGGTAAACTGGTCAAAAGGAGCCCCTCTGCGCTCATGTGAAACAAAGCACATGGTACAGAGATAAAGAGTTGCGATATGCGGCGTATACGCAGGAGCCACTGGTTCTCTCGTTTGGAACACGAGTAAGAAAAAACAGATGTTTTTTTTAAAACTCAGACCTGTTGCAGGTGATTAGCGCTGTGTTCTGGAACATTTGTGTTCATTTTGTAGGTTTTATTTTTGTCGTTTTTGGACCGCATTCCCCATGGTAATAATAATAATAATAATAGGAATAATAAGAAAAATAACGGAGGACATTGCTAAAGAGAAAAATAGGAAATCAGGACACGTGGAATCAGACAAGTAAGGATTAACTTCATTTCTAGGTTTTCTGTTCTGATTTACAGACTGATTTCCGACTAAGATTGTACAAAAGGACATGATTAGTGATGTTTATTTCAGTTTTACTTTTTACTTTACAAAAACCTCGACACTAGCTGTTGGCAGTCCATCCCAGTCTTCTGAGTGAGATATCTCAGGAATGTTTTGAAGAAATCCTTTCATATTTACTGTATTTATATAAGTTATTGGCCTCTCAAAAAATTGTACACTTCACTAGATATCGATTCCAATCGATTATAGTTGAGATCTTTTGGACCTGCAAGTGCCACCTTATAGTGTTCATTCAGCTAATCTGGCATTAGCATATGGGTTCGTGACTCGTTAAAATTTGGGTTGAATCTGTGTTCCACAATGAGTGTGTGATTCTTCTTCCTTTTCCCCTTCTCATTATCTTTATTTCATATCTATTTGATATGAAAACAAAGGGGAAAACAAGCAGTTACCATGGCAGCAGTTGCGTGTCATGATCAAGGTAACACGGAGCACATGTTACACTAACTGCACAACAAGAAAAACAGAACGCCTGTGAGTTAGTACTCTCTCTCTCTCTCTCTCTCTCTCTCTCAAGCTTTAATAACGTGACCTGATTTTCACTTCACATCTGGCGTCGGTAGCGCGTCACGTGGAACACTTTGGCAGAAACTTTGGCCGGACAGTCGATGATGAGAGATGGCAGCTGTCAGCATCTGTTGCGGGTAACCTCCCAGATGTCGTCCCCCTCTCTCTCTCTCTCTCTGAACTCGAGGCAACATTTAATAATCACCGCTGCTTGTCTGTTCTACTGTTTCTCCACCACAGTGAAGATCAGCAGCCCGGAGCTCGGAGGCCTTTGACTTTGTGTGTGCAGGTTCTGCAAATCATTAGTGTTAATGATCATCCTGCATGGTGGATTTATTTTTTATATGTATATGTTCACCGTTGGCCCTTACGGCAGAGAAACTCATTGTAGGTCGGTGGGAAAGACAGTCATAGTAATGATCCGACATTAAGCCGCTGGAGTCTGGATAATAATGAGAAACATGTCAACTATTATGAACGGATGAATCCAGATTCTGGTCTGCTTCACTTTCAGTGTATTGCGTCCTTAAACGCAGCGCCGTCTAATCATGTGCAGTTTGGTTTGGAGCATTAAAAAACAGGGCTTTTACTTTGTTATAGATTTAAAAACAATGTCGAAATTGTTCAGCCGTAATAAACGCAGCACAAATGCAGGCCCTTCATCTTGGCTCGGACCTCTCTATTTTTTACTCATGGGGATTTGATAAGGATGATGTCTTGATGTTTAGCCCGTTCTTGTGATGTGGATTAGACTTATCCGTGCATCACTTGGTGCAAAAATTGCCGCTAATGCGCTGCTCGTTTTCCTTCCTACTCCACTTTCCTCAGTCTTTCTAAATGAATCATAAGCAATAAACACACTCCAACACACACCTGGCTGCAATTGCACAAAGCGGAAGAAACCCTCGTGTTAGAACATATCATTTGTGTGTGTCTCTGTGTACTTACTTCACACACAATGAGCTCTATTTGTGTGAACATGCCTGCGGCTGCAAACTGTGGACCGCCGACAGCAAATCTTGGACGCAAACCCAGTTGAAACATCAACTTTGCTGTTTCTCTTTCCCTTTGCTTATTTGGAGGCAGCTCTAGTGCTCTGACTTCCACGTGTCAGACGTGTGACAGCAACACAGTTACTCACCTGGTTAGAGGGAGAGTGAACAGGATGTTCTGTCGGAGGCAATTATGACAACAACTTTTTCTTTGCTCTCTATTTCCACTGGAGTGGATGATTCTTCTGGACAGTCCCTCTCTCTCCCCCCCCTCTTGATGGTGGTTTAGTCTGGGCTTGTGTAACCTGTATTCTGGGGCCTGCACATCCAGACTATACTTTATCGTTTCACATTGACTGTTTATATTCTACTGAATTTGTAGTCGTTGGTGTCGCTGCCCGTCTGTCTGTGTGGGACTGTCTTACAAAACATTTATCCCAATATCTCCTGGTTGTTCTGTGTTCGATCGATTAAAACTAATAAACCACCCTGCATACAGCACTGGGTGACAAATCTCTTACCAACTGGCACTAATCTGCGGCTAACAAATTGGCTATTTTATCATCCTTTTCAGACATGACTCTGCTCACATGGTACCCATTTCTAAAAGCTTTATTATATCTACTGTGAGAACAAACGAGGCTGATGGGTTGACGGGAAGTCACAAAGTTGGGGGGAGAGAGAGAACAACAAACACACTCTTTCAGACTTTCTCAGACTCTTAAAGGCGGAACTTTGCCAGTCTGAATGCTTTTTTCTCTACACTCTTAGAAATAAATGTGTTAAGTAGAGAACATAGGAGAACCATGGAGCCAACAAGGGTTGTTTTGGAGAGTTCCACCAATAACCCCTTTAAAACCCTTCATTCAGGAAAGGGGTTTTAAAGGGTTCTCTTGATCAAAATGGTTCTTACTGGAACCATTAGTGTTCCCAAGAACTCTTTCCCTTTCTTCGGGAAAGGGTTTTTCAGAAGCAAATGGTTCCATGTAGAACCTCAGCCCTGCTAGAAGGACCCTTATTTCTAAGAGTGTAAGGAGTGCATATTTTAACCACATTATCCATCCATTGTCTACTGCTTTATCCTCACTTTTGTAAAAAAAAATCACAGCTGATTCCCTCCGCGTTGATCGTGAGACCTCCTCAATCTGATCTCGCAAGGCTGGTTTTCCACTAACAGAGAGTAGGAGGGACTCTGAAGTTGTTAAATGAGGGTTAAAATCCTGTGTAGTTCCACTTAAATATCACACTATTCAATCTGCAATAAAGTTGGACGATGAGGGTCCAACTCACCATCATCACTATATCATTTTAGTTTGGAAATTAGACGTCACATGGTCAAGTTTCCTGAGTAAGGTGCATAGACCAAGAGTTCAAATTTGGTTGCTTTTGCCACCGATAGGTTTCTTGTCCATTTTTTGATTTCTCTCACATTTAAGGCTTTAATAGTATACCGTTACATCCCAGAAAGTAGAGTAACACCCCTTGTTTCTGGGTGAGAACATTATTTTTTTTCGGCATACTTCTTACCGATTTGATGTGTACCACTTATGTTTCTGTTGTTATAAAACACGACATTGGCCGTATGCTTTAATCGTCACATACATGTTTGTACATGACTGGTGTGTTAGTATATCACAGCTTAGACTGCGTTTACACGCCTCATTTATTATGTGTACCATCTGTTTGTTAGCCTGAGGTTGTAGCCGAGCCCGCACAGGCTCATGATGACATCATGGATTTTCTCTGATGGTTATTTCTTCTGCTCTCCACCATGAAACGCTGTCTTACACTTTCATCTTATCCTGCCTTGCCATCTGCTCTGTGCTGCTCCTTCTCCCCCCTCATTTCTGTTTGCGTCCCTCTCTGTCCTTTCTCGTTCTCCCTCCCTCTCTTTTCTCCCACTGTCCCTAACTGTATATGGCGTTAAAAAAGAGAGCTTGTCCTCTTTGGTCCATGCTAATGGAAGCAGACCTGTCTCTCTGTGTAAATATTTGCACAGAGAGGATTATAGATGGTCCCACGCATTCAAGGTGGAGCCCCGCTCTGCTGCTGGCCACATTAGGGCAAGGAATGATGCTAAGTGTAGTTGTAACACAACAGGAGAGGAGGAGATGATGTGACATGGCAAAACAAAATGTACAGTATGCCTTCCAGGTATGGAGCGTCGCAGCTACTGATTCCGTCTCTTTCTGTCTTTGTCTTTTTGGAAACAGGCGCCCAGCAGTGACCTCCCTCTCAAACATGTAGACACCATGGTGAGTTGAAACCTCTTTACATGTCGCTACCTCATCCCAGCCTGAACTTGACACCATACCACATCTTAATGAGACGGAGTATGAGTCTTGAAAGGGTGTGTAGTCCCCTCCCACTTCCAAAAGGCATGACCAAGAGACCTCTGTACTCAATTGGATAGCACAACAGCCAATGAGACCGATGATCTGCATGAAATGTGTCCAATGGCATCAAACTACTTTTGCCCATGAGAGCTCTCCATGGATGTTGGACGTATACAAAAGCTGCTGAATGTCATCATCGTGTAAAACCTGCCTCTATAGTGCACCAGAGGAAAAAAAAACACTTGGTCAAATCATCTCTGGCTGACTCGTCAGGGTTCACCCAGGCTAACCCCCCCAAAAAATGTGTTAAATTGGCATTCCCTCCTGTGTCAAATGACTCTGAAATCCACAGTTCTTGGCTTCGGCGCCCTTCGGGATCAGTGGGCATGCAAGCAAGACCCATGTGAACATGATCATTTCTTCGTCTTTGTCAGCCTCATTTTTGGCAGCCATGCAAAAAGTGTGATGTAATTTCTTGCGTAAACGCTAAGACGCGCATTCATCTTCATGAGCCGCGAATTGCGACAGCGTTCAGTGTCTTTCATTTCACCTTAGTGAAAATAGACGAAAGATTGCATGTGTTTGATGTAGGAAAACTATTTACTGCCTCTTCTACTTCCAAGTAAATGAAAAATACTGTATCTGAAGGTGTTTATGAGTCAAATTCAGTTGTATATGCATTATAGAGTTAGTTTATTGTTGCCAGCTTGTACTGGCTTTGGTACAAATGTTTGTTTACTGCCCATTTTTTTCCGTCATTGATAATGATCGAAATTGTCTCGCCGAGACTAGAAAAAGAGGGAAATTCTTCGCTGAGAATCAGGCCAACACTGTTTCAGGCTCTGTGTGGGCATTGATTTTTGATCAGAGCTGTTGATTTGTGAGCAGAAAAGATTTGTGTGCGCCTCAGGCCGGCGTGCGCACAGGTATGCAGGTACAGCGCGGGGTTTTGGAAGATCTTTTCTTTTCTAAAGTCTGACAAGAATGTCGATCACATCCAATTCCAACATTCTCTCAACATCTGCACACATGGAACCATCGGGATGAATCTGGTTTGGGAAAGAATGTGGTTTTGCAGTAAAGTTTGTTTAGGGATAGGCTTTCTCAGCTAAAACATTTAATTGTATTTATTATTTTTAGAAAGCTTAATTAATGTAGGCGATTGTCCATGTTTCTGCTTTTAATTTGGCTTTTAATCTGTCAAAAGGAGACAAAGCAGAACATGACAGCTTGTTCTTTGGAATCAGATATTAACTGGATCTCAACTTGGACGTTAAAGACACATTCATCCATCCATTAGGACTGTGCGTTCCCAAGGTTTCATGACTCAATTCTACTATGCATCATGTTGCATCCTTAATTTATCCTTCAATGCTGAAAATCAAATGTTATCAGTTAATTAAACGCGTATCATTGCTCCTCCCCATTGTGTGCATGTTGGGTCACGCACTAAAACAATTTGAGGATATACATGTTTTGCTTCGGACTCCCTTGGCTCACTCGTTGTCCATGACGCAACTTCCTGTGACTTTTGTTTTGTCTGGGGAAAGGAAGGCTGAAGTGACCATTTTTGGATTCACCACCCAAAATTCAACTTCCTACTTTCTCCACCAAGACTAAAATAAATGTACTAGCATGCCTGTGTATGTGTATGTATGTGTATGTGTGTGGTCACTTTTATTGGCATTTCCTTCGTTTTTTCCGGCGGTTTTCCGTGGTAGCACCGAAGAGCGAGGTTTTATCTCCACAGCTTCAGAATGCCTAACGGGAGCTGAAGTCTTCTCGAGTTATAATTCTGCACTTTAACGCAGGGCAGAGCTTGAAACACACAGTAATTGCAGCATAATAGTGTAATAACCTATTTTGAGCTACAAATGTCTGCATGTAAACTGGTGTATTTGGCCGCACCTGCAGCATGGAATGAGCTGCAGAGGGGACTTCACGTTTAAACTCACAATGAAAGAACTACAACAAAAACTACTACATACAAGTTTTGCATCTCTTTTTCCCTTGTTAAACAGTTTGAAAAACATACGTTCATCAGTTCAATATGTATTTATGTGTCACTGTACAGTCACATCCGTACGTTATTCATATGCTAGCATTTAAATACATGTACTTGTATGTGTATGTGTGTGTGTGTGTGCAGCTGCTACTGTCTGGTCATGGGTATTTTGCTCTGTGGTTTCACTGTGACGTCTGACAGATACAGTATGTGGCCACACCTCGTTGCCCCTGAGCATCAGAAAGATTTGTCTTATGACTGCATGAGATCCCTCCTTCCTTCTTTCAGCGTCACTCAGTTTCTACTGTAGCTGCTGTAGTTCCTTATGCTTCTTCTTGGCCGGATTGACTCATATGTATATTTACGCTGTTGATTATAGCAACGGCAGCGCTCTTGTTTGGGTTTTTTTTTTTTTGTTGAGTAGATAATGAGTGAACTTTTCCACTTCCTTGACGCAGTCGTCGGTTTTTGTGATTCATCTGCATGCTGAAAATGACAAGAAATGAAGAGAAATAACAAATAAAAGTATAGCTACACTCAGTATAGCAACGTTTAGAGCTTGTGTCGCCCGGTGACACAAGTGTTAACGGCGTCAACATTAACTCCCGTTATGTCATGTTTACGTGACTCCTGATTGTTAAAATGAGTCTCTAAAGTAATGCAGATTCCAGGCATCATTTACCAGTTAGCTCCGTTAGCTCCTTTAGCTCCTTTAGTGCTTGCGCATGTGTGCCTCTGTTTTTTTAAAGTTTAGCGTTACTTTAGAGACTCATTTTAACAATCCATAGTCACGTAAATATGACGTCACTCGCGTCTTTTTCCAGTCAGTCGTCGTGGAAATGCGTTAACGTTGACGCCGTTGACGTCGGTGACACCGTTAACATACCCAGCACTCAAAACAAATAGAGGCAACATCAACATTGCAATGTTAAAGTGAGATGCACTCAATTAGGTTGGAGTATATATAAAAACAAAAAAGAAATTTGACATTATAAACATTTCTTGTTCCCAGCCGCCCCTGTGCTACGTTACACTGTTTCTGTTGACAAAGTTTAAAACATTATCAACAACAACAAAAATGACCAAAGCGTACACGCTTTACAGCTTTATGTGTAAAGTCACAGTTGGGTTTGGAACACACACAAAAATACATACTTTCTCAACTACACACAAGTATATTTGGATACTAATGAAGATACAAAGTGGGGGAAGAGCTACATTGCGCATGTGTTTGTGTGTCTACACGCATCTGATCCCAGATGTTTTCCTTAAAGGGTCAGAAAGGGGTTATCAGATGCAATTTAGCTCCGTACACAAACAGGAAAAAACACGAGGGAGTGAGGGAAAAGTTGAACATGAGGAGGGCTCATAACTATGATTGGGAGGCAGAATGAGGAAAGGGGTGGTGGGTGGGGATGGTGGTGGTGTGGCGGGGTGGCCAGTATACACACACACAGGGTGGGAAAGAGAAAGAGAGGGAGAAGGAAGCGAGCGGACAGACGGACGAGACGAGGAGCGCTGTGTGGAGGAGTCTGCTCTGAGCTGGAGAGCATGGAGAACTGCCCGAAATAGAGCCCTTTGGTTCTTGTTTTGCTTTTTTTTTTTGTTTTTTTCCCCCCTCCTTCGCTGTCAGAGAGAAAAGGGAGAGGTCTCACAGTGGGAAACTTCACTGCAGGACATAAAGCAGGGAGAGACACTCCAGAGATGAGCCAAGGAGGGTCCTTAAGAAGGCGGCTCTCCTCTCTGAGGGGGGCATGGCGATGGAGTACGGGTTACCTATTCAGGAAGGTAGGATGAGATGATGAGAAGATGCGTGAATGGATGGTTGGATGTGGGTTCAGTAGGCTCTACTTTTCTCGTCCACTCCTTTGCCGCTTGTATTTTTTTTTTGTGTCGTAGTAGTTTCGCCAGAGATTTATTTTTTTTACCAGCCCCCCACCATCTTCTGCTTCTCCCTAATTTCTCTCCCCTCCTTCTCTCTCAGATGGTTAATTTGTACGGCCTGCTTGTAAAGTCAACCTCCCCAGATGGTTTTCATCTGGAAACAGGCCTGCAGGACCCCCCATTTCAGTTCCCACCTCCTCCCTTATGCTACCTCCCCCCTCTGTTTTCCCAATGCAAGCGCTCAAAGGAGGGGAACAGGTTTTTAGGATGCGGACGGTGATGTGTTTAGGGTCCAAATTCACGTAAAATATATTGTATTATTTTGACAAAGAGATGCTTTCATTTCCCTGTGTGGTTGCACAGGTTTACCCCAATACTACACAGGGCACAGCATTGTAGACTAATGTGAAGCAAAAAACAAACAAACTGTGAATTAACTTTGCAGTGCAGTTCAAACAGCAGCTCTTCAGACATCTGTTTGTGCCGTTTCAGTCTCTAATTAGAATGGTTTCATATTTTTTTTTTTTTGGTGTCCGCTTGTTTCTCTTGCCTGTGTCAGACTTCAGTACCCACACTCTCATGCTCGTTCATCTCTGTCCACCTCTGGCTAATAGTCTGTGCCCTTTATAACCTCTGGCAACATACTGAAATGTTTAGGTTAAAGCAATAAGAGAAAGGAAGAGATGGGGGGGGGGGGGGGGGGGTTGCCTTGTGTGACTCTTGTGAACACGATTGCCATATATGCACTACAGAAAATCAAGTCTGTGGCACATCCAGTCCAGTTTGCACGCGGCTTGAGTCGACAGGAGGCAGGACACTCATTTGCCTGCTGTGATTAAGCCATAGTTTCTGCAGCTGTGTTCTCACATTATGTGCAAAGTTCACTCGGGAGCTGGCAGGAAGAATATCGGAATATTGTCTGATAAGTGACTTTTAAGCTACATTCAGATTTAGGAATGCAAGACTGACGCATGAGAGCAAGTGAAAGTAACGTATTGTAGGGTTCACTGCAGCAGCATACGAGGTGCATTCATGGACCATACTGAATTGCATTACTTCTGCAGGATCTAGAGCTTGTTGAGCTTAGAGGAGCAGCTTCAAGAAACCTCTTACATGTAAATTAGGTAGTCATTGCAGTTGAAATATTTGTTTTTGTAACTGCAATCCTTGTTAAAACAGCAGTTTCGTATCTTTTTTTAATATATAATGTAATACATCATTACTTTTTTATAAACGTTAGATCATGCACAATCATACATGAGTCACTTTATCCTTTGACATTTGCATTCTGACATTTTGCATCCATCTCCGTGACTTCTGTGCATGTTTTGAAGCAGTTACATGCAATAAGATTGCGTGAACATTAGCAAACGCTCCATTATCCGGTTTGTTTGTGGTTTAGCTCTTTTCAGTTTGTGTATTTCTTCACACATGTTAAACCAAAATGCATCAGAATACTTGCACTTGTTCAAACAATCGCGCTCCTAAACACATTCAGCAGCAGAGTGGGCCGAGATAGGATTTAAGCCACAGCAGCTGTAGTTTAAATAGCCTTCCTGTAGCCCCACCCAGACATTATCTAAAATAATCCTGTCTGTTTTCAATTAGTCGACTTGCATTTCCTTCTGTCTCAACTCCATCCACAACCTTTACTTGTCAGGCAGTGCTTTCCCCGGGAGACCGTGCATCGCTCAGACAAACAAAACAATGATTTTTGCCAAGCTCTGAAGAGGTGAAGAATTTCTGATAGAAAAACAAAAAAAAGGAACCATTTTCTGCTCACTATGGACTTATTTATGATTGTTTCATTGAGTTATGCTGGGCTGAAATAACTTGAGACATTATTCGTTAACAAGCTAAATCACACACTGACATGCAGTCAGGGGCTGCTGAAGCTCATCCACGGACAGCGTGCAGTGCTCTTGACACTGGTGCTTCGCCAGCCAGTGTGATCTAATGGATGATGATGGATAACAGCGCATGTGACTCAAACACCACAGGGGGAGTGAACAAGTCCATGTGCACTTTGACCCCCTCCTCCTTGAGTTGGTCTGAGGGGGAGGCAGCAGGACCAAGACCAGGCCAGGCAGAGTGGAGCCAAACACAGTCAATCACCTTCAACCACACTTCCTCTGTGGGGGGGGGGGCCGGTATAGGGTGCCTATACCGGGCTTTATAGGCACCCTATAAAGCCCGGTATACATTGTATGATTTTGGGTCTGTCAAAGGCAGAGGTCAGTCGCAATGTGAGAGAGGTTCAAAGGCGGACGTTGTAACAGGATTTTCTCACAGTCTCAGAAATGTTGGATAACCGTCTCACAGTGTGCATGTGCTGCTGCGATCTACTGATGAGGCGATGGAAATGCAACATGATATATGACATATTAATCACGTAGACCATATATATGTATATATATATAAAAAAGTGGATGTTGTGTTCCAGTGGACAACAAGCTGGGATTATGTGCCGTTACGGTTATTAAAACCTGGGAATTCACAGACATCATTTGGACGATACACTTCATTCATCACATGGTGTCCACTCATACATGCCATCATTTATCTTCGATCTTCCTCTAAATGGGAACATCATGTTCTACTGAAGCAAACCTGAAGCTAATATTGAGACCATTAACTGTGGGCTGTGCCTGACGGCCACATAGCGTGACTTTGTACTGGTGCGACAACAATGAACGACGACATCAAACACAACATCAAAAGTCAACAAAGGAGGACATCCAGCAGCTTTTTTTTTCCCTGCTCGGTTCTGGCTGTTTGTCTCAACTGAGAATAGTCCAATCAGCTGACTGTCATGGGTGGAGCTGGTCTAATCGTATTGTACTATAAGTTTCGACAAAGAATGGAACCGTTGGGGTTGGTTAGTTTGGTACAATTCCGGAAGTAAATGTAAAGAAATACGTACCATGCAGAGGCATATATTCATATTTTTGGGTTTATTTTCAGAGAGGGAGTATGACGTTTCCACATGCAACCGCTTGCTATATTGTGTGAGAGTGAGTTGGTGCATACGCATGTTTACCTTAAGGCTCATTGCAGCCATATTGAGAGTGCTGCTTTGTTGAACATTTCCCATGCTTGCAGCGAACACTTTTCGCAACGTATAAATAAAACATCAAAACCCCCCCTTTCGAAGAAATATTATTATTTATTCCCTTTTAGTAATCTGCCAAATTTAACAACACGAACAAGACCGAGCTGGTCTGATGACGCGCGTCGGTTTGCTTTGAACCAAGTAAATCACATCCACGATTAATGGAACTTAGTGGTGATTTATTGGGCTTTGTTTTATTGTATAACAATGCTATTCATTTAGAATGCAGAGAGGTGCACATAGAGAAAATCTCCTCATGCAAAGGTCTGGAACATCATGATGTCTTTTCCGTAGTGTATGCATGTACATTGTATGTACATCAATAAAGTACCGTAAAGTTGTTATAAAACGAGCATCTTCAACTACAATGACTCATTTCACAAAGACAGTTTGTATATTGAGTTTCCATTTTATCACTTTTGTTAATACAAACAATCAGATGTTTCCCCAGATAATTTTTGAGAAAATTAGTTCTGGGCTTGGATTTTAGCCCACAGATGTCCAGTTAGTGACCTATGTTGAAGCTGGTGCTGCAGATAACAAAATAGCTTGTTTTACTGTTTTACTTTATGCGCAACCTTTGTTTTTTTTTTTTTAAATACTGCATTGGACAATGATTAAGTTTGTCCTTGTGTTTTTCAGGGCTCAACAAAATCCTCCAAGAGCATGGAGTCACGGCGCAGACCGTCGAGGTAGGAACTCAAGTCTCCTCTTGTCTCCTCTCCTCTCCTTTCCCATACAAGGCCTCATGTGGTCTGTCGGAATGCATTTGTTAAATTATTCTGGGACCTAATCGCTTTTTTTTTTTTTTTTTTTCTCCGCTCATAACAACAACAGCATGGGTATAAAATGAAAATTAAACTAATTGTTACTGAGGTCTTATCACATTCATTTGAAATTAAATGTTTCCATGTAATGGGATATTTGCTTTTGTTTTATTTAATCACGCGCGCTGCATTAATAAAATCACTCGCCCCCGGCTGTCGAACTGGAACTCACACGGCGTTGTTGGACAAAGAGATATTTGGTGTCAGTCGCTCTCACCTCAGTCCACGGGGAGCCACAGATGTTGCCAGTGGTGCAATTTATCAGTAAAATGTGTAAAACGCTGGAGTATCAGTTTGATTTATGGTAGGTTAGGTCAGGTGAAATTTGGAGGAGGAGGCGAATCAGTTGTTTCTCTCTGGATGAGTTTTGCTTTACACTCCAAGTGTACGTGTCAAAAAAATACATTATATATCCAAAATACACACACAAACATAGGAAACAATCTCAAGAATTTCCTGGCGCACCCCAAAATCCGGACATTTTCTGAGGAGTTGTAAATGGTAAACGCTCTGTATTTATATATAGTTCTATTCTAGTCTTGACAACCACTCACAGTTTTGTTTAGTGCTTTTTCTATCACACAATCTGCTTGGGCTGCTTGGGGTTAAGTGCCAAGCCCGGGGGATCAAACCTGCACCCCTCCAGTTGAAAGGCGGCCCACTCTACCACTAAGCCATGGTCGCTCCCTTGTGTAATTTCAACATAGTCTTTTTTTATTGAAAAAAAATCAGGTGTAGAACCTGTAAAATGAGAGCAGCCTATGATTATCAGGGTTTGATGAGTTTGGTATGAAGTGTTACTGCATATGCTTTTATTTTGTAAGTATTTATCTTACGGCTGCAACATTTTTTCATCATTAAAATGATTTTTCAGCTTCTTAAATATGAATATTTCTGAGTTTCTTTGCTCCATGTGCCAAAGCAATCATTATAATCATTAAAGCCAATCGTTTTCTGACAATTTATGGACCAAACTATGACTCAATTAATCCAGAAAGGTATTGACAGATTAATCAATGGTGAAAATAATCAGTTGTTGCAGCACCAATATATTTATTCAAATTAATATTTATGCCCAGAGCACTTTCATAAAGCATCATTTGATGCATCATTACTTTGACTCAATTGGATTAGAGTCAGTTAAAGAACAGTTCTGTTTTTAAAGGCACGTAATAGAGCAGTCATATGATAGATGTCTCTAATGTAATACAGTAGTAGATCCATTTAGGCGTATTAACATGTCTTTAAAGTCATACAGTATACTCGGCTCAATGTTATCAGTTGCACATGCCCACATAGCAGTAATGTGCAATACGTTGTGCGCTGCGAGACGAGATTATTTCGCGGCTCGCCGTCTCAGTTCATCCTGCACGAACATTCCTTGTTCTCAGTTGGTATTTGTCCAAGTGCACAAATCAGATCACCGCAGCGGTGAAATTGAGCGTGTTGAGATAATGCGGCATTCGTCGAATGCGAAATGCAGGGGAAAAAAAAAAAAAATGGGGCAATCACTTCATCTCTGCAGCTGATGAGAAGCAGGTTGGAGCCCAGCCGGTCAGCAAATGCTGGTGGATCTGGAACAGGACCAAAACCGCAAGTCTATGCTGGTCCTGCACTCCTCCTCCTCCTCCTCCTCCTCCTCCTCCTCCTCCTCGTCCGAAAGACATGCAGAAACTGAAAGAGAGAAATATTAAGACGTACAAAAATAGATGTCCAGGTAAAAGAAACAGCCCAGTGAAAACATAAAGAAAGTTTGTGTCAATTCCAAAGATTAAGACATGAAAGAGAACATGTGTGGCATTTCAGTTTCTCCTGGATAATGTTCAATAAGCAGCTTTTGAGTGGCTCCAGATGTAGCGCACAGAGCAGGTTACCGTGTTTTGTATGGTAAGTCTGCTGCGATCTTCTCTCCCAGACACATGAGCAATTTCCTTTAGGGTCTACTCACCGCTGACAAATGTGGGAAATATGCGGCAGTCTGCAGACACCCTCTTCACTTCCACCACCACCTTTGTTTAGTTACTTCACTCCCTCGACGGCAGACGTGAAGGTCTTAGAAGAGACAAGATCTACAGATTCACTCAAAGAAATTTAAAAACCTGTCACTGTGCGTTCAAAAATTGGGAAAAAACGCAACAAATCAAAGCGGTATGTTAGGTTTTCAGTGAAGGGGAGAACTTTAAAAGCAGAACACAGGAGCCGACACTGTTCGGAAAGGATTTTTTTGCACTAATTTGAGGAATTTTGCCTCTTTTCATCGAAGTGTGGAAGCTACACTCTTAGAAATGAAAGTGCTAAGGAGAACCATATAAGGTTTTTCAGCTTGTCCTCATAGGAGAACCCTTTTGGAGGGTTCCACCAAGAACCCTTTTAAAACCCTTTATTCAGGAAATGGGTTTTTATTGGTTTTCTGGATCAAAATGGTTCTTCCCTCATCCTCTCGAGGCTACTTGGGTACTAAGTGGGCATGAGCTTTAAAAAGGCAAATAATGCAGGTCCCATTATGGTTTCAGTAACATTGGAAGCCCATGTGGGCAAACACAAAAAAGGCCACCATGGGAGACCAGAGATAACCCATCGTAAACATTTATTGTAGTTTGCGTGGACATCGTTTGAAAAGTGTTTTCTGGAAAACTTGTGAATATAAATATAAATAGTTGTGCCATTGGCTGTTTTCATGGTCTAAATAGGGTTGCATGAAACAGAGTCCGCCACAAATATGCGTATTATTACGAGAGCCTCGGTGGATGTCTGTATTTACAGTATAGTCTGTTTACAACTAAAAATAAAGCCATTTATGCAGCATGTACTGTAGGCTCATGATTAATCGCTGATTACAGGTCAGGTCATGGGACATATGTTAACATTTTTGGGGCCAATCTGGATTTGTCTTGCGGGGGTAATCGTTTGTGTTCAGTATATAGAGGGAGATGTGCAGGTGCAGATGGGTTTTTTTTGCAAAAAAATAAACCCATGCAGGAGTCTGGCTCAAGGCAGGCATGCAGGCACATATGGCATGCACAATCACTGTTCGACCATCTTGAAGATTTAATATAAAACTTGCAACCAGGAATGGATGACTTAGCGGAGGGGAATCATTTCAGAGTCCAGAACTCCGAACAGATGAGGATTTTCAGACTGGTTGTTTTCAGAGTCTAGGTCTTGTTCAGATAAAGGTCTGAGAGACACAAACACAACAGCCACCATCACTCACCCACGCATCATTGATGTCGTGTTTATGTGCGTGTGCAGCCTTTTCCATATAAGGATATTTTTCCTTGTCGGCTCCCGGGAAGAGTGTGACGATTTGACTAAATATAAGATGCAATTTGCTGCATGTTTAGTTGATTTTTTTTTAATCATTATTTTCTCTTCAGATGATATAATCACCCATAATCGTTCTAGAATGACTGAATCTTTCAGAATAGAGCGTCTCAAATCGTCTGCTAAGAAATGATGATAATATCACAATGCTGTTGTTTTTTCAATATCATTCAGCCCTATTTTCCCAATATAAATCACTATACACTTTTAACTGAGTCATAGTGAATGAGCCTATAATCAGGGTTCAAAATCTTCTCCTTGCATATGAAACGACTTCTTTATTAGATAAAAGCTGCTAAATTTAGGTACTTGGGTTCTTTGGTATGCTAAAGAGTTCACCCACCAGCTGGTCTGCTCAACACAGGCACGTGTATAAGAATCACATGTGCTGCTTCACATTAGGTATTAAATGCATTCTATCTTTTGCCGTTGAGCCGTGGCTTTGTTTCCGCACAGAAGTGAAGAGCTAAATGCTCCTCCGTGTCCCCTCTGTGACAGGAGCGCGAGTCTGCTGCAGGCCCTGGAGGAGAGCTACGAGCTGGACCTGATCTACATCACAGAGAGGATCATCTCCGTCTCGTTCCCCAGCAGCGTGGACGAGCAGAGCTATGCCGCCAACCTGCAGGAGGTCGCCTCCATGCTGCGCTCGAAACACGGCCACAACTACCTGGTACGGTTTCCTGCTCCATCCTGGCAGAAATATAGAAAACAACTTCTGAAAACTAAGTGAAGCAGACAGTATAAGATCAGACGGGAACATCAGTTAATTGGAGTTGCACACATCAGATGATCCTCAGCTGCTTCTCCTCAGTTCCGACCATATGCACATGCACGAGGACAGATTCAAACCATACAGTATGAATCTGTCATATTAGTGCTCTGTGCACAGTCTATTCTATTTCTTACATCTCTTTTTTTCCTTTTACTTTAGCTCTTCAACCTCAGCGAGAAGCGCTACGACATCAGCCAACTTAATCCAAAGGTAAAGCGTTGTTCTTCTCTTTCCCCCCCTTGTGTTCAATGAGCATCAGTCAGTGTGAACTCTCTCTCTCTCTCTCTCTCTCTCTCCGTCCCTCCTCTGTCCTCAGGTGTTGGACTTCGGCTGGCCTGACCACCACGCGCCAGCCCTGGACAAAATCTGCAGCATCTGCAAGGCTATGGACACTTGGCTGACCGCGGACAGCCACAACGTGGTGGTCATACACAACAAGGTGAAGTCTGCAGACAGTAGAGGGTGCTCTCTCATGCTCTTCACTTCTCTCCCTCAGGCTGCAGCTGTTTCCTTGTTGTTTGTGTCGATGTAATGACATCCTCGCTGAGCACAGCACTGACATTGAGGGTGGAGTGTTTGTCTGTGAGAGTGTGTGTGTGTGAGTGTGTGTCTCTTTGTGTGTTTGTGAATCCGCTTTTGCTGGATGAGGGTTAGGAAAACACAAATTATGGAGGTAAAACATGCCACTCATCATTGCTACTTGTGTTTATTTAGCCTTCTACCTTAACACAGCCATAAAAAGTCAAGTGATCAGTATTTTCCTGTTGTTACCCAAACTTACTTGCATCACATTATACCCTTGTGGCAAGCCACACTCATCTGGCCCCTATGTATGTTGACACAAACCATAAAAAGAGGTATATTCAAGCAACACTACTAAGCCCAGGGTCCCAAATGTACTACCTAATCATTTTCACGTTAACCCCACCGTGCTCCTGATTGTGTTCTGCAACGTAGGAATTAACCACGGGGTCCTGAGCACTCCTTGCCTCATTCCAAGATGTTCCCACAGGGAGTTTACAAACAAGTCGGCTGCCATAACGACTGGTGTTATTTTTCTCATAGTTGAGCAACACTGGTGATGAGAGCGAGGCTATGAAGTTGTGGTGGTCACTAAGGAAGCGGGCCCCGTGTTGGGTTTCCACATATCAACAAATCATTTCCACTGGGCTCCACGCTGTTCCTAAGTGGCCGCAGTATTTATAACGCGGAACGCACTCATTTGCCACAGTGGCCCTTGCCTTATAGATGCATGAATGGGTGAAAAGAATGGAATTTAAGATTAGGTTGTTGCTATAGTAACACATACTTTTTTATGACTGGAAGTGATATTAAAAGTGTTTTTGAAAGACGTCCTCCACCGATGTTGCACATAAAACTTAGTGGATGTGAGGTTTGCTCCGCAGCCCATGAAAACACAAACCCGATGATGTCATCGGGTTATCTCAAGTTGCACTCAGAGACACTGGGATGGAAAACAAAAACATACATTTTGTGATACAAAGCACTACGACGACAACCATATGACATCGATTGTTCCAGTTTGAATCTGTGCCGTGTGCGTCCAGCTTTTACATCACCAGACACGTCAACATGTAACGCGACAGTTCACACATGGTGTTGTAGTGTTTACTGTTGTGTCGCTAAGGTCAGACTGTTTTGTTATGAGCGCAGGTTCTATTTTTGCATTTTGGATTTTAGTGGTAAGACAACCCTCGAGTTTCACAGCGCTAGTCCAGTAATATCCTTAATTAAAAGCTATTAAGTATTAAATAGACATGGGGAATTAAAGATAGATAGATAGATAGATAGATAGATAGATAGATAGATAGATAGATAGATAGATAGATAGATAGATAGATAGATAGATAGATAGATAGATAGATAGATAGATAGATAGATAGATAGATAGATAGATAGATAGATAGATAGATAGATCAAAGGAATTAAGTGACGTTCTGGCCACGGTGAACCGTGTTTATGAAAGCACTGAAACTTAATTTGCAACACAAAGGGAACTGTTTATCGAATCAATTCAGATAATGTCAAATCAAATCAAATTGTTTTACCGGTACAGCGCCAAATCACAATTATCTCGAGGCACTTACGATGTTATAGGAAGACGAGAACCCAAACAGGTCACGCAATGAGTAAACACCAGGTTTCAGTGGAGAGCAAGAGAAGAAAACTTTGTAAGTCTTTAAGTCTTGGACATTTTAGTTCCCGTAGTTGACTCTCTCTTGTCTTTTCAGGGCAACCGAGGCAGAACTGGAGTGGTGGTCGCAGCCTACATGCATTACAGCAACATATCAGCCAGGTATGTCTATGGTGGATATCAATCCAAACATCTGCTGCAACACAGAGCGCTCAGTTGTTCGCGAATAAAGAAAGAAAGCCAAATGGAACGAGAGCATGAGGGACACAAGGATGACTTTGTTGTTGTTTTTTTGGAAACAGTAAAACATAAAGGAGATGGGGACAAACTAGATAAAGTGGTGGTGTTCATCATAAGACCAAAAGATAAAAAAATAATAATAATCAGATGTGCTGAACAGAAAAAAGAAGCGGTGGAACATGAGACTGGGTCAACAACAATTTTATTTTGGAGAAATCCAAAGTCAACAGTTTGATATCATAATTGTGAGCAGAAAGCAATGAGTTAGCACTAATGTCACTGCATCATAAGACTACGACTGTTCTGTATATTTATTATGTTAGTTGTTTTTAGACACACCAAAATAGGACATCGGAAAAAAACAAACAAAGAGAAGCGCATGACTCCCTGTTGTTTTTACAGTAGAGGAACAATGTTTAAAGCAGTCTAAGGCTTTGGTGGAACCCAGATCATAAAACAAATATGATAATCACCATATAGAAATAGATTTTATGTCAAATACTGAATCATGGATTATGATTTTCTTATTGTGTGGATGCAGGTTGGACAGAAATAGCAGCCTCATATGAACTCTTTAGTCTGCATTAGCTGTTGGACACACACCATCACTTTATATTCAATATTTTTATTAATATGTAATGAGATCTAGTGTATTTCTACTTAGGTCATCCTTCCTGATTTCTCATTGTATATTGTTCCAGGTGCATGACTGACCCACTTTTGTGTTGGTACATGTGTGTAGTGTCATTTCTGCAGTCTTTTCAGATGCTTAATATGGAATGACCTAGCCGTACTGTGTTTGCAGCCATACTTTTGAAATGCTGTGCATGCATATTATTATATACTAGAAGTTTTTGTTCTCACGAAACCTCTCTGTGTTGGAATGCAAGTGCGGACCAGGCTCTGGACAGGTTCGCCATGAAGCGCTTTTATGAAGACAAAGTGCTTCCTGTGGGCCAGCCGTCACAGAAAAGGTCAGTCTTTACCCCACGTCGTGTTCTATAGTATGACGTGACTCCAAAGTGAACTCAAATTAACTAAAAATAAAGCTGCATGAATACCTTTTCAGCCACTGGAGGACAGCAAAACAAGCTGTAACCATGACACTGCCATATAATCACCTTCACAAGGCCTATTTAAACAACCAGTGCATGTTTAAATAAGCAGACGTCATTAATTGTATTTATTTGGACTTTTCTTTGTTGCCATCCAATAAAAACAGCAGGAAGGCTCCTGATATTGGTGAAAAGCAGAGTACAGTGCTAGATAACCAGAGGCGAGCTAGTACCGACTTAGCTACTTTAGCTAACGTAGCATCCATAGTCCTAATTAGCTCCACCTGGCTTCTCCTCGTAATATAACGAGGTATGTTATAGTGCAGCAATATGGAAAACCCCACCTTGAAAGTGGATGGGATTGGTTTCTCAGGTATGTGAGGTATGAAACTTTGGCTTTTTACTGTACTTCTGAAGTGGAAATTCTCAGCCATGGTGTAAACTGCTTATATGTCGTGTATCGTATAAAAATGTGGACGTTAAAAGCTTTATATTTTATTGGAAGGAGGTCTCTCATAGTTTTGACGCCATAAAAACCAAAACAATAACTCTAAAAGAGACTCAAAGATTCCAAAGAGCCAGTTGGGAGAAGATTTAGGTGACTGTTTTCTGTGTACATCTTTAAAAGATCCAGTATAGACCGTTTAGGAGGGTGTATTTGCTGAAAAATATACTACAACTAACCATTTTGAAGGGTTCCACCAAGAACCCTTTTAAAACCCTTTATTCAGGAAAGGGGTTTTAAAGAGTTCTCTGGATCAAAATGGTTCTTACTGGAACCAAGAACCGTTTCTTCGGGAAAGGGTTTTTCAGAAGCAAATGGTTCCAGGTAGAACCTCAGCCCTTGTAGAAGGACCCTTTTGGAACCCTTATTTCTAAGAGTATACTCATAAGTATGTTCATAAAAGTTTATATTTTGTGGCTGTATGTTCACGTCTTCTCTGCCTCATTCAGATATGTCGAGTACTTCAGCGGCTTGCTCTCTGGACACATCAAGATCAACAACAAACCCTTGTTCCTCCACCATGTCATCATGCACGGCATCCCCAACTTTGAGTCTAAAGGAGGTGAGCGTCATATTCATCCACACATAAACATTTCCGAGCACCTTGTTTTTTTTGTTGTTTTTTTTGACCGGTTTGTGTTTCTCTTTTCCAGGTTGTCGTCCTTTTCTGAAAATCTACCAGGCCATGCAGCCCGTCTACACATCTGGGATCTAGTAAGTCTTAAAACATTCTCGCGCTCAAAACGCTTTTACAAGATTCCAGGGATCGCAAGCTCCTAATGGCGCAATAATAAAACCCCTGATTTTCCTTTATAGCTTTCCCCCTAACCCCCCTGCCCCCTAACATACACACACATCATCCCTCTCGCCAGTTTATACTCACATTATTTTATTAATCTAGCCTCCCCAGCTGCAGGCTCTTGTTTCCCTACTTTAGATCCCGCAATCACTCCCAGTGTTATTTGTGACCGGAGAGCCAATGAAATAGGCAGACAGGCATCTGTGTGGACGCCTGCAGGCTTTTCCTGCCAGAGGACCCTGCTGGTTCCCAGGGCCAGACAGGAAACAATGGATTCTAAGGCTTTCTGTTGTTGTTTTGGGAAGAAGGGAGGTTTAGAGGGAGAGTTTAGAGAAGGGGAGAGCTGCAGGAATACAGGCTTCATTTACAGAGCCTTTTGAAAGTAGCACAGTGTGAATGCCACACAGATGCTTTCTCATTTTTAGACACATCTGTCACACTAATCGAGATATTTGGAGCATCTACACATCAGTTTGAAAATGCATTTTGCTTTCATCGCATTGCATATTTAGTCTGGATGAGCAGAAATTCCCACATTCACTTTCTGATTGGTTCTTATTCGTCGTGACTCCATGAACAACTGTGAAAAGGAAGATGCTTTCTTTTAGTGCTTTAAGAGAAATCCCTGCACTTACTTTTCCATTATTCTGAGGACGAGAACATCAAGAACAGATCAAATAAATAAATAATTACAGCTGGTAGGAAGGTGAAATGCTCCTCTGGACACACATTATTTTCATTTTAAAATGTTCGTATTGATGTAGCCACAGACATGGGTTATGTTATCTAGCTGTGTTCAGTTTCCTGTGTTTTTGTTTTTTACATAATTACCCACTGTAAATAGAACTACTACTGTAAACAGTCCTGCCTGCTGCGTTCAAACTGTTCCTACTCTGTTACTATAGTGTCTATACAATAAACACTTTTACAACGTACACAATAACAAAGTGTGAAACAGTCGGGAGTGCTCATACGCTTCCAGACTGTCAAACCCCCGCACATCACATTCCACCCAGCTTTCTCTCACATGCTCCCCATTAGCACTTTTACACGCTTTGATCCAACTCTTCCACTCAGACAATCGTGTAGACACTAATACATGCGCTGTAGATCATGTGCATGGGGTTACATCCAGACAGGTAACATCAAATGGGGTATTAGAGTATCTAAGCAGAGTGGTCTGCCATCTAAAGGGCGGAGCTAGACACTACAGTCCATTGACCGGTCAGGGGAAATGAGAAAATGCACCATTTATTTAAATTTAACATTATTTAGCATTATGACAAAAAGAAGATTCTTTATCTGCTCTGGGTTTGTGTGTTCACTTCTGGTACTGTAATGAGTACAACTCTCACCCAGATTTTGGCCTATTTTCCCTCATTCAAGGAACATTACAGTCTAGATTTACAGGCTCCTTTTAAGTATTCTCGTCAAACAATATTTTCTTACCCCTTTGGCAGATTTTTCTTCTCAAAAGCAGAACTTTTTGAGGACATTTTGGCTGCTTCGGCTGTCACACATTCTTCTTTGTTTGAATTTACAGTCTACAGGCTACAGTACATTATGTCGCGATGGCATAATGTCACACTATTTAAATTTAAACTGATGCCGCTATTAACACCCGGCCCACACACCCCAGGCTGGAAACGGAAACTGTAGCGCTGTAGTGCTTGGTGGAAAACACGGCTTCAATGTCTCCAACCGCCATTATTTATCCTGCTCCAGTATGGTCACCACTCTGTCCACTGTTAAACCGCAGATGAAATGAACTGCACCTTTGCCCCCGAGCAAACCAGGGTTGCTATTTCACATTAAGCTCTGAACTCACAGACCTCAACATACTGTAATATCTGCTTTTTAATCCCCCGACGTAATGCAGTTATCGTGGTTCCGCCTCACGTCGCAACACAGAACAACATACATTGATTCACATAATCTCATGATATGCTGCTCTGTCGAATTACGGCCACGCGATGTTTTGCTCCAATCATAATATTAAATTATATGACATTATACCTAACGTTGTTGTGTCTTTTCTCTTTCGCAGTAACGTCCAGGGCGACAGCCAGACGAGCATCTGCATCACCATTGAACCTGGTCTCCTCCTGAAAGGAGACATCCTGGTAGGAGCAACAACACACGGAACACATTTTTACTTCTCATGTGTGAAGCATGTAACAGAGGGGGAAAAGTTTATTGTCTACCGCTAACAAAAATGGAATGCTAAATAATGATTAGCCCTGAATGCCAATAAGAGTGTTTGCACAAATGTGCACAGAATGGACTATTTTTATTGTATTTGCTTTTACTCAGGGAATCCTGTTGGTTTTTCCAGTCTATATATTGCATGCATGTGCGTCGGGCACCTCATACTGTCCATTCATAGAAAAATAGGGCCATAAAAACGTGGGGAAAGACAGTTGGCCAGCGTCCTATACCTCAGTTTATAGACCCTCATTAGCACACAATATGTTTCCTGGAAACTATGATGTCAAATTGGGCTGTGGACTTCCTTTCCAACAGCTTTTGGTGCACGCTTTTAATATGACGTGACATCAAATAAAAGCAAGTTGAACGTCAGGGTCAGATGTCTGTATTTAGTAATAATGCGAGTTGAACTTTAGCACCACTGGTTTAATGCATTTCAGGCCAAACGACTGCACGGATCTGCAGAGTTTTTAACTGTCGTTCAGGCTTTTAATGTTCCATTATCTATGAGATGTCCTGTGGACGCAGTGTGGAGCCATGGACGATCTCTAAGAGAGCACTTATACTGTTTGGGTTTTTGGCCCCACATAACTCATATCTCATCCTTTATTTAAAACGGACTAATGGATTCGGGTGAATGCATCATCTGACTGAGCTGCTGCCTGCTGATGCTTGTTATTGTTCAGATAACACAGGGAAAAATGTGAACTGGAGAGTTTGCTCCAGCATTTCAAAACTGCAGTATTATTATGTTTGTGACGGTTAATTGAGTTGTGGACTATGTGACTACCAAGAAGTTAAATTCTCAGATTGTGTCTGTTTTCCTCTTTCTCTGAACAGTTTTGCCATTTTAGTCAAGTCTGGTTTCGAGTTCAAGTTTTTGAATTACTGCATTTGCATTAAAAAAGATGTATGCCTGTACTGTCATATGAAGCTACAGCAGCCAGTTTAAAGGGACAGTTCAGGGTGATTATATGAGGTATTGCCACATGTGCGGCCCTGTTTTCGTGGACCAGTTTGGGGGTCGGACACTTGCTAACATTACTGCTTTGCATTCTGGGAAAGGAAGGAAAAACATCTCTCATAAACCTACACCTGCTTAAGTCTACGATAACTCACGAATGTATATATTTGCCACGTCATCTCATTAACAGACAGCTTTTTACATCTGGAAACCGCTCATACGTACACACCATTATTATTATTATACCACTAATTTACAATGCAGCACACAGGAGTCGCAGGATCAAATAATCATGTGACTTTTTTAAATCCTCTGCTCAGATTCACCTCAGTGACACAACCTTATACATTGTGTCCTTGCAAGCTTAAAAATGCTGATGGACTTTAGTTTGGTGGTGGTTTATTATATGCATGTGCAACATCATTTTATTTTTGCACTTATTCATTTATGCACTAGTTTAGCTTAGCTCATGATGAACTGTATGCCCCCTGCCTACAGTGATATATCTTACATAAAGTAGTCTAAATTCTTGAATACATTGCTGAAGGGAAGTCAGCGAGCCAAGTTCTTTTCCTTTAACATTGTAGATAATCAACTCTTTTTTAAAATGTGCTCTAAAGGCAGCGCATAAGCCTGAAATGAATGTTTTCCTTCTTCTGTTTTTTTTTCTTTCAAAGTTGGCTCTCCAGCATTGTTTTCCTCATGAAACAGACCCCTCAGTGGGAGGTTTACCGTATCCCAGAATGCTGTACTGTTAAGCCGTAGGATATTTTACTTTGCACTTTTGTCTTATATATGATGTTTTGGTCTCATTTGGCTCCACAAGGAGAAAATAGGTATGTGGAAAGCAGCCAGTCCCACTTGGTGGTTTCATTCTTACCTGCTCTGAGGAACAGATATAAATAAGTGAGGTAGTTAATTATGTCACTGTCATTGTAACAGTTGGATATTATTCCAGTTTGCCAGTTTCATTTATGCTTTACGGTCGTGGTTTTGTGAGGTGCACGTTGTTTGGGTTATGGCATATATTCCTCCAGTACCTGTAAACGTGACGTCCTTGTAAAAAGCCCAACAGGTCCGGGCTTTACACCAGGAAACAGCAGGAGGCAGACAGAGAGAGAGAGAGAGAGAGAGAGAGAGGGGGAAGATTTTCCCATGTGTGGTTTCAGCATTGCTTTTAAATCCAATGTGCTGGGAAAAGCAGTTTGGATAATAGTGTGCGTGAAGAGGCCATACGTCGCAAGGGATATATATATATATATATATATAAAATGCCTTAAATGCTTTTTGTAGCTCAGAGCCAGGGTGGTGAAAGAGCGAGCAGTGAATCAAGTTGTCATATCTTTGGCTTCGTCTTCCACAAAGATCATTTCCTATCGTGCGTACTTTTTACTGTACTGTCTGTGTGTCGGCTGTGAGGTCATTTTGACCTCCGCCTTAGAGGGAATATGAATCCGGAAAATGTTTTCCCCCCTCAGAACTGACATGTTGTGTAAATATAAGCTTCATCCCTATCTAACGTGATACTCTCTGTACCTGTGGAGATCAGAAGCTATTTTGAGCAGTTTTGACAAAAATGACGTTCTTTCGGCTTGAAATTAGATGAGTTTCACTAGAGTGAGTCTATGGACATAATATTGTGACAGTAGATGACATTTCTCTAAAAAAATAACACTATATACAAGGTATAGAATAAGAGCAATATGCAAGATTGGACTTACCTGTTGCCTTCTGTTCAATTTCCCCCTTTAGCTCAAATGCTACCACAAGCGTTTCCGCAGCCCGTGCAGAGATGTGATATTCCGAGTGCAGTTTCACACGTGTGCCATTCATGACCTGGGCATCGTGTTTGGGAAAGATGAGCTTGATGAGACGTTCAAAGGTAATAAGATGAATGAAAAAAAAAATGTGCAAACCTCTGCACAAAAGCTGCACCTCTGCTAACTGTAATACTGTGTTCAAGGGATGTGCTGCCTTAAAACCTGACTGCTCTTGTTTTATTTTGCGTTTCCTACAGATGACAGGTTTCCAGAATATGGAAAAGTGGAGTTTATTTTCTCCTTCGGGCCAGAGAAAATACATGGTAAGGATCAATGTGTCTGCTTGAAAGCATTATATTTACCCTCTAGCATTTAATCAAAGGGCACTGTTGTCTTTAATGAACAGTATGCAGTAGAAAGACAAAAGCATCTCAGCCAGAAAGTTGACCCTGATGCTCTGCTCACCTCATATTTCTTATTCTCCTCCTTGTTGTTATTGTTTTGCGATTGAAAGACATTCACATTTTCTGCTCTGCCCCTTTTCCGTACTACTGGCCAAGGTATGGATCTCCTGGAAAACGGGCCGAGCGTCTCGGTCGACTACAACACGCAGGATCCTCTGATCCGCTGGGACTCGTACGAAAACTTCAGCCCCGGCTGCGAGGACGCCACAGACGGTAAGCACGAGGACACTGACATCCCAATAGTGAATAATGTCGAGGAGTTGTTGGATGTCAAACCTTTAGCCATAACAGACGAAAATATACGTACAGTAACTGCACAAGAACACGCTGAGAAAAACCCACAGCCCTCCTTCCTGTGTGTTGTAAAGTTAACAAGCTGTTAATTACAGGACTATGGCTCTTTACATGAACAGCCCTTATAGCCACATATCGTGTTTGCAATCATCTGTACGTCTAATTAGTTTTAAGGAAGTTCTGCACCAGGTTTCATGTAGATGTAAGACACCTAGTAAAAGACGTGCATGTGATTGTGGAAATGCATTTTAACGTGGTTGAGAGGAAGCTGGGATGCTATTCTGTCAGAAACTGACCCCTTTCAACAAGGCAGTGTCTGTGCCTCTGCGTGTCACACAGAACAGATTCAGCCTCTGTCTAAGTAATGGAGTTAATAGTCTTTTATCACTTTAAAGCTCCCACACATCAGGGTCAAACTGAGGTCACATTTAAGTTCAAACCGCTGTTGGGACAAAATGCAATTTCGCAACTGTGAATAGTGAAATTCCTGAGTTGACAGCCTATAAGATAACATATAACAAAATCAGCCCCAAGTCTGTATTTAAAGATCATATGCTTTTCGAGATGTAAATGGCAAATTGTATTTTGAAAGGGAGGAGAAGACATTGGCAATGCTGACTTCATTTGTGGTGGAACTGCGACCACGGAGAAGCCAAAGGCCCCCGCGAGACCTGACTCTATTGCTTTCCAGAGCACAGTGTGAGACATTCCTGGGTTTCACCACAGGCACGGATATAACCTTGCTTTTGAGGGAGCGGTGGTCACTCTGTGGTCAAAGTGCTACTTTCTCTGCCACCCAAAAAAAAAAGTGAAGAATTCCTTACGCCCTTTAGCGATAGCTGTTGTTTTGGTTTCGGAAGTGCTGGCATTTGTCATTTGACTTTGGTACTCGTCGTGGCAGAATCATTTTTTTTCTCTATCACAAAACCAATGAAAGGAAATATACTACGTCTTGATCCAACACTGACTGTGCCAGGGTTTAAGATCCTGCAGCTGCATTTAAGCTTCGACTTATTGCATCAAACTCAGCTGTCGGAGTCGACAGGACAGTGACATAGGAAGGAAGTGTTCAGGCTGCCAGATTCATTGATTTGTGTGCTGCTGTTTTGAAGCCTCGAGTCCAGTATTTTTTGCCAACATCATATTGTTGTTACTGAAACCAGAAGTGACCATATTTGGAAGAGGTTAGAGCTCGTCCACTGCACATCCATCTTCACCTGCAACCCTGCACCTGTTGGACGGTTACTGGTTTCAATCATAGTGTCCACACGCTGATACATGTAATGATTTATTGTCTGTTTCACGCTAAGTGGATCCACCCATCCTGAATTTTTACTGGTGATTTCTAATGCACTGACATTTAATCTTGGACCAAAAAGATAATCTATTTATGCCAGTTTGTGGGTACTTAAATCAGAGGGTAATAAAGGTATAAATGGAAGATTTAAGACAGAAAATGGGAGTATTTCAGTAAAATTGTAGGTGTGTCTGGCAAAATCTATACAAGACATAAGGTGAGAAATGGGGCCTACAGTTAAGAGATCTTTTCATAATGTCAAAAGTGACTAGCGTCTGCAATCTAAAGGGTCCATCACAAAAGCACACCCCGTGTGCTGCTTTTACTGCTATCCCAAGTTGTCTAAAGGTCAGAGGTGACCTGGCTGCTGTCTATCGGTGCCCATAAACCACCAACCACACAGTCTGGGGGGCTTGAAATAGGCCTTTTTAAAATAGCGTAGGTGTAAGTCTCCTCTCATTCTGTTTCACTGGAGGTGAGCCTGTGGGTGTTGCTGAGGGATTACATGTCATGACCTCTGTTGTCTGGTGATGATACGGTGGTCAAATCTGAATTGACTTAAATGACCTCATACACACCCACCCGTTCAAGTATATACACGCTATTTCGACTTAAGATATGAGCAGAAACATGCAAATATGCTTGCCTTTGGCTCATTGAGGCTTTGAATACTCGATAAGTCTTCAAGTGAGTCCCATAAAAGCCCTTTGTGCCTTTTGTGCCATGACTCCATTCAGCCAACACAGTCTATGCTGCCTTTTAAATAAGCTCATCTTTCGAATGGCATTCAGACAAGCAAGCGACGTTTCCCTTTCACTGAAACATGTTTTCCAGGAAACTCTAATTTGGCTTCACACTTGTTAGTGCTGAGATGACAGTTAGCGGAGTAGCTTTTAGTGCTGAGACGGGAAAAATGGGAATGTGTTTCGTTTTGAAATAGAAAAAAAAAAAAAAGAAAAGAAGTGTTGTTGTTGTTGGGTTTGCAGTTGCTTTTCTGAGCAAAGCACGAGTTCACTTACAACAGTTCGTTGCTTATCAAGGCGTTGCTTGAAGCCCAAAATGATAGGGTCAGTGTTTTTGTTGGGATCAGTGCTGGGTGAGTGCTGCTGTGGTTGTTGGTTTCCAAAGATTGATGTTGACTTTGATTGTGTTTATTCTATAAAAGCAGCAGCAGCCGCCACTGCTGCTGTGGGGCCCCATTTCAGCACGTGTTTTTGTCGTGCAGGAACAGGAACAAGAAAACATCGAAAACATCGCAAATCACAGTTGACTTTCGCAGGCAACAACACGGCTTTCACACACAATTATGTAATTAGAAATTTTTTTTTTATCTCCGACAGTCAAATTCTCACTTGTCAAAGAATCAGCGTTGCCTAAAGGATGCTCTATGTCCTAATTACGTGTTTTGGTCTTTTTGGCGGACGAGACTTCAGCGCCACATGTTCCTCATCAACCTCTATGCATTATTCTAATCCTTTTACTCTCCTTGAACTGGAATAACGAATCCATTGTCCGTGAATGTGTCTGCAGTGAGACAGGAAATTACAAACAAACAGCAAGGGGCTGGGTTTTGTTTTGTTGGCACTGTCAGGTCGGCTACCAGTGGGTCTAGTATGAATAATCGTGTTCACAAGTCTGAATGCTCATCGGAAAGCTTATTTGGTTACATTACTGAAGCTTTTTTTCAGATACGCACCGAAGTGTGGACATTTTCCAGAGATTGTCTTGAGGCGCTGTATGTAACGAAAATGTCCACAGAAGTTGCTCCAGACATTCTCGACTGATTATCCTGCCAGCGTCCTCGTCTAATCTCCAGATAATGTCCAAGTGAGCTCATTGGAAAACAAACTTCAGACAGCGGATGAATGGGCGAGTGTTGTGCCTCGGTGCTTGATCAATCCAGGTCGTCCCGCTTCATAGCCCCCGAATCCATTCCCGGAAGTTTCTCGTGCTGTTGTGAAGGCATCTCACACGTATTCTGTCTTCGTATGCGTGCAGTAAACTCTGCAGAATGTCTGGCCCCATTTTTCCGGACATTTTGCCAGAGTTAATGAGAGAGAGTTCTACATCTAAACTGGAGTGCTTGTGTCCTCTGACTATGAAGATATCAGTAGAAACCGTAAAATTCATGACTTCCGCCTTATGTGATATTCTTTACACTGAAGTTAGTCTTGCGTGACTTTGGCTTAATGTGAAGTCATGATTCTCGGATGTTGCGTTGTTTTGCACTGTCACTTGGTAACCATGGTAATATCTGGAGAGATATTTTCTTTTATTTAGCCTTTCCCCTTTGATATATAAGGCAGGTACACTCTTAGAAATAAAAGTGCTAAGTAGAACCATATAAGGTTCTTCGGTTTGTCCTCATAAGAGAACCCTTTTTGGCTCCATGTAGAACTTTTTTATAAAGGTTCCACCAAGAACCCCTTTCTTCGGGAAAGGGTTTTTCAGAAGCAAATGGCTCCAGGTAGGACCTCAGCCCTTGTAGAAGGACCCTTCTGGAACCCTTATTTCTAAGAGTATAGAGTACGTCACTAGTGTCCTTTAGCATCCTCAAACTGGGGTTTTTGCTATGTGTGCTTGGGAACGACATGAACAACAGCAAATACCTGAAACTGTAACTTTACAACCTTAAGGGCGGTCATGACAAGCTGCAGTTGTATCCAGGTGTTCCTAATAAACTGCAGAGTGAGTGTAATTTCCATACTTCCACATGGCAAAGAACTGTAAATGGAGAAATACATTCAGGCAGAGCATAAAGTTGCTTTGATTTCCATGAGCTTCTTCGATCAAGCTTGAAAACCAACAGTACACTGCAGGAATCGTGATGCGCAGATGTGTCAGACGACCTGAAACCTTGAGCTCTGTATTTGACACGAAGAGAGGATCAGTGGACACCGAGTCATTCGTGCAGTGACAGACCCTTGTGTTTTTGTTTACTGAGTCCCAGTAATTGACTCAGCTGACTTACACCACTTTTAGAATAATTGCAATTAGAGTGGAAATATGAGAGAAAATAAAATAAAACAATTATTGCGATATACGGCTTACATAAACGGAAAGGAAATTAGATTAAGAAGGCAGTTCATTCTTTTTCTGCACGTTGAGCCCCGTCCTTAAATTGTTGATTTTCTTCTTAAGATTATATAATCAAGTAGAACCTCCAATAAAGTTTGTTGGAATCGGAGCGGTGGCTCTTCCAGCTCTGGTAATAACTGCCTATGTGAAAGAGTCTACAAGAGAGAGTCAAACAAAAGCAATAAAATACATCAATATGATGGAGAAGATGGAGAAACTGTTGCAGTCATCTGTCATCTGAAAGCTGCAATGCCAAAACTTTAGTATTTAACGACCTGGAATCGCACTCACAGACACACACACTCAACAACCAACTATTTTTTTAGTGATCCTCTCTTCTGCAGCTTTAAGTTGAAGATTTATCTTTGGAAAAACCCAATCAGAATAAGCACTTTACTGATCTACAGACACTGTTGCAGTGTCAATGTTTCAAATTTGCCCCCAAGCTATTTACAATTCTGAAACTTTGCTTAATCTTATAATAAAACTAATCTGGAATTCTTTATTATTTTTTTAATATCTGTTGTGATAGGCTTTCTCGAAAATCTCTCTCACTTCCCTAATACTTGTAGGAGTTAAAGGCTCCGCTCCACTCGGCTGTGAAGCTCTTTTGTGCACATACTCACAGGAGGAGGAGGGACAGGGAATGTCAGTGTGGGCTCGTCCCTGCTGCTGCTGCTCAGACACAGACACTTTCTAAGAGTTACAACGTGGTGCGTTGGACGTTGCGTCTGGCAATTCTTCCCGGAAAAGTGATGCGACTGGTGCCGTCTTTCAAGCTTTGATGGCTTTTGAAGAGTCCTGTGTCCACGTTGTCCACTCGGAAAGGTTTTCTCAAACAGCTTGTGAGTAGCAACACAAAAAAACTTGCTTTTCACTTTAAATGTGCTGAATAAATTAGAGCCGTTGGGTTGTCTATTATTGGACTTGGCCACGTTGCGTTTTTATTCGTTAATATTTTATACTGCTTCAACCAAGTCAAGTGGTCTTTTGAGGTTTAATCTTTTACAAGTGCTCTTCCAAAACCATAGGCTGTGTATAAAGATAGATGACCTAACAGCTCCCACAAATGTGAAGCCAAACCAGTTCAATATTCCCCTGGTGGCACTGCTGTATAGGTCATAAACTTGGCCTTGTCCATGTAGGAGCCAAAGTAGAACATCAAAGTCCACGCAAGTAGTTGGTTTCTGTTAAATAAGATGGCTCCGATCACATTAAAAACGCAATGATAAGACGATTCAGTATAGATTACTTATTTGATTGAGACCGAGTGGACGTTAATACTGCAGCTCCACTCCATGATCTCTACCACACGGACTCCAAATGATGTCACCGGCAAAACATGGTAGCGCTCATATGCAGCGTTTATCAGCTTTATTTTTATACAGCTGAAGTAAGCGGAGACACTTTACGCTTTCATGTCATGTATAAAAAGTGGAGGGAGGTTGCAGACACATACTGAATATCAGTCTTATTTTAAGGGTATCATCAGCAGAGTGGCAGTTTCTAGAGTTCTTGTGCAACTCTTGCAGCTCAGGTCCACTTCACATTAGTGCTGTGTGGCGTGCCTTTGTTTTCTTTCACACTTTCTTTCCAGGAGGATTTCCTTCCTCTGTGTTTCTTCACACATCAGTCACAGGAAGATGTCCCACAGCTGAGCCAACACACGGGCCCACGTCTGCCCTGTTGGACGCAGACTACTTCCGTATGTTGCTGCATTCCTGTAGCGTAAGATTATAAGTGTGAGAACGCACATTATTGTGCATTTGTGTTACTACTGAAAGGTGTGGGGTTGGGATTATGTTGCATAAACATGATGAAGATAGTGCCCAAGCTGTTTGGGCCCAACAGATGACTGTGATTCAGATTCTTACATTAAGGTCAATGTTGATTTGGAATCAGCATCGTGCAAATGTTATCATTAGCCGTTAGTGCTAAAAGGACATTCAGTCAATCCACGATTGAGATGTTTTGACTCTGCACTGACGGCAACCATGACTTGTGGTGGTCTAAGGTCAAAGTTCAAGGTCACAATGACTCGTAAACGTAATATCTCAGGAACATCGTGAGGGAATCCTCTCAAATTTGGCTGAAACATTGAGCATAATTTTCGAGGAATGCTTTTAGGGGGAAACCTCATAAATGTGGCGCAGATGTTCTCTCGGATTCAAAGATGAATTGATTAGAATCAAGGTCACTGTAACTGCACAAACATGTTATGCTGAAAGTACTGACATTGAAGTGGTTGGTGGATACATACAAATGCAAGGCAGTAATCATGTGTCCGTGATTAAATGAAAATGAGATTAGCTTATCTTAACATCTTTGTGTGAATTAAATAATTGTAAAAATCGGGTTCTTGTCAGCAGCTTCGAACCACTTGGAAGTGGTTAGCAGTTACCCTGAACCTTTTTATGCGCTTGACACTTGTCAGCCATTCCCCTGATGCTATAAACCAATGTTCAATGTCGTCTCATTAAGAGAGACAATTTTAGGTTGTGGCAGTTCACCAAGGAATTGCAGAGGTTAAATGTCTGTCTCTTTGTGTTGGCAACAGGATTCTACACTATCAGTTCCTCAAGTCTGTGTCCAGGCTTTGGAAGGATTAAGCTGCTTTGACTCCAAACTCTCCTCAGATCTGATTGCATAATGGCAAAGACAGAAAAATAAAAGCCTTCTCCTTGAGACCGAAATGGACACAAAGAGAACCAACGCTTTGTGTAGTACCCCCCAGTTGGACCAGCAGAGGCCGAGGGACTGGGCTTTTTGTTAGGCAACAGTAACTGTAATGGAAAATTCTCAGGGTATATTCAGCTTTGGGTAGAAAAGAATGTAACTGATACAACCTTTTAAAGCGCATACGTGTTAAAGAACATGTAATGGTAAAGCAAATACAGAGATTCTGCTCTTCACACATTATATATGTCAGAAAATAGTGGCGGAGAACGTGTGAAAAAAAATTCCATTTGGCCAGACTAGCTCTCTCTGTCTTGTCTTTTTCGCCAGCCATCTTTACATAGTTGATCTGGCTTACCTGTCACGGCAGCGCCAGGACACAAATCATGATGATTTTCCACTTCTCCACGATCCAGTTTTGGTATTTCTTAATCGCTCCCAGCAGTTTTATGGAAAGATGTAAAATGTTGTATTTTCACTTCATCAGAAACCTATCAGATACGCAAGATTAGTTGCTATGTTTGTCGCTATTTGTTAGCACCGTGATAAGTTGGTCGTTTTTGTTTGATGGCACTTAAGGGATTCTTGACAGTTGAAGCCACAGTGAAGAATCGCATTGATACAGCCTAATACCAGGAAAGTATCTGGTCAGGAACAAGACCGGTCTATGGCTGAGGTATTTACCAGGATGCTGATAATAAGAGGATCTGACAGGAGAGGGAAACATGCTTTGGAGAAAATCTGTACAAACGATCAAGGCTTTAGACAAAATGATGCGGTTGTGTCTTTGCAGTCTCTCCAGACCAAGCACGGCAAAAGAAAACCCATCAAAAAGTTTCTCTTCACCTCCAGAACCTGATAGCTACAGCCAGCTCATCAGACACTCTCCTTGTTTGGCCCTCAGGATTTTTCCCTTTTGCAGCACTGCTGCTAATGACCGTTAATGGCTTTTCCTGAGACACAATTTCATCCAGAATGAAACACAACGCTCTCTGTGCATGAACTGTCTGGGCGGTGTATGATGCACAGTGTATGTTGCGCTTGATCTGTCTGTGCTGTTGTGTTTGCTTTCAGTAGCTTCTGAGCTAAATATAGCCGCTGCAGCTGAAGTTTAGTTTATAATGCTTTGAGAGATTTAAAACATAAACACTTTAATTAACCCTTCTTTGGGACTGCAGATACTGGTGGCCAGTTTTTGAAGGTGAGCATATCATAGCATATGGATACTGATCAATATACCACTTATGCCTGCTCAAAACCTCCCTCCATTACCTTTATGCTTTGTTGCTCTCAGTCCAAGCAAGTTTGCACTCTCAGACATCGATTCGCAGGAATCTTCTATGCATTTTTAATGAGCTTCATGATGGCAATGGTTCATTAAGCTCGAGAAAGTGTTTTGTACTTACACTTGACTAAGCGTTTTGGGACCGTAAATGTAGGCAATAGATAAAGTGTGAATAAATGATCTGCTTTGTATGTGCTGCTGTGCTTCCCCAGTAATGCAGATGCACAGAACATTCATAGCATCCTTATAATTTGGCATAATATGACTAGTATTTAAGCATCCTCCCAAAAAAGCTTCCTCCCACAGTCCAAGATTGGGATTTGGTTGAAAAGTAGAAACTTGAGTGAAACTGGAACTGAACTTTCAATCAACGCGAATACTGAAATGGTACTAAGATGCAGCCCAGGACCTTTTCTCTGGAGCGCAATTTATGTTGTTTGGATGTAGCCCAATATGACTGCAAGTGCTAATGTGAATGTGAACGTTTGCCTCTGTGTTGGACCTGTGATAGGCCGATGACCTGTCCTGTGTGAACTCCATGTCTATCATCCAGCTTGGATTGGCTCCAGCTCTCCCATGACCCTCTAAGAATAAGTAGAATAAATAATAGATGGATGACTGGTAATTATATTTGTATCAAGCCTATGTATAGACTGATGATGAATATGAATCATTTGGAATGGCACCGTACCAATTAGTAATCCACCAACATATTAATGATGTTATTTCATTAGGATTCTGTCGACTCTCACAGTTCATCACTGTTGATGGTGATCTGCACCAGATTAACTCAGCTCAAATGATGTCATAGCCTTCTACAGTATGTAGATCATTTACAAGGCCGCAGCATGACTTTAATAGCTGTCCTTGAGCCTTCACTTACAGTAAAGGTGTGCTTTGTTGCCAAATCAATATATTAGCCGTCGGCTTTCACCTAATATGGCACCAGAATTTATTTAAATATAGTTACACAGTCATGCACAGCAACCGAAGCCTTTACTGAACTCTTTTTTACTCTTTTTTGTTTTTGTTCTTTTCCGGCCAATTAGTGGTTGTAGCAGTTGAAGCCCGAGGGCTCGTTTTCTGAAAACGTTTCATCATCGCTTTTTGGTAACGTCACTCGTGTGGCCAGAAGACATGGACCCCCAAAGGTTCTGGAATGTCCACACACACACACACACACACACACACACACACACACACACACACACACACACACACACACACACACACACACACACACACACACTCTCATGCACATGCTGTTTATCCACGTAGGCTTGAGGGGAACATGCTATTTCCGCTGTGGAGAGATGAGCGGTTGGCACACATGGGGGGGTGGAGGTCAGAGCTCAAAGTTCAGAGAACAAGAGGTCGCACAGTTGTACCATATGGACACCTTCCATCATCACATTTTGTAGCATTTAGATTTGATCTAGGGTTTTTTTTTTTCCCTTTTTTTCTGCAATATTTCTTATTTTAACCTGCAAGTGACTGCGGTTACTTGATTTTTCTTTTGCGGCTTTTCAAAGCAATTTGGGAGAAAAAAAAAAACATATTTCTTTTGTGCTTTTTGTGCTTCTCTCATACGAAGAGGATTTAGCTCCAGAACAAAATGCTCATTCCAGACTGTTTGACATCGACCACTCTCCCCTGCTGTTGTGTAATTAGTAAAGGCTGTGGGGTCAGGACCGCAGACATTTTCCTCTGACTAATGTGCTCAGGATCACAGGGAGAAGTATTTACCACCTGGGGAGTATGTAAAAACACACCAACACGGACAGACGCGGTGTAAGATATCCCGTATACACAGGCGCTTTTCTTATCACATGAAGGAACGCCGGCGCAGGTTATTTGTAGAGGGTTTACGCGTGTGTGTCATTTCAGCCGAATGAAAACAGAAGCAGTCACAGCAGCAGTGCGCAAGAAGTAGCCTCAACATAAATAGTCTGCTTGCCGTCAAGAAAAAAAAAAAAAAACATCTCACAAGTGTAAAGTGACAGATTGGATTTCCTGCGGCACAGATGGGGATCGCTCGTTCAATCATGTCATCTTGTAAAGTGAAGACATGGTTTTGTTTAAGTGTTGTGACATGAGCGCGGTTTTATTTGATGTGAGAATGGGAGCGAACACATTGCAGTCGTTGTCAGATAGATAGATAGATAGATAGATAGATAGATAGATAGATAGATAGATAGATAGATAGATAGATAGATAGATAGATAGATAGATAGATAGATAGATAGATAGATAGATAGATAGTGATGTTGTTGACTTTGTGTGACCCCTTTATATTCGATAGAAATGAGACCAAGAGCTGCTCTGTTTCTCTTCATCTTTTTTTATTACCCACTTCTCTGTTTTCTCCATCTGCCTGCAGCAGGGTGGAGCTTTTTTCCCCCCGTTCTTTCTAGTTTGGAGCTCGTTTGTTACATTACTGTTGCTGGACAAAGTAGCTCTTTCCATTACATGAGTGTTTTTGACACCGGGCGGCCTAAATGGGCGGCAGTGTGAGAATTGAAACGGCCGGCTTCGACTGTATATGAATGCTTTTATTTGCATGTATGGCCTTCAGTTATTAGAGGATGCATTTCTTGAGGACAGAAAAAACAGTCAGTGTGCATCGAGGAGATGGGTGTGTGCGTTAGAGCATAACCTAATGGGACTGATGTCATTCTATCAAACATTATACTCTAGTTTTCAGTGGCTACTTACCCTCCCACTTTCCCCTCATACACTGCCGAACAGGCTGTTTGTGATAGACCTCCCATATATGCACACACAGCAGGGGCAGCCTTTAGACTAGTGAGAGCCACCGAGCAGCCAGCAACGGCAGCCTCTCTCCGGCAAGCTATTCAGGAGATGGTGGAGGAGGAGGAGAAGAAGGAGCACCTAGCCAAAAGCAACTCCCCTCTACTCTTTCTGTAATCGTTCATATCCCTCCCTGGGGGGGCCTCTTCTGCAGGGCTTTTCCCAGCTCACTTTGAGACTGTACAGTCGTCCGCGGCTCACAAAGGTAGGGGGACGTCCTCCTGTGGAGGTGTTTCTGCTGTTTCCTCTGACTAACATTGAAGTGACTTGTTGAAGTGAGATTTTTATGGGCAGTTAGGTGATTATTTATGTGATTATCAGGGTACTCAGTCTCTAACTCGAGGGTTAGGGGAGCCTCCCATCTCAGCAGCTGCATTTTTCAGGCAAGACAACAGTGATAAATATACACTGCGTAACTTTGGGTTGGGTTTGTTTTTTGTTCTTGTTGTTGTTGACGTTATTATTAACATCTGTTTGGTCTTTGTGAAGAGAAACAATGTAACATCATTTGTATGCTGTGTCCTTCATCTGAAAATGGGCTCTGTCAAGCAATGGTATCAGACCCAACTGAGGGAGCATTTGTGTGTATACAGCAGCAGTTGCAGTGCAGAGATGGGCGGAGACAAGAAGTACTCAATGACTTCTGAAACATTTCAGGGGCACTTTTTTGTGTTTTCAGTCATCATCCAACATGTTTGCAGCCGTCTGTTTTTGCTAGCGTAATGTTGCTGCTTCCTCCATCAGTGTTGACATTAAAGAAACCACTTCCTGTGTGCACCGGGGCAATGTCACTGGGCGACAGGAGATCTAGACAACACTATACTGAGAAATGCAGCATTGTGTGAACTCATTTGTTCATTACAATATGTGCTGACTATGGTAATCTTGACATATACCTTGATACCTTGATCGTCTTGTGGTTAAGCAACGCACCAAAGTAAACCAAATAATCGATTTGTAAGAGTAAACATACACTGTGTTTTTCTGTGAGCGAGCGCCACCACATTGGTTCCTACAAGTACCCTGGCAGGGCAGAAGCCACAGTGCACCATTACCTTGGCATGTTGCCTCGGGGCCAGCCAAGGAGACCTTGCAGTTATCCGGCTTGTTTACGCCCACCAAGCTCAATCACAGAGCCTCGTATTCAGTGAAGCGGCGACAGAGATATCTATAAGTTACAGAGGCACAGACAGCTTCTTTGTGCAGCGCGTTTCCCAACTGTAGAATCTGATTTTGTTACTGGGACATGCCTCTGGATGGGTTATGCGGTTTCTTGGTTACTGTCATGGACTAGGGGAAGACAAATTATCTGACAAGGTATTGTTTTTCCCTCTTTTGCATTTTTGAACTATGTGTAACCACACAAGCTGTTCCTAGACATCGTGGAGGATGTGGGAAAGCTGAGAGTTTCTTTCAGACATTATATTTTTCAATAACAGGAAAGGTATTTTCATATCTGTGATGCTCCACCGAGGTTTTTTCTATAGGAGAGTGCAGTAAGGAGGAAACAGGCATGTATGCGTGGGTGTTTATGTTGTTTCAACTCTTCAGTTTAGCTCTCAGTATGTTGAACTTTTGTTTTCTTTTGGGTTTTGGAGGCCAGGAAAAGACCAGGCCTTCCTCACTCAAAGTGAGGCTGATTTTCCAGTGATGACTAAATTCCTCTGATTGGGGATCTCTGCTTCCTCTTCAACAGACGAGGGTGTATTTGCGTGAATGTACATTATGTGCATTTGTAGCAGGTGAACACAGTCTGTCTTGCACCTTTCCAAATGTGTGTCTGTAAGTCTTCTGTGACGTCCATTCGTCCTGTTATGCTCAGGTGGCACAAGTAAATCCAATGTGCTTGAGAAAGTGCAAAGAAGGCTCCAGCGATTTCACTGTTTTTTCCACAGTGCATGCCACAGACCCTGCTCATTTCCTGAAACTGGCAGAATAGGTGGACGCGAGCCAGTGTATAATTTAACTACAGCTATTTTGGCCATGCCCAAACAATCTCCCAACACTCCTGCTTCTGTCTGCTCCCGCTTTCTCCCAAGATGCCTTGATAAATGATAAATACTGTGTGCTTATAAGACGTTTATTTTTGTAGTTGCAAAGACCCGAGGCTCTGAAATGAACAGCTATTTCGGGAATACCTGTTAACTTAAATATTTTGCTGATTACTGTTTTTAGTGAATGGCTTAATCGATTTTTAATTAGTCCTTCTTACTCTTGTTTGTTTTAGAAGTCATCCATACCCAAGGACCCCTAGACGGCAGCCTCTACGCCAAGGTTCGCAAAAAGGAGTCCGAAGGAACAGTGAAAGCAAATGGCCTTCCACCCACTGCTGTTGAACATGCCCTACCTGCAGTTGACCATGCATTATCAGTGAGCAGTGACTCAGGAAACTCCACCGCCTCCATCAAAACTGACCGAACTGATGAGGTTGCAGCAGCCCCACAGGCATCCGCAGTGAGCCCGACACACGTCCCTGTGGTTGAGGAATCGCCCGCAGTCCATTGCCTCGAGCCTCCTGCTCAGCCGTCAATCAGTCCTCAAGAGAAGCAGGAGCTGGAGCAGCTTCTGAGCGGCTTGGAGGGGCCCATGCATCGACAGGGCTACCTGTCCACCCCGACATCTGCTGCTGGAGGGATGCTTCACCTGGTTCCTGCCCAGGTCCACGTCAATGGGCACACGAGCATTGACCGTGAAACGGACATTTTAGATGATGAGCTGCCGACGAGTCAAGAGGGCAACAGTGTGGACAGTCTGGGAACGTTCTCCTCCATAGATGGCAGGGCAACACCAGCTGATCTCTACTACCAGTCTGAGTCGCTCATCAATGGTCAGGACCATGTGCCGTATCTGGAGCGCAGCGGCCCTGAAAAGCCTCTGGAAACCGTCCAGCCTCAGGTTGGCAGATCTGACAAACCTGTCACTTTGACCCAAAGCGATTCAGCCCCCTCATCAGTTGCTTACATGGCCACCCAGAATGGGAGTCTTTACCGCTCTCACTCGTTAGGAGCAGAATCAAAATCCATGCCACAAGCTCCCGCCCGCACCACCAGTAGCAGGGAAGCTGTCCAGCGTGGTCTTAATGTTTGGCAGCAGTTCGGTGTACCAGAAGAGCCAGTAACTGAGGGAATAACTTTTAGTTCACCTTCCTCTGTAGCAGTGATGCCCAGCCACCACAGCCTCCCACAGTTCCCGCATCGCCACAGCGCCTCCCAGCAAGAGATTGAGCAATCAATTGAAACCCTTAATCTCCTCATGTTGGACCTGGAGCCAGGCTGTTCACTGGTGCCCAAGTCACAAAGCGCTCCACTGCAGGAAAACTGCAGTGTTGTAGTCACCACACAGCCGTCCTTTTCGCAGAGCCAATCCAGGCCTTCCTACCAGGGCAATGTCGCCCCACACGCCCACTTTTCAGGTCCCATTTCCAGCCATTTGTCACAAGGCAAATTGAGTAGACCCGAACCTGCACCTGTTTTGGGTTACACTTCTGAAACCACTGGATATAATCCACCCTCACAAGCATCACCTACTGTAGCCGACCACGTCCAAGTCCAGGTGAAGCCCATCAACGCCTACCCACCGAGCACACTGTCCTACTCTGCAGAGGTTTTTGAGCCCCAGAGAAGCCCCAGTGCTCCCTCAGTATCGCCACAGCCACGAGACACTGAGCCCAATGAAGTCTTCAATGTGGAAGGTCTGGTGGCTCAAAGAGTTGCTGGTAAGAGATTATTTTACACTAACACCTCGTCCTCGACAGTATTTGTATCTTCAGAACCTTATTTCTATCATCTTCTTGGGGAAAAGTCACACATTTCTATAAATTCCTGACCTGCAACACATCAACAAAGTCGTACTAATGGTAGTAGGTACAGTAGTTGTGATGCTGCCCGTGTAAATGAAAGAGACAGAGGTCTTGGACAAGGCCATGGTATGAGAATACTCAAGATTATGGGAATTCCAACATCCCAACACCCGTAATCGCTTTAGCAAATAGACAATAGCAATTCTTGCTCTGATTGTTTGGTTTATGACATCCATCACTATTCCCATTTTAGTTATTATAGGTTGGCATGATCTCCCACAAGGCATTGCATCTGCAGCCACCCACTTCAGCACCTAAACTCTAATATAGTTAGTTAATAATTTCCATAAGTCTTTTATCCAGCCAACAACGTCCATTGTGTCATGTGGCAGAAACATGCAGGAGAAAATGACTTGCCAAAGATAATTGTTAATGACATCAGTCATGCACTGTGTACACACACACACACACATTTCTCTTGTTAAAAATCGGCTCTGTCCTTATCTCATTTCCTGATGTCACCTCATTCATCCCCATCAATAGGCTTCAAACAGGAAGCGTTTTGACCAGTCCAGCTGTACCCAGATAAGCACAGCAGACATCCTGCAGAGCAGCGAGATGTAGAGCAAAGTCAACATACTGTACATGTTTTCTACAAAGTCAACAAGTGCTTTTTCCCCTTTTTTACACAATAGTAAGTGCTAGTTCTAGCACCATTAAAGGCGATATAGGAAATGTAGGATATTTGTGTGGGTCATAAATAATGTGTCATAGCAGCAGACAGTAAAGCTAACATGGGATTAAAAGGTTAACATAAACATCTATACTCAGAGGTTCCTTCTCGTTCCCTTTTTTTTTGTCTTCATCCTCTGTCCACTTTAATTCCCTAGTCCTTGTAGTTTTATACTTCGTCTTCATCCTTTTCTTTCTCTTTCCTACCATTCATTGTTTTGTTTTTTTACCCAGAATACTCGGCTCGTGCGCAGAGTGTCATCCCCAGCATGACCTCTTCTCAGTCTGAGCACCGCTGTTCCCACTCCCTCCTGGGTTTGTTCTCCTATCTCCTGTGTGAAGGAACACTGCTTTGCCTTTGAGTGCAGTGATGGTTTTTATTGCTTCCAGTGATGTTGACGATGCCCCGTCTCTCTCGCGTTTTTACTTCCTCTTCTTTCTCTATCATTATCATCAGACTAACCATCCAATGATTTCTTTCCACATGCTTTACCTCACCCATCATTGCTGCTTGTTTTGAGTTGCTGCTCTCTACCTCAAAGGAAATTAGAAAAGAATGGTGTAGAAAAGAAAAGAAAAGAAAAACCTCAATTGGATAATGTTAAAGTTTCACAAGAATGAGACAGGGGAAGCACAAAGGAGGCTCTGTCCCCTGCCAAAGAGAGTGCATGTCACAAGATCCGTTTTGCCAAAGTTGGGGGAACAATAGCGAGGCCAGGATACACTGGCCTCATTCAGGGGCACTTTTTTTTTCTCGCTCTCTCTCACTCGCTCTAGTTTGAAGATTTACAAAACCAGATAAAGGGACACCAAATCTACAAGGGGGACACCACAGCGCTCGTTGGAAACATCTCGGAGACCGTTATGTGTCCACTGGGAGACCGCCACCACAATGCAGACAGGATAGTTGTATGTCAGTCTGGCCTCTGTGCCGCAGACAGCAATATCCTATTTATAAAGTAAAATCTTCAAAGGATAATGCCATTTTCCACATAAGGGCTGCAACCAATCTTTGTTTCTATTATCAATTATCTATTTCCTCAGTTAATCGATTCGTTTTTGGCCGTTAAATATAACATACTGTATGTTTGTGTGTGTGTGTGTGTGTGAAATGTTTGTTATTGTTTCACAAACCTCAAATTGATGCCTTTTTTTTGGTTGTTGCCACAAACCAAAGATGCTCTGTTTATCGTCATAGCCCGAGCAAAGAAACCATGAAATATTCACACATATAACAAATCAAATAACTCACTCACACCTGTCAAAATAGTTTACTTATTTAATTTATGTAATTCCTCTTCCAAAAAAAACTTTCACTAATAAAACTAAATACATTTTCTGAAATAAAAACAAGTTCTCTGCCATTATATTATTGTTTTATTCTTATTTATTACAATATGTCCTGGTTTATTTGCTCTTCTATGACACTTAACTGAATATCTTTGGATTGTGGCCAGGATGTTTGATTTTGAGATTTGGGGAACACTGATGATCACAATTTCATCTTTATTTGCTTTAAATTGAACGGATTAAACAACTATTTGATTGATTTGTCTCACCTTAGAAAACCTTGCTTCTTCACATGTTTGCATTTACTGTCTCTGTTTCTACAACCTGTGGATCATCAGATTTATGTGTTTGTAGACATCGTGATTATTGGATTTTAAATAGATGGGAAATAAGAGAGAGAGAGAGAGAATGTCCCAGGAATCTCCAGCCATCCCTGCAGCTGGAAACCATTAGCTGTCGCTAGGGCAACAGTGCAGTGTTTGACAGTGGGCTGCTGTTGAACGGTGCATCGCGGGTACATCTGGTTCTTTGGCTTCCAGGGCTTTGCGCGATGGTGGGTGTGCTTCTGTTTGGGGGGCGTTGACTACATGCTTTTCAGAGCTGCCACTTCCAAGATTTTTATTTTATTTTTTAACAGCACCCTTAAAAAAACACCAAGCCAATGCTATGTGAGGTTGAACAGAAGTCACGCATCCCCGACAGAAACGGCTCGATCGCCATGTTAATTGTCACCGTCTATTGTGCGCAGCTTGATTTATCGAGCGTAACCAGATTATAATAGAAACACATCCGTTTTGAAGATTCCACTGGCTTGACGCTGTCTCTTTCTTTTACTTATATGAAATTGGCAGCTAACTCAAGTTCACATTTTCACAGCTGCTCCCTGAATGTGTTTTTTTTCCTCCCTGGCTTCAAAGTGTTGTGAATCAATGGGGATATTATTATTTTCACAGTTTCCACAACAGTCAGGCCTGTAGGGTGTGCCTGCGTTGTTTTTCCTCCCCATGTATGGACACGTCTGTCAGCATTAGGCTGACAAAAGCCTTCTGTCTTATTTTTAATGTTACTATGAGCTTGTCTTTGTTTTTTCAGATTTTTCTATGAGATCAGGTCAGGTCTCTTTTCCCCCCACCTTATTTAGATGACGTGAAAGAGAACATTCAGTTAGGAAACATCCAGCTGTGTCACCTACGGTATTGGAAACATCACTGAGAAAAACTTGATATTTCAGGTTTTTCTTTGAGGTACTAACGCATATGGAGCTTTTTCGAGTGCGACGTCCAACACAAGAATCAAGCCAAACAATACCGAACTGTATCTGATCAGTTAGAAAGCCTTAAAAATCACAAAATGTGTGTTAATCTCCAACATTTAGCAAGGAAATGTTCTCAAATCTCAATATTTAAGGAGTCTGTATATGCTGGTTCAGGACCAGCAGAGGGCGTGCAGACATGACCCATTATTCTTTCCCCGCCGTTTCTCATCTTAACCTTTATTTCAAAAAGCACTGATCTTCTGTGTTGAGCTTATCTGCCTTCTACTGCGTTTCATGCATAGCGACCTTGAACATGTCAGCCAGTGGTATTGCATATTATCTTACGACTGAACTCAAATCCTGTTTGTTTTATGCCACCACTCCCCTCTGCTCACTCACTCACTCCAGACTAGATTAACTCAAATGAGCTTATTGCTGCTTTGAGGTTCGGCCAGAACTGGCCACATTGACGCATTAGATAGCAAAAATTCAATCTTCTGAAACATTGTTGCTTTAGATTAGATTGAGCTGATGTGAGAGGGAATGGATATTATTTCGTGTTACATTTTTTTATTCCTATTTTGAAACTTGTTGGGGTTTTTTTGTTGGTAACATCATCTGTGGTGTGGATTTATAAATGAATTAAAGAGATAGTTTAGGTTTTTTGAAGTGTCCTCCTGCCTGAGACACAGAGGTTTAAGGAAAAACAGTTTGAAGCAATGAATAAAAGCGCTTATACTGTTCACACTCAACAACTCCAGTCTGCCGTGAGGTAAAATTCCAGTGGACTTTGGTCCAGGGAGTGAATGGTTTAGAAAGTGACACAAACACAAAAATCACATACACTTCGATTTTATCAGTTTAGCCATGTGTTAACTGGCTAAAATCTGCGTTCTCTCGTGTCTCCTGGCAACCACAGTCTCAGTCAGCCTCCAGCAACTCACTACAGCATAGTAAGTGTGTGTCACTACCTCACACAACCACAAAAAAAAACATAGTATCCCTTTAATATATGAATAATTACTTCTCATGACTGTGATTGACGTGATTGCGTTCAGTCGGAAACCCTCTGTAATTAATCTGGCATGGGTTGCATGTATTCGAAGTCTGAGGAACCACAGCCTCCCGCAGGTGTTTTTGCAGTGTTTGATTGCGGCCTGTGCAGCGAGCGTTCACAATGCTTTGATAACTATTAACAGCAGCGACTGATCAATGCAGATATTTTAACATCCACTTGTGCCTCCTCTCAGGTGTTCAGGCCCGCACGCTGTCCACAGACGAGCCCGGCACTCTGCCTCGTCATCCCGTCAACAGCGACGATCAGCATCACAACAGTCCTGACGACGGTGACGCTCCGGTCCGTTCTCCTGTCCGATGCATTTCTCCAGAGTTCGTGAATGCCATTGCTATGAATCCCGGAGGACGACCTAAAGAGGTATAAAGCATTGCATTATTGAACACCATCCCTTGTTTATTCTTTTTTTAAATTCTCATTCTTTGCCTCCACAGAGAAATATGCACAGCTACCGTGAGGCCTTTGAAGAACTGGACGCCGGTCCCGTTAGTCCTACACCCACATTTGGTGGTGAGGTGTTTCCCCAAACCCCTGCCTTCCCCATCTCACCGCAAACCCCTTACTTCAACCTGTGTAAGTTCGCCCTCCGGCTGACAGAGGGCACTGTGGAGCTCAGAACTACTTAACTATTTAAGATGACAAGATGATTCACTGTACACCCTTAATGAGGATTCTGCAGGATAACAGAACGTTATTTTTATCGTTGCGTCAATATGCAGTGCAGCATTTTATCCACATCCTTTACGACCACACACTGAATCCCTTTTCGTCTACCTGGCATTCGAGCTAACCTATAATTTAGTATTCATTTAGTTTATATTCACTTTTAAATGATGGGTTAGGGTTAAAGTTGTTTTTTTCCTCACAGTAATGTCTCTCTTTATGTAGTCCATTAGGTACCACATGTTCCCCACTCTATTACATCATTCCTGATTTTCATTCAGATTGTAAATGTGCTGCATCATATCCAAGCGTCCCAATGTACATGTGTGGGATGTTGCAGCGTTCTGGCCTCGTCCAAAATGCCTGAGTGGCCACGTCTCCCGAAAGACTGAATGCAGCCTTTTTTCTCTCACAAGCAACGTCTGCAGCCATCAGCAGACGCAGAGTCAGACAAAAGAGGAAGGGAAATGTCTCCAAGTCAGTCCGGTCTAGTCAAGCCATCTGTCCGATAGGGTCTCTTTTTTTTAGAGGAACAGAATCAATAATCTCCCGTACAGAAAAAAAAGAAAAGTGAAAGCTGCTGTTGGGCAGGAGAAATTGACTGTTAAGCCTCATTCTCAGGAACTTAAAATACAAATGTTTTCAGATCACAGATCTGTCGGCTGAGCTCTTTATACCAAATTAACAGGGATAGACAAACTAGGTTTCATTCCCCAACTTAAAGTTGCTTTGCAGCATAGGCAGTTGCTTTTAATGCTGGAAAAGTGACCTTTTCCCCATTCGTATTGGTTGTTTTACTTCGTCTTTGTTCTCATTACCAGCCACATTACCAGAGATAAGATGGATTTTTACTTATCCCACATTGAAATTGTGAAAAAGACACTATTGCAGATTATTCGTGGGTGAGATTACTCTCCAGAGGATGTTATGCTTCTTCATTGTTGGTCAATTTTGCTGCACTTGGTCAATTAACTCAATATTCAACATGTGTATTTTGCGTCTACACTACCCATGGAAAAAAAGATCATAGGATAGGAGTCACTACAGCCTGGTAATCTGAAGGTATTTTAAGAACACTCTAATCTGCCTTGTGATTGATTTCTTCATATTTTCCCAAGATTTATTAATCAATATCTTCAAAAATATCCAGTCACACACAAATATATTGCTTTATCTCCACCGCTCCTCACTGAAACTATGATCATGTGTTAGGTAATGTGTTGTTTCCCCCAAATTTACCAGTGACATCATCCAGTCCTCTTGTCAACTCTCTCTCCCTGGGCACACCCATGGAAATGTCATCATGGAATAACCCTCGCTGTATTTTTTAACATTAGCTCTGCTGCGTGCCATCTGAGTGAGGGACATTGCGTTTGTCGGCAGTGACACCAAGCTGTCACTTTTTTTTAAATTTAAGATAAAGGCAGACTGTTAATCTGTAGAGATTAGAGACATCTGTGTGTCCACTCAGCCTTGCTCCTCCCAACCACCCGTGATTACATTTGGGGTGTCCAGGTCACAAGTACAAAGAATTGATTTGGATTCTTTGGTAAGTGGAGGATGCACGTCTCTGTCTCTACGAGAGTTCCACTGTTCCCACGACGTCAGCCATGTTGATCCCGCCCCATCCCTGAATTCCCTGCCCCCCCCTCTCTCTCTCTCTCTCTGCTGGAGTGAAACTTTACCCCATCACTTACCAAAAGTCATGCACCTGCTTTGGCATGTGGGCCACACGAGAGCAGCACTGGCAAACAGAAGAAGACACAGAACATCTGATGACGATCAACGAGCACAAACAAACATAATCTGCTTTCAGACATGTAATGAAGTCCGTACATGTTCCCCGAAAATTGTATGGAAGTGTACACGAGTGCAGCTCTGGGCATTTTCTGGAACATATTCTCCAGAAATGTTCCAACACAGCAGGAAAATCCCCCACTTCCCACCCTTTACCTAAATGTTTTCCGCTGTCGTGACCCAGACGATCTCCTGCTGCGTTCAAATACCCAGACCCAATTTTCTGGATAAAATTAGCTAAGCTCATGTCTGAAAACCTCTACACACACAGAGATACATACAAGAGAAAGGGAACTTCTGCTGCTGCTGCTCCGTGTTGCTGTTTATATCGTCTGTGTTTGGGTTCCTGTTGCTGCCGTTTTGTCACCACAACCAACACCCTGCCTGCCCTCACCCAGCAGTCCTAATTACCCAGCCACAACTTTTAATAATTACACTCGTTAAAAAAACATTTGTTATCTCACAAGTCTACATTTGTTTTTGTTTTTTTCCTCCGTGTGTGAGGGAAAACGAGCAGTAGTTGAACACCGTCAAAGGATACAATGCACCTTACATATATTAAGGAGAGTGAAGCTTGATCTTATGTTCTAAGATCAAGACTAAGGTGTTCTACTGCTGCTGTCAGAGAGAGGTGTTGTCACTCACCGGTGTTTGTCACAGCGTTCCATGACGTGACATAGTGCATGTTTTGCCCCCCCACTCCATCAGAGCATGAGGCATGGGTACACGTCTGTGAACATTAATGCCACATTGTGTGTGTTAGGATCAGTTATGCCTTATGTCTTGACAGCTGTGTACCTGTGTCAGCACATCATTTGGTAAGATTGCCATCAAAAAGTATAGAATCGCAACATTTTAAATGGAATTTACATTAAATTATATATATAAAAAACACATGGTAACACCTGTCAAGATGTCTGTGCTACATATATTTGAGACTCTGTGCTGACAACTGTCCGTTTGTCTTCAGGTCGATCTCCTCCTGGTCTGGCCAAGACTCCGCTGTCAGCCCTGGGTCTGAAACCCCACAACCCGGCCGAAATCCTCCTGAATCAAACCGGCACAGGTTGGTTGCTATTATAAAACAACAAACATACAGTAACCCCCAAGAACAGCATTGAATTCACTGCCCCTCAAAGGTCCAGTGAGAAACATTTAGGAAGGTTTGTCAGTGTATACTATATTTTTTTCCTACCCTAAAAGACACAAAACAAAACAGACACAAAATCTCCTGCTCTTCCCTTGTTCCTTTACATTCTTCTGTTTCTCTGGATTATTTCCGACGATGCTCCACAGATGATGAGAGCAGAGAGAGTGAGGAAGGTAAGAGCGCTGTGAAAGAGCCTCAAAGTCGTCATCGGCATTTAGGTTTCCTCATCTCCTCCACTCCACTCATCCACGCCACATGTCGTGTGTTTCTAGACCTTAAGTTTTTCTCATTCTGATTCATTGTGTGGAAGAGTCACAAACTCTCATTTAGACGCCTAGTTTTACCTAGTTTTCTTCTCTCTTTCACACCCCACCATGCAAGGAAACCATTGATTGAAAATATTCATAAAAAGGCTTTAACAGAGAAGCACTTTCCTGTCACATGCAGCACCGAGAAGCTACGTGGAGTCCGTGGCGAGGTCAGCAACAGCAGTCGGAGAGCAGCCCTCGTCTCCTCGGAGCCTTAGTCCGCTCGCGGAGACTATAAACCAGCAGGAGAGAAGTCCAAGTCCCTCCAGCCACACACTGAACCCACCGTTGTCCAGCAGCAGTCCCATCCAGAGCTCACAGGGGTGAGTTCAATATGATTGGACATAAGAAGTAAATTCTAAAAGAAAGTACAACAGCTCTTGAGATGATAGCACCAGTCAAACACAATTATAAATCTTTGAGAAGTGGAAAATAGTATGATATGTTCACTGTTCTCTATGATAATGGAGGCCCTTAGTTTATGGTCCTGTTATTTTTGGTCGTCAAGGGCTGAAAATTTTGAGAAGCCCTTCCTTATAAAGCACTGGGAATAAAGTGATTTCAAGCTAACGTTTTTAATTAGTAAACTCATGCAACCAATGAAACAGTTTGATGTCATTCCTTCAAAACATGACTACACAAACGACTTACAGATGGTTAATAAACTTCCCATTTCCTTTCCAGTGACCATCCTCTACCAGAGAGCAGCGCTAGCACTCCGTCCCAACCCACTACTGATTCAGGCTTCCGCTCCCATGCTACAGAGAGTGCCTACCCCACTCCAACCCCGTCATATCAAGCTGTACACACTCCCACCTCTTCCTACCTGGATTCCAGCTCCCCAGCCTCTTCCTACCTTGGCACTACTACTCCTACACTGTCCTACCTTGGTCCCAACACCCTACTGGGGAGCTATGTGTCCTCAGATCCAAGCCCTCCCTCCTCAGATGCCTCCCAGTCCACACACAGCCAAGGAGGTCCCTATGCACTGCAACGGATCAACATCCTCGGCTCCACTCACAGTCCCGCCTTCCAGCAGTGCTCCACTGCTAATCAGAATGGTTCTGTCATGGGTCAGAAAACATCACCAGCTAACGGTTATGATGTGGGTATGCCAATTCTCATGCCAGGTGGCAGTCCCATCCTTGGTCGACGAGGAGCTCAAAACAGCCCGGTCATCAGCAGACAGGCGTCTTTGGGTCAGGGGCCTCATCAAAGCCCTGTCCTCAGCAGACAGCCGTCCTTGGGCCAGCCCCTGCAGAGCAGCCCCGTGCTCAGCCGGCAGCCGTCCGTCACGCACCCCCAGGGGAGTCCGGTTTTGGGCCGCCACCCGTCTGTGACGCACGTGTCCCAGAGAAGCCCCAGTTTGGACCGTCACCCCATGCACAGCGGGTACACCACGCCAGACGAGCGACACGGGAACCTTTCCAGACAGAGCAGCTCCTCGGGCTACCAGGGACCGCCCACTCCCTCCTTCCCGATATCACCTGCCGGTTACCAGGAGGGAGGGATGATGGGGATGGGTGTCGGGTTCAGGCAGGGCAGTCCAGCCTCTGGCTTTCAGCCACAGCTGCCAGAGAAGAGGCGCATGTCGAGTGGCGACAGACCAAACGGAGGTCTGTCGTATGGCACGTTGAACGGGAAGATAATGACGCCACCGAGCGGCGGCAACACACTCGGCTACTTTCACACCCTCTCTGACTTCTCCAGGTTCAATCTGCCCGGTAAGGACTTAACCTTTGCTCTATGGAGTAGAATAATAATTGAAAGTGTTTTTGTCAGGGACTTTTCTCTTTTTTCGCAGTGATGTGATAGTGAGTTTGACTTTCTCTCGATGACATAACCATGGCATTGCAGTAACTGTAACAGTGCCGCAAAAATATAACCGCTGTTAAATCCGAACGCTGATTGGAGAAAATATGATGACAGAGTTTTGTTGGCAGCCTTTTCCATCGGTTTGTGGTGGACAATTACTTCCATAATCCATAATGCAGGACTAGATACAGATTACAGGTAATTGCAGGAAGTCTTGGTAATTGCAAGAATTTGTTGGCGCCTCACAGATTTTCCAAAATGTGTATACAGTTATTGGTTGACATTGATGTGTGAATTTCACCCTAACCCCGCAATAGAATCAGGCTATTTCTAAAGATACAGATAGAGATCATTTAAATGTGTTTGAACGTTTGAACTCGAGCTGTCTTAACGGGTCATTTATCAAGGCATATGTACAGTATATACATTTCTGTGATACTGTTGTTTTTTTCATTGTAGACGGAAGTCCTGAGAGCAGACTGAACGTCAAGTTTGTCCAAGACACGTCCAAGTTCTGGTACAAGCCGGACATTTCCAGAGAGCAAGGTACGGAAGTAACACAGCAACATTTTTCCCCCTTAAATTTAAATTACCTCCAAATGTTTTCAGCAGAGGCTTCACTTACTTACTAATAACTAGCCTAACACACTTTAAAGGATGTTCAGCTATGACATGCAATGTCACCCACAGATATTGCCAAATGTTATGCTCTTTACTTTGACGTCATATTAGCCGCGGAAAAAGTCTCTTTCTTGTGCTTCCTGTTTATGTAACAGGATAATTAGCAGTAGTCCACCAGGAAAAACCAACAGTTCAAATATGTAGGGGACTATTTTGTTTTGTTTAGTAAATGATGTCACTGAATCTTAATCCTTTAGTTGAATTTGACATCATAAGTGCATATGCATGCAGTGATAAATATGTATGCCGATGCAAATGCACACTTAGCGGTTTACATTCGACTCGCTCTGCGATTGTGTATTTTGGTTGTGAAGTCAGCATCTAGCTCATGGTCGTCCCTCATCTACATTCGCTCATGGCTCCATGCTGGATTATAGCATGCTAAACATAAGCACAGGCCCCGCTGCAATGACATCACACACTCACACACACACACACACACAGGCAGAGTTTATACTTAGTCCCAAGCCGCAGCATATGTAGAGCATTAGGGAACATCTGCATGTGTTGCTCATCTCATCCATCTTCCTTCCTTAAACTGTCACATGTGGACGGACTTGAGGCATTGAGCTAAACAGTGAAGTCATGGATCTGAGGCAACGATGGCGTGTCTGAGGCTAAGTGTAATGCTAGAAGTTGTCGTTTTAATGAAATGCAGGCTGGCTGCGACTTCATCAAACAAAGGATCGTTTCACCTCACACTTTGTTTTTCTTTTTCATTTATCTTCCACTTTGATGTTTCTTAAACATGCTGCACGTACGAGATCCATCCGTCTCATGTGCCTAATTGCTGAGACACTTTAATTTGCACTAATTTGGTGGAGCTAATTACCGCCGCCGCTAGCGTCGGCCACACAAGGTAACTGAATGCCGCCTTGTGTTACAGCGATTAGCCTGCTGAGAGAGAAGGAGCCCGGAGCCTTCATCATTCGGGACAGTCACTCGTTCAGAGGGGCCTACGGCCTGGCTATGAAGGTGGCCTCTCCGCCACCCACTGTGCATCAGAACAAGAAAGGTAGTGTGCATAATATGGAAATAAATGTATTAATTTTGCATCACATAAAATACAGCTAAAGGTGTTTTGTTTTTTCGACAGGAGACAACGCCAACGAACTGGTGAGGCACTTCCTGATCGAGAGCAGCTCCAAAGGAGTGAAGCTGAAGGGTTGTCCCAACGAGCCTTACTTTGGTAAGAAGAAGGAAAAACAAACAACCTCCTCCCCCCTCCCTTACATTTGGCATGTTTACTGACAGCTTAGATATGTCGTAATAAGTTTGTGGGAAACGTCAAAACATGAGCTCTCCTCTCTGTTTGTGTGTCTTTCTGCACCCGTTTCCAACTCATGTGATGATCCTGTAATGATAGCACTGACTGAAGTCATCTAACTCTTCTAATTACATTATATTATATATATTATAACTTGTGTCTGTAGTCAATATGAGCTGTCGACGAGAGGCAGGGCCGGATCTTTAAAGTGTTTATTCGTCTGTTTTTTTCAGGTTGTCTCTCTGCCTTGGTTTATCAACATGCTATCACACCGTTGGCGTTGCCCTGCAAACTGCTCATCCCTGCAACAGGTCTGTGCGTCCAAGCAAAGAAAACAACACATTTTAAAGAGTCAGAGGATTAAAAATGATGATATTTTTGTCCTGTATGAAGATGTTTGTCATCTTTTTCGCGTACAATGTCAACAATGTTACATTTTTATGGCCTTTTTTAAGACTTTTTTACAACTTTGTAAAAAAGTCTTGATGCAGATTTTCCAACTTTCAATTCAAATCAGGTTTTTTATCCAATATGAACTTTGTGAAAATTGTGTATCATACAGTACATCACCAACACAGGACGAGCAATATGTAATCTTGTCCTTGTGAAAGTATTAAATAAGGAGAAAGTAATAGTGTTAAATAAAGTATATATCAGCCATGAATGAGTGTGATGGATATCGGCAGCCTTGCAGCCGGTCCTCACGGATCATCATGGTAGCCATCGCATAGAAGAAAGGATGCCATTGTGCTTTATTTGAGTAGAAAGCTCCCACTTCAAAATGCAAAACACACATAAATCAAGGCCTTTTTCCTAAAGTACTTTACATATAGAAGGCTTATTGTAAGGCTAAGACAACCAAATGATTGCTATATGAATTACTTCCCATCGCAAGACAAATATGATCTGTGACTGTGAACGTGACTTAATTTAAATTAAATTCCTTCTCTGTCATGTTACTCAGATCTCATAGAGGAAGCACCAGTGGTCGCACCAACGAATCCTGTGGCTGATCAGCTGAAACAAGGAGCAGGTAAAACCTCCTGTCCTCTTATTATTATTACTATTATTTTAATACCACTCCCAGTTTATGAAATCACAGCCAACACGGCCTGACTGATTGATGTTACACCGTGTGTCGTGAAAATCACGCAGCTAATATGTCCTGAATCGTCTTATTCACTTCTCCTATCACCACGACATCCTTGTTATCCCAGTGCAGAGGGCTCCTGCTGATTCCCATGGTAAACCCCTGTGCACTTTTATTTGGATGCTTCACATCAGGAATGTGCATCCCGTGTCTGTCTGTCTGTGTATGCTTAAACCCAAGATATAAAACAAAAAAAGAAGTTAACAGAATTCCCTTTAACAGTAGCGTCCAGCGTCTGCGTCTGTAACAAGCAGAATGTTTTATGTGGAATGATCTGGATGGAGCTTTGTTTCCGAGAAGCATGCTCTCTAATGAGACAACACGTTTGCATGAAGGTTTTATTATTTTATTTTATTGTCTGTTTTCCTGAAACGTCTGCACTTTCTATCCCCAGCATGCAACGTGCTCTACGTCAACTCGGTGGAGATGGAGTCGCTGACGGGCCCTCAGGCCGTCGCCAAGGCCATATCTGAGACGCTGGCCGCCGCTTCGTCGCCCACCGCCACCGTAGTGCACTTCAAGGTGTCTTCGCAGGGCATCACGCTGACCGACAACCAGAGGAAGTGAGTGTGGATGCTGCTGCATCTGTATTTGTAACTGTGGATGCCTCTGAGGCAGTTAGCTGTGTCCAACTTTTCCTGCTTTAGAAATGGAACAAAACGTAAATGATAGTGCTGGGCGCATTAGCACGATAGCGGCTGTTAACGGCGTCAACGTGAGCGCAAGTTAACGCATGTCGCGCTTCCGTGACGACTGACGTGCGTGACGTCATGTTTATGTGACTCTGGATTGTTAAAATGAGTCTCTAAAGTAACGCTAAACTTAAAAAAACAGAGGCACACATACGCAGTACACAGGTACGCTGGTTATTTGTAGCGCTGCTCTTTTCCTTTAATAAACAGACCGCTCCAGTTCGAATGTAGGCGCGCTAACGGAGCTAACTTGTAAACATAAACATGATGTCACACGAGTCTTTTTCTGGCCAGTCGTCATGGAAACGCGTCATGCATTAACGTGCGTTTGACGTTGCAGTACATATGTCAGGCTGTAAGTGGCGATGTAACGCTACATAACAGGTTTGAGAAACACTGATTAAGATTTTTTTTAACATTTTCTGGATCAAACGATTACTCGATTAATCGGTTATGAAAATAATCAATTTATCATTGATACAACAGGAGAAACAAAGACAGAATGGGAAAGGAAGGAAAATAAAAGTTATCACAATGTAAACAGGCCAAACAACAGTGTTGCCAACTTTAATGTAGATTATTTGATGTTTGCTTCGAGGTGATAGTGTTTTTTCTACTTCAGTGAAACCAACAAAAACATCATCAGCGTCTCGTTGACTTCCTGTTTATCAAGACTAGTTCCTTTACTACTGACACACCACCGCTGTCTCGCATGAGTAAAAATCTGGAGATTTTGCTCGGCAGACGTAACTCAGCTGATGTCTGAGCGAGTATCAACACGAGTCACGACACACACACACATAATCAGAGGCAATAAATAAATGCTAACACGGGATTAAAGGATCGGGACCGTATTATTTTTGCTGCAGCTACATCTGTCAACAACTCCAATCCGACGTTTGTTTTGTGTCGTAGACGAGGATCAGTTAGTCTGCCATGTTTTAGTGATGTTTCAGTCAACCCCAACGCCAACCTTCCCACGTCTCTCAAGCGATAAACTTCGTGAAGCGCGCCTTTTGATGTGACCTTTTTTTTGGTTTCTTCTGCTCCAGGCTTTTCTTCAGACGCCACTACCCCAGCAACACTGTCACGTTCTGTGATATCGACCCTCAGGACAGGAAGTGAGTACAGAAACAGTGAATTTTTTCTGCGATGCGCTACAAAAAATTTTCAAGAGATGTAGACTCGAACGTTTGCAGTCCTTATTAAAATATTATGACTAATGTCGATATTTATCAAACCTTTACAGGTGGAAGAAGACGGACGGAGGTGCAGCTAAGTAAGTAAACCAAAGTCTTTAGTTTTTAGTACTGGAGGTTGAAACTAGACAGGTTCACGGCTTCATCCTCCACCCTTTTGAACTTTAAATGGTTATTAGTTTGATTTTTATTTAAATAAATTGTGGGTTTTTTGCTATATGTACAGTCCTGGAAATGTCCACCAGAGAGCAACATAGAGTCAACCATTCAATATCACATCTATGGTCAATTTAGTGTGTCCAATTTGCCTAATTCCCAAATCTGTCTGTGGGAGGAAACCAGAGAACCAGGAGAATTATACATATACAGTATATATACATGTAAATATACATATATATATATGTATATGTATGTATAATTATATACATACACATATATATACATATGTGTAAATATACATATACATATATGTGTATATATGTATATGTATATTTACACATATGTATATATATGTGTGTACATGTATATATTTATATATGTATGTGTATATATCTTTATATTTGCATATGTTTATATATATATATTTATATATATTTGTGTGTATGTGTATATATGTATATATTTACATATATATTTTTTTGTATATATATGTACATATAAAGTATTTTATCTTGTAAAACAGAAGTTTAATGTCCTGTTTTACGTCCCCCCTCCAGGCTGTTTGGTTTCGTGGCGCGCAAACAGGGAAGCACGACGGACAACGTGAGCCACCTCTTCGCCGAGATGGACCCCGAGCAGCCGGCCAGCGCCATCGTCAACTTCGTGTCGAAGATGATCACGTCGCAGAAACATTGAGCTCCTGTCAGCGAAAAAAAAAACCCTGGCGCTTTTTGACTTTTTTTCCCTTTTCCCTTTTAACCACAGACACGCAATCTACTTTCTGTTTTTTCTGGGACAATTGAAGCATTTCACTTTATCTTTCATGCTCTCTCCATGGCAAGCCTGTGTCTGCGTATGAGTGTGTGTCTGCGTATGAGTGTGTGTATGCATGTGCTTTTCTTCTCGGACGGACTCCAGAATGGACCAGAGGAAGTGCAGGATGGGACGTGGCTGAGTGTGTGTGACAATGGGGGACGGGAGGCGATGAGAATCCTCCCTGGCAGGGTAACTCACAGGAACAGGAAGACGGAATGACATTATTATGTGAGCAAATAATTATTCTTTAAAAAAAAAAGAAAAAAAAGAAGCAAATTGTGTGTGTATTTTTAAAGAAGAAGTCAAGTTGAATGATGTAAAGGTGGATCGTATATATCTATCAGGCTTTTTTGACTGCTCAACCAAAGATTTTCTTTCTTTTTTTAAAAAAGTAGTCAGGGTGTCGTGCGTAGCGTCTGAGGGTCTGAAGTATTCTTTTGTAAAATATGGCTGCTTAATCAAAACAAAAAAGAGAAAAAGAATACTGTATGTACTGATACTGTAGCTCAATTCTGCGTCCGCGGGCGAGATGTGTGTAAATATTCTCGGCTGCTTTATGAGTAGGACTGTTCTAGTGCCTGAACTTTTTTTTTTGTAATGCAGAGCTTTTTAAGAAAAAAAAAAGAAAATTAAAAAAAAAAAAAAGAGGAAAAAATTAATCCAGGCCGTCTTAAATATGCAAATAGTCAGACTTTCAAAAAACGAGGATGTCCTTCCGTGTTCGGCGCGGCGCTCGTCCCATCTTGTCGAGTCGTCACCGTTGTTTTGGTCGACTTCCTGTCTGCACTATCCTGTGCTCAGCCACAGCTAAAAGGGCCAAGAGGTGTTATTTACACACATACACATCCTACCCAAAAGTAAGCTATACATATACATATATAGATATAAATATATATATATAAAAAAAAAAACTTCCAAACAGTGACTTAAGATATTTATTTTTTTTGCTTTGTTGCTCTATGTTATCATGTATTCATGTATCATACATCGAGATTACTGACGGCGAGAAGAAATACTTTTGGCTCTAAGGTGTAAAGTGTGTGCATTTTTAAGTGTGTCACTGTTGTTGTTTTTGAATGTTCTCTTTTGTTTTTGTCACATCATTTACTTTCCTTTTTGTTAACACTCTTGTTTTCCTTTTTTTAAGAAAATAGGGGAGGGGACGGGATATTTTGTATGATGAACGCGTGTTGTTACTGAAATTGGAGTTGTCCTTGATTAACATAATGCCAACATTTTATTTTATTAACTTAAACCTGCCGACAGAAGTTGTCCAAGATTAGCACTTAAATGTTAAAAAGTATTAGCGGACAGAGACCTCTGACCCCTTGTGTTCAGGCAGTGAACTGCTGCCCTACTGTGGTGGAGAAGGATCATTGCAAAGGAAACCACTTTAATTCTAATACAGTGTTTTAGCTGTAATTTTCAGGGGGCAGGTAAAGTTTTTTTTTTTTTTTTTTAACTAAAACGAAGACGTTAATTTTGCAGTGTAGAAGTTTTTGTCAGCATGATGTACAATAATAATTAGATAAGGCTCAGTGCTGGGATCCAGATTAACTCCAATGTATTTCTTATAAAATAAAATACAGCACTTACACAGCCTTTATATACCAACTAGAAGATTCCATTATTTATGAGCAAGAGTCTGCACGCTCCCGAGTTTGCTTGTAAGCTTAACACTGCTGACTGTAACCTGTCCACCATGTCCTCACTCGTTCTTTTCTGAAGGATGCCCCATATTTAACCGTCACCTTGGTTATGCGACAGAAGAATCTATATTTTTGCCTACGTAAATGAACAAAAAAAAAACACTAAAGAGAGCAACGGAACGTCCTCTCGTTCAAACGGAATGTCGTGAACCCTAAACTCGTGGTGGAGAAAACTCACCTGACCTGAGATCAGTCTGGACTGTAGAATGTGTGTGTGTGAATGAGCTACTATGCCTGTATAGAGCTTTGTTATGTTGTTGTTGTATTTTTTTTTTTTTTGGTTTGCTACATTGTATGGCTTTTACTATTTCTGATGGAAAACAACACATTAAAAAAAAGCAGTACAAATCAAAAAAGTGTTTATACTCTGTTTAGTCGTATCTCTTTAGGTCCACCTTAAAAAAAACAGGTCAAACGAAACTTAAGGGACAGGAAACAACATCAGCCACAGAGGTTACTGGGGGCTAACAGCAGTTAGCATTTGAAAAAGTGATCATTTGCACATTGCCGTCATATAACATGTATCCACTGGACAGATAAATCCTCTGAGGAAGTTTGTGTAGAACTCTGTGCTGCACTGTGGAGCCAAGAATAGGACTTAGACTGAGGAGTACCACAAAAACATGAGTGAGTCATCTTTTTTCACACTTTGCCGACTGATAGGGCCTCCAGAGTCCCATATATAAGGGTTTAAATGATTAAACAGTTGATTTTGCATAATATACCCCCTTTAAACCATTTTTGCCTCCTGCCCACCAAAGTTCCCTTTATGACCACTAGATGTCAGAGTTGCACCATTATTTTAGGGCAGACTTCTTCAGACACAGCTCCAGCCTCCCTCCCTGTTCTCAGAAAGGTCAAAATCATGCATACATTAGTTTTAAAAATTACTTTTTAACAGGTAAAGCTATGCGACACGTAAATTCACGTATGTGTAGGTGAAATAAACGACTACTTACTACTTTAATAGTAAAGTTTCAATAATATTGTGGCTGGAGAAGCAGTTTGAAGCTATATGATGTATCTGGGGTTGCAACACATGACTTTTAAGCTTCAATAGCTTCAGCAACTGGGATCCGTGGTCTTGTGACATCATCGCTCTACTCTATAAAAGTTTGAAATTGTCATCATAAAGTTTTATGGACGGCAATTTTCTGTGCCCCCTCTCAGCGGCTTCATCACGAAGCGATGAAAAATGCAGACTCGCTGCAGGAACGTGACATTTTCTCGGAGTTTCGTCATTCATAGCACTTCAGTGATGTCACGAGAGAAACCTCGTATAATATAATGGAAATAAAAGCTCACCAGTTCTTAGCGACAGAGATTCAGACTGAGAAAAACTGGACGTCGTCAAGTCGGCGTTTTAGTTCCTGAGCCGACGAGTCCGCATCTCTGAAAATAGCATCAGAACAGTGACTCCATCAGGTTATGGGACTGAACTACACAGACGTTACTACACTTCTGAACTTTAATGGATGGATTAAGTTGCTGGAAGTGTGGCTGCATGACATAATCCGCGCTGGCTGGACCGTGTGCACCCTCACTGTGCCGAGTAAATTGTTAGATATCATCAACTGGTAGAAGATGTGTTATAGGCAGTAAAGAAAGCACAGGTGTAATGACACACTTATCCAGGCTTAATATTCAATTCCCATGGGAAAACTTACACCAATGTGTTAAGCGTAATTAAACGTTACACAAATGTCTCGTCAATTATTGCACATTCGCCCAATGTGTATCTCGACGTGTTACACATTCACCACAAAATCATTTAACCACTGCACAGTAGTTTGTTGCAGTAGTGTAAACAATGTTTTGATGTCTTATGCGTGTGATAATACGTGTGGCCACTGGGTGTCAGTGTTTCCTTTCAAAACAAATCAAAGCCAAAAAGGCACACTGCCATAAATGTTGACATTTTGCACTGTATTTAAGAAGATCACTGTTTTCATTCCTTCCTTCCTCCCAGTGTTGATCACTTCTAGGTTGTTTTTATTTATTAATAGCTGCACATGGAGACATTTACAAGGGATTTCAAAGAGGCCAACATTAAATATTTCTGCTATGTTTAATTTATCTTTCACCGTCATCACTGACTCTGAACCCTGCAATTTCTCTGTCTCCGGGCGCTCACTCAAAAGGTGCTTTTAAAGCCAAACAAATTCTAACCTTTAAGTTCATGGGACAAAAACCCACTGGCAGTTGTGCGTAATTCTTCCTGAACACGTTACCATTTTGCAATCTTTTTCATCTTCCTGACATCATGGTGTGACTCTGGGAAACGGTCATTTCGCTCTCCACGGGGGGTCCAGATGACAACAAGACGGGGAGGGGAATTAGGTGGAGTGTTTGTGGGCAGAGAGGGTGCATGACAGGGGGATAATCCTTTAAATATGTTTGCTTTCAGGTCATTTGGTCTGCCAGTTTCTTCTTCTTCTTCTTCCACAGGTCCGACCTTACTTACCTTACTCCATTCTTATCTGATCTGTACTATTATTGAACCACAGTGTGTTTATTTGGTGACACATTTTCCATGACAACATTCTATACATAGACTTTAATGTTCCAGACGTCTCAGTAGATTTTGATGTAATGCACATTGCTAATACGGATTATTAAGAAGTCAATCGTTCATTATTATCGTAGGAACAGGAAATTGCAAGAGTTTTTTGTGGTCTTTCCTGTTTTTGTGGACTTCCTGGCAGGTGCTGTGATTGCAGGCTGATTGGTTCTCGGTTTTCTGCATGTTTCTTCTCTAAGTCTTGGCATTTCACAGAGAACACAAATGTGTTGGAAACCACCACTGCTAACCTCTTTCCCTGCATAAAGCCCTGTCCCTGGAAACACCTGCCCTTTAGAGTTAGAAAGTCACAAACTCATCAATTTATGATCAGATCGGACCAAAACCTGAACCCTGAAGTTGTAGCACAAGGTTCCCACGAGCTCCTGAACTCTCTAAAGACCTCTATGTTAACACTTAGTGACATCTAGTGGTAAAACTGCAAACTGTAACAGTCGAAGTTGGACTCAAACACGTCAAGGAAACCAGAAAGGATGTCCTTCTGGCGAACGTCCATAGTGACCATTTCCTGTGTGGAGCTGCATCACTCCGGACAGATGGAAGCCATTCCTCAGTGGCGCACACATGATACTCATGAGTACCGATTCTCTTTCCTTCCTTCTTCCTTCCTCCTTCCTTCTTTTGATTCTCGCGCAAAGTGCGTCATGAGATTCGCTCCGCGCGGCGTCGTCTGAAAGGCGAACGCGGCTGATTTACTAGGAGAGGAAAATCTGAAAATCCATACTATGTGCACTTGGCAGAGTGTGGTAATTGGACCAGAGCAACAGGTGTCGTGTTTCTTGCTGCAGCCTGTTTGCCACACATGGAAACATGTCACCATTTGGAGAAAGAGAGACTGTCGAGGCCTACTGCGTCCAACTGGACACACAGATGGAGTGTCAAACCTCAGAGCAGGAAGCAAATGTATATACTGTACTGTGATCATCCTACACTGACTACACCATCTTAAAAATCTGTGGTGGAAAGTCATTGATTACGTTTACTCTTGTTGCTGTAATTGAGTCAGATTTTTGTGTATTTGTACTTTTTAAATTACTTTTTGAATCGGTGAATAGACCTCTGACCCATTTTGACTGATACTAGTATGCTATCATTTTAGCCAGTAAGCTCTCTATCAGCTAGCATGCTATCATTTTAACTAGTAAGCTCTCTATCAGCTAGTGTGCTATCATCTTAGCTAGTAAGCGCTCTATCAGCTAGTATGCTATTATTTTAGCCAGTAAGCTTTCTATCAGCTAGTATGCTATCATTTTAGCTAGTAAGCGCTCTATCGGCTAGCATGCGATCGGGACCGTACCTATGTTCCCCGGGTCCTATGTTCCCCGCTTTGTATGTGACCGGGGAACATAGGACCCTTTCTCTAACCCTAATCCTAACCCTACCCTTTTTCACAAAAAGGGTCCTATGTTCCCCTGTCACATACAAAGTGGACCTTTTTTGGGAAAAATGGGGAACATAGGACCCGGGGAACATAGGTACGACCCCCATGCGATCATTTTAGCTAGTAAGCCCCCTATCAGCTAGTATGCTATTATTTTAGCTAGTAAGCTCTCTATCGGCTAGCATGCTATCATTTAAGCTTGTAAGCCCTCTATCAGCTAGCATGCTATCATTTTAGCTAGTAAACTCTCTATCTTCTATAAATAGTGTTAAGTACTGGTTTATTTTAACCAGTTTAATTCAAGTTCAGTATCCCCACCATTAGTGATTAACTTTGAATACAAACATGCAAATGTTTAAGGTTAAGGTTTAAGGTAAAACAAATAATGAGGAAACTAATTGACGGAAATGCAATTCATAGTAAAAGAAAAACACAACCTGCAGAGAGCCGTCGATGGGGTGCAGAATGATTTTGTTCCTGCAGTGCTCAGTGTTGTCAACGGAGGGCGCTGTCTCAGTGGCTGACGCCAGCACAGTAGAAGAAGAAGCTGTGCCACAGAGGCACGTGAACGCGAGTCACGCGACAGGAGGCGCTTCTTCTATGTTGATGTTGTACAGGTGAGCAGCTGAGCCCGAGCTTAGTTTACTGTGACACACAGCGGTTTTTTTAATAAAAACAGAAAGAATATGAGCGCTATTGAGTGACTTTCCAGCTTTGGTACTGGCACCATATAACACCTTATAAAAACGAATAGAAGCCTGGCGGCTGCACTGTAACAGTCTGGTGACTTTCTGTGTGACTTAACTAAATTAAATGTTACATGTGTTTTGGATTTGCATGCATTGAGTGTTTTGAAACTGCCGTAGTGACTGAGTGAGTGAATGGGCCCCTCACATGAGATTTTGACAGGTGTAAACAATTTACTAAGTGATGGCTGAGTTCCATTTCGCTTCCTACATTTCGGGGGTATAGGACAACGCGACAGTACTTCTGTCGCGTTGTCCTCACTTCGATAAACTGAATGGAACCACTGTTGATTAACTTTAGCAACACAGGTGCTCTTTCTGCTAAGATAATGCTAACGCAGCCAGTCTAATAGCCCGTGTTCTTCTCATGCTAAGGTAAAAGTTTGCAAATATGTGCACGTTTGTTGTTATTTCTGGGTTTACGGAGGTGAATTGCTTATGTTTATATGTGAATATAAATGTATATGTATATATATATATATGTATGTATGTATATGTGTGTATATACGTGTATATGTGTGTATATATGTATATGTGCGTATATACGAATATACGTATATATATGTGTCTATATGTGCGGATATGCGTGTATGTGTGCGTATTTAAGTGTATATACGTATATATATATATATATATATATATATATATATATATATATATAAATATGTATATACACATGTATATCTTTGTATATATATACACATATGATGCATAGATAATATATTTTGTAATGTTATGTAAATTATTCGTGTGTGCAAGTTTTTCAGACATTTTATGGACCAAAGAAGTACTATTTAATAATAAATTATGAGAATAATCGTTTGTTGCAGCCATACTGCGGATAATGATTTATACTGATAATAACAAGTATTTCATAATAGATTAATCCCATTTACCGATTTCTTACCTGTATAAAAGAGAATGAATTGCTTATATGAAAGGATAATGCTTCAAATTAACTGTGTTTTGCATGATTAAATCTGGAAAATGTTACTCTTTATCTTCTGACTGACTTGCTGTATATCACTCTTTATCACAAAACTGAATATTTTGCTGTTACTATATTTTCAAGGGCCGTGCTGAAGGAGCAGAAAGAGCGGATCGCCTGGTTGTCCAAGAAGAGGGACTGTAAAGATGTAACCAGGTTTGAATTTATTATATTAATATAAAGCCCTTTTTAAGGAAATGAGATAGATGTATCATAGTAGGAAAAGCACATGTGTTTGTAATCAAATTAATGATGTCTGTTTACTCAGAGTGCACGCTGGTTCATTGTCCCGCTGTCCTGACGTCTCCATGAACTCAGCATAACACCTGTGCTTTACCTTACGCATGTCGGCTGTGAAGAAAAAGGCTTGTTAGTGAAGGGATGGAAGTTGTGACTTTGAGTATTTGTCACGTCAATTGTGCATCACAAATAGTTAGAAACTGCTTTTAGCTTGTTGGGTTTGAAATGACTGTAGTGCTCACAGTGCAGTCCACTCTTGACTATGTGTCGGTTACCTCAGCTTCAAAAATCTGAGCTATCACTTTAATTTATTTAACAACGTGCAAACGACCTTATGGCGCCACGGAAAGGGAACGGTGCTGAATCAGAGCGCCCACATCTGCCGACATGGAAGTAGCTCTTTGCTGGTGGATGAGGCAATCGGTGGCAGGGCCATCATCTATTCAGCTTCTGTGCCTCATTGCCTGAGTCAGTAGACAGAACCCTCCTGTTTCCACATCAGCCTCCCCCCTGAGTCAGTGCCACCATCAGATCCAGAAAACTGCTCTCCAGAGCCAGTGCGTGTGTCAGGGTCAGAGCAGCCAGGACCACCAAAAAGGCAGCAGTGGCGCTACTGGAGAAGGAATAGAATAGAGAGGCAGGGAGGAAAGGTCACAAAGACAGGTGATTGTATCGTGATAATTGAAAAAAAAAAAAAAAAAAGTACTTGAAACTGTTCAAAATCCCTTCACATTACACGTTTGGATGTATGAAACGAAGTTTTCCATCATTTTTGTTGCATTTTTTCATGTTTTCGTAAGAGTTCCCACAAACTATTAGTCTTCACCCAGTTACAATAACAAACCATTACGTGCTGTGTCGGCATTCACAGAAGGTGCACTGTGAGCAGCACAAAGAAGAGCATCTGTGCGTGCTTTTGCGACTTGAAAGGCCTGGACGTGCAGTGCAATAATTGATAATATCTACAACAAATCTGAGAGTAGATTTTTACATATTATCAGCAGTGACTGTGATCATGTGGGAGTGAGTGGTTTTCTGCTTCTATGGCAGCACTGATGTCTCCCAGTCATGGAAGACAGCAGGCATACATACATGTGACCCTGTAACATGAGTCAGCTTCATCCCAAGCTGTTGTGAATATATGGAGTGTGCAACTAAAAAAATGACCCGCTGGAATGCCTCCCGATACTGACACAGTCGGCCTCCACCTCTTCCTATGGTGCCTTGGGCTGTGTGTAGGCAGTAAATGTTGTATTCTTAAATGGTTTTAGTCATATTTGTCGGAGAGAACTTTTTCTGGCTGCTTATATGGCCTGTGTTCTTGGCAGCAGCGTCACTGGGTTCTGGCGTCTCACAAGGCTCCATTTTAGGCCCTTTTCTTTTGTCTTTACATGCTGTCACAAGTAGTAAAAGTATAAGTAGTTTATAAAAAAAGTATCATGTCATTATTTTGCAAATAAGTTTCAGTGTGAATCTATCGACGGTGGCCCTGAGAGGTTTTTCTTAATGTGTTGTGGGATTTGCGGCATGTTTTCCTTAATGTGTTGTGATATTTGCGGCATGTTTTTCTTAATGTGTTGTGATATTTGCAGCGTTTTTCTTAATGTGTTGTGATATTTGCAGTACGTTTTTCTTAATGTGTTGTGTTGTGATATTTGCAGCGCCCTGACCTCTCAGGGCCACCGTATTCTATCTGATATTATTAGCTATATTACAGATTTGTAGAACTGACTGGAAGACATCAAAATATGGATGTAATTGAAAAAACTGAAATTATATTCGGTGGACTCTCCCCCTCCTGCTTTGACATTTATTTAATTAGGGTGCAAATATCCATCCATCCGTTATCTAACGCATTATCCTCCTATGGAGGGTCACAGAGAGTGCTGTGCCAAATTCTCTATCAATATCTATTTGAATACAGTTGGGCCATGACGTTAACCAAATATATAGACAGTCTAAAACCTACCATACTTTGTGTTCAAATTCCTCCAAAGCGCTTGCATTCCCAGTTCTCTTAGCCCAGCCCAAGCACTCACCCCACTCCACCTGACCAATCAACACATCCCAGAGCCGTGTAACAGATGGCTGCAGGGGTCATCATGGGTTAGCTGTGGCAGGGAGGGGTATGGCTAAGGTTAGGCTGGGGCACAGTGAAGTTTGGGATTGTTGTGACATGGCCTGTCTGCCTGTCAGTATGCAGGTGGATGAGTAGCATGTGGCCTTCCAATCCACCCCCCTCTACAGTCCCCGTGCTTCCCTAAAGTCAGGGCTTTGATTGCAGGTCAAGAAGCCAGAACAGAGGGATTCACTGGTCATTCCAGCCCCAGCCCCAGCGAAGCTCCATTCAGCTTAGTCAGCACCCCCTCACACCTGCTCTGGAAAAGTGCAGTGTTAAGCCTTGGAAGGGAACGACCAAAGTAAACACATGCCACAAGAAAGGACGGATGAACCTTTCAGTGCGGTGCTATGAGTAATCAGTGCCCTTTTTGCCCTAAGACCTTTGACCCTTTTGTGTGTGTTGAATTATTTTCTTATTTAATGTTTAGAAACTAGACATTCAGCTCTTGTGCAATTCCAAGTTTGTATTTTCTCTTTTTAAATTGGCATAACTTTAAGTTCGCATGGTGCTAGCATCCTAACATGTGGAAAATAAGATGACAAACTTGAATTGCCATTGTCATAGGTTACCGACTCTTTAGGCTCATGTGTTGGCCTTCTCTTTTCTAACATTAGCATCTGGCTTAAAGGTCATGAATACAGCTATTACACCCGTGGGCTTCTGCAGTTCCTAGATCTACGTTTTTGCTGCTATTAATGTGTTAGCATCAACAGCCGTCTTGTGTGACAGTGGCAACTTACCAGATGGTCATCAGTGATGATTTGTGTGATAAAAAGTATTTAGTATAAAAGGCCCATTTTTGGGTAATGGAAATTAAACAATGCACGCAATCCATAAATAAGTTAATTATATTGTACATTTCTACCAAATTAAAGTAATTTCATCAAATTTTTACTCACTGGAGCTTTAAGTCTAAATATGGAGATGATAACAGTAGCTTTCATACTCGTGCACATAAACGTTTAAACGCATCATATATGGTTAGGCATGGCGATAGACTAGAGATGCATATATAGATGATATTTATGTTGGACGTCCTGAAACCCCGGTGCAGTAGTGTGGCACAACAAGTCCACTGGGATTCCGTGGCTCGCTCGGACCACAGTTAGCTCCCAGAGGAGAGGCTTGCAAAATAAACAGGCGATCCAGCACAAAATGAAAAACAAACAGTGTTTGCTCACACATGTACGTATACGTCACCGATATCTCTGGGAAAGTTCTCTCGCTCGGGCTCGGATCGTCGCTGGCAGATGCATTTGCCTGGTGGGCTTGTTGGGATGTGTGTGTCTGTTTGTGAGGGGTAGACCGTTATCATGGCAACGTAAAGTGACTGGTATCAAGTTCCTGTTTTGAGTTTTTTGTGCATGTGTCTGTCTATGTCTGTCACCACCTATGAGTAATATCCATATCTCTTGTTTATGTGCACATTGGGTCAATATGACGTGAAATGTGACTTGAGTCCAGTTATATCAATTAGAATCACATCTGCAGGAAAGGTCAGCTAAAAAGACATAACATCGCCAAACATGTGAACCCTAACTGAAACCCTTAAATCATAAAGTATGTAACGAGTTCTCAGATTTAAGCAACGTTGTGTCACAGTCGTATCAACACCCAAAAGGAAGCGTGAAGCAAAAGTGGTCCAACATCTGGCCCCAGTGCTCCAGGAACCTTGATGCTGAGAGGAAACGTCATTCAGGAAGATTTATTCACTTACACAATGCATTAAACACATGGCGTAGTAGAAAAGCCTATCGCTGCCCGTGACACCTGTTGTTATGACAATTCCTGTCATAATCCAGATGAGGAAGACGTTTGCCACTCACAGTGGAAGCTGGCGTCATTGTCACATTTGCACTTAAAGCTGTGAGAGAGGAGACCCTGACGTGAACCCAAAGCACTCGCTGGCTCGGCTTCTGGCTCCCACAGCAGTAAAACCACTGATCCTCTGAGTGTTTCATTAAGTTAACAAGCACTATCTCTCTCTCTTTTTTCCCCCTCCCCCTCATCTTCTTGCTTTAAAATCCTGAGATTTTCTCCCATAAATCCTCAGAGCTAAGCATGGAACATTGAATGACCCAAGTCCTCGGGCTAAGCTGCTACACATTGTGTACTTTTAGGATGGTGCAGAACAAACTATCAACACAAACTATCATTCATCCTAAAATCAAGACTACATAATGGAGGCTGACAAGGGTGTCTGCTGCTGTCGGTGTTCTCAGAAAGCAAACATGGATTTGTGAACAAAACATTTGAAAATTCTTCCTCTTCTTTCGTCTTCTCCCTTTAGGGGTCGCCACAGTGCATCACCTGCCTCTATCTTGCCCAATCCCCTGTGTCCTCTTTTCTGTATATGTTGCACCAACTGTCCCCATGTCCTCCTCCACAACATCCATGAACCTTCTCTGTGGTCTTCCTCTTCTCTTCCTGCCCAGCAGCTCCATATTCAACGTCTTATGTCCAATGTTGACTCTCTTACTTTCTCTCCAAACTGTTTAACCTGAGGAATCCTGTCCGTCCTGGTCACTCCTAGCAAAAAGTTCTGCCACCTCCAACTCCACCTTCTGTCTCAGACAGTGTCACTGTCTCCAAGCCGTACTTCGCTGCAGCTCTCAGTGCTGTCTTATAGATCTTCCCTTTCACGTTTGCTGCTTTCCTTCTCTTTAGGAATCGTGTGGATAGTTTTGTCGCAGTGGACAATTACAAAAGGAGGACAAAATCCTAATGAATCATGGCGTGGAATGGCGGTAGTTGAAGAAGGGAGGCAGCAGAAAACTAATCAAGTTCCTGTTGTCCCTACAAGGTCATGACAGAGAGCCCCATCTGCTCCCTGAACTTGACCCCCCCCCCCCCACATCAACCTCAAATCACCCTCAGCTGTGTGCATATGAGTGCGTTGATGTGTACATGTGTGACAACGGTAATGCTACACTACCCTGAGGGGGGTGAGGGTTAGGTGCTGCTGAGGGGAGAGAGGGCACGGAGCAAAAGGTGACGCGACCTTTTGACCCTCTCCCTCCGTTTCTGTGGACACGCGGCCACAGCTGCGACGTCCAGCAGGTGCGGCGACTCATTTTCAGCTCAGTGCTGCGGCTCTAAAGGCACTGACTGTCGAGGCATGTGGGGCTTTTAAAGCTACAAGTTGTCCAGATCGCTGGAGGAACACAATGAGTCGACTGCTAGTAAAAACAAAAGGGGAACGCGTGTGTTTGGATGGCTGCTCTAAATTCACAAGCCAATGAATACACGGTCACTGCAGTTTTGTATATTTGCTAATTTATTAATTATGCAATTACAGATTTGCGTTTAAACAGTCAATTACCTTTGAAATTAACACAGATGTGATTTCCACACGAAGACCAGACCTCCACATCAATTTCAGACGCCGACGCTGGATAATCTCCGGAGCACTGGGTCTGTACATTCTCCGCAGTTTTGATGTCCACACACGACGAACACAGCAGTTAGATTGTCTATGCAACACCATGCGGGAAAATCTCTGCAGGATGAAGCATGTACACAGAACACTTGCCCATTCGCCTGGAAATAATCTGAGCATGGGGTGAAAAGCCTGGTGAGCTAGTTCAGGCAGTCGAACCTGAGCTGCACCGCACGTGACGTGACACATCCCTCTCGCTGTAGTACATACCAAACACACCCTTTCAATTTGGTGGTCTGTTTAACCTGCAGCCATCTCTCTTCTTTCAGCATTACTGCCCGTACTTCAGCTCCACCATCAACTCGCAGGCTCCAGTCGGGAGTTTACGATATTTGCGGATATATGGGGAACGATGTGGCCGTAGCTTACACAGCACGCACTCAAATATGTTTTCCCCGCTGCTATAAACATTTTAAATGAGGTTGTGTGACAGAATTATACTATACAACTCCGGAGATTGTCTGGATTGCATTGACACGCGGCCTCTCTGGGCAGTTTGGGGAAAAATGTCTGGACAGCGTCTGAAAGCACCTTTGTTCGCCAAGGTTCTTGGTTCGAAGCTGTTTTTCTATTACTGACTTTCTCTGTTGTACATTATCATACATGTGGAAACATTGGTATGTTCTTCTTTTAGAATCATTTATGTTGGGTCTATCCTTTGGTCTGTTTTTTTTTTTTTAATGATTTGGACATTGAGTCTTGAGTATTAACTCAACTGAACATGTAATGAAAATGTATAAGTGATTTATCAGTGTGTGTGAGAGTGAGTGTGCTTTTTAAATATGAAGCTGCTTCTGTCCAGCTTCCTGGCCACATCTCTTGATGATGTTGTGAATTAGCCCATGCAGGGAAAGCTCTGGGTAATTCATAGTGGGCAAATGAGTGCGAGTGTGCTGTCCCTTGTCTCAATGTTGTGGACATTATCTCCTGCTGTGCTCATCATATGTGACTGTGAAAATGCCTTGTTGCTTGTCCTATGGTCCAGTGTGAGCTGCTCTTTTAGCTCCAGTCTCCCGGGTCCCTGAAAAGATGCAAAATAGCGGAGCATCTGAGCCCAATAAGTGGCTCCAACAGTGGCAGCCCAATTTGTACAAGTATGTTCACTGACCGCTAAACAGTAAAAAAAAAAAAAAAAAAAAGGAAAGAAACAAACATGCTTATACTCTGTACCACATATAGGAGAAAAAAGATTGAAAATAGATTGTAAATAGGAATTTAAATTGTAAACAGATTGTTTCTTTCTGACTGAAAGAATGACCCAATAACTCGAACAGTGTCCAGAAAAAAAAAACCCAGCATCAGCCGCACAACACCCATAATTAAAAGAATTGCTCATATTGATGCATGCACTGAAGCATCCATTCTGAGCTCTCTACTGGCAGCTGGTTGGGGCAGTCTGCCATCATGCCGGTCTTGTGGGGGCTAGAAGGAAATCTGTCCAACCAGTGAACAGCATGTGAGTGTGTGTTGCTGCCTTTTTTTTTTTTTTTTTAAAGATGTAATGTGTTTCAACGTACATGTTTAATACATGGACAAGTGTCCCTCACATGCCTTTGCTAGGCTGCGTGTGCATTTGTGGCAAATGGGTGCCAAGCCTTACCAGTGGAGGGCCATGCTGAGGCCAGAGTTGCAGTCAGGGCCCTGCAGCTTCAGCCCTTCAGGCAGCACTGGCTCTTGGCTGACCTCTGCCTCCACCAGGCAGCCCTCACTCACTCACCTCATTAGCTTGACAGGAGCGAGCAAACAAATTGAGGGCATCACGGAGCTCACAGCTCTTCCATGGGAACATTTTTGAACCCACCCTCCCCCCTTCTTTTCTTTTAGTCATTGTGGCGCATGTGCTGTACACAAATACACACCCACGTGTAAACATTTATTTCCATGCAGAAGAGTGTCAGAGTTTGTGTTTGAGCAAACATGTCGCTCCACATGTACGTCCAAGGCTGCGACGCATACTTTAAAGTATATCCGTCATTTTTACGACATCCATCAATGTCAGGTGAAAGTATTAGATCGTTTTATATTTGAACCCCTCTTCAAAGTCCTACCACGCAATACCTTTTATTTATGTGGAGCTCAAGCTATTGTAACTGCCACTTTTGACAGCTTTAGAAAACAGGTGTAATCAACCTTGACGAATTGACGTTGCTGCGTGAAGATTGATGATCTTTAACCCGCTTATTTATTTGTCTCATCAGCAACGTTTCATTTGAATTGTGGAGAAGCCAACCAAGGAGACGTTGAAGGCCTACTTAACTGCACATACAGTATGAAATAATGGCATTAGATCACTGACCAGCTGAAAGAAATCTGGATTTGGGTCTTCGTGTAACCGGGGGATACCAAACAATAACATGATTTATGACACATAGCAGCCTTTTGAACCTTCTTTATGAACTGTGATCCCATTGTGCAGTTGTGTTGATTACACACAGCTTTGAGAACACGGCGTTACTCAACATGTCGTCATACACACGGCATGCCGCACGAGTGGATGTCAAATATAGAATTAGGCTTGTGTGTTTTAATGGTGACTGATAACACCTTGGCTGGCATGGCATGATGAGACGATGATCTTACCCTCTTAGTTTGGTCCCTGACATTCTCAGACCAGTTTCATACTTTTATGCAGACAATGCAAGCACCCCAACCGCCATTTTGTGACCCCCAACAGACTATGTACCAAAGTTGAGTGGACCCTGCGCCATGCAAAAAAAGACAATAACCAAATTAATGATTCAAGGAGGTCCACAAGGAGGTGGCCACATCTGTACAACCCGTTGCTCAAAAAATACAAGAATATAAGAACAAGAAAATCATATGCAACTAGTACAGTACAGTGACAGTGGTCCACAACTGCTCAACATGAGGTGTCCTGAGATAACTCCTGCTTTTGAGTTGGCGCTACGTAAATGAAACTGATTTAAGTTGACATCCTCCCTATATGCATTTTGCCTTCAGGGCTGCAGACTTCTCTTCCTTTTGTTGGCAACCTCCACTCCTTCCTCCCACAGCGCAGTCAGCTCAACCAAGATGGTCTCTGCTGACCACAGTACAATGTTTGGCAGGAGAAACTACGGTATTATGAGGAACTGGAGCTTCCTGTCCAGGTCACTCTCATGCTTAAAGTTTTAGGATTGGTACCTGGCATGCGTTCCCTTAATAGTTATTCTTCCATTTTGTGTACCTCAAAAAATGACCAGATCTTTCCTTTCCTTCCTTGTGGCCGCAGACCACACAACAAACCAACACGGCCCCTCTCCAACCCAAGACCAGTTCTCACTGTGCCCAACCGCTTCTTGATATTTTTTCAGCCTACTAACTGTTTGGTCAACAAATAAGCCTCACTTTACATTAATGAGCTATTTTAACGCAGGCTTTTGCATTGTATACTGTCATTACTGTCTACTTTCTTTAGTTTGTAACTCAAACTGGCAGATATTGGGGGAAAAGGGTGTAAAAGTCTACCAAACACTCCCAATAAGCACCGTGAATTTCACTGTGTTGACACAAGTTGCTGTTTGAGGTTGTGACTTGATGGACATCTTTGTAAAACTATCTGGTCTTTGTTATTTGTTCATATCTGGTGGATTTGGTGGGTTATTTGCAAGGACCAGATTGCATTATGAGTCAGTGGGTCAAAATCAGTTTGGCTATGTTGAAGAAGAGACCCAGTGAGACTGGAAATGTATGGATGGAAAGGGAAAAAGGATGAGTTATGTTTCCCCCTAAGAGAACGCTTATAAAACATTTCAACCATTGGTGAATCTTGCCTTTGTTTTTAGTGATTGTCTTATGAAATGGGGCCAAAAACATGAAGCAAGTAAAGCAGGAGGGGGAAAAGAACAGAGAGAGACAAAGGGATAAACAGGCAGATCTGTGTAATACAACAGGATTAGCATTGAGACGTCAGCTTATACTATGTTCACCACTAATGAGGTGAGAGAAGCCTGCATTTGAACCAGCGATAGCACTTTAAAAACAAGGAAATTCTCAAAAAGCAGCCACTGTTCAAACAACTGTTTTCCCTACATTTGAAAACATGCTTTTGGGCCAACTCCCCATTAGTCCAGTGTGCTATAATTGGTCATCTGGCTCACACTTTTATGTGAGTGACAACTGTAACACCTTTTTTAGAGGTTGCCTAATAAGCTGTAAACACGGTAACAATGACATTGGTTCTGTCACACGCCTATTCTTACACCAGGTGAAATAGACAGGGCACGACCTGTATCAGCCTGCCACAGGGACAGTATTCAAATGAACATTCACTCACATCTTCACCTCTCCAATTAATTTTCTTTTGTATGTACTGTAGGCTACGGCAGGAACTCGCAGAAAACCCACTGACGCAATGAGAGACCTTTCTGCTACACAAATTCCAGGCAAACTAGCTGGTAAGTGGTCATGTTAGTCCCTTTACCATGGACTTTGCTCTTCATAGCTTCACTGACCTTTAGTAACCAAAAAAAGCTGTATTCCTGAAATCCATGATAGATACATGTCAACATAGAGTTTTTCTGCTGTAATGACTATGTCACATAAGCACGAAAAACATGATGTGTCACTAATTTACAATATGCAAAATTTCAACTCAAAGAGCTGCATTACTTTAATTTGCCAATGATTAATCCGTCAGTCACTCAGTGAGTCAGTTAGCATTGGTTATACCCCATGATACTCGGGGTTTGCCACACTGTAATGTACACAGTCATGTAAACACACACTGTGTGTTTTTAGGCCTGCTGATGCTGCCGACATTGATCCTCACTAAATCATTTCAATGCATGCAAGGGATGTATTACTGCAGCCTCAATGGCAAACACACACACACACAAACTAAATGTATTTTTGGCTTGCGCTCGTACTAGCTCAACAGTCTGTGTTCCTGACCATCATCGTGATAAAAAAGACACAATATATATGTACGATTTTCCCCGTCATGTTAAACATGCTTACTGGATGTGTGTAAAGTGCATGTTGTCTCCTGCGCACACTGTTATTTTCTACATCTGAGCGAGCTCATCCGCTGTTGCTGTTTCGAAAAGTGCATCTTCACTGAACTTTCCCTGAGTTCTATCTTCAGGCCACAGTGAATTTATTCAGCCACATCTGGGTTAGTCTTTACAGAGCTGTAGCTCTGCTGAAAGGCAGTGGGAAGGAAATGTGATTGAGTGGTTGTAGAAAGCACAACACGGAATAGAGACGAGCGAGCGGACAAAATGGAAGGGAATATTAACTCAAAAGCCCCTCATTTTTGTGTCAGGCTGCCATGTTGGTGTAGTTTAGGCCCTGTGTTGTCACTAAGTGCTAGTTTCAACAAATTTGTGAACTGCTCACTCTTCCTCACCAAAGTCCATAGAGAAAATCAGTGTTTTTTTGCTGGTCTGCTCCTGCCTGATTGATGTGTTTTTGTCACTTAAGTAAATCCGAGTGGTGGAGTTCATACAACATAGCCTCAAAATAACACATTTGAATGTACGGTTGGAGGCAGCACTGGATCAACAGCTCTCGTTTGCCAGATTTTCTCTATGGACTTTGGTGTGGGGTGTAAGTGGTTTACAACGTGTCATGAACTTCAGTTTCCAGGAAAAAAAGTCCGTCTAAGAACAAAATAATGCAACAAACACATTGAGACATTTAGGCGGGTGTAGCTTTCAGTAGGTGAGCCTTTTGTTAAGTGACTAAAATCTGTCCATATCTCAAGCTTGACCACACTTCAAAAGACCTGAACTATCCCAATAACTACAACTGACTGAAAACTGAAAAACCAGAGCACAATTGATGTGCTTTTGTGTCTTTATCCATCGCTCACTCTTTCTCTGTCTGTCCTCGGGTGTGTGTCCTGTTCTTTCCCTATTGCCTGGAAACGCATGAAAGGTGGACAAAAGAAGTTCAGCTTCCTGTGCTGGGTGAGGTCCAAGGACCCACTGAGCATTATGAAAGGAACTGCAGAGGAAAAAGACAAAAATGAACTACAGCAGTTGAGACGCCATTAATACTTGGTTTGCCAGAGGTTTTGGGATGACGCGTCAAACCGAGGGATGAGTTCAGAGCGGTGTTTGGAAAGCAACTCCGTAATAGAGTGAAATTAACTGGACAATACAATCCAAAATCTATAGAAAAAAAAGACTCCCTGAAGCAGAGATTCAGATCTGCTTTGTAGTGGTTTTGCGTTTCTGCCTTTTTTAAAACATGCAGCACTGATTATTGAATAAATACTCTTGCATGAATACTTTTTCCAGTGGCTGGTGTTTGCACCGCAGGTATCTAGCCCGGCCCTTTCATCTCTGCATGTGTCTAGCACCAGTCTTTTCTGGTTGCCCCCCCCTTATTGCGTTGCTGTGGTTGGATGCAGCGAAGAAAGTGTTGAAGCCAGCCTCCTCTGAGAGGTCAACCAGGCTGTGTTCGAGCAGCCTGTGGTAGTCTTGTAATGGTGGCCTGCTCGCATGTGACCAGGACACACTCTTTTCTTTTGATGTGTTTGGTTCCTGGTGGGGGGAAAAGCAGCCTTGCTTTGCCTCGTTAAACCTATAGAAACTGTTGGAGGGTGAAGCCCGTATGAAAAAGCATGAAGAATAACCATTATAATAACCCGTGTTGCGTGAGTGGAGGCAGAGTCGTCGAAACCTGCTGCTGCACTCAATGGACGATGACTTCTAATGGGCACAGTGACCGTGCAGCAGGAAAAGGTCTTGGCTCGTTCTCATTGACAAAGCAGGTGCACAGTAAAAAGTTTGGTCTCGGCAGTGGAGAGTGGCCAAGCCTGCAGTTTGAATTCAGTGTAAAATAGAAGCATAGAGCCTTTTCAAATTAGCACAGGAGAGGAACTGTTTTTTCTTTTCTGTACAGCTGCGTTCAACTGAACCACCCAACCTTCTGTTTCCATACATGAGACTATTTAGCTGCAGTATGCAATATTGACTAGGTATATTCATGTATTAAATTCATGTATCTAAAATTAAGGCCATAAAATGTCTCAAATTCATTAAAAATGTCATATGCTGGACTTAAAATTACTCAAAGGTCTTAAATGTTTCAGGGCAGGATTATTTAATGATATTTTTTTTCTTGCAGGACTTCCAAAAGGAGATGTACAGAGGTGCTGATAGAAATGGTTATCTGCATGCTCGTCTGTGACTATTGGTAAGTGCAAATTTATTTAAATTTGACTCTACAATGTCCAACTATCGCCTTGGTCTTAAATTTCATCCAAGGTGGCATTAAAAAGTCTTTAAATTTGACTTGTAGATACCCTGTAAAGATATAATACATGAGGGTGGGAATCATAGGGTACCTTAAGATACTCACTACATGGTCCACGATACCATTAATATCAACGATTCTGCGATAGTCAATATATTGCAAGACAATCATACAGCGATACATCATGATATCTGTGGAACTGAAGAAGACAAAACGTCTGTGAAAAGTAAAAAGTGCAGGATTTCACTATTTATTCACAACATGGTTGTGCATCTCTTAATGTAGCCTTCTCCACCGTTATCCTACTGTAAAATCCCTCTTTAACATCATAAGTTCATAGAACTGAAGAGTCCTAGCATTTTACTGAGTATTTAGGACAATATTGCGCATTTAACGGCGTATTATTCACGGTGATAAAGTGGATGGCGACTGATATTAATGAAGCAGTCCATAACCTTGAATATTCAGTTTGAAAATACAGATTTCAATTGATTTAAAGACAGTTATAAAATTTTTGTCAACAGTTCACAAATCCCAAAAAAAAATCAGTAACATTTTTCGGTATTTTATGCAGAAATATTGCACATTATATCTTTAAGACCACGAGAGATCGAGGGCTTAGATGAGGCGTAGAGCTCGAGCTGCCGTGTACCGTGTGAGTGGCGCACAACTTCAACCAAAGTTATGTTCAAAACATTGCATTTTTATGTTGCCACAGGATGTTTTTCAGTTTCAGACGAGTGCTATATAAAGATTTGAAAAAGCATTTTCAAATTAGCCATGGTCGAAATGACAGAAGTGTTTTTTCTTTTCCTGTCCGCTGCTTCCTGTGCACAGTATTCCGATAAGATCTTAATCGAGACGACCATAATTACATTTGTGTGTATGGCAGTTCTTGTTGGAATACGTTTTTATTCCAGTGTGGTCATGCAGTGGTCAGACAAACACAAATGATGCCAATGCAAGCAAATGTAATAGACTGATTAGAGAATTACCGACTGCTTTAAAGGACCAGTGTGCAACATTCAGAAGGATCTGTAGTCACTGTAAATTAAACATGTTTTTTTGTAGCCTAAGAATAAGCCTTTTACTTTAGGCAAGGGCCTTGCTGAACAGAGGGATCCATCTTGTGATCAGTCCAAACAGACAGACCACCCAGAGGTTTGTTTTGTGTTTTACTATGCAAACCAAGAAGAATGACATCCTCTCTTGCACGCGAAGGTCACCATTGTTTCTCTGACACGCCTGGGAGTCACCTTTTTAGATGTCAGTAATTGTTACACGCTGGACCTTTAAATTGAAATAGCATTAAAAAATATGTTCTTGGCCTGAAAATCCCTCGTAATTCTCAGTTGATATCTCTGACTTGCTTTACAACCACAGCCTAGAAGTTACACAACACATGGATTTTATCAACATGTAAATGCTGGAGTGACTTCATTACAACGCAAATTGACAAAGACAGGAAACAGAAGGAGAGATTTTCTGTATATTAGGCTACATTTTCCATTCCAGGTGTTGTTGCCTGTTTGGATTGAGAGAACACACGTCGGCAGATGGTCTGTGGGTTCAAGCTAAATAGTCTCTTAATGTTTGTGACATCGCTTGACCTCGTGCTGTTCTAGGTTTCGTCAACACCACAAAACCTGGGTGAAGAATTGGACCTAACAACACATCCTGATGTCACTTACGAAATCCAATAGTTCTGACATGTCTTTACTTTGGAAAAAGTGAGGCTTCTTTTGTAAACTGGCCATAGAGGGCTGAACACCAGCACTGCCCTAACACCACACACACATACTTCATCCTCATCCCACTGCAGAGCCAAGGCCAACATTTGATTGGAAATGACTGATAATGGTTGCTCTTTTGCACAGTTGGAAACACAAACAAACTTGACTCCAATATTGGGATGAAGGGGAAGTATTTAGCTTTTTTTTTTTTTCGCTGTGGCCAGTGAGGGCTGTGATCTTCTTCTGAGATAATGTTATGTTTGTGTCATTAGGACACCATGGCCTGTTCACAAGAGGATCTCCTCCCACCCACACCACACTTCCAAGACTCTGAGTTACTGTACTGAGAAAAGATGAAGCTTGTCACCATTAATTTTTATTGGAACATAATGTAATATATATATTTTACCGTAGCTAATCCCGTTTCACCCCTTGCCCCCAAACAGAGTGTTATGAAATATTTTCAAGAATAACAGAGCTGAGGATATTATGATGATATTATCGGCACAAAGATCCGCCAATATGACCGAATACAACATAAGCTAAAAACGCTGCTACATCCTTGACTTCTATGCTTCTTAAGCCTTGTTTATGTGGCGCCGACAAGCATGCATGGAGGCGTTTATGCTCAATGTGTTAGTTATTCGTTGCAGAATTCGAACTCAACTGCATGGGGCGTACAACCAAGATATTCAGTGATTCATTATCCACTAGCTTGCAAGGCAACAGTAGTAAACAACAACTTCCCGCTATTGAATTTTAGGATGTAACGTGGTAGCAATCGCCTTCCATTTGTCTCAGTGCTCTTGGACAGAAGAGCCATACAACTGCTTGTACAAGCGGACCTGCTCTCCCAGATCTTGGTGGTAGTAGCAAAAGAAACGAGAACTTTGAAGGACGAAGTGGAGAAGGGTTCCATGTTAACAGCAGTTGAACATGGGCCAGTCGCTCCATGTTGAAAATGAAGAGTTGGCGCGCGACACAACCGACGAAGTTGGAGGAGCCTGAGATGCAGCTTTTTAAGTTTTTAAGTTTGTTTGCTAAAACAGAACAAAAAAAATCATCAAATTTCTTCACTCTTGTGTCTGACTACAGTCAGATATAAATTATATAAATATGACTTGAAATAGGTGGGGTGTGTGCACGTCCTCTACAGGTTGTCATAATTTTCGGGAGCTTTTCAAAACATAGGTCAGCAGTTTTACTTTTTTTGCGAACAGAAGCACATGTGTGTGATTTTCCCCCTGAAAAAGAGAAAGGTTCAAGTGTATTCATTTCCACAATTGCAATGCATGTTTTGACAAGCAGAGGGACTTTGAACGCTCATGTCACTGACACAAAACAAAGTCTTTAAAACCATAAAAGCTGCGTGTAGGGGCTTTCATGCTTACCTTCTATCAGGTTTACACTAACACTGAAGCCCTCTATATGCTGGTACCTTCATTCAACATGACAATCTAAATATACTCAGACAGTATTTACACAGGCCTTATCTACCAGACTGACATCTAACGTTGATTACACTGCAGTTTGGGGGCTTTGACTCTTGAGCACCAGTGTTTCTCTTAAGTCTACAAAAATGTCTCTATAGAAATCTGCCAGACACTCAACATTCTTCTTGTCTAGCTTTAGTCTTGTGTAGTTTTATTCACCGGAGCAGAGGAAAACCCTTTAGGGTCTTTTAGGCCCTTAGAGCATGCCAAACATATCAGCATTTTAAATTATATTTGAATTGTTATTATTATTACTTTTTTTTTTTTTTTTAAATTAGCATTTAGGTTTCCGAACAAAAGGGGTTACTGTCCAAAATATGAAAACAGACGCTGTTTCATTTCAACTATATTATTATTGTCAGTTTGAATGTTTGCAAAAATTAATCCTGGATGGAAAATCCTGTTAATCATATTAACTCAAAAATTAGCATTAGCAAGTGTTCCTCTGACAATAAAGGATTTAATTTGCACTTTAATTCCGATGGTCCATCCACTATTTAGTAACATAAAATGCTCTGCAACATTGCATAGGATGCAGTCGCCCTGCCCCGTCCTCCAGGCTTAAGGCTGGAGCTACCGTCTCGCATGGTTTGCTCTGTATTCCGACAAGAGGTTTAAGCTACTAGAAGTGTAGTTCGTCCAGACAGTCAGACAGCACAGATGGTAAAGGGATAAGACAGCTGTCCTCAACTGTCAAGGGATGTGATGTATCTGGATTAATGTTTGTGAAGAAGAACCAGGAGCCTGCGAGTGGACGTCCCGTGATAGCATTCACTTGCAGTCATTTTGTGAAGAATCGCCTCGATCTTTTGAACAATGGGTTCTTTATGAACTGAATAAACACAAATGATCCAGTAATAGACTTCATGGCATTGACCACACCTTGACTTTTGATGCAGATACTCCTTGAATTACACATGAATTATATCTTTAAAGTTATGGTTTCAGAAAGAAACTGAGCACTGGAACGTGATTGACTAAGATGTAAATAATATACGTTTAAAAGCTAGAGTACATAATAATTTTATTGTTACTCTGCTATGTCCTTCATCTGAAAGTGGATTCTGTCGAGCAATACTCTCAGACCTGACTGAGGGAGTGTTTAGGTGTATACACCAGCAGCACTGGGAGTGTGGACCGATTCTTTTTTTAACATGTAAACTTACCATAAATTGAAATGTTCTGTCGTGTATCTTGTCGTAAGTGGACAGTTGTTTGGTTTCTCACTCTCTTGAGTTTTGTTCTCCTCAATTTAAAACCATTGTGTTCATTGTCCATTTGTCTTACATATTCTGTTTAACCGAGTCTTCCAGACACATGGGCTGTTGGTTCTCTCCTCCTGGGACGCAGCAATCAACAATGAGTCTTGACTTTTCACAAAATAGAACTCGCCATATCACTGTGCTTTGCGGTAGACCCCGCTGATGTCATTCCAGTTGTCCTTGGCTCCTTGCATCAGAACCATATGATGCTCCCATGTTCCTCCGCTGCTGCGCGTGGGTCTGCTTGTGGCCTGTGTGCATATACACCAGTGATTAGTGGTGACGATGATACTTCTGTAAACATTCCAGCTTTAGTGCAACTGCTGCTTTCCATTGTATGGCATCTGTCTCTTTTTGGGTTATCCTTGTTAAAATACAGTTTCTTAATTTACTGGCTCCAAAAGCTTCCTCTGAAGTGAAAGTTTGGGAGGGTTGAGGGTCATTGTAATCTCTTGCTCACTTGAGTGGATATAACTGCTTATTTGAATGTAACAGATTCCTCTGCTTTATTCCTTTATAATTAATCCATGCATAAAATACCAAGTAGTACATGACTAAACATGTGGGGGAGTTAGAAGGTAGATTTCTTCTTCTTCTGATGATAGTAATGTGATATCCATTGATCCTCTCTTGGCATTTTTGTGTGTGTGCACTGGTGTTATTGTCTTGTTTTGTACACAACATGTAGCTACTGGTTATCTTTGATCTGCTGATCTCCACTGTGCCCTTCTGTGAAGAGGTGAGACTGAAAATACACAGAAACTAATTCTAAAGCACTGTTGCCTCCTTTTTTAGCTAAATTTATTGGCAGTCGGTACAACAATTCACTATGGTACTTGTCTGTCAAACGTGGTGTAGAATAAGTAGGCACTGTATGTTGTTTATGACTCTGGCTTCTGCACCGTATTAGTCGCACAAGAAAGATATTTTAACTTCGATGCAGACAAACTTGTCGACACATTTAAGAGCAAAAACATACATAACCGCACACGCACACCGACTGTGAAATGAAAACAAATGGCCCATTTACAAAGCACTAAAAGGTATGCTTTCACCATCTCTCATGCAAAGTAGCCATGTGAATTAAAATGGAGTTGGCATGGCTGTTGCCTTCTTACGAGAAAGTCAACAAACTCCAGAGCTCTGGTTTAAATCTCTGAGCTGGCAAAGCACTCAGTCGCCGCCTCCTCCACCTCCCAGACATCATGTTCGCTGCATGAAGTTTGGTCATGGCCGCTTGTTTTCTTACTGTTTCAAACCTCCTATGGCAATGACACAGTGCACCCGCTGTGCCCTTGTGTTGCCACTGCCCCCCCTCCCTTTCTTGTCCTCCTCTTACTTGATCTGTTTTGCCAGTGGCGTCTTTCTTTATTAAGAGCAAATGTCCGTTATTATGTGCAAAAAATAAGTAGCACATGAACACACACAGCTCGCCTCTCCAGCCTCCTGTGACCCCCCTCACTGCATCTTGGTTTTTACGGGGCATTTGTCTGTCAACTGCTCCTCTGCCTATCTACAGTGTGGCTGGTCATGTGGTGGCGAACCATGCCTAACCATTCCTACTGGGCAACCAGCTCCTGGAGGGACCAACAGCAGCTTTAGCTGAGGCCAAGCCCCAGGCCAATTCCCGAGGCCCATTTGGTTTTGGTTTCCTTTTTGCCTGCCACTGTGCCACACCTAGCATGAGTTGGACTAAATGAGACCAGTGTGTAGATCGAAAGATCAGGGCTTAAAGTGAAACCAATAAAAGGCGAGACTGCACAAAGGGCTCCAATACCCTTCGCATATGTCTGTCATCTGTCAATTTATTCATGTTCTGCCCTACCCCGCCCTTTGTATAACTCATTTATGCATGGATTCTTGGTGCACGCTATCGCACCGAGCCATTTAGCGTGAGGAGGCGCGGCTCGTGCAGACATTGGCATTCACTTGTTTCTACTATTTTACTCTACACTGAAACACTTGCACAGGGAACATTCCTTCCTATATACACCACCATTCAAAAAAACCATTAACAATCTATACATTGTTAATGTGGTAAACCTACTATTCTAGCTGCAAACGTCTGGTTTTTAATGGCATATGTACATAGGTGTATAGAGGCCCATTTCCAGCAACCATCTCTCCAGTGTTCTAATGGAACATTGTGTTTGCTAATTGCGTTTGAAGGCTATTGGGTGATTAGAAAACCTGATGGGCTTAATCAGGATTGTGTGTACTCAATTGACAATGGCTTCATTTAAAAGTAACATACTACAATTCTAAATTCAGTCTGTACATGACACTATCTATAAATAGAACACACCCCCCCCCTCACATGGTTCACTGGAGGGATATTTAAACAACCAATTACACCTAAAAGTCAAGGTAATAACCTTCAGGTCCTGCGGCGTTTTTCGAGAACTATCCAGGGGAAGCCGGAAAGATATCAACTGCCATCTCGTCCAAAGTACTAAGGTTATAAAGATACATCCTTCCCTTCTAATTGCAAGAGCTGGAGACAGTCCAAGTCCTATTTGGTCTGTCCCTTGGCACCCTAGAAAGTCAAGTTCGAGAGAGTCGTATTTCATTCAGTCTTCCAAGAACTGCTTGATTTTTTCTTTTTTTTAGTTTCAAGCTCGTAGTTGAAAATCCCAGAACCAACAATAACGATCCCCTCTCATCTCTCTCATTTAGCGCAGCAATTCATTTTGCTGGTTGAGCACATCTCTGCTGAAGATACAGATACTTTTATGGATGCTGTAACTGCCACATCTTTGCAACATGGTGTGTTGGCACTGTGATTCTCATCACATTCATTCATTTATCTTCACTTCAAGAGACCTTCATCATTACGTCGATATGTCTGAGTTGCATCATTCAAACCTGTCTGAACCATAGCGAAAACTGATTGTGACCCAAACCTTGAGGGTTTCTGGTTTCCCTGTTGTTGTACTGTCTGCTTTGCTGCTTTACTGTTGTTTTTTCGTAGTTATATACATTTTTCTTTCTCCTCCTGCGTCCCTTGCGAGTCTCAGAAACCATCATGAGATTGCTCTCGCATTATTTTTCAATGCGGTCTTGGTTAGTGCTAAAGAGCTGTCCAGGCTTTGTGTTACGACCAGGCCTAGGGGGAAAACCTGATCGCAGCATGAATAATGAGACTCTCCTCTTCCCAACTCCCAAGAAACCACCAGCAACAAGTAAAACAAACCATTTTAAAGGTTTATTAAAACCAAGCACACTTTGGTTAACTCTTTGTTATCCCTTTGTGGAGCAATGTCACATCTCGAACGTCTAGATATTCTCAACATCATGGATGAATTTATCCTCACCCTGGTGGCCATGCAAGTGTGCAATTTCAGCACGGGAAATGGATAGCAGTTTGGCTGCTGCTGCTGCTGTTTTCTCCAATTTTTGGTTTATTGATCTTCAGAGGATGTTTATTGCAAAGAAGTTACGGTAAATATGTGAGGTTTTTATGTTGAGTTTTGTGGAGTTTTGGCACTTTTTTTTCCCTAGGTGAGGCTGAGTATAACCCAATGCACAACAAAGACAGATATTCAAACATTTTGATTGATTGTCGCTCTATAATTTATTACCTGAACAGTAGAGCACCATGTCTATGTGTGTATATGTATGTATGTGTGTGTGTGTGTGTAAGTAGTGACCTGCCTTAATTAAGACTCTCTCCAGCATCCCCTTATCTATCTCTGTCTATGTGTTATCTATCTGTCGTCTATCTATCGGACAGGGTGAGCTTTCACTACGAGATTGCATATACTCTACTTTTCCCTTTTTTTGACTAACACTTATTATTGGGGGTAAGTAAAAACAATACTTTAAAAGATTTGTGAACTTGGGGTTCATGGGGGTCACAGTACCAGTTGGTGCAGTTTAAAGGTTTAAAACTGTGATTTAGGTGCATGTTTCTTTCGCTTTACTGCACTCTGTATGATAATAACTTTCTGTTGTCATAAATCCTTGCTTATTTTGCACTCGGGAGAATAAAAGAGACACCGGACCCCGATTTGATGCTCTCTTTTGACTCAGCAAAAAGTCAGCTCCTTTTAAAAGCTCCTGCTCACTGACCCTTTTGTGAAGCCGAAGCCTTGGCAGGGCGCCCAACACACGAAACATGGAAGGCAAAGTACTTGTTTTAAGGAGGAAAGCACAACACAGAAGGTATGTTGTGCTTGAGTGCCATGCCACTGGAACAGAGGAGTTTGATACTAAAAATACCTGCCCCCCCACTGCACTCACACTCCCGACACGCAAGAGCCGTTGCTCTGGAAGACTTAACGGCTTGATGGCAATTACTACAAAATTACTCGTGTTTTCTCAACGTCTTCATAATTTCCAGTCAACTTCTAATTCATCAGTTCACGTGTGCTTCATCCAGGCAGGGAGCTGAGGAAATAAGCTAACGCCCTGCTGCTATTTAAAGCCCCAACTCTTCCAGGTATAGGCCTTGAAACTGTGCTCACTTGACCGCGCCAAACATTTACCAAAAGTCTCCGTCTGACACCTGTGACCAAGTCATGCAAAAGCAATTAGTGCAAACCAAACACAGACGTTTCATGTGCAAGAGAGAGGCCACACAAAACCCATCAGTTATACAGGACTAAAAGCAGTAAAACCATTACAAGACAATTAAAACTCACTCGGACTGAATGGACTTGCTTTCTTTTGCTTAACTTACATTGGTGAGCGGTCGAGGAGCAGACATGAAAGAGCCTGCGTGGGTGTCTAACAGTCATCAATTGTGGTCAAGGCTCTGGTGGATACATGTCAACTATGTAATGTGCTTTATACCATTACTGTCACATCTCACACTGTCTTTCTCTAGTGAGCACTGAAATGGATGCGTGTGACAGTGGTTTGACCCCATCCAGGTGGTTTGCATTTGGAAGAGAATCTATTTATAGGTCGCTTAAATAGAGCCAGGTGTTGTCAAACAGCCTGGCCAGGGCTGGCTGGCTGGCTCTCTGGTGTCATGAACAGCACACTTAGATTACACAACCGAGGCTTCGACAGCCATGCCAGCTGAGGGGGAGAAAAAAAGTACATTTACCCAATGTTCGGGAAGCCGTTCTTGGCCGTAGCTAGGCCTACTAAGTGAAAGTACCAACCAAGTCATCAAAATCAGGATTGAAATACTGACTTAAGGGCAAAGGAGTGTGACTGCGAGAACATTTTTAGTGCACGAAAACAAAATGTGGTTGGCGTATACCAGTGAGAGCATAATAACGGTATTTCAGTAACATAAACATGAATGTGTTATTATAAAAGCAGCATGTCTGTGTTTCTTTGCCTGTTTTGAAGGATCAGTTAGTCATTGTGGGAAACGGTAAATCACCTACTATTAATTTCAAGCGTGTGATGGAAATTTTCAGGATTGTATGATTTTCCACTACCTTAAATCCACCGTTTCCCAAACTACGTATAAATAATGGCAACAGCACTCTCTTCGCCATTTAGTTCATGTTTACTTCAAATTTCAGTGAAACATGACTGTGTATTTTTCTTCTTTATGAGTGGGATTTATCTTCACAGATCAAATGGACATTGGCACCTACCGGGTCATCTGAGACATCAGTTTAACATTAAGACAGTGGACTCATTATTTAGACATCAACATCTAGATGAAAGAAAACGAAAGACACAAAGACAGAAGCCAATACCCGTGACTTAAAGCTGGAGTGTGTAACTTTTGAAGATTTTTTTTGCCTCGGTTTGGTGTTTGCGAATAGAAACAATGTAACGCAGTTTGTATGTTGAATGTCAAGCAATACTATCAGACCTGACCGAGGGAGTGTTTGCACGTAAACAGCAGCAGTGGCAGGAAGCTAGAAGTGTTAATCCTGTCACGCAGTAGCATTTACTTCTGGAAATGGCTCAAAACTGTTTGGAGCTACCTGGCTTTACTTGAACAATGTTTCTGTTTACTTCTGCCTATCTTGACCAGGGTTCCCACAGGTCCTTGAAATCCTTGAAAGTTTGAGAATTTGAAAAAGTGCTTGAGTTTTGTGCAAAAACAAAGTTAAGTTGATATTTAGGTGAATGTCTCCCATTGAGTCGTAATTACTAGCAGGTGTTGTGGACACTGTCCACTGTCTCTCTCCACTGTTTTGCAGGCAAATGAGTAACATTAAGCAGGAGAGCACAAATTACATGATGCCTGGGAATTTGCACGTTCATTTCCTTGAATTTAATGTCAAACCAAGGTGTGGGAACCTTGATCTTGACATAATAATGAATCACTTCCTGTGTGCAACTCAGTGTCTAACCACAGCTAAACTGAGAAATGCAAAGGGAAGTATGGAGCTGATTTGACATTTGACAATAATTTGAATTTGCTATTTAAGTTATGCATTACAGTTTAAAAAGAACCAAACTACTTGTATCTCTTCAAAGAATATCCAGTGTTGTTTTCATCTGTTCAAAATTACTTGTGACCCACAATAGTACAAAAAACAACAACAACAAAAAAACTGACTCAATATGTTTTTTTTCGGAAATCTCGAAACATTGAACAAGGCATCAAATCTGTGTCCACGTTAAAGTTGCCAAGTCCAGACTACAGCAGACATACTCCAAACTGATTTAGAGAACTGGCTACCTTTTGATCTGAGGAAATACACAAACGGCGTCTTGCCGACCACAGATGCCATCCAGTTGGCTGTCCTCTCCTCTCCCTACAGTCTTTCACAGCTCCTTATAGCTGCCAAACCACAGGACTCTGCCCACTTCCAGTCTCCACTCCATCACATTAAATCTGAGCCTTGATTCAAAATGCGTATCGGTCGGTAGTCTGGGTTTTTGGTGGCCACAATCAAGCACAGCTCCTCTCCCACTGGTGGTGTTTTTGCCCCAGTGGTAGACAGGACAGGAAGAAGAAGAGACCAAATGTCAAAAGTGAAACGTGAAAGATGCAAATGTTCAGTCCAAGTCTTGCATCTGAACCACCATGATGGAAAATCTGGAATGGTGTTTTCACTTTGCTGTTATTCTGATGATTTTACACTTTTTAAAATCCCTGGTGACTTTTACTGTACTTAAGAGATGTACTTAACATGAGATGAGATAAGGAAAGATGGACCATAGAAAAGAAGCAGAATTTTTGGATTTGATGCTTCACGAAAAGAAAAAGAAGATTGAGGACCCAGAATTTAAGAAAATGTTAGGCTCCAGTAGACCAAAACATTTTGGGAATGTGACACAGAACCTCTACACATTTGTCCAAACTGCACATATAGACCTTGGCAACTCTAACTTATGTCAGTGTTATTTTATAAGAGTTGCAGTAAAAAATACTATACACTCTTGTAAAATAACAATAACAGTTTTCTGCTATTTTTCAAGTGGTAGATGTCTTTAAAGGAAAATCTTCAACTTGGAGCTTACAGAGAATAATACAACTTCAACGTGAGTGCATTCCGCGCTGCCACGCACATCTTAATTAACTGTTGATGGACGCTATTGCGTCCATCAACACAGATATTCATCAGTGCTGTTTATGCTTTTTGGGTGGTGCAGGGGCAGCAGACGAGGAGGAAACCTTAAGAATTCTGTTCGTTTAACAGTTAAGTCTGGCCTCGCGCGGCTCCGATTTCCTTTGGTTTTGGCTGCACCAGGTTCAGCTCCGCTGCATTCAAGGCCTGCTGGTCTTACGTCTGTGGCATCTGTTGTGGAATGCGATGAATTCTGCCCATGCCATTCTGACAGTTTTATACTTGCATGATCTGCACACAGACTTTCTGCTCCACCCTGATTCTTTGGATCGGGGGCTTGGATGTTTTAAATGTTTGATGCGCCGGCCAAGTATCGTTTTAAACATGTAACATATTCACATTTATCTCTTTTTGCTATTTAAATGAAACATCGCTGCAAACAAACCGTAACGAGAACATATTGATTCAGCTCGGAAAACTGTGAACTGGCGCTCCCTCAAGCAGGCACACTATTAGTGATGTGTGCCTCTTTTTAAACGGAGAAGTCGAGCGTGCAGCTGCGATTACAGGTGCACCAACGTAAACGCATTTCTGAGTGAAGCAATGTACACAGCTGTCAAGAGAAACATGCATGCATCACGGCGTGAAATGATGTAATCTTATGGAAAGATCTTGCTGTAAATCAAGCTTGAATGTCTCTGCCACAGAAGGGGACGGCGATGCATCTGCATCTTGGACCACAGATTTTAGTCTTTGTTTTTGTTTTGGCTTTCATTTCAGTTCATTGGTACAACTTGAAGCTTTTGGGTTCGACTCTAGTCCTTGGACCAAGACACTTAACCCCACGTTGCTCCTTGACGCCTGTGTCGGCAGCGTGTGAATGGGAATGAAAGACGTGCGATTAAACACACTTCACGAATGTGGGTGAATGGCAGAGCTTAAAGCAGCTTTGAGTGGTCATCAAGACGAGACCAACGCTATATAAATACAGACTATTTACCATTTAAATGCAGTACTCCTTCAATATGTGCCAGTTTTTGTTGTATTTTTGTGTTTTAGTGATGCATCTATAGTGTTTTTTATCCAAACAAGGTCTGTGACTTGTTGGACTTTTGTGCGATTAAAGAGACAGACAGAACCTAGAATGATTGGATTTGGTTTCAGAGGACACCCCGAACTGAAAATCCCAAACAGCAATAGTTGAGAAATGCAGCTCATGTTTGTAAGTGTCTTTGTGCAATATTCAACATTCTGCTTTGCAAGATGTCCGGGAAAAAATAGTGATGGCCTCTGTTCTTGTAGTCGGTCTGCCTGTTGCATTTGAATACCCAGTATGGGATTGTGTGTACCATGTGGGTTTTACTTCCTGGACGCATAAGTTGCTTGATGCATAATGCTCTTTTGCACCGAAAGCAGACCCCAGTTAATTCACATTTCTGACATTTCATTTCTGACAGATTTGTGAGCATTCCTATGCAAACTTGTACCATTCAAATTGAGTACGAGTCTTAAGATCACTTACAATGTACGCAGTCTGGCGAAAATGTCAGCCACAGAACAGCAGTGTAACATTTTCTTTCGACCACAAATGGCACCAATACGTCCACATGAAATAGACAACTCATGAGTCAATACTGCTTTAGGCCAAATATATACTTTCTGTCAACACATGGTCACGGCTGCCTTGTTTGTTCTTTTGGTACGTTTGGTTATGCATTCTCAGACATATGTGAGATGCAAAATGCAGTACTTGAGGCGCAGCGTTGAGGGAGTATTGTCGCTGTCACAATGTCATTGTATACAGGGCCTCACAGATAATCTAAGACTGAGCTGTCAAGAACCACAAACACAACTAAATAGCTAGTCAATCTCTGGCCTTAGGTTTTCCCACAGGTCCTTGAAACCTGACCCTGAATAGACATGGGTCATTGAAAGTGTTTGGATTTTGTGTAAGAAAGAAGTTAAGTTGAAATTCAGGTAAATGTCTCCCTCGTTTCTTTCGACACCACCTACTGCATCCTACATTGCTTGATATCCAGAATAAATTGCTGTCACGCTCTCCTCCGTTGACATGAGAATCCATGCAGCAGAACAATGAGCAAGTGATGTTGAGCAATGCCTGACAAATGCAAAATTGAGATCTCTGCCTCAGCAAAGAAAATTACAAAAGACTGACTTTGACCAAGATCCCAAGCACATTCATTTGGCCAGATGCAAGAGCGAGCTGCAAATGAATAAAAGTAGACACCATGCTGTGTCAGCACACTCGGTCCTTGAATTTGAGAGGAATTGGTCCTGGAAAGTCCTTGATAAGTCCTTGAATATGATGTCAATCAAGGTGTGGGAACCCTGAAACAAGCTGCCTTCAGTTCCCCCCAAAAAACGAATGTATAATATCTAATTTCTAAAAGTTTCCAGTCATATGACCCCTGTGTTTTTGAAAACCTAATCCCCATGAATAAACTATTCCCTTGTAGCACTTCTGCTTGAAAATCCCTGTCCAACGAATTAGTCATCGAACAAACTGACGGCTGTGTTAGAAACAGTCAAGGAAAAGTTTGTTTTCTTCTGGACTCTGATGTTTAATCTGCATGATTTCAACTTGACATGCAATAAAAGAAAAACGGCACTAACAATAACTTTAGTTGATCAACCACTACTGGTCACAGCACTTTGCTAATGAGGTTTGGAGAATGCACCCAACAGGCCAATTACTGAGAACTGATTTAGTTTTGTTCTTCGTTTCCTTTTTTAGGATTGAATCTCCTGCAACTCGCAGCTGGGTTCAAACGCATTAAAGCTGCAAAAATACATCATTTAATTAGGTCGGCTAAATAATTGGCTGTGTATACTATAACACTGTCCACTGCTTTTCATAAGGAGTTTTTGTAATTTTGATAATACTAATTATAAGTTCTATTTATGGGCATTTAATTTCAGGACACTCAAGGGCATTTGTAACAATTTGTTCCACGCTAATTATCCGACCGTTTTAATTACCATCTACTGCTGTATTATAAGTTACAGGTCCAGTACAAAACCTGTATCGTCCCCTGTGGACTTATATCTTACTTCTGAGTAATTACCAAAACAGTGCAGCCTTTATGATCTAGTTTTCTCCCACCCCTCCCAAGTCGTTCTGCGATGCTGTCTTTTGATGTGTGTTTCCACGGTACTTTGGTTAAGTTATGCGTTGTATATCTCTCTTTTAACGTAGCGTAACTTCTTCATTTTCCACTATAAATATAAACACGAGCTAGTAGGGCCTCGTTTTTGAGGACCTGCCTCCAAAACATGGAACAAAAAAAATGGTGCCAGGAGCATCGTCTTTATCATTACCATCTGACATCAGACACCTCACCAAAGGGAAGCAGTCCCCCAGTCCGTCCACATTAGAGAGATTATTTATGAGATTGGTATTCGGGTCTATTAGAATGAACCCTCGAGGGATGTTATAACAGTTGAAGGGGCTCTAACTGGTGAAGAATGGCTTCCCACTCCAAGAGAGTTAAAGATCGTCGTTAACAGGAGGCTCTGCCTTTGGACTCGCTCCAAAACCTACACTTATCTGAGGGCGTCCAGGTTCCAGGCAAGGAAATTAGTTATATTGTGGGTTGGGTGCTTAGATTTTGGTGTTTTCTCCCCTGACAATGACAGTAAAGGGTTAGAGTTAGGCTACTACTACTTCTATTACTACTACTACTACTGCCAACACTATATTTACTGCAGCAAAGGCAAATTCATTCACAATAATGAGCATAAACGTCAATATTTTTCATTTTCTGGTTATGGGTAACATTATATGTCCCAGTGAAGTGGCCAGTTCTTAATAGACATCTGCCATATCTAAAGGGAAACACAAGTAAACAATTCCCTCAAGCAAAACATGTATTTTTGAAAGTGAAACAATTTGATTGGTGTATTTTCTTTCATCATCTCTATTATGAAGTGTAGCCATTTCCTTCCAACACCCCTTACCCTGAACTTAACCAAGACCCTAACCCTAAAACCAAGTATTAACCCTGAAAAAGCTCTTTAAATATGTGAGCACCAGCCAAAATGTCCTCATTCCGTATAGTTTAGAACAAGAACACACAGTATTTTGACCTCAGCAGTGACCAATATGTTCATGACTGTAACGGTTTAATATCCAGGTCCCATTGGGAGTGTTTAGAAAAAGACAGGAAATTACACAAGTATGTGTGGTTTCCCACACTGGCTGGGTGGCAGTGACAGCAGTAGAAGACAGCCAAAGGTAGCCCAAGAGGACAGTGTCCATCTTTGTCCACAGCTAACGCCAGGTAGATTCCTAACTTTGGCGACACCGACTAAACATTTTCTTTCATGTTCATGTGAAAACTTTTAGTCTAGTTACATTTGGGCCATTTTATGATTCACTTTGTTCTCGCAGTAACTGAGATTCGCCTGTGTATTTCATCATCATCATTATTATTCTTGAGAGACTTGTAGCTGCTCTGACCTTTTTTCTTTATTAGGAAAAATCCATCACAGTCTCATTTTCGAGATCTCTTAAAGCAAAGCCGCGATTTAGAATAAAACAAAGGTTTCCTCTGGACAGCATGACAAATTAATGACGTCTGCCGTTACTTTCATCTTCTCTGGCAGCACTGTGAATATTTCATCCCCCTGGGCAGGCCCTTGGAAGAGCACTGGCAGTGCTAACTTATAGGACAAATTTGCCTCCTTTTCACTAAGTTCTGGTTGGCATCCACTACTGACGACCTGGCTAGGGGCTTGAGCAGCCCGTCCAAAAGGCCTCTGCCATGTTTACTGAACTGCATAAGCCTCTGCACGGCACACCATGGGTGGCCCCGCTATGCAGTCGCCTTCAGTCTTCAGTGAAAATGCAGCAGTATTATGGAAACGCCGCACCCGTCTGGCTCAGCTTATACCCAGCCTATAACAAAACGACCCTTATCCTGCTCATGAACTGTATGGATTCAGACACGGACACACGGATACACGCGTCGGTGTCTGAGTCAGACGCGCCCCGAATAACGACCAGGGTTTCTGAAAAGTGAGCTATTAAAAACATTTTTTATAAAATGTAGCAATGAAATAATTAAAGCTGCAGTACGTAACATTCTCAGTTTTGTTTCCGTGATCAGAAAATATGTTTCTGTTGATTTGCCCCAGTAGTAATAATTTACTTACGCTACCGTTCAAAAGTTTGGGGTCACCTATTCAATTTGTTTGTGTTTTCCATTAAAACTCACACGTTTATTCATCAAAAGAGCAAAATGAATAGAATGTATAGCCATTACATTGTCAAATGTATCTACTTTTTTTTACAAATTTCAGGCCAATTTAAAAACAAACTTAATAGAGATAAATATCCTCTGTTTTCTCCGGTTCTGTCAAAGGATTAAGGATAAATTAACTACAAACTTACCGTGAATCTCCTTCACCCATGTCGCTGTTGCCTTGGTCCATCGTGATATACTGGTGGTCGGCACAAGATCTAAACTCTGCTGAACTGAGAAGTCGTGTGGAGCTGATAGAATTATTCATTACTCGTTGATTTTCACAGACGTTTGTTTTTATTTAAAAGTCTTGTGTGAGGTTGGCATCATGACCGTTTGTTATCTTATCTCTAAGTTTAGAGCACCGAATCCAATTTGACACCGCGGCTCGTCGGCCTCCCACGTAAAGGTCAAGAACCCAAGATGTGCTAATTGCGGTGTAACTGCTCAATTAAAGATGCTTGGCCTTTAGAGGCCTTAACAGCACCTCAACAAATCAACGTATCTGTACAGTCTGTGCTGAGTGCTCCTATCTCCATGCATTTTGCATGTGTGCCCAAGGAAGTGTCTGCATTATACATGTGACATGCTAGCCCTACAGTGACGCACAGCATGGGATATTCCATGTTGAACCTAGTGCACCTAAGAAGATGATTTAAGTTCATATGATGCCACTGTAAAAGCTTTTCTTGCCTATTATCATACTACTTTCTCTGGAACTCCCTTCGTTTGCACCGTGCCACTGATTTCCACGCTGGAGGGTCCACAGCCCAAAGTGCGATACTTCAAGCAGGGGGAAATCAATCATTTACTTTCACTGGTATTTAATTTGGCTTAAAACCACAGACAAACACTAACAGAGCCAAATATATACACACAGTCACAAGAACACAGTTTCAAATGGCGAGCGTTCCTCCAAACATTAGCTATCCAAGGGCCAGAATGACTCACAGGCATTTGATTTGTTTTAAGCGTCCACAACATCAACAGATCCATAAAATCTTACCAACTGTTGAGCCGCTCCCTCGTCCACTCATGGCCTGTTTTCACAGCGTTCACGGACTCCGCACCCAGGACAGGTCGAGGTGTTGGCATGATTCAGTGCCATAGACTCGGATGGTAGTCGTTGACTTTTCCCTCTTTCCTTCATGTGCTTTCCTGTGCTTTTCCCTTTTCCAAGATAACAACTCTCAGAACAGACTAATTAGGATGGGAGGGAAGGGGTACGTACTGTACGTGTCCATACTCTGTTGGAGAGACAGAATGACTTGTGTGATTAATTGTACAGTAATGTGAAAAATAGGGTTCCTACGGTGCCAGAAATGGTAAATGAACTGGAACTGAAGCAGAACAAAGGGAAAGTGAGTTGTGAATATTGAGAGAAAAAGTAAAAAAAATAAAAATAAATTAACGTTTGTAGACGACAAAACAAAGGGAAGGGAGAAGAAAAACTGGTATGGTTTTTTTAAAGGAAGCATCTTGGAAAAATACGGTTATTTGTTTTCATGCCAAGAGTTAGATAAGCGAATGATTTATCACCTACTTCATGTCTGAACAGTAATATGTAGCGATAGCCTGTTTGTTTTAGACTCGTGATTTACTACTACTGGCTTAAACGAATATAAAGCAGACGTAAATATGCGTCTTTGATTTCTGGTAACGCTCTGTCATCTTTGCGGAACATGAGATATAATATCAGACAGTAGCTGAGCAAAGAGACTGGAAAGAGGCGAGGTGAAATAAATAAGATAAATTAAAATCTTAAAACAGATCAGGAAAAATAATAATGGGGGATATTTGATCCTAGATAAGTGAGTCAATGTTTGGTAGCAATTACTGTGCTACCAAATGTTATTTCAAGCCTGTGAGTTGTGATCCACCGAACCGATCAGAATGAATGATAAACCTTTTTTGAATGTTTATGTTCTTTGTCCACATCTATGTGGCGAAGACCCCCAGAAATGACACCCCCAAGGTTGAGAATCGCTGTGCTTGACTATACTGTAGTTCTGTTTTGGTACAGAAGTAGTGAGCAGGTAATCTTATCTTAAAATTACATGTGGTTTCACTGCACCCTCTTGTTATATCTGAACAGATGCTAAGACTGCTGATTAATGAACTGAATAAGACATTCTGAAATCTGGGTTAAATATAACCTTAATGTCAACTGTCAAGTCAAATTCATAATCCCTTGTAATATCACTTTGCTTCAGTCTGTTACTAAATCAAGGCTCTGTTTTCACGTCCTTACAAAGAGGGCAAAGTTGCCGTGTCTGCTACGCCCGTCAAATCCTCAGACCTCCTCTCGCACATCACCCTGAACTTTGTTGCCCTTGCGTGCTGTCTCCAGCAAACTCCCTAAATTCTCCTAATCCGCGAGCTCTTCACTCCCCCATATCCAGCTTAAAATGCACAGTGCTGCATCTTAAACCTTTAAAACCAGCTCTCTCATACACATTCCATCAATCTTCCATAACTGTATCAGGACAGACGCGGCATTACATGCTCAGAGAAATGTTGCGTTTGTATGTAATTGCCTCTATCTTACATTGATTGTTTGTTGACCACTCGGTGCTTAACTTGGCGTTCTCATGAAGAGGTGGAACATCTTCAGTCGTTCAGTTTCCTGGAAAATCATCGGATCGTCATTGAATTTCATAATTTAATAGTGACCACAGCTAAATAAATGGCCATGTTGAAGATCTTTATGGTGAGTCAAGGTCAATGATTTGTAGATGATTTGAAGCTTCAAGGACAAGCGGGAAAACATTCCAAACGAGTATCAAGACTCTATATTATCATTACACTGAAATTACAGTCATTACAGAGTATTGGATGATATTGACTCTCTTATCATGTGGTCAAGTTGAAGGCTAAACAGATGCAAGCAAGAGAGCCTGGAATATTTGGAAAATAGCTGTGCTTACATCAGCAGCACTGGGGAGTGCTAACAAGCTACTCCCATGTGCAGTTTGTTTACACAGACGACACCCAGATCAGAGTGTCTTCATCTCATTACATGAAATATGCAGCAGGGGAAAATGTCATGAGTTGTATTCAATCTGCTGAGTGTAACAAGTCAACAAAGATCTGCGTGACAGAGAAGGGAAAGGAGAACGACACTGTGTGGGGATATTTTTGGCATGGGTTAAACTCGCGGTATAGATGACCGCAAGGTCTGTTGTCACTGTATCAGCTAACACGTAATCTCATTGAGAAAGAGCATGATACGTTGCATGTGTTCACTGAATAACGGTTATTGTAAATGTAAGTTAATAATTGGAGAGAAAGAAGGAACTAGTACCAGTAAGTCTATACAATCTTCTGAAGATTGCAGTTCAGGACAACAACCACATATCAATGAGTACAAATACAAACAAATAAACCAAAAAAAGAAGGAAAAGATTGATCTTAAAACTAAAGGAACTTTTGACAAGGTGCCCAGCAACACTGTCCATCCCTTATTTTCTCAAGGCCAATTGAAGATGCAGATATTACAGGAAACACTGAGGTAATAAACAGGCAAAATAACTCTAGGCCTAACAGGATGGGGGTTGACTAAGTAGGAATGTGATGTTTTTATAAGGAGGCCGTCTATCATTTTTATAGTGTCATTAATAAAGTGTCTGGAAGGGGATTTTAAGAGAGAGAGAGTGCATCTAGACAAGGATTTCAATTTTGAAACAGTTGATCCTAAAGACTCAGTGGAGGGATTCCAGTTCATTCCATCAGAGGAGTGAAGTCTCATTGCTTCAAAATGTTATTGATAATGTCCCATTTATCATAGGTCTGTAAATATAGCGTCAAACAAAGTCTCACTCTGGTCAGAGAGCATTAGATAAACAAATACACGTTGTGTTTGACCTTCCAAAATGTTTATTAAGGTCATAAATCAATGCTCTGACATTGGTTCAGAGGAAAATTTGTAAAGTAGTTTTGGGCAACAACAGGAGTTCATTATTTTTAATTAACTCACATGTGTCTGGGGTAGTGAATACACTTGGGTTATGTGTCACGGTTCAATTCATACTTGAATTAGGGTTTGCAGACCTCCCATTTCTGGGAGTTTGCCCCAATTTTTATGCCCTTGAGTTCTTAGAGCGATGGGTACCGGCAGACCTTGTGTCCCATAACATCAAGCATCAAGTGTCCATGGTGATCATCTTCGTTGTCTATGCTTAGATGAATCCAAGAATACCCCTCCAACTATTGTGGATAGTGTTGTGCTACAGGGAGTTTTGCCTTGACTTGAAATATTGAGGTGCACTTGTTTGTCCTAAAAAGCTCATTGCGTACTGCCACAGACATGAGCGGATGCTGCCATTTATTTCATATGAATCATAGTGCACTCATAGCTGCAGAAAGTATGACCCAGGCCTTAATGCAGGGATCAGACTACACAAATCTCAGGCCAATTTCTGAGCGATTTGGACGCGACCAGCACATTTCCAGTGTCAGACCCGATTAGGAACGTTGGGAACAATAAATGAACATGTAGTGTAACCTAACTGAAGAACAGAGATTTGGCGTCTGGGACGCTCTGCGACTCCCTGACGAGAAGTCTAGCATGTGTTTTCCAGCCTAGTCTGACTTCTCCTGGACTTTGACCAATAGAATAATGTGGTGTGATATACAGACATAAACATTGACTTTACAAGTAACTTACCTCAAGTTCTCTCTAAAGAACAAACAGTCCACACTGTCCTCTTGGTCAGGGCCATTCGTGTAGTTTTGCTACACCTGAGGACCTAAGGATCTAAGGGAACATTTTGAAATACATGGTTGCAGTATTTGGTGTCGAGCAGATCCATACCACTTTGATGTTTCGTTTTTCTGAACACCAGACCTGAATACAGATTTGATTTTGGTAGAGAGAGACTAGATAAATGTAAAGACTTGGAAGCTTTCTAAACATACCCTTTACATCCCCAGCTGACTAATTAGTCCTTTTCTATCTTTGAACCGAACAGCCATCCTTGTCAAACCAGCTAATGCACATGTCCTCCATTGCATTTTCTCTTTTGACAGCAAGAAGATAACTTCATCATTCTCCAAGCCATACTTGTACAGCAGTACATTAATTGCAGGAGGAGAAGAAGAGAAACTTACTCTCGAACCTATTTCGCTAGAGGATGGCATCTCCTAAGGGGAGACTATGTAAATGTGGTATGATAAGGGCCACTGGACTTTCTGGTCTCTTTTCATCACTGTGGATTGTCTTGTTAGTTTAATCCCTTGTTAAACAAGCAGCTTGTTATCCCCTTGTTAAATGTTGGATGACATGTCTTTGAATAAAACAAGGCCATGTTTTATGCTATGCTTGGCTAATTGCCTCCTGGCTCCTGCACTGTGCTTAACATACTGTACTGGCATATAAGGAATAGCCAATTTACATCTCGCTCTCTATAATCTAACGTAACTTTTGAAGAACCATGGTCAGCACTGTTAAAGAATATCTCTAGGCTTTGGTACAAGCATCGCACACCTAGGATGGGATTCACCTGTAACTACAGAACCTTATCGTTTGCTGACAGCGGCAGCTGCAACGATTATTTGATGAATCATCAACTATTTTGATTGGTTTGAGTTATTTTTTTCTCAATAATCAAAACAAACTTTAAGATTTTGCAGCTTCTTAAATGTGAATATTTTTATAACAAAGAAATCATTAAAACTGAATAAATTTGGTTTGTTGACAAATCGAGACATCATTTCCAGCTTTATCAGCTTTTCCTGACATTATACAGGAAATAATTCTGGATATGTAACTTTTACTTTAAAGGCAGCAAGCTGGTTAAAACCATTTGACTTGTGCTCAGGATCTCTGTTCCCCTTAAGTGTGTCAAAGTATCAGAGGAAAGAACATTTAATGTGGTTTAAGCCACAGTGGAAAATTCAACTTGGCCTCCTTTGGGGGTGTGATAGATTTATACTGGATATCAAACATGAGTATAAAAGAGGTGTTTAATATAAACACTCAAACTCCTTTCTTTTTGCTGGATGTTTATAGAGCACCATGAGCCCCTTTCATACAAAACCATGGTCTAAGATGACCAGTTTTATTTTCCATGTTCGGATTTGAGCCTGAAAAGAAAAATATCAGATACCTGGTGAAAACAAATAAAATCTCATCCCAGCACCGTTTTGGCCGCAGCAGTTTGGCATCCCGTCATAAAGGATCAGTTTCTGGGAGGGCCTCCCTAGTTGAATTGAAATACAGTCCATGAAAAATTTGAAATTGTTATTTTTTTTCCATTAATGAGACTTTGAATTGGCTGAGCTAATTGACCAGACCAACCGGTATGCTGTTGCTAAAAATATGCTCCGGTTTGACATGTGAACTGGCAGTCCCACTTAAATCCAAACATTCTCATTTTCCTTAACCCCCATTGTCTCCATGTGAAGCGTTGTCTCAGCTAATTGAAAACTTGTGAGGAAAAGTGAAGGTTGCTCCATTTCTTTTAAAAAAGAAAAAAAAAAGAAACTTGTTGTCAGTCTGGCTTCAAACCAGACTCGCTCTTCCAAGTTTGACAGCAATGGAAACAGTTCACTGGGAGAAACACTCCCCAGGAAAGCATGCTTTTAACATTATGTACAGGCCTGCAGCTGACCAAGATTTCAGGGGATAGCCCTTGCAACCAAAAAAAAAGTGTAAATATAAAATTCATACATATAAACATATGTGTGATTTCCATGTGTTAAAAAGAGGCAACACAATGAATCCAGGTGCATTTTGTTTACTACCTTTGACCAAGAATGCCATCGCACCATCCAAAGATCATTGTCCGATGGATCTAGTCTATGATACAGGTGTGTTCGGTTGTGGGCGGATCCCAAAATATACACTATATGGACAAAAGCATTTTGACCACACCCATTTATTGAATTGGGACTGAATTGTTTTTCAGGTTTTGGGCTAGGCCCCATATTTCCATTGAAGGGCAACTTTAACGCTTCAGCATATCAATGCTATGGATCCAAATTTGTGTTCAACAGTTTGGGGAAGGCCCTTTTTCTATTCTACCCCCATGACTGTGCCCCAGTGCATAAAGCATGAAGCACGATAAAGACGTGGTTTGACAAGTTTTGTTGTGGAAGAACCCCAGCGAGCACCTTTGGGACGACCTAGAACAGAGATTGCAAGCCATTGCCTTCTCCTCCAACATCAGCACTTGACCTCATAAATGCTCTACAGAATGAATGGACACAAATTCCCATAGAAACACTTTGAAATCTTGAGGAAAGGGGGAGCAGCTCCATATTAAATTCTTGTCCATATAGTGTATATTGTATTGGAGGATGGCCTGAGAGAACTCATTGAAACACCATTGGGAGATGCAACTGACACTTTACCATTAAGAGGCATTATTGTGTCACGAATACATACATGATATGAAAAGAATGTGGATACTTAAGCGAGCACAGGTTTTCCTTCTTAAAGAGGACCGCTGAAATTCCGCGACTAAAGACAAAACAGACGAGCGGCGCCATCGTAGTACGAGTACACACTGCTAATGCTTTTCCTCTTCATAGTACTTCTTGGAAGGGCCTTAACAGCTCTTAAGTTTGGCCTGGGTTTATTATACATCCAAGCTCCATCTGTAGTTCATAGGAGCATCTGTTTCAAATTAAAAGTTATATTAAACAATAGTATTTAACATTAAATACACTTATTTTTGTGTTGTTTGTGATTTTCCACTAATATTAAGATGCAAAGATATGATTAATCCTTATTTGGTAATTGTTTTTAATCTGTGCCCCTACTCTTGTGGGTCATTGCGCATAGCCGGCGTTAACCTGCTTGGTACCCTTTGTTATGAATTCCTCTGTGCCATGGCTTCAACTATAAAAGAAAGTAGAGTCCTTGGATGCAGTTCAAATCTCAAAGGGCTTTTAAGTTTAAGTGGAGCTTTCTCTCTAGGGCGAAGCCGCCATAGCTCATGCTATACTGCACAACTTAGGACTGTATATCCTCACTCATTTTCTCCTCTCTCGTTCCCCTTTTCTCTATAATCACAGAGAGATGTTTTGACTGGCTAAATCCCTAGCATTTCTCCCGTGGTTAGTGCACAGTCAATCACGAGGGCTTGGGCCTTTTTTTTGAAAAAAAAAGCCTCCAGATTATGTTACCTCCACCCATCAGGCTGCTTCATTGACCTTGTTGCCTTATTTGTGGCCTCTGCCAAGTGTGTACCATTCATGCAAGCTTCACTTCGCATGCTCTTCTTTTCCTGTCATGCTGCACTGCTTTTAGATTAGCAATTAAAGCGAGATGAAATCGCTTTCACGTGTCGTGGGGGTGTGAGAAGGTAAAGACTCGAGCGTTATTGCACAGGAGTCGTGACAGCGAGATCGTACAGCTATGCTATAACAGAAAAAAAAAAAAGTAGGTTATGTTCCTGAGAGCATGAAATTTCCTGTAGTTGCGCCCTATCTCTTTATTCTATGCTGGAAACATGTAGTCATTTGAAAGAGGATAAGGTTGAAGTAAGGACATTGCTGGGGCCACACCTTATCAAAACACAGTACCTAATTGAGACACTGCTGCCTAAACAAACGTTCCACAGTTGAAAAGAAAGTGGCCTGAAAAAGCAGTTCTTCACTGTAGTTGACTTTAAGTCTGCATGTCTTTAAAGTAAGACTTGGTATTTGCCTGTCAGGGCGGTGAACACCCATGAAAGTACAGTACAGTACAACAACATGACTCTGTTTCCAACAATGTTAGCTATGTGGCCTAGATTTCCCCCCTTGAATTTCAGACAGATTTGCACTGAGAAAATCATGTACTTACTCTCACCACAAATGATATTAATGTTGTTATTATGTGGATACTCACAGTTCCCCTTTTGCTGAACCTGGCAACAACAAAAACAGGACATCGCTTACCTTGTTAAAAACGGTACATGGAAGTGACCACCTCTTACCGCTATAGTCCAAACAGCGTTTACCAGCCGGACAAAGGAAGAAGAACCACACACCAGAGTGTGACTGATGTAAATATTATTGGGAAAATGTTTGCCACGGGCAAAGGAATAGATAAGCAATAAAAACCCACAATATTTTGGAATTGAAATCTGCATTGAGCTGCTTCAGCATTACACGGACAGTAATTTATGACTTTCTCCTTGGCGAGATTTTGAACTTGGCATCTGCTGCCGCTCTCGCAGTCTGCCTCTGCCTGAGAAAACCGCAGAGCATACAGCACGCAAGGGTACAAACAAACTCTCACTAATGCTCAGGGTAAAATAAATGTGGATTAGGTTTCGACTGAGCCAGGAGATCCTTGTAGATAAGAGAGCAAGAGAAGGGGGTTGGTTGGACCTAAACATGAAGGACTACATTTCTTCATCTTTTAACATCTCTTCTTCTCGTGTTTATAATTAACTTCAATTGTTTATCCTACAGGTTATGTCATCATTATTAATGTTGGCATACCAGTTTTTAACTGTCACTGCTGTAATTGCAGAGCATCGCTCCCTGAAAAGAGGACATATGCAAATGAGGGAACCTTGTTTTAACACGTTTGAGAGAGAGCATTGTTCATTTGAAAACAAGCATAGTGCACAATTAGTGCATTCACACAGAAGGAAAATATGATGCAACAGAGGAGATTTTTCCATAGTTTTACGTCACGTAGAAAGGCGTCACAATGACTGTACTGGCTGTCAGATGTTGATATGGATCAACAGGATTTTGGTATGGTCCTCTGGCTTCGTGGTTGATGAGGATTTGAGGAATTCCTTCCTTGTAAAAGTGTAAAAAAAAAAACTTTCCTTTTGACAAATGAGTTTCAGGAAATCTGAAAAATACCAAAGTCATGTTTTTTTTTGTGAGGAGAGATAAGCTGGTAATCGGCTTAGGTGAACCTTTTACTGGAATTTTGTTTGTTCATCATTCCTCCTGGTGTGGAAAATGCCTGAAAGCTCAATTTCTACGCATCTTTGGCCCTACTTTTTATGCTGTCGTGTCTAGAACTAGTTAAGTACCTGTTTTTACATTTTTCTAAAACAAAGAGAATATTCACCTTCCTTCACACCTGGTCACAACTGACTGTAAGACCAACTCACCTATGTGCGCTAAGATGGGCATAGTTGAAGAAAGAAAGAAATCCAGTGTTGGTAGCATTCAAATTATTGTAATAAACACAAATATTTAATCGATTGATTTACAGATTGGGGCTTGAGCTTTAAGATACTTTAAGCTACTACTTTAAAACAACTCAATGGGAAAATTAAAACTGTGTCAGGCACAAACACTCGGATGGTCCTTTGTGCTCTGTGCAATAGCAATGCATGAATTACAGATAGAGACGTAATATGACAAACCATAAAATCAGCTCCTTTCAAGCATCTTAAGGACATTTTACACTCCAATTGTTAACTATGGCATGGAAGTGAGGCCAGGCTGGCTTCTCCTGAGAGAAAACTGTCTGTGCCAATGTGCCACCATATCGTAAAAACCATACATTCCATAATGTGCTGTCAAGGGTGATGTCCCCCTTTTGCCCGATTTCTTTTGGAAAGTGAACCCCTTCAATATCCCCTTAATCCCCTCTCTGTGTTTATAATGCCTATTATTTGGCTTCACTGCCGTGTCTGTGATCCTTCCACTTGTGCAGCTTTGTCAGTGGCCACCAAATGTGTGGTTGGAGCCACCTCACTGAACAAAATGGTACTTTATAATCCAGGCACAAGAACACTCGCCCCTTGCTGTGATGACCGTGGAAAGACGCCATTTTCAGTTGAGTCTTTTCTTATAAAAAGTCCTCTTCAATTTCATCACTCTGCAGCTGTTTGAAGCCTCTGGTTGTGCAAGAATCCCTTCCTGTAGCTTCAACGACAAGCCTGTCCTCTCTCATTATGATACGTGTGTTACATACAGCATGTCCCAGAGTGGCCTGATGAACTTCTGTCTTTTAAAGTGTGTTTTAAAATACACACACAAAGAGGGAAAGGGAGATTCTTTGTCCTGTGCTTAGTGTGGCCAGTGGGTCATAAACTGAGTGAAAAGGATGGTCACGCAATCGCACACCATATGTGACTGGATGGCAACAAACAACATACATTGGCATACGAGCACGGAGCCATTTAAGTGTGCAGAGTGATGTTTTTCCACTGCGTTTCTTATATCAAAAGCCAGTGATTTTATTTTTGTTGCAAGGCCAGTAAAGTATTCTCTTCTCTGCCTCTGATCATCCACATTTCATCGACTTTAATCACTTTGCCAGCAAAGGATGATAACATGCAATAAAACAGGAATACATGACAAGAAGCAGACTCAAAACTCGGGTTAGACCGTTCAGGATTGAAGAGAGTTTGATCTATTTTTCAGCTTCTTAATAAAATGAATGTTACTTGGACTTGGAAACCAAGTGCACTTAAATGCACCCAATTCACTTATAATATTTATATAAATCTTAAAACCCGATTAGGTCAGAGGCTTTAATATTCCTGTATCTGCACTGTCTTGTTAATAGCCTTCCTGCCAGTCATGGGCTATTCCGACTCCCTAAGCCTTGAAACAGATCTTCGGATAAAAAACGCACAAATTTCCTGATATTCAATTTGCTCCCAGCTTTGATGTCTCTGGGATTTATTCCCATTGAACAATTCGTATATGGCTGATTTAAGCTGCCAAGGCTGAAAAGCTATTTTAACAAAAGCGGAGCGTTATCTCTTATGAGGTCTGCGAGGTTGGACATTGGAGGATCCAGCATCAAGAGGCTGAGGAGAATGACGCATGTGATGGGGCTGGAGTTCTGAAGTGCACAGCGGGAGCACGAGGTTCACGTCTCTTTTTCCTAAGCCTCACTGGCTCGGACAACTCTGCTGCAACTCCACGCAGCCTTACTGTTGCTGTCACATCGTAGCAACACCTACCGCTCAGGCTGAACGCTGCTGGCAATGTCAAGATTAGTCGCCAGTGTTTATTTAACAGTAGTATTGTCTTATAAGACTTTTCTTCTTTAATTTTTAATAACAACATTACGTGTCTCATTGGAGAAAAGTTTTCAGCAACCTGCATCTGTGGAATCACTCGTCATACCTCGTGATGGATAGAACAGTCTCTTCTGTTGCTCTGTGTAGATGATGATTTAGCAGCACAATGTGGTTCTGTTAATAATAAACACAAAGTTATGTGTCCCTTATCAGTAGCTAACACAATTATCTGACAGAGTCAGTTAGTAAACAAGTTATTGATTAGGATTAAGTGTATAAAATGCAAGACATGCCACATTATTCATGCATGTATTGCAGCATTGTATAATTGGCTCAATCCTTCCATTTATCTGAACTGGCAACAAGGAGTACACTAGATGTTTTGGGTGTCCAATTTACAATGAGCATTGGGGATTGGGTATCTTGCTCAGGCCTTGACCTGGTGGGGACACAAACTGGCGTCTCATTCAGTTACAAGGCAAGTTGTCTTTCTGCTTGGCTTTGGGTTGGCCATGTAGCATATTTAAATAAAGTTACTAATTAGTCTGGAAGTAAAGCACAGGGGTTGACCTCCATACACTGCAATGTATGTGCAATGTCCACTCTAAATACTTGCTATTCAGAGATCTCAGTCAGTATGTTTACATGCATGCTAAAAGTCCCATTTTAGTCAGACTAAGACAATGGTTTGGTTTTCTTAATGTCACATTAGTCAAAATAAAATCAAGTCTTTGTCAGACTAATATACCTGGATAATGGGATTCATTGTCCGATTGCTCCTTCATGTATATGCTTAGTCGGACTGGAGTTGGTATTGGTGTTCTGTAACGTATCGAGTGTTGATGTTATGCAATGTGCAATGAAATGGTGTCTCCTCTTAAACTAAACTCTGTGGACAAGTGAGTCAGGTGAGTGATGGCTCTGAAGGAACACCTCTGCCAGAATAGGTTAAGGAGAAATCCTATCCTGATTGATTGAGGTGAGTTGATTTGTACTGCAGAAGAGAGTGATATGAACACCCTGCCACAGACACCTGTAACCATGGTATCTGTACACAAAGAGAGCCTTGGCTTCGAGTTTGTCACGAGGCCTTGCTGTGTGGAGTTTCCCCGTTCTCTCTCCGTCTGGGTTTCCTCCAGTTACTCTCTGCGATGGGACTTCGAATGGTTGTTTGCCTTGTGTGTTGATCCTGTGACCTGCATAGGCCAGTTACCTGTATAGCGTGCCTGCTCCCTCTCACCCGATGTCAGGTGGAATTATCTGTGGCTGCCCTCGTGACCCACAAAGAATATGTTTTGTAGGTGATGGAATGGATATGTAGGAAGAAAGTTTACCTATGTCTGATTAAAACTGAACCAAAATGAGTAGAATACAACATTTTGGCATAGTCGAACACATTTGATGCCAAAAGACTGGACTAAAAGTTCATCAGTATCAACTGCCAAAATACAACGCAAGGCACCAACTTCAGAAGACTTGTGGTGGTTGGTTGTGGGTTAGAACAGGATGTTAATCTTTAAGAATTAAATTTGGAAGTCGACTGACTAATTCACACACTTTTACACCAAAAAAATGTCACAAGTACCATTTAAAGGATAATATCCCGACTCACTCACAATTAGTCAATTATACTCATTAATGTTCACATTTCTACTTGATATTGACCAGAATAGAGTTGGGGAAAATTGTATTTGACATCTGTCCTCTGTTTGGCAGGTAATATTGGTTGAAAGAGACGTTTGTACTTACTCCAAAAATATGTCCTGTACACACATCCTGGCAAAGGAGGAGGCAGATGGTGCAGCTGTTTTCAATTTTTCTATGAATGAAGTCTGGGAAAACACAACTGATCAATAGGCTGTAATAGGAAAGACACACCCATGCTGTAGACAGTCCATATACTCCATCAACATCTGCCAAGGGTGTGGTGGCCAGTCTTTACATCCCCTTCCCTTTATATTCACTTGCTCTCTGTCAGTTGCATTCATAAAATGTTTAATATTTTATTAAAATCATTCAAGATGTCAAATGACTTTAAACAAGTCCACAATAATCATCGTCTCTTTGCTTGAAATTCGCAGTTTAAATAAGGGCTTGAACTGTTGGAATTTTGCACAGCATTTACCCTCAACGTTTCTGCCAACCCAGGTCCACCCACAGTGCAAGAAATTATTTCTGCCATAAATATTTCAGGAACTGTACAGGCTTACTGAGTAAATATTAAGTTGAATAACAAGGGCCGCTGCAACTAGTGAGAATATTGTGTCTGCGTTTACGATAACATAACTATCGTTCAAATGACAAATTTCTATTTTTTTAAATTAAAATTTGCATCTTGTCAAACCGATGTATCCCAAAGATACTTAACTACTGGACAAAGAACGGTCCCGCAGGTAAGAAGCTGTTAGAAGGTTGTTAAAAACACATTTGTGATGTACTTCGCTGCCAAAAGCACAACATCTCTTGACAACTCTTGTCTAATTCCCCCTTGGTTGATGACTTATGTTTTGGAAAGCTAACATCTGCAAACTGACTAGATTTATGAGTGGAGGAAATAGTTTTGAACTATTTGCAATCAGACTTTGGCTTCAAGCGATCGTCAGTGTTACACCTCACTGTGAATTAGAAACTGTGTAATGACACTTTCTCTAATTTGACTTAATGAAGTTGATAATGATAACATAATGGTTGTCAAAGAAGTGAAGTGGATGTCGTGAGCAATGTTGTTACCGTGTGTGTGTATGCTCAAAAGCGTGGTTCAGGTTTAGAGGAATTTGGTTGGCGCAACAGGGTTCCCATGGGTCCTTGAAATCCTTGAAAAAAACCAAAACATTTCAAGGGCCCTGCCAGTTTGAGAAGATCCCCCTATAACGATACTGTATGGGTCATTGAAAGCACTTGAATTTTGTGCAAGAAAGAAGTAAAGTTGTTATTTAGGTAAATGCCCCCCGATGCTAATGCTTAAGAAAAGGCAAATTCCACAATCTCTGGCTCACCAAAGAAAATTACAAAGACTCTCCTCTCCGAGATCCCAAGGACAGTCACTTGCCCAGATACAGAGCATGCTGTAAATCAAGAAAAGTGGACGCCATGGCTGAAGTGTCTCTTACATTTTACCCTCCCATCTAAAGCTGTGTCAGAACATTCGGTCCTTGAATTTGATGTCAACCAAGGTGTGGGAACCCTGGTGCAATGTTACAGTTGCAATTTTAAAGATTTCTACAGTAACTCTCACTAAGTCTCTATAATAAAACTTATCCAGCTGAGAATTTACAGCTTAGTTTCGGTAAAAAAAAACTAAGCTGGACTGCTATGACCTGTACGTGATGGTTACATGTTATGCTGATGATAATGAACTTATCTCAGTGTCTGTTGAGTGTTTTTTTTCTCTCTCTTTCCTTCACATGTAATAAATGTTGACACATTTTAATTGAGACAATGCATTAACTATTCTCATTAGAATATGTGGCAAAATAACCTCCCTGCTTCACAGGTCACAGCAAACTGTAGGCCCACACACGAGCTGCGACGCACGAGCCAATTCAAACATCACACAGGAATAATATAATTAACCCAATTAATGTTTTTTTTTTTTCTGAGCAATTTGCAGTCCAAACCTGAGCTAAATCATAATCATCTGGTCTTACTTAGATTTGACAGCTCACAATTGGAGGAATGTGACACTTCCACGCTTTATAAATAAGCTAGTTGTAAGCTGGGGCTTGTGGTCCTAATGGAATTTAATTGACTTAAATCCAGAGTTGATGGAAAATAATAATAATAAAAAAAATCTTGGTAATGGGCCAGAATGCAATATGTAATTTAGGTTTGAGACATTATGATGTGCGACACATTGTTACTCATCACTTGCATCACTAAAATTATATCTCAAATATCTTGGTTGTGGGTGCTACCATCTTGTGCTGGTTGACATGATTTGGAAGCAGAGTCTGAGCAGAGCTGCCAGTCATTCAACCTATCGTTCATTTTCACCCTGTCTTTATAGACTCAAGCAACTATTTAAAGTGAAACGATTTCTTATTTTATTTTATTTTTTTTACAGCAGTTGGCATCCTCCGTGTTGCATTACTGCCTCCCTCTTAGCTTCTTTCTTTTTTACACTTTCTTTACAACCTTCCTCTTTTCCCATAGTTTTTTTTGGCCATGGTGCTCAGTGGCAGTTGGCATTCACAATCTTTAAGGGAATCTAGAAGGAAGAAGAATCCAACCATCCTCAAAGTGCAACTTTGAATGAAAATAAACGTTATATGTACTTTAGGAGAGGTTTATAAGCTACACTGCATCCAGCCTCAACATAGTTGTATACGAGGGTTGAACTAAAACTGAAGTATCACCTTCATTGTCATTCCCTTATATTTTGAATCCGTTTTGAAAATTCTTAATTCCTAAGGAAAAGCACATCTTGGTTTGTAATGGGGGGAAAAGTGAAGCCAGTGTGGAAGTGCCAGTGAACTGTACACATTAAAATAGCCACCAGGGGGGTGGTTCTGCTGGTTGCAAATAGTTTGATAGACAGTTCTAAGTGATGCCTCTAAACTTCTGTTTGCAGAATATAAAAATGCCACCAGCCAAATCATGATTCTGCAGCCTGTACCATCAAGGCTGGTTGTCAATTGGGGTATAACACCTGTGGTTGCAAAAATAAGTTGGTATGTTTGTCTATAAGTCTATGCCTTGTTTGCACCTCATTCCTGAGAGGTTTATGGTTTCAGTCACTAGTTTCCTAGTTTATAATGCCTGACAGGATGGAGCAGTGCGGTGTTTACAGCATAGTATACCTGGAATGAAGCTCCATCCGAGTTCCTTCCATGGTTGCATGTGGTGTATGTGGACATGCAGTCGATGAGCGCGCAGTCAGGCCAAATCCCACACTTTCAAGTATGGTTACTTTCGGTTTTAAAGAAAAAAACCCCCAGTAAATAACTAGCCAAGATAATGAACTCGAGTTTAAAAACAAATTCATGGGTGGCCTTGGCGGTTTGCCACTTGGTAAGTGCTAGACCAGCTAGATGCTTACTGTTGGCTCTGTGAGTTCTGGCAGGCAGCTAAAGCACCTATGTGCGCCTGCTGAAAATGAAGTTCCTAAAACATTGAGCTACTAAATTCTGAAATGCTGAGCGCAGTTTGTGGATTGTTTTTTTTATTCTCTCCCTGGGATCATGTCAGTCTGACCCAGTGCACATTACATTTGATTCATAGCTCATTTGAAAAATATTGATTTGCATTTAAGTGAATGATGATTAAGTTTGATTTCACTGGCAGATCAACTGGCCATTTGTGTGTCCAAGTCATTCTTTCTACTTTATAGTCCAAAATGTTCTATTGCCATGCAGTTCATCATGGTGGGGGAGTAGACGTCATATTGTCCACAACATGCAATCTGCAAGTTTTATGAGACTGTGTTGAAGCTCGCGGAGCACTGTGTGTTCACTGTAATGGAATTTAGTGGGCAAGAAAACCACAGGGGGTCTCCCACAAGCTTGACTGTTTGTTCTGTGGCTGTACGGAGATATGAAGCAGTGGAGTTGAACGAATTGTCGGGGTCAAGTCAAGACTGATGGTGTTTGTCCATTTAAGGGCTGTCTGAGTTCATTTGCTCTGTTCAGATCTATCACACATGGTTAGATGCACAGATGTAGACATGCACGCAATTCACCTGCTGAGTGCTGAGCCAAAACAGGACATCACGTCTTTAACAGGACTCGCACATAAGAGATAACTAACAATGTTGAGGTTAAAGCAGAAGAAAAAGAATTGATTAAGAACATTGTCCCTTTCTAGTGTCAGCAACTACTACACGTTATATTTCTACTAATTAAGTGAACAATAGAGAGCTTGGCTGAAGCTCGGTTACTTGGCCTGTCCCAGAGAAAATCAGCCACATCAACATCTGTCTGCTAAGACCTTTGCTTTTCCTCTGGTCAAGACATTTTTGAGACATTTTAGGTTTGCTAACATTTAACCTGTCTGACTTGAAACACTTCATCAACAAATAATAACTACAGCTAAAACTGTAAGATCACTGTTGCCTTAATTGTTTGATGACATACCGCAGTTATTTTCAATTACATTTCCTACCTACAGTTCCGTTAATAGTAGCCGAGCGAAATCATCCACTGACTTTCTCAGCCTTTGACAAATTTCCTCTGTCTAACAAAGAATTGTATGCACAAATAATAATGATGATGAAAAAGCTACCGATGGTGATTAACAGGAGGTAGGGCGGAGGGAAGGATATGGAAGTTGGGTTGTTTTAATCCCTTCCTTTCAAGTGACGCTTTGGCTGTTCGAGTGCTGGAGGTTCGTGGGAGTGGTGTGTGTGTGTGTGTGTGTGTGATTGTCACCTTGTTCCCTTTTGACTACAGTCCAGCTTCCTTCCCGCAGCTGTACATGCACAAGCCTTCCCATCAGCCAGCAGCTGGGCTTGTCGGCCAATCAGACACCTGCACGATTACTGACAGCTGGAAAAGTAAAAAGCACTGGGTGGAGCTCGGTGTGGCGGTAGTGAGGAAATGGGGCTTCGGGCAGTGAAGTAGGAAGGAAGCGAAAGGAGGCACGCTGGATGTAGAGAGAAAGCAGAACGAGAAATTGACAGAAAAGAAATGAAATCTGTGAAATGAGAGTCAATTTGAACATTTTTGATATTTATATATATGTTTAATGTCCTTCCTGACAGGCCCTTAGTGGACACATGATCCCTTAAATATTGTGCTTGTGTATTGTTGCAGAGGGCCTTTAATGCCTCATTTTTGGAATAGTTATGTGAGGTCAGACGTTTGAAGGGTGAGGACCCAACGGTACGAAAAGTCCGCCTTTTGGTGTAATAACCATTTGCTGGAGTTCATAAACTGGTGTCAATGGCTTGGTCTCTGCTCGTGGACATTCTGTCTCATTTTGAAACCATCCAATTTTTTTGGTTGGGGGAATCGTGAGTGACTCATGCATGCATTTTATGAGTGTCAATGACACCGAGGGTGAACTTTATTTGAAAATGGAATAATCGTGTTCCTCATTTATTGCCGGGGGTGAAATGGAAACATAAAACGCCTGAACTCCAAGTAGCCTGAGGAAGCTAATTGCTTCTGCCATCCTCAAACATTTCCCCCCTCCTGTGTCCTCTTGTTTGAGACCAGTCTGAGTCTTTTCCCTGTGACCTCTGCAGTACATTATAAACATAACACACTTTGCTGTACTTTTAAACTAAACCATAACACGGTGAGTGTTTTTAATGACACTCCTTTCAGTTGTCAGGCTAAGGGCAGCACTCTCACCTCTCGCTGGCTTTGTGAGCCGCCGAGGTTTGATTGCGCTTCCTCTGCTGAGCTCTGAAATCCGCTGTGGTTATGAGGACATTCATCACTCTAGCCTCAATGGCTTTAAGGGTTTAAAGGGGAAAGGGAACTGTAACATTAACAACAGAGTCACTGCAAGGATTTGTCTTAATTGTCTATTATCATTTGTCTATATATCAGTGCTGCATAGTAATTTACATGATCAGATTTGATCGGGTTCCTTGCGTTACACACTTTTTGCACTACAAATATATGATGTATACTATATAAATTTTAAAAGTCTGAGTTTTTTGAGTTTAATGTAGATTAAATGCTATAGCTTTATTTGTGGAGATGGATGTGAATATCGGAGTTTTACAGAGCTAAATTGCGTTATTATTAAAGAATATACTGTACAAAACTTGACTCAACACTGATGGAAAGTTCTTTTTGGTTTGAACTTTGCATAATAAGTATACTGGTACTATCACATGGGGTAGTGTTTATTTTGTTAAGGTCCATTTGAATGATTTAGCACATAAATTTGAAATTTGACAGCAACTGCTGTGTTCGTTCTGTTTGGTTAAGTTGCTAGTGTTTCCCCCCTTTTACTTGCAACTGCATTTTCACACATGATAAAAGTCCCTTTATTTGTGTGAAAGTTGAAACCAGAACTTTGCATCTTTTGTCTGCCAAAATGCTGGAGAATAAAAGTTCAGCGTGCAACGTTTTTGGGGATGGTTGAGAATGGATGGGAGCTGATTTTCAAGGAATACAAAGTTTAAACAAAAGTGCTTATTGATACCTTGGTAGTGACCAGTAAGGCTTTCGATAGCTGTCCCTGGCCAACTGTGTCAATTGTGGTACAAAACCTCTGTCTGTTGCTGTCAAATCTAAGTGATAAACGGTAGTCTCTCTGTGATTATGTGCACACCTACTTGGAGCTGAAAAGGGAGCCACTGGACAAACACAGAGAATAGAGTTCCACTTCCTGCCATCATTTCAATGAATTCATGGTTCTCAAAGGATTAAACCTTTCAAACCAAGGTGTCGCTCTGGAACATAGGGGTGAGATGAAAGCAGCAGAGGGAAAGAAGAAGACTTTGTCAGGACTGCAGCCTGTTTTCCTGTATCAATCTAATCTGGACGTAAACACAGCTGCCGTTAAAGGAACTCATGCATGGCCCATATACCAGCGAGCTGTGTGAAATGAACTTTGGCCCAGCGATGAGCCTCGTTCCTTGTGACAATGAATTCCCATAGCTGGCGTGTCTTTCCAAAGGAACAGACTTTGTCTGTGAAGCAATCGCTTATGTCTGCTGTTCCTCTCCTCTTTCTCAGCCCACACATTGGCTTGCATGCGTGCAGGCACACACAATATACAAGCCTGAATATGCAGTTGTAATAGAGTGAAATATTCATATTCTTTCAGTCCTTTTCGTGTACCAACTAAGTCGGACCATCTGGCCTTTCAGCATATAGCATGCTGCTGAGTGAACAAAGCAAGGCCATTACTTTGGGGGAGAAAAAAGAAAGAGCAGAGACGCCAGTAATGTAGGCCTATGCAATTTTAAAGACAGTCCCAGGACTGCTCAGTGTTTTTATCATGGCGTCTGTCATGGATGAATGACCCAAATCAGGTAACTCTTAAGCAGAATTTGGGGATGACATCATCCCTAACCGAAAAGATGACTCAATATCATGGCCCCTCAGGAAAACGGCGTGCTTTTTGTACTTATTCCAGGCAGTGTGTTGTTGAGGCATAAAATGTGAGGGGCGATAAAGCAGAAGAATGCTGCAGGAGCTGATAGTAAAAGATAAAAGGTGGATAAGGATGAGGTTTGTTGGAGGAAGGAAGGGTGGACAAATATCTCTACAAGGTGTAATCCTAAAAATGTATGAGAGGAAACGCTAAGAGGAAAGATGAAAGGACGGTCACCCTGATGCTTCCACTTACAACCAAAAAAACTGGGAAAGACAACCGTGTGAAGTTCAAGAAACACAAAGGCAGCTCACAGTGAGATCCATTTTATAAAAACACATGAAGGACAGCGTACCATCCAAAACAAATCCACCAAGAAGACACGCCGCAACATATGAACACAAAGAGAGCATGGATGAGAAAAATGTTTCATAGGTGTTTTTATAACAGATTTGTCCTTTTGGCCAACTGCTGTATTTGTTTCTTATTGTCTGTGAGGAATGATGGCGAGCAAACACCAAAGACTAATCTGAAAACACAGATGTCCGACAGGAAATTGAATAATGCGGTTGCATCATGCCTACCTTCCCAGAAATTCTGGTTTATCTTGTGTCAAATTCACAAGAACAAAACAGTGCTGGTAGAAAGACTGCGCTTGATATGAATATATCAATATCTAATTACTTTAACCACCCAGGAAAATCCCTGATGCTGTAATGCAGCTCACATACAGACCCTAACGTTGCCTTTGATTTGATTGATTATGGAAAATAATAGAGTGCAGCATTGACTGCCACTTTTTAAAAGCATCACTGGTTCCAGAAGTAAATGTTCCCATCATTAATTTTTGCTGCTGATGTTTCAAAAATAATCCTTTTAGAGTTTTAAGCCTGGCTCATCAGCGAAGAGATGAATCGTGACCACAAAACATTTGATTGAGAGCAAAAATATATTGGGAAGTAAAGTAAGGGCAAAGGTACAAGACTCCGTTCCAAGATGTGAAGAAACGGCACATCACACAAATTTAAATGTTAGGGTGAATGATGTAAACACAGATGACATAAGTTAACACTGTTTCCAGGGTTGCGCTAAACCCAACAGCCAGCTCCAACAATCAGATTATGTCAATAGTACACCAGCAGATTATGAGTAGTGCAGTGCTTTTCCCCTAGACATTGGCAAATTTAAGACTTGTGGCATCTACTTTCGGCATTAAACATTGTTTCACAGTCTTGTAGCTTGTGGTGAGTCTACCATGAATGGTTAGAATATTTGACCACAATGCTTCACTCTATAATGTGCACAATTTTTAGACATGGGTCATTGAAAGTGCTTGAATGATGTGCTTGCTACGTCATGAGCCCTGCATTGCTTGATGTATGTAGACTAGGCCTACGCAGAACAAATCATTGTCCTAATTACTGGTGTTGTGTTGTGGACATGGTGTACTGTGTCTCTCTGTCTCTCTCTGCTGTTGACGTGAGATTCTATGCAGAACAATGAGTGAATAACGTTAAGCAAGAGGGAGCAAAATTATGTGATGGCTGGGAAATCCAAGACCTGGCTCACCAAAGAAAATGACAAAGACTGACTTTGACGAAGATCCCTAACGCTCTTATCTTAAGCTGTATCAGAACACTCAGTCCGTCCTTGGAAATTTCTTCAATTTGATGTCAACAAAAGGTGTGGGAAACCCTGTTTTACATATTATCCACAACCCCCTGAGAGTTTCCAGCATCGGTTCAGTGGTAGGTCGTCTTTCACTCATGGATCCCTGTATCACTGCGTCTCTCCGGACAATAATGCTCGAACCCAAGTTGCTCTTGACGGCTGCGCCAGCAGTATACGTCACTTGTAGATTGCTTTGGATAAAGGCATCCACTGAACGTAATGTGTAGCATTTCCTCGTCCAATTGAGACTCCAGTGGATTGTGCTCGTGGATAGGTGCAGTTTTTAAAGCAAAAACAGATGACAACAGAAATTGGAAAAATGTGGTGCTTTGTGGTGGAATATTTGACTGTTATTTTGTTTCAGAGGTTCTGAAAAAAATCTATTACTGGTCAACGGCCAACACTCATCATTAAATAAAAATGATCTTGAGTACAAATGGTTTAATTTCCCTTGTTAGCCATTCTCGTCGGTCTCACCCATTTTATCAACGAAGAAGCCAAAATGTGAAAGGGAAAATCTTGTGGGGTGAACCAAATGTTACCCAGACCTCTGTTTTATGTTCCAATAACAGTCATCGGTTTAGAGGTTGGCCTAAAACCATTAATAATCCGGCCAACAGTCGTATCAGTATCACCACATTTCATAGATAAAAAAGCATCTGAGAGATTACTGAAGTTATTCTCCGCTCTCATAGTTGCACTCATCCGTCACATCGTTAAACTCGGTGTCTTATTTTAAATGATTTGACTGACCTGTGTCTGCAGTGAAAGGCTAATAGATAGAGATAATGCTCACACAGGGCCGGGAGACATGGCAAAGCACATGATCACGATATAATTTATTATATTTAACAGTATTTAAGTTGGCTGACAATGCTAGTGACCACTAGTTAGGCTAGCATGAACACACTTTTCATTATCTCCATAGGTTAAGGTTAGGTCTAGTGCTCGTCCATGACAAATTTGTCCCATGGGAGGATTAGTTGTCTTTCCAGTCCTGGTTGGCACCAACAACCAATGTTGTTTGTAGACTGGCTAAATTGAATTCCCTTTACTGTCCACCTTCTTTAATTTCTGCTTCGCCGTCTTCCCTGGCAACTCATGGCTACATCCATATGACTACATTTTCATTAAAAAAAAGAGCATTTTCATATAAAAATGATCTGTTTCAGATGAGTTCCATTTCAGAATTAGTCTGCCATTACTGCCATACTAATAAACCTAAAAATGTAAGTGCAGTCGTTTAGTGGCAGATTACTATACTAACCACAGAGCAAAAATGGTACCAAAGCAACAAAAGTAAGAGCAATGATGTCTGTTTTGAGACCAATGAGGTAAAACTGCAAGTTGTTAACAGCTGATAGGCAAGTCAATCAGGCAGTGAATGTGTGTAACTATGTCAACTTCGACCAAAAGTTCTTTGTCCTTAGGTTACCAGGGGTCACCACGTGGGTGGCAGAATTGCCGTGCTTTTAGATGAAAACAGAGTTGTCTAGTTATAGCCTTTGATTGGCAGTTGTGCGTATGTCTGACGTCTGTTGTCAGGTGCACATGTCAAAAACCTGAATTTTATTGCAATCCTGTTTTGAGATAAATTTTATCGCCCCAGCTCTGCTTTCAAGCGCGCTTGGAGGTTGAGTTCCAAACTTTCATGGTATATACAGCTTTGAATTGTGCTCTGCTCAGGAAACGTGCCACAAAAAGAGTGGATCATTTTACCAAAAGAGACTTTGACTGGAAGTTCTCGCGGCTATTTCTACCCCGTATGTGTGTGTGCGTGCGTTGTCATATATCAAACACTTTTTGTCGTTATCAAAATTAATTTCACCACGATCCCGTTTCAAGGTTGTTTTATCGCCCGGCCATATGTTCATGCTGCTGGAGGCAAGAGTTCCACAATTACATGATATATACAGCTTGGGTGGCGCGAGAAGATCGGATCACTTCAACCAAGAGAGACCAGGATGGTTAACAAGGAAGGAACATTAAAGTTAACATGGGAGAAATTCATTAGAGGCAACAGTTTGACCTAAGGATGACCCCTCAATTCCTAAGCCCCCCCTCCACTGATTGAACAGCAGTAACTGTGAGCTAAGATTACTCACACTTAAGAAAGACTCCACATTAGGCTGTGGGGAAACACAATATGAAAAGATTATTTTATATTAGCAGCTGAGAGAAAATAAGGGTGATGAGGGCTTGACTGACTAAGCCTCACTTGAGCTGCGATTAGTCCTCCATCTCCTCATCTGTGTCACGGTTATACATGTCCCTACTCCCACATTAAGCAGGCTCCTGTGATTGCTCATGTTGATCCGCAAATAAGCGTTGGATTAATTTAAAGTAAAGGAAGGCAGGCATCATGTGGTTTGTGGTGACGCTGACGAGGGAGGGAGGGTTATCTGTTTGTGCCAGGTCCACATTTCTCGACGTAAAGTTTGGGTTTCGTGTTACGGGACAAGGTGAGAAGCGGTTTTGTAATTCAATTCCCTTGGACACGCTGCACTTATTTGAAGTAACCTACACCACTTACTTTTAATCCCTCTCAATTAAGATTGCAATAAATGTTCTTGGCTTGCACCACTTAAGTCAATCAAGTTTATTGCCGGTCGAGGTTCACGATGAGGCTAATGAGAAAGGGAATATTGTGGTTTCGCAGTAAAATGGTTTTGAAGTGAACCAAGTGAAATGTCTTACATTTTGAAAATGTCTACACGGTTCACAAGCTGCAACAGGCTGACCCAAGAAAACATCACAAAATAATGCAATAAAAAAGAAAACTATATTTAATGGGGCTCAAATAATAATTTTAAATGGAGCTGAGACCATGTCGGGGTCGGTTAACTCCAGGGAGAGGCTTCGGCCTAGATTTTGGGAAGATATCACAAACATCATGTCTCCCATTATTAGGAGATTCATTCCTCACTCACGGAGCCTGTTTTTAATGCAACGATACCTCCTCTTTAGAGTAAACGATTCGTGATAGATGTTCAATATATCGGGTAGTTTCGTAGCTGCTTAAAGCTCAGCTGGAGATTTCTACACTATGATTACTTTGTGGCCACATAAAAATATAAATTCCTCGTCCAAAAACTAAGAGACGAATGCATTGCTGTAAAGATTCTGTTTTTATCTTGGGTTCAGAGAAATGGGTAAGACATTGTTTTTTCGTTCATCCCTCATTTGCTGTCTTTTTATTTTTTGTTTTGTAAATCTTATTTTATAATTGATTAACCTCTTTTCCCCCATTATATGTTATGTTACTCGTGACTCGTGTCGCGTACCCAGCTTCATCTTTGTTGATTGTTCTTTATTTGCCACGACGTTTCAATTCAGCAAAATTCAGATCGAACGGGACAGGTATGTCAAACACTGGTTCAACATTAAGGATCCGTTATTTTTCCAGAATAAGAGCCCTTCTGTTGACGTTAAATCAACATCGACACTTGCAAATCCAGTGTTATCTTCGTCGGTGACATCCTCTGTAGTACACATGTAGTTTTTACATTTTGTGAACTAGCTTTAAATTTTTCAAGAAAGCTATTTTACAGAATATGACCCACATAAGGGAATGCAAAATACATTTACAGAACACATTTTAACATAAAAGCAATTCAATCTGGGTTACATAAAATATATAATGCATCATATCAAAGAGGGTTTAAAGAGGTACATTTCAATTAAAAAGTAAATTATAAGTAGTATAATAAAGACTTTTTAAAGATAAAAAATAAAGGAACTCAGAGTTGACGTAGCGCTCGAGTTCTCTGGGAGATTTTTTCCCAGATCTGTGGAGCACATCAACTGAAAGCTGCCTCTGCTTGTTTAATTTTGACTCAGGGGGGAACAGAAAGAAAACAGATATCTCCCAAATGACTTTCTAGGGTTTGAAAGGTTCATAACACAGCAGCAGATAACAAATGTATTTTGGCTGTGGACTGATGAGCTCTTTATAATCCAACAAAGAGAGCACATTCTCTGAGGAGTATCATTGACTGTATGGTAGTTAGTGTTTGGCTAAAAAACGTCTGTTGATTTGTCATTACTTTGTACCTGCTCCATGAGTCTAGGACTGATTTCATATAAATAAACTATTGGCGAGAGGGCAGTGGATTTCCCAAAATGTATCATTCTTATATGAGTCATTTCTTATATCTTAATGGTATTAGCGAACCAAAGCACAAACTGTATCATTTTGACCTCTGGCATCTTCGCAGTAACTTTCCACAAGGTTCAAGAGTTAAGAGCGGCCATTAAAAAAATGTATATATCTAAAGTCTACATGAAATCTATATGCCCAAGACCTGCAATTCAGCTCCCAAATGAAATGCAGTTCTAGTACTTGATTTAGATGAATTGATTTTTTTGATCATTACTGTATTCTGAACACAGTGTCACAGCAAGAATTAAACAGAATAATTAAAATTTAGCTTACTCTGGTGTTGAAAAAAAACCAACCTTCAGTGTCTTGCAGCTGGGAAAACAGATTAAATTTAGTGTTGTTGAAAGATAATGGTGCCAAGCTATGGTGCAATGGTGAAACGTGGCACCGTCCTCACTCTCCTGCGTCAGTTCTTCTATTATGATGAGTGGCACCAAAAACATCGCTGACAGCCAGTGCCTGATATAGCAATAAATATTCAAATGTTTAAATGCACCCTCTGGGGACTCATCGGTTCACACATAAGGAACCTGGAAGAGTGATTTAAGGGGGAAGGAGACGGCACAACTTCTTGAATGAGAGTCAGTGCATTGCAGGCGACCTGACTACACAGATTTACTTGAGTTTGAATGGAACATTTTTTTTTTCTCTCTCCACATAAATTACCCTGGAAGTCAACAACTTGCGTTTTAAACTCGCCACAGCTAACAAAACAAGAGTCTCTTTTTATTGTCGGATCCAAATGAAAACTTGTTTCAAGGATATATTCAGGAAAGAGTTGACAGGAGTTCAATAAAAAAAATATTGCACAAAAATCACAAAAAGATTAAATAATTAATACGTCAGCCTTGACTCTCAGGTACGGCACCACCACAAAACCTTGAGATGATGATTTCCCATAAACTGGGTGTCTCTACATGCAAGGAATGAGGACTTTTGTAAAAGTTTATTTCTGTGAGCAAGTTACTGTGATATTACCTTGGATGGTGATGTATCCCATGTGAAAATAGTTAGTAGTAGTTTTTTTTTTTAGTTTAAGCCTGGTATTTTATCTAGTTACATAGAAGCCGTAGATGAGGAGGACTTCATAGAGGTCTCCACTAAACTATCAGTGCTATATCGTAAATTTAACTTAGACCTTTAATAATTTTAAATGCATCATAAACACCAGAGACCATTCTTGGTTGTCACAATGACCCAATATTAGCTTGGAATGCTCATCTCGAACCAGTCTTGCCATTCTTGCATCAACAAGAGACCATAATCTCCATCCTGATGCTGTCTTTGAACGTCCTGTGATTGATTGTTTCGATAATTGAGATAACAAGCAGTTGAACAGGTGTACCTTGTAAAGTAGCAGGTGACGGTAAGTAATGATAAAGGAGCTTAAGTACCTTCCGCACAGTTTAGATCACATAAGACCACAATTTCCCATGGTGACCCACACTCGGAGAGGTAGAAAAGCCAGCCACGTTGCTGGAAATGGCAAAAAAAAAAGCAGAATGTCGTGAAAGGTTTTAAGAAACAAAACTGTAAAACTGATCAGGAACGTTAGGTCTACTCATTCGTGACTTGGATAAGCTGTAACATTATGTTCAAAGGCACGAATGGTGGCAACAAATTTAAGTCGAGAGGGAATGATTTTGTCAGTGGCCTGTTGCCTATTTTATCACACTCAGTGTTTATGAATGCCTCTGTAGTGCTTCCAGTTGACATCCAGCGAACAGCACAGGCGTGGCCCGCTGACATGCCTCTCACCTCGCAGTAGGAGATGATGGAGATGCATGATGGAAGAAGTTGAAACGGAGCCACCGCCCACTCTCAGGCTTTCACAGAGCTCCTCTGGCTATTGTCATATGTCCAGCTCTGCCACTCGCCCACATAACAACCCGAGTCTAGTTGTTTTGTTTTCTGGTTGAAAGGTCGAGCGCTAAGTCTTCTCTGCACTTCTGTGGAGGCCAGAGCGTTAACATGAGTGGGCACGCTGGCAGATGTACAGTACGTCTCGAGACGATTCAAAGGAAAGCCTTTTAAAGACAAGTGTCTTATTTTCAGTTGCATGAACTTTCAAATAACCAGGCAATCACTTCCTATCTGTTATAATAACATTTTATTCGCCATACAATACTCACAACACTGCCACACCCAGGTCAACAGCAGATGACAGAAAGTAATTTAAACCACATCTGACACTCGGAACAAAATATATTATGTGAAGCCAGAGGGATGATAGACAAAATAAAAGAAAAATGTCTAAAATACAGGAAGAAGAATGCTGATTAGGTTTACATATTCCCTGCAAGATCATATTTGGTTGTGGTTTGTGCAAAACGGTTGGAAGTGAAAAAAAGGATCACAATTTGCCAGAATGGTAGCCAAACATCTAACAAATTAAAGCCTTTTTAATTGTATGAATTGGATCATGAAACAAAGTAATGTTTGCTCTTTGTTGCCCCAGGAGGGGAAAAGATCTTGAGAACCTCTCTGTAAACCTGAGACAGAGACTGTGTCATGTCTACTGTTGTGGATAGAACATTTGCTGCGCGGTGGTGGTTTTCCCTCCAACATACACTTGACTCATCTCCAGGAGATGGTGGGGATTCTTCTCCCTGTGGATCCCTGATGGAAATTGATCTTGGCGTGCGTTTGAAAGGCCTGCTTCGGCAGTACGTCATGTACACTCTCTCCGTCAGTAAGAACATGTTCTCCACTGCCCATGTGAACACTGTACGAGGCCTGAGAACAAAGCAAGTATCAGTTTGAAGAGAAAGAAAACACACTGGCACTTGAACATAGTAAAAGGATAGTTTGTCATTTTTTTCTTACCCTGATTGCAAGATGAGCACATTGATGCAATTATGAAGCAGAACTGAAGAATCTACAGCAGTTTCCTGTATCGACACCCTTGAAGATGACTCCAAACCTTCATTATAAGGCACAGGCCTTGCTCATAGGTTAATTTTTCTCTCATAAAAGCAGGTTTTCATGGAGTAAAATAAGAAAAATAAACAATAAGATCTGTACATTCAATATGAAGCAGCAACATCCATTATAACTCAAACCTTCCAGGCATCCACACGTCTGCGTTGGTCCATGTGATTATATCATCGTCCGCTATTGTCTCTGGTAAAACGCTCTGACCTTTCCTTTTTTGCATTTTATTTTTGACTGCACATGCTTCAGGTGGGACAACATCCTGGAATGGGATGCATACGTGGAACGCCAGGCCCGACATGGACAGTTATTCCAGTATGGATGGAACCTCAGGCGTGTACATGTCCGGAACACACGCAACTCTCACACAGAACGTGGAAAGTATGTAGAAAGCCTTTAGCTTGGCTTAGTTTAAAAAAGAAAAAAGAAAAAAAAAGACTGGAAACAGGGAAACATCAAGACTGGATCTGGCTGACGGGAAACTGCCTGACAAATTCCACAAGCTCACTATTGTGTTGTATTTCTCTTGTGTGTGTTTTTTTTGCTGGTTAATCGTCTTCCTCGATGCACAGAAACACCAACAGTGTGCCGTGTCATTTTGCTCATGATAATACTGGTGTAATGTGAATTAAATATTGTCTCCACTACAACCCAAGCATGGCTGAAACCAATTGCTCAAATAAATCCATTAATACAGACAAACACACACACATAACGTTTTAATAAGGCGCGACTACTTCATCAACGTGTAGGAGTTCAGTAGAAACCGAAAACAACCAAGTCACTGCTTTGTACCAGGGAAACAGGTGTAGCTTTGTTTTTCTTTGAATGCTGGCACAATAATTGAAGGTGGAGAGGGTGTAGAACCTGAAGTCTTTTCATCGTATTCTTCCTGAGGGGGAGGACATTACTCACTCTTCCTTCCCGCCCAAATTTTCCGAGCTGATTTGATGTAATACTCGTTTTGGGAAAGAATTTTGATCTCGATGGGAGTTTCTTTGTTTTGCCAAAGGCTTAATGGTCTCACAGTTTTAGATTAGGGCCTATTTGTGGTGTCATATTTGACAAATACATTCAGGATTTTTCCAACATCTAGTATCACCCCACTGCGAAACGGGCACACCGCAATCCCTGACGGGGTGTGCCCCTCACTTTGTTCCCCACCCTGTCGCCATATCACGCTAAAATATTCCAGCTCTCGCTCGAAGCAATACATGGATTAAGCTCAGCCGGGAGAGGCGACGTACACTGTAGCTGTGTTACTTCTCGGAGAGAGGGGAAGTAGCAGCTTCACAGAAAAACTGCCAGAAAGTTCAAAGTTGAAGCACACACAGTTCTTCTGGTCCCTGCAGGAGCTGTGGCCTCGTCCAGCTGTGCTGCTGTGTTCGAGGGCCGAGTGCAAGGCTAGTGCATCCAACAGTATTACAGACAGAGGAGCACTCCCTACTAATTTCTCTTGGGGGGGGGCTGTATATGTACGTATAACCTTTCACACACACCCTGCTGACAGGCTGCTTGATTCCAGCGCTTCAGTATGTGTCTGTGACCAGACCTTGTTGCTTCTGCTTCTGCAACACAGCACAACTTCATAATTCATGTCCACTGGGAGTACAGAGGAGCTGGAAGCTTTTTAAAATTGACTTTAATTACTTCATGTTCACATTGTTTTGATAAGCTTTTGCTCACAACTTTTCTTGTGTTGATGACAGAGTGAGACTACTGCTTGGAGTCATTTCATGGTACATCCTAAAGGCTCCCAATGGGGTTAAGGTGTGAATTTAAAACACAAGGAAGGACTGGTTAGGCTGTTAAGGAAGTTTGTATGGACATCACTGCCCCCACAGGCTTGAACAGTAGAGCCTTCCTACCTTCCTTCTTACCTGTAAGTGCCCATCATTCCTGAAACAGAGTAAATCTGGCCTCATTAGACCTCATGACCTTTCCTCATCACTCCAAAATCCCTAGCTAATTGAAGCCCCCCCTTTTTTTTTCTCCCATTAGTCTTTACCGATAAGTGGTTTCTTAATACTATACAGCTGTGAAGTCCCAATCCCTTGAGTTCTCTCCTCAACTTGCATATGGAAATGCTTTTACTTTCACTATTAAACATAGCAGTGAGTTCTAATATTGATTGTTTTTAGGATTTTTATTCTCTTAATCTGATTTTTAGGTGTTTTCGGAATTCTCCATAGTTGTTATCATTGCATGTACTTCTGAAACACAGTCGCATGTTTTCCACATCCATTCCAAAGCGGTTTTAGAGAAGAAAAGAGAAGTTACTCACTGCATCAGTGAGGGTTAAGTCACTTGTTGCCAGCTTAAATATATTAATCACTGCAGCAACTATTCAATGGCGGGCTCTTACCTACGGTATTTGCTCAGTTAAATCCAGGTGATGATTTCAAATGTATAATTGTCCACACGTTATAAGTGCTATATAAATAAAGACCGATTGATTGACGCATGGCAGCCTTCAGGTGAACAGAAACAGAATTTTGTTTTATTGAGGGAAAAAGAGTTGTTTGTTATGATGCAACACTAAGGAAAAGCAGCCGTAGCGTCTTGCTGCTGCTCTACGACAGTGACCAAATAATAATACATGCACAGAAGTTACACGAGTGCTGAGTAAAAGTACGATAATGAGGCAGTGGACCGCTGTAAAATACACACCAGCTTCTATGACTGTTGGCTCTCAGGTGCAAATCAGGATTCTTGGTAATTGAAGACATTTCAGCAAACTGACCATTCTTCTAATGTAATAATAGATTACCATTTGTTCTGGTTAGAGTGGGTGAAAGTGTTTTGTTTTGCTGGGCCTGTAATTGCTGCCTCATCCTGCCTTCTGGATACCAGCTAACCATTGTTTGGTTTTTGGTGAACTGTAATTTATGCAATATAGTTTTTCCTCATTTGTCTGACAAACAAATGCCTCTCCAACAAAAATACGGTGACACAAGCTGTTATGCTCATTCCTATTGTTTACAAGCACATGAGTGAACACACACTCCGCAAAGTTTGTTTCACAACTTTTCGTGTTTGTATGAGAGTGAGAGTGAGTGTGCGGATGGGTAGTTGTACCTTCTTACACTGCCATTGGCTCCCATTGTACATGCGAGGGCGCTTGGGTCACTGGTTTCACTGGTCTGCAAATGATCAGTGTGCTGACTCAGCACCAGCATGTGAGACTTGCAAAAAAGATGAAAGAGGAGACAACCATTTGACTGGGATGAATGTTCTCTGTTTTCTTGGTTTGATAAATTCCCCTACTCCGAGTACGCCTTCCCTACCAAAGTGCCAAACCACCGCAGCCACAGAAGCTACTCCAAACAAAACTACATCTACAGCTACAGCTCTGACACGGTGGCAAAACTTACGTCAAATATGTTCAGTATACTCGTGCACAGGAGGTTGAGATGGATTCACTTTTTGGAGCAGCTCTCTGCCCTTTGAACACCAAGTGGGTTTTTCCGAACTAGTAAGACGAATCTTCACTGTGTTTCCTCGAGACCTGTTATTCCCAGAGATCGGGTCGGAACCCACTGATGGTGTCGCGGGATATTATTTTTTGGGGTCACCGAATAAATTTGCTGAAATTTTTCCAGCCTCTATCCTCAAAAACATGTGCAGAAGAAAATGAGGCAGTGATTTACCAATGCAGTCAAAGTCAGCGCCCAACCCAACCCAACCCAAGACACCCATTCTCTCTCTGAGTACCTTCGTAATAGTGACCTGCCAGAGTGCCAGCACAACTGGTTTTAAAAGGAGTGGGATATGGCTCTGATTGTTTTACTGCATGTTAACGCCCCAAACACAATAATAAGAAGAGAACAATCACTTTAAATCAAAGTTCTGGCAAAACAGTTTTTTTCTCCCCCCCACCCCCCCCACTGTTTTACTAACAAGAGTGGATTTGCTTCGTGTGCTTAAGACCATGAGCTTAGACTCTTAAGCCCATTCTTGTTCAGTGAACACAGGCGTCTTTAAAGATGGGAGGATTTCATAAACTTGTTGGAGAGACAGGATTATGATATTAAGATGGACGCACAACAAAGGGAACCACAATTAAAACTACAGCCTTTGGGTTACACCAGGTGTGCTACAAGTTACCCACAGTATGGATGGTTAGGGTTTGAGAGGTTGTTTCCATTGGAAATATTGGTTTAATCTTTTAAGAATGTGATTTAACTGTAGAGAAAGGACAGGTAGGTGTGTAAAAATTCCAAGATGGAAACCAAAACCTACCTGTACCTACTGCCAGACCTGGTCCAATCATGTGGTGATTGCCCCTGTAGTTAGTTTTAATTAAATTAGCTCAAGATGGTTAACAACCCCGAGACTGTGGACCACCCGGCTCAAGTCAGCAGTGTGGGAACGTTCTGGTGTAAAAAACAAAAACAGAGGTGTGATCCGGACTGTTTGGTTTGGAGAATAAATGCCTACCGAGGATGAGATTAAAAGAACTGAAGAAGCCTCTTGTATGAGAGATGAAACTCAAGTCCAGTCGCCTGTTGCCAACTACTGAAGAAGAAGAAGTATTATTGTGGAGTAGCTTCATAGTGCGACTAGATGCCAACAATTTCCGCAGGACATCTTTAATTGCAGGGTAGCTCTGGTGTCCTGCATCATGGTTCACAACCATTCATAACTCTGAACTCCCTACCCTCTGTGGAACCGTCCACTTTAATTCCACAGTTGCAGCAAGTTGGGTCTTTTACGTTTTTTTGAAATTTCAATGAGCAAAATATGAGGTAATTTCTGGCCAGAATAAGTTTTTTTTTTCTTTTGCACACCAGTCTGATTACTATAGACTTTGTAATGTTGTGTTTAGCCAAACATTTAGATGCAGTGGACAGAAAATCCACTCCTGGCCACTGCTGGGTGATCTGGCAGGAAAGTAACGGATTGGTCAAGATTAGGGGGAAACAAATTGTGGTTGAATGTTTGGCAATGCAGTCATTTTTTTTTTTTTTTATGCAAAATGCTAGCAGACTAAAACAACATCAATATGGCCTCATGCACGAATAATAAAATGCCTCCACTTCTTTCATGGCTGTCATCATCATGCAAAAAAGGAGAGTCTTTTTACATGTTGTTTAAATCATTACAAACGTGTCTTAATGCCTAAGAAAATAATCCGTTTTGGGGCAGAGATGATGCACATTAGACATTTTGTACCACCCCGGATTGGATTTAATACAACTCTTTCTAGTCAAATACAGGTACAAATAATTAAATTGTTGATTTGTCAAACACATTACGTACACATTGAACTTTTTATACTACAAAAAAAGTTAAAAAGCCAAGAAAAAACAATGGCTACATTGATTATGGTGACCTCAATGGAGTTATTTGGACTGCATTGTGGTACCAGTTATAGTCAAATTATTGCCAGTATCAATGTCAGTTTTTGATTAAATCAATATTATTATACCAAATAAATTTTTGATTTTGAACATAAAACATAAAAATGAATGGTTATTCGGTAACACTTTAGATTAGGGAACACATATTTACCATTAACTAGGTCTCACTAACAAATTAAATAAGAGCATACTAGCTCTTTATTAGTAATCATCAGATTAACACCTTATTGTATTATTATTTTACGTCTATTACGACATTAATAAAGATTTTTCCTACGTAAGGTGTTGATATGTGACTGTGTTCACTAAAGTATTCTTATCATTACTTATATTTAATAAATGATTCTCTCAACAACCATTTTTTCTGTTAACAATATTCATAATAGACTTGTTTTAACCGCACATTAACATGTCACTATGTAGTTTCTGCTTCACCCGCTCCATCATTATTTCCACAGTGATGAAACCCGAAAACAAGACAGGTCTTAGTAACACTCAGCACCATCCCCACTGTTCATGCTCTGTTGTAATAGCATGCTCGCGCCGTTCCAAATGGAAACCTTGCGCTTGGCTTATTAATTACCAGGAATGCACTCTTTCCAATACTCCTCCAAAAAAACCTGTGTCCTGAAAAGTATGCCGTCAAGAAGCCACATGTGAGCTGTTTGTTCTCCGTGTCCCACTCGAGAGCGTACAACTCGGGTTTCAGGGGAAGGGCCAAACTATCTGTGCGGACTTGTTTGAGTTGGAGAGCTGGTGTGGAGGCAGTGTCATTTCAAAAGGAAAAGGGGATGTGTTTAAAAATTGTGAGGGAGAAAGGGTGGAGGAAAAAAACAATCTTTGAACTTCGGGGCTCTTGTAAAATGTTATAATCACACTTGTAAAGTTCGTGGCTTTGCTGTGATAAAGAAATTCCCACACAAATGATCCTGAGAACGGACCACATGTCACAGTATTTAGCAGAGTCACGTTACCCTCTTCCATTCACAACGGGGGGGGGGAAAAAGGTCCAGCAGGTGCTCGAGCTGCCCTGAGGTCAATCAATCCACCTGTGACTGCAAACAGCTGATTTATCCGTGTGTGTGTGTGTAAACACATCATAAATTCAAGGCACATTCCGAAATTAGAGGGTCTCCATTTGTTTCACTTGGTGAAATATTTATGACAGGGGTGGGGGGGGGACACAATTAGATGTGACAACGCAGGAGAGCATCAGCGGATAAAGAAGTAGACACAAGGGGGAGCTCTGTAGAGGAACAAGGCGCAAAAAACGACCAGATTTGCAAAGTTCCACCTTTACCTCAGTCTTACTATGGGTAAGAGCAAATTTATTCCGAGTTGGCTGGACGACGTCCGTTTTCGAAGTAAAAGAAGTCCAACTATCGCCTATATTTATAGTGTTTTCTCCTCTTAAATTTCACTCAATGTGGCATTGAAATGTCTCAAATTTGACTTGCTGAAACCTTTAGATACCCTCTGGGGCAGACATGGCCACATGGCCGTCTGCTCCTGTGGTTTGCGCTTCCTGAAACAATATGTGCAGAAAAAGGCCAGCATGTTAGTTACGGTAGCGATGAACCACACTGTTTTATGTTGGCCCTTTGCCTCTGGTAGTATCTTGTCAACACAACACAATCCAGGAATGCAGATTCTTGGTACATCCAGTCCTTTTACAGTATGTTCCTCCATTAGATGCGGCAAGTAAACTCACCACAATATAGCCAGAGCTCATGAGCCAGTTGTGGTTAAGTATGCACCTGGAATCCACAGATGCACTAACGTGAGTGCTGACTCTGCTGTTGCTGCCAATTTACGCCACCAGTAATGTTGTTGTAAAACAATAATCTCCCCCCTGGCTAAGAAGCATTTCTCCATACACTAGATCACCATATAAAATAGACTAGACTGTTACCTTTATTGTGTTGAAGGTAAACAACGTCAATTTATATTATGACTCTTTAAACAATGTCGTTTTTATGTTTTCTTTCCCAGAGCCTAGAGGAGTGATTTTAGGATGTTTGACGTTATCCCAATGTAAAGTCTATGACTCATTTGGTAACATGTGGCTTGAGCCACTAAATACAAAACCAACCCTGAAAAACGAATTAACTTCTTTGTTTATGCGTGGTTACCCCGTTCCTTATTATACAGCGTTTCCCAAAACTTTTTGTGAACTTTTATGAACCCATCATTGACACATTTGACGATAAAAAATAATGAAAAGTAACATCTTCGACCTCATTTCTGTAACACCTAATTGTTTTCAATTTCGTAAACCAAACATTTACAAGGCATTTCAGCTGGAAAAATGAATCACAACTTTGTTGGATGCTCATGTTGTTGGATACATTTTCAGTAAAAAGGCTGTTATTCATTTATTTTCTTCCACTTTATCCTCCATGTGAGGGTTGTGAGGGGCTGGAGCCAATCCCAGCTGACAGAGGGCAAAAGGAGTGTAGGGTCCATCATGGGGTCAATATACAGCTGTAGTACCCGGACAGATGCCACGTGCACGAGGAGAACTCTTGGTCGAGCTGAATCGGCGACCTTCTTGCCGTGAGGCAACAATACTAACCACCGCAGCACTGTGTAGCCCCTATAAGACTGATACGAATTCTGCAAATTGTTCCACATCTGCTACTTTTTTGGTATATTTCTGTGGCAGCATTACAGCACGGACACAGTCATTTTACAGCCAAGTCCGTGCGGGGCGCCATTTTGGCTCAGAATTTAGTGAGCCATGTTCCGTATGTGCTTAAACCACCCATTATTGTCATTTTATGATCCTTTGGGTTAACCTGTCGTTCAGGGAATTGTTTGACATTACATGTTGATACATGTCCAGAGAGCACCACTTCTGTTAGCTGCTACTATGAGTAAATCAAGCTTTTCCTTAGACCGGTGAAAACCTTTGTGAGCCTTGTTGTGTTGTTTGTTTTGTCTGTGAAAAAAACAATGCTGCGGCCTCGAAAATGATGTTCGCCGCTGTAAGATTTAGGTTCGACTGGTTAATTGCGTGTTGGCAGACTTGGGTCAGACCACAGCGGGATGAAGCAGGGAGTCTCAGTGGATGTTTAGCTGAGTCAGACTTTGGGGCCACACTGGAGTTGTGTTTAGGGTCTGGGCCAAGGCCCAGGTGTGGGCTATTATTCCCCATCTGGACAACATAACCCTGGTCCCTTGGGCCCAGCGGGGGGGTGGAGCAGACCGAACCAGAACAGGCACCACCCAAATCAGCTTTATGATGTAATATATTGACCCCGTGGGTTGCCATGGAAGTACTTGTGCATCAAAGAATTCCAGCCATCTCCAGGCTGTTGGAGTTTTTTAAGGCTTATTCCCACGAAGCGCTCATAAATGCAGTCATTTCAGCTTCTCTTAAGTGGAAGTTGTATGTAATTCTCTATTTTCAGTTTTCCAAATATAAATAGATTTTAGCTTCCAAACAGTTAGGCATCTTCTTCTGTTTTGGATGGGGCTTCTTTAAAGAAATGACTGCCTTGTTTCATGCTTCGAAAACAGTGATGGATGCATTGAAGTTGGAGTAGGTCGGATCATTTTGGCGTTATTGATCATAATACACTTTTATAATAATGTAAATCAAGTGATCTTGGTGAGAAGTACACCTCTGGAGATATTCAGACAGGGATCCAGAAAGAGAGTCGGAAAAAGAGACCTGCAATCCCAACATATTAGTATTTTAATCAACCGTAAGACCTTCACCATAGTCAAAATTGGTTTATTTGCAGTGCAAGGCTGAGCAGCGGCTAATATTGTCTGACCTCGTTTCTCCTCTAGGTGAAATTACTGGAGAGCAGTGAAGAACCTTTCCTGGAAACGTGTCCTAAATATAGATCCAGACGGGACTGGGAAAACACACCGCCGCGACAATCCTCGACAATTGTTCCTCGGGTTTTTACAAGGTATGTACACAGTGAAGCACACACAGACACGCACCTTTTCGAGGTGATTACGTTTGGGTTATTAGTGTAGTCTAGACGGCGAGAAGACGAGGACTCTGGAGAATGCTCATTGTAGTGCAGACTCGAGTGTCAACAGCAGCTCAACCCGAACGTTTGGAGTAATTAGGAATTACTTCATCACACAATGTCATTTTTAAACACACACACCTCCGTATAGTAATGACACTGATAACATAACAAGCTTGTTATTCCAAACACGGCTTCCTGAACCACAAGCGTCTAGAATTGTAAAGAATTTGTTGTATTCTAAACAAAAATCGCGCATTACCAGAGATTAAAACTGGATTTTATTTTTTTATTATGGCACTACCTGGAATAAACAGTCAGAACTTGAGTACTTACAATTAGATTCTATTAATTTAAAAAGTTTTCATAAATTTCAGCAAGGGGTGGGCTTTAATGGAAATCCCACCATCTTCCATCACCATGTTTCTACAGTAAATATAGAAATAATGAAATGCAACGAGATCATGACCTCACGGCCAGATTGGACAAACCATAAAAAAGTAGTGCTTTACCGTAAAAGTGCTTAAAAGGACAATTTGAGTAGCACAGTATATACATCGCATTAAATAATATAAAATCTACATTTGCGTTTCTATAGTTATTAAATATCTTGGCATCTGCAGCTTAATAATAACTTCTGTAACTCCAGCTGTAATCTGATGCAAACATTTTGCACTTCAAGACGTGTATTTCCCTAATTCGATCTGTCACTGCTCTGAATCTTAATTAAAATGCAGGCGTGAAAAGTAGCTGTTATGCAACGTAACGACACTGTCACTGCTCATAAGAACTCTGTTGACTGATGCTTGTGAAATAAAGGAAACATGCCTCGATCAAACGGCGCTGTCCGAAGACATTACGTGAAATGACACCCGGATGAAAGCTCTCGTGTACGCGCAAACACCTCGTTTCAGTGCATTCTTCCAAAGCGGATGCACGTTTTCAGAGCTGAGCGTTTTTGAGCTCAATCTGGATGTGGTCCTGTGTTTAATTGACAAGCTCTCAGGCAGAAAACCGGAGCAGTGGAGCCTCATGTTGTACTTTCTGACAGTAAACCCTGAAGGGAGATAACGCAGATTGACAGAGACACACCATCACCCAGATGAGTCAAGTAAAAGTGTCACCTACAATACACGTTAGCCTTGCGGTCGCGTCCCAATACGGAGATACTTTCCCACTGAGCGCTGAACACTTTCCACATACACTTAAACAAAGTAATTTCTGCTTGTGAGGCAGTGAGGACTTAAGTGGTTTGTGCAACATTTAAGGTTAAGTATTGGAAGGAAACACACGCTGCCAAATCATTCAGACGTTTCTCATGCAAAATGTTCGCCCACGTTATTCCTACAGCGTTTGCAAGAAAATGAAGGAAAAGAAACCTCAATTTCTTTTCCCTTTTTTTTTTTTGACTGGATATGAATTAAGAGGGCATTCATAATTACAGCTCCAGCGGGAGCGAGTCACTGCAGTGGAAGACCCAACTATAAATGCTGACACACGCAGTGCACATCTGGGAAGTATGCAGTTGTGACCGCATCGCCGTACAGTCACTGGGTGGCTTTTACTTGGGCGTTAAGTCCGTGCCTTGCTTAAGGGCAACGAAATGGCATTCAGTGAGGGGGGAAAAAGTTAGTCATTTTATACAGATGTTGTAGAAAAGTGACAAAGCAATGACTAATCATTCCGCGCGCCAGAGTCGAGTCGCTGTGTTTAAAAGAGGCAACAGATAAACGACTTGTCCCTCATGGTTCCAGTTGTTAATAACGTTGTGTTTACTGTCATAAAGACGCAGCTGCAGAAACTGGTCAGGATGCAGGTACTTTTCCCTCAGAGCCGGTGTTGTATCATAATACGCTCCCTGTAGGATGTAAGGTAATTGATGGTTCTTGTGATGGGAATTGAGTCTTTATGACTGTGTTCACATTACCAGAATGACGTGACTCTTATTTTTATCGGTTGATGTGACTCGGGTGTAATTTTACGTGAAATCAAGTCACTTCACTACGCGGTTATAGATCTTTTACACATTCAAATTGTGACCATAAGACACAGCTATAAATGGGAACTGGACTGACCAAGAAGATGACCTTTCAGGGCCGTTTCAAGGAATTTGGGGGCCCCAAGCAAAATGGACATGGAGGCCCAAGGCAGCAGGGATCCTGAAACCTGGCTGGCTGCTGTCAGCAACTACTCAGAGGGGCGCTCTTGAGGGGGATCCCGATAACAGTGTCATTGCACCTACTGCGTTGACTATCACAGAAATTAACGGGGCCCTCACACCGTTTGTTGTTGCATGTTATTCATAACCAGTTGTTTTCTTGTGGCCTCAGTCCAGCTCCGGGGTCCCAAACAATTGCTTGGTTTGCTTGCTTCTCGCGACAGGCCTGGACTTTGTAATGTGAAGGATCAGCAGGAAACTGATTCAATAGCACTAGCTTATCGAGATACATACTCAGACTCTGCATGTTGTCCGATTGCCTGACTCAGTCGAGTTAAGGTGCGCTAAGCTGTAAACCCATAGTATCTGGATCCCTTTGTGCACTTTAGCTTTAATTTATATGTTTATTGATGTGATGATGTTGCTATTTTGTGTTTAACAACGCCAAGCTCAAGAGTTCGCATGACTCACTGTCGGTGTCACATCTTTCCATTTTTACAGCAAGAACACAGTGTTTGCAGTTTGACTTCAAAGAAAAAAAACAACTTTTGAACTGAACCGAGCTCTGGTCTTTTCTTAGAAACTGTCACTCTGCTCCAGGAAAACCACACACTATCCAACATTAGTGAGTTTTAGTCAAGAAAGATTATATTTAGCTCTCGCTGTTTGAGGGAATCTTTTTAACCCCCGTCCTCTCTGGTTTGTTGATTTTCTCGGAACATTTTTGAGTGCTTGGTGTGAAGCGTGCTACACTATTCCAGTACGGAAGACGGCACAGTGTAAACATACATGTGGGCAGCGCGGAATGATTCACAGGCTATTTTGGGCCGGTGAACGGCGGCGTTGGGAAGTGAGGACACGTGTGAGGAATGCGATTTACTTTTCAGTGACACTTCAAAGGCGAAAGTAGAGGAGCACAATGGCAAAATGGAATAAGTTCTCCTGGCACTGTAGAATTAAATGATTATTATTGCCGTTTATACTATAAATACAGAGTTCTGGCTGTGTTTGGCACATTGTAAGGAAACAAACCATTAAGAAATACTACCTCAGCTGATCCTCTCTTACATGAGTGCTTGTGTTAATGTTTCGGGAAGGAAAATTTGCATTCATCTCTCTATTTTTGTCTGAAACGGCGAACGATGAGCGCATTTTAAAGGAATTGTCTAAATAATCGCAGAATCCTTGCAGAGGAACAAGTGTTTAACTTGAAAACCTCAATCCGCACTGGTTCTATAGTCGTACAGAAGATGTCGTGTCTCTCTCACTCTTTGAATTCTAACTCCCGAAACGACAACAAAGGAGATACTGCAGTTTCAGATGTTTTGTGGCGTGGAGTTATAGCATCTGACCGTAACGTAGCCTCAATTAATCAGATTCTCTTTGGGTCTATTCATGTGTGTGGAGTTTGCTCACAATTCCATCCCAGAATCCAAGCACATGCAGCTTCAGGGAAGTTGGAGGATGTGTGTTGGCAATCGAGATGTGGATGTGATTTTGTTGTTTGTCTGTTTTTGTGTGTCCCTGTTGCGAACCACATTTAAAGCATAAATGCAGTTTTTCCTTTCAAAGTTGAAGACCTGCTTTTCTGTTTTTGTCTGTTTGTGTGTTTTTGTCTCGTTTTGTCACATTCAGGGCTACAGTAGAAAGTGACGTCTGTTATACATAGCAACGGAGGACTTGCTTTGCAGAAATAACATACATTAAAATGCTGTAATTGACCGGTCGAGAATCAAGTCCTCAACAGAGCCGTGTAATGAGTGCAGTTTAAAAGCTTTGTGACATAGCAACTGCTCGGTGAGTTCATACTACAGTACAGCGAGAGAGAGCTGAAGACTAACATTCTGCTCAGCTGAGTAAATATTAGACGCCAGTTTGCTAATTGTTGGTTTGCTCACAGTTTGTTAAAGGAAAACTTGTTTTTCTGCAAATGGCAACTGAAAAAGAAACATGGATCATACACGTGTATGAAGGGAACTCATGTTTGAGACTGATGGCTATGCCGGATGGGGGACTTGATTGAATGAGGATATGTCAGTCTTTCATTCATCTCTTTTGACTATTAACAAGCAGAAGAAGCGGCAGCATGCTTTGTATTTGTGTAGAAAACCATGCATGTGCTTTACCAGCATGCACCTGTGAACTATCGACTCAACTATCTCTCATATGGCACAGTTTTACCCCTCTCCTTCTGTTCCTCGGTTTCTCTCTCTCTGTCAAGTAAACCCTCGACACACTAGACTTTAAGGAAGGAGAAACTAACTGGAGATATGCTTTCAGTGCTTTCCACGCATCATTACACACATCAGTTTAGTTGGAAACAATTACTTAACCACTGCCACATGTGGGTCAGAAATTAAGAAAAAAAAGAAGCTGTTTGCAGAATGCAAACACACAAACTCAAACTGTATATTCATAACTTGTGTGACTTTACAGAGGTCTCTTGTCTTGTTTTCTCACAATCTTAGGTGGAATTGATGTTTTTTTTGGAAACAATAGCACAGAACACTGTGCACTGTTGACCTGATGTGTTCTGCTCTCTGAACCTTAGAGAGATATTACCTTACATTAGTGCTCGAGTCGAGTTTTCTGCCATCTATCTGTCAGCTGTTATGGCAGCGAGAGCCCTGAACCAGAGCGGTATTTAATGTGCGTAAAAGTATACAAAGATTAGGAGTTTCATAGGTGATGTGCAGAGGTTTTGACGTTCACAGTAACACACGTGAAATTAACAATTATCAAAAGTGTGCTACTGAATTCACTGAGTGATCCAGCGGCTCTTATTACACTTGCACTGATTAACATCGTACAGTTTGAGCAGCACTTTCAAGGCCCTTCCAAAAGCATTAATGTTTTCACCCTCTGCTCTTTCTCTGTGTTTTGAACTTTGTTGTGATGAAAAGACAAATCATCACTTCTGCAAAAGTCTTGTATTGAAAAAATAGAGGCTTTCATGAGTGATTCATTTGTGCTGAAACCTTTGAGGAATAAAATGTGGAATACACATGAACAGAGTGTACTCCGGTAGGTCACCGCACTGTTGCCATTTGATAATAATGGATGTTCCAGCCTCCAGTAAAAGGGCCTCCATCTGCGCCGAGCAGAGAAAATATTATGATTAATTAATAACAAGATTGATTGTGCCAAATGTTCCCCACGAGGTGCGATTTGACATCCAGGAAAGAGATCCCATGGTACCTTTCCTGAGAAAGTGCTGTAAAAAGATCGGATGACGGATTCGAGCCCAGGAAAATGGCCGGGACTCAAGCAGCTGTCATGAAGAATCACCGAATATTACTTTTTAATGTTTTCTAAACAACTGTCACAGACATGCTAAATAAGAGCATGAGTCTCCGATGTGAAGTTCAGCAGAACCATGTGAGCCTTGGCCGACCGGAGCAGCGGTAAAAAGCTGTCACTCTCAGCTGAGTGTATGTGCTTGCGCTGTTATGAATTTTAATGTTGTGCCTTTTTTTTTTCATAAACACACACCAAAATCTTGTGGGATCTCTCTCTGTATTGTAGAAACATTTAGCAGGATAGCTTGGTGAGTGACACTCAGCCCACGTTGCACTGAGCAGAAACCAACTCGGAGCTGGATTATTTCCCCCTGCCTGGCTTTGGCAGGATGAGGAACTGGCTGCAGTACAGTGTGTGGGTGTGTGTATATGTATATGTATATGTATATGTATATGTATATGTATATGTATATGTATATGTTGTAAGTATATGTACATATATATGTATATGTGTGTGTATATATGTGTATATATATAAATATATGTATACACATGTATATGCATATGTATGTGTGTATGTATATGTATGTATATATATGTATGTATATGCGTATATGCATATGTATGTGTGTATGTATATGTATGTATATATATGTATGTATATGCATATATATATGTGTGTATGTATATATATATGTATGTATATATATACACATACATACACATATTTCTGTGGATGGATAGCAGGAAGTCTCCTGCACTAGCCCTTTTAGATTGACGTGGAAATACGATCAACCGAGCTCCCTGTTGCTAATGTTTTAAATGGTTAACAAACAAAATGTACAGTACGGTGGATTGACAACCAGTTATTTCCTAATGTGCGGTTAAAAATCAGAAACTGGCAAAACATTTTTGTTTGTTCTTTAACTCGACAAAGTTAGTTTCACAGATGTGTGTGTGTGTGTGTGTGTTGCTTTTGTCTGTTTGATTTACGAAGTACTGAACTGATTTAGATCAAACTTAGCCGAGGTTGGGGCCGAGGCCGATGATGAATCCATTAAAATCTTGGAAGATATTTGTCTTGAAAAGACACATGGATCTTAATGCAAGAAAACGAAAAACAAAACATATTTAGGGTTATTTTTAAGTAGTTTTAACCCCATACTCGGATGTACGTGTTTTTGTAAAACCCTCTGCACAGAACAAACTCTTTAAAGTCTGATTCAAAAATATTCAGGAACCTCCTCTAACCTCACGTCCACATGTCTTCAATCAAACTCGACTTCATTGTTTCGTAAAACAAATGTGATTACCATCCATACAACACTTAGAACAACTGACTAATACAGTTGCTATTCACCACATTATTTTGCTTTCATTTGGTCAAGTGAGTTTAAAAAACATATTTCACATATTTAAGCCGAAATAAAATAAATCCAGGGATCATTTTTATGGAGCACCACATCTCAATAAGAGCCAGTTTTGCTTGGAAACATTAAAGTGGCTCTTGGGATCTTGAAGGGTTATGTGCGTGTGTATGTTTTCATGGACTTTCCTGAAGCCAACTGTTAAAAATCGTCCTTTTTTTATTATTATTTTGCATGATCATGGTTTGTGGCTATCTGGCCAACAGAACAGAGCGCTTCAATAAGTCCCGTTGTATTCGTGTATCAGAAGAACTTTAAAAGCATACACTTGATACTCAAGTTTCTTTCGGGGCTTTTGTCAACTATACAAGGCAATTTAAATGAATTGGCCCCGGAATATTAAAAAACAAGCTATTTGGGAGGACAGAGGAAAAAGAATCATGACTTACGGGCGCGGAATATAAAAACACAGAGGGCAGAGATGAGTCACGATGGTGTCTGATGTGCAACTGATCAGTCATACTCTGGGAACCAGTTACACCACAATGACTGCAAATATTTTATGAGATGTTTTTGCCTCCTTTTAACGTCACAGTAATTGTACTACTCGCATAAATTAAGGATCTAATGTGCTTTTAGAAGCCATGACCTTACTTCAGCACCAGTGACATTACGTACTAAGTTTTCATTTAAAAAAAAAAAAAAAAAACACGTGTTCAGATAATCACTGATCTGCTGCCAGAGGAACGTTTTAAGATCCATTTCAGAAGTAATCTGTGTCCTGGCTAAAACGCCTAAGACCGTTTATCATGTGACCAGGTATGCTGGGCATGCAAACGGTAAAAATTAGGATTTCTGAGAGTTAACAGAGCTTTTCGTTTGCAGCTGATCGTTTAGTTGCTCTGTCTAAGAACCAATCAGGAAGTGAATGCTGGAAACTGCGTCAAGCATATCCGATCAGTTCTGATCTGCGTGTGTCCATATTGTCATTGTCTTATCAAGTCTTCCACGTGATTTTTACAGACCACGCCCCTGAAAAACAATCTGCAATTATCAAACAATTAAGCAAGTTGCCTGTTTCTGTCCCAAATAGTTATGTGGAGCCTCGGTGCAAACTTTCTTCTGTGCGGATTGATTGACCTGGGTCCAATTAACTTCTGGATCTACATTACTGTTCAAAAGTTTGTGGTCACCTATACAATTTTTTTTGTGTTTCCCATTAAAAGTCACACTTTTATTCATCAAAAGAGTTGCAAAATGAATAGAAAATATAGTCAAGACATTTACAAGATTAAGATTAGAAACTTAGACACTTTGAAATCCTGTCCGAGCGACCAAGGCGTTCAGATTGAAACGGATCTGTAAAAAAAAATCACGATCAGACTCGCATTTCGAAACCACCACCGTATGTGGTTTAGTTTTTTAGCTGCCCAGACTGCCAAACAAAAATCAAGCTCGATACAATCTGGATATGCTGATTTGGGCTGCAGTCTAAACAAGGCCCTAGGGGTCTCTCTCTCTCTTTTTGTCTGTTTCTCAGTTTTCAAACACCAACCGAGACAGCAGCTTTCTTTTAGCCCAATTTATCCCTTAATTCATCCATCGTCTACCACTTTATCCTCCACATGAGGGTCGCGGAGGACGCTGGTGCCGATCCCAGCTCAGCTGGCAAAGGGGCAAAAGGCAGTGTACAACCTGGACAGGTTGGCCAGCCCTTGGCAGGGCCAACACAACAAGATGAACAATCATTGCGAACACTCACCTATGGGCAATTTAGCGTGTCCAATGTATGTTTATGGACATGTGGGAGGAAACCGGAGAACTCGGAGAAAACTCCACACAGAAAGGCCCGGACCGTGAGGCGAACAAGGCAACAGTCACACGTGTGCCACTGTGTGGCCCTAGCCCCTTTATATATATATATATAACAAAAAGGCTATTGCAAGTTTCAAATGCAGTTTCTCTCAAACACGAACTGCAGTCTCATCGCTGTTGCTCTTGCTCGCGGTGTCTAGCGACAGCTGTAAGCGATCATCCTGGGCGCCGGCCAAAACGGTGACAGAGGAGACTGCAATTTTATTCACAGACAAGATGCACACTGATGAGGTAACTCAAGCAATCAACACACCCCCTCCCCCCCCCCCCCACTAGTCTTTGCTCCGACATCAGTCACTTTCTTGTTTGGCTTGATGGTCTGCACTTGAAAAGCTTCCCTCTGCTTTTTATCAGGGCTGTCCGTGTTGATGCGGTGATGAGGCTGATTCCTCTTTTGTTGTGTTTTGCAAAATCAAATTGATCAAAATGTGATTAATTGTCACCAGCTATTGAAGTACTTGTTATACTTTTGTGGGGTCTAGCGCTGTTTACCCTGAGTCATACAAGAGCGCACATAATGTCACTTCCAGCTGAGTTTAGCGGAAAATCTGACTCAACTCCAATTCGTAAAAATTAGCCCACAGCCCATAGTATGCAACGGTTAAAATTATCCATTTTGGGAGCTTTTAAATGCCGGGGTATAACAGAGTATGGATGTAGCCTTGTTGTACTCAAACACCACACAGCCGCTTGTAATGTGGATTTCACACACTTTCAATTGGTATAGTTTGGAGAACCCATGCTTTGAGGGGGGCTGTCAAACTCCGACAGCATTGCTTACGGTGTGATGTGGTCTGCAGTTTCTCACACAACAAAGGAGCGTGTCCTTACCAAACCACCGTGACAGTTATCAGCTGGCGTCTGCGGAGCAATAGTTCTCCACTGATGGTGATTTTAATCCTCACTGTACTGAGATAATACAAAGCATATGCTCCTCTGTGGCCCCAGAGGAGTCAATCCATTCCATCCCTACGTCAGTCTGTCCTCTCTACAGCTTTCCATCCTAAATTTATTAAGCCATAAACACAGGTCAAGTCAACTTTCAACACATCAAAGTCTCGGCCGCCTGCTGCCAAATTGGACTGCAATGGCCCTTTCAGTGCTACAAAAGGCACCGACTCCTATCCTGAGAGAGGAAGTAGAGACGAATTTGACTCTATAAATGTAATCACATCCATTGGCTCTCTTTGTGGGATAGTTTGGCATTGCAGGTTGGTTGGTTGCGTTGCTGTGGGATGAGATTTCCATTTGTTAATTCCACCAGAACTGATCTTTTTGAAATCTCGCAGACTCCTGGTTCTCATTTAAGAGCACATTAGCAATAATAATAATAAAAAAAAATCTCAGTAGGTGCTTACGGTGTTTCCGTGTGGAGAGAAATGTTACCAGTACAGTCAGTATAGTGCCCTCTTTGCCGCCTCTTGTTTTTCTTCTGCTTCCAGATATCAAGCCTCGTTGCACTTCCATCGGTGATGCAAATAAACTGCAAAAAACGGAATAATTTGGAGGTGAACTTACAGTATTTCAGTCTACAATACTTGCACACCATAGTCAACTTCCTCTCCGCTTTCTCCCGTCTGTTTTTTTAAAGCATATCCACTGTAGACCCTTGTTTTCCCTTGTTTTTGAGAGGTGTACTGAGGCTTTTTAGGTTGTCGATCTGCTCGCTCTGCCTGTATTTCATGTGCTGAAGTGCAATGAGTTGTGTTATTGTGGTGCAACAGACCATAACACCAAACCAAAACATTCTTACTTTTATCTAATTATAATATACTGTATGCCTTACGTATAGCACCTTTAAGTATAGAGTCAAAGAAGCACATGGATGTAAGTAGCATGGAAATGGAGGTACTTTAAGCCTACGCCACCTCAGAATAATACATATGTATAACTTTCCTCAACTGAGTGTACTTTTGAAATGCTAAATGTGTTCTTTGATGAAAGCCAGCACCACTGTCTATGAGTTTCCTTCTCAGTCTCTGGGAAAGTGTTGAGATGCTTCAAAGTCATGCTAAAGTCCCCGAAGGCACAGCTCAGCTTTTCTGTTTTTTCCCCAGCAAGAGTCGAGTCACAAAGTGCCAGAATACGAATTAAGGAACCACATTCGGGCTTTTCTTGTGTTTGCACCACGCATCACCGTGGCTCTGACCTGGTTGTTACACAAACCCGGGCGACTGCTGTGGCTTTTCCTCTCTGTCTCTCTGAAGTGAGAGTTAATAACAACAAAACAAAAGCTGAGAATGATTTAAAAATCAAAGGAGGTTAAAAACAGTCCAACCAGCATCAAACACAGCTTCTCTCTTTCAAATGTCATGTTTCATATCAGGAAATCTACAGACTGGGGAAAAAAAGGCATCCTCTTATTACAATACGGTTGCAATATGGATTTCATGATATCTGAAATAAATTATTATTATCTAAATAGTCTAGACGTTACTGTGGCTTAATATTTTGTGTGTGTGTGTGTCCTGCGACTGCTGCTAAAAGCATTTCTATGCATGCAAACACATGAATGCATGAAATCTAGTTATTAGGTCAATATTAAGTGTTTGGGTCTGCAGTTGAGACATTCCAGCATCAAGAAATACACAGAGAGAGAGGGAGAGAAAAGAGACGATAATGTAGAAATAAAGCACTTCTGAAATCCTCTTTTCATCTCTGTGATGGAACATCAGACCCGAAGCGTGGCCTCAAGTTCTCATCCTTAATGGATTGAGATAATGGGCCGGACAAATTGTTCCCAGGCACTGTCTTCACTCTGCCCCACTGAGTTCAGGGATCTGGGCAGTAAAATAATCCGATTTTTCCTTTCCCTTTATCTCCGAGACTCGAAAGAAGAAGCGAGGGGGGGCTTTGAAATGCCATGTCTACTTGTCACGACCCCCTTTTGTGTACCCTCCGCCCATCTGTGGACCCGGCTTTAGACGCCGTCCCTTTTCCAAGGACTCACTGTCACGGCCTCAAATAAACCTGCTGGAAGTGCCAGCTCTGTTTTCCATTTTCCTGTCGTTCCTTTTTCCCTCTCTCTTTCTTCCCCCAATGTTTATCAGACTCTGGCCTCTCCCAAAATGAGGAGTCTCTCATGGTTAAGTGGTAGAGTTCATGTCGAGGTTCGTGGAAATTCACCAGGTCTCTTACAAACTGCTGTGGTGAGAAAAAGCTCGAGTCTGATCACCGGGATGTGAGCCACGCCAGGCTCCCCTGTGTCAGGAATGAGTACACAATGCGTAATAAGCACTTCTACTGCGTGCTAAGTTGGTCCGGTCATGACATCCTTAAGCCGAAGGCCGTGCCAGCTCTCCTGTTACAAAGACAAATTGTGCATGCGGAATTTCCTGGAGTGGCTCCGAAAACGCTTCCCCGGTCTCGCAGCCAGGCTCTCTGCGGGGACTTTCGCTTGAAAGATTTAGTGCCATGATTTAGTCCTTGCCCCCTCATCTCAGCTCTGGCAAAATCCGATCAAACGCAGCCTGAGCCACCTTTTTATTAGCCGAAGCAACAGGTTTTCCAACGAGGAATATTCAGGAGTGATGTCGGGACGGCCTCAGGGAATGACAATCGCTGAGACAGAGCCCCACCCTGGCAACCCGGGAACTCAAAACAGAGTGAGACAACGTGAAAAGAATTCTGGTTTCGGCTGTACTCTGGGTTTTAACTAGCAACAGGTGAATCTTGGAGTAATCACTTCATGCTGCATTTCACTGCCCTTTCTTGATGTCCCGTTGGAAAAAAAAAAAAACAGGGTGGAAATACAATATCTGCGAGGACCCAATTAAATTTGGACACAGATTTGTCTCCTAATTTGTCCTAATGTAAGCTCGATGTGAAGGATCATCGTCATCATGCAGGATCATGCATGTGAAGGAGCTCGCAACACGGAAAGGAAGTAAATCTTAGGTATACTCATAACGTATTAGTTTGGGGGTTTTAAGTCTCTTTCTTTTTCTTTTTCTTTGATTTTTAGTCTAAATACTGCCTCAAATTTCAACCCACAGTGAAAGGAAGTTTACGTACATATGAAAACTCAAGGGAGACACATTATTTATCATTGGAACAGTTTCACGCTTTAATGTGTCCACTTTTATCCAATTCCTTCGACAGGCGGACGCCAGAGGACGACTTATACCACAATATAATATTGTTGTGATATTAAGCATATTATTTAAGTTGTATTATCCGTTTTAACTGCAAATTATATGCACAAAGTGTGGGCTACAAGAAAGCCATATGATATTATATATACATTGTTTCCTTTAAATTTGTTTTTCTGCCATGAGGATGCCACAATACATATTTGATAATAATAATAATAAAAGTAATAATAAACTTTATCTATAGAGCACTTTTCAAAACAAAGTTACAAAGGTTGAACAAGAATAAAAAAAAAAAAAAAAAAAATACAGAAATATTTTAAGAAATACAGAAATTACAAGAGAAAAATAGCATTAATAAAATAATTAAAAATAAAGTAAAATCCGCTGATGATATAAGATAAAAACAGCGACAATGATAATAAGGAAATAAGACGTGGAAATGTAGGTACGAATTTAGGATTATGTCAATATACTGTATTCAAATGTATTTTATTCTGCAGCTTTGGCCCTGCAGCTCAACGGCAGTGCAATATTTGTTTAATGAGGTTCAGTGTTTCCCAAACCCTCTTTTATACGACTGATGATTATCTGTCTGTGTGTCGTGCAGGTGCGACTATTTTTTTCCCCAAGCACATGCTCAGTCACGGCTGCAGCAACCACAAGTGAACTCTCATCAAAGACAAATTATGGTAATTAGCTTTCCCTGAACTGATTAAAAAAAAAAAAATTCTAAGAAACCGTGAAATGGTTACCTCATTAATTAATGTTGGCTTTTGCCTCTCAGACATCATATATACACAGGGAAAACACCCTAAAATGTAAGAGTCTGCACACACAAATGCTGTCTAAAGGCTCTGGAAAGGGTTTTTTGAAAGAAATTCAATGACATGACGCATCAGGCCTTAGTGCCTCACTGCTTGAATATGCGATGCATCCCTATTGGTTCCCAAAATGAGCTTACTGCTATTGTATCCTCGGTGAGTCAAGGGGGGAATCAAAGTAAATGACCCATGGATAAAGTACATCACGTCATTCCTGCAGCCTAAGCTCTCCATTCTCACATTCCACTGACAAAACCCCTTTCTCTTGTGTTCCTCACAATTTTACAGATCTGGTTTAAATGGTACCATCTTAATTTTGACTTTTTTTTTCCGACGTCCAGTCTGAAGTGATTAACGTGTAATGCTTTGTCGTAAAGCCCGTGGCTATGTAATGGCTTTGGCAAAAAAAAAAAAAAATGGATGGGAGTCGCTATGACGAGGCATGTCCTGTTCAGAGACGAATGTACATGTTGGTTCTCGATTCCAGTACTGCATCATTCATCCCGATTGGCTTCGGTTTCCCCTGATCAAACGCTGTAGCTCATATGTTGGAGGGGTGTGATGGGCTGGCTGCCTCTGGCACAGGCTAACATGAGCTCTTCATCCCTCGTCTGATAGCGTGGGTGGTCTTTATCTTACTCATACATGACCAAGAGCCTTTGTAATGTGGAAACCACTGAGAGACGCTTGATGTGTTGCCTCTCCACTGACTTCACTTTTTTTTTTTCCTTTACCTGTTGCCTCTTTGGCCCTGCATCTTAAAGACTTAAATTGTAATAAATGACAAAATATCCTGGCCCACTTCACAATAGAATGTGATAAACGGCATATTTCTGACTAATTTACTGCCATTTTATGGCACAGTAAACTCAAAAGGGTTTGCTACAGAAAAGAGCTGACATGCATCATTAATTTAAGTTTACTTGAGATAGACCGATATGTTTTTTTCAGGGCCGATACCGATTATTAACCGATGGTTTGTTCTTAGGTCTATTAGGTCAAATGTTTGTTATTTATATCTGATGTGCAACACACATTTGTTTCAGCTGTTGTTGTTTTTAAAGTGCTTTATAAATAAAGTTGGATTGGACTGGATAGTCAATTAGAGAATTGCATTAATTGATCTCTTATCGGCCGTCGGATTAAAATAATAATGATAGATAATCGTCTATCCTTAAAGTTTACTCTACACACAATGCACCTCTCTGTAGATAAAAAAAAGGTGCTTTGTGGCTCCATAATTTAAGTATGTTTTTCCTGCTTTTATATGTAGGAAAATCATCCACTACTCTGTGTAATTGTTAGATTATTTTATTAATAAAACTTCTGCTTCCTACAATCATTTGTGGATTAGCACAACAGCCATTTTCAGGATGTAACCCGAACCCCAACCCATCTTCTACCATCCGTCAGCCCTCTCTAACCAGAACGGTTCTGGTTAGCAAACCAAATTATGAACCTGGCTAATGTATTGGGAAAAAATTGGACTTGAAAAGTTGGTTCCTAGTGGGGAACCGCAAAAAAAGTACATGGATTTTCCTTGGGAATAAAATGGATGTGTTAACATAAACTGTGGATGAGTGGAAGAAAGAAGAACATGGCAAAAAATGGCGAAGGAAACAGAAACTCCGTGTGATGCACTATGTTGCCACTGTTGGATGGAACTTTGGTTCCGCTGTGTTGGAGTAAAGGCAGGCCGGTTTTCCTGAAAGCACCAAGGTACCAAGCCAGTATGAAAGCGCTATGTGGGTCCTGACCCAGTCTCTGGCAGCGATTGCTTTAAACTACATCTATTATCGTTTCTTTTCATGTTGTCTGTCCATTAAACATGTGTAAGTACTCACAAAATGAAGAACATTTGTTTTATTTCACACTAAGAGAGTTCCCCAAATGACATCCCGGCATTAAGACGATTAAAGGGATAAACGCACTCCAAGAGGCAACACGGACAAACTTTGTGTCCCTATAGTGGTTCCTGTTTGTTTGCCATGGTAAAGAAAGAAAGACACAGGTACTTCTCCTCAGTGTAGGTGGGGAAAAACACCATAGATACGTGGTTACCACTTCCTTTGTACCATAAACTTGTTGTTTATCCGTGAAAAACCCTGTCCCATTGGGGGGAAATACAGTGAAAGCACTGCTTATTGTGGATTGATATAGACGCAGATGGTGCCGTTTTTTTCATTACACGGTGCAATCACTTTCAACGTCGCAATGACACGTTTAGGGCAAACGCTTGTCTATTTCAGCTGTAAATGCTTAAAATCCGGACTGAAAAAAAACACACATTTGTAGGACAGTTTGTATTCCTAAACAACATTAATCAATGTCAAGGCATTTTCCACAAACGAGTGTACTGAGAGAAACAAAAGTTCAACATGTCAGGTTTTAATCTCTACATTTTAGCTTGCGTGCACTTTTTTTTTTCACTGTGTCTGTCTCACATGCGACTCCCATACTGGGATAAATCCTCTGTTGGACAGAAAAAATGTTCCGATTTTTTTTTTTCTGTTCACTGATAGCACACACTGTGCTCCGTAACACATCATTTTCATTCCTCAGCTGGCAGGAGGGACTAGCATCATTACTCCTGCTGTCCACCTGCATCTTGCACGCAGAAAGAAATCTGATTTCCTAGACACTGCAGTGAGTGGAAACTCACTTATTCTGCAACTTAAGTCGAACCTCACTGATAAATGAATTTTGCGACCTCTTTCCCTTAGGAAAAAAAAAAAGTATTTTATCCAATTTCTCGAACGTTTCATGATGTTTTCCCTACCATTAAAGCTGCAGTAGGCAGGATCATGATTAACATCTTCTTCTTGTCTCCCTGACCCTCTTTTTGGTGTCCCTGCTCGAAAATGACATGCCCAAATTAAATAGAGTATATCTCTGCAGATACAAGCTCTATGTGGGTTATCTCGGTATCAAAATAAAATTATTTTTTTTCTCTCGCCTAAAAAGATATTGCATTTTAAATCAAATATCACCTTTAAAATATGCAGTAGGAGCTTACAAACACATGGGGGTCATGTAACAACATGTGAACATGAGCTGTGCAAAGTCTGACACTGCTGAAGTGAATCAGAGTAAAATTACAGAGGTTTTAGTAAACTGTTACTAAAAATAACACTACTGACTTGCTTCTGAAGCATACAGGATGTGTTTAGATCATCACACAGAGTCAGAACTTCTGTATGCAGAGCAGCCACCTGAGCTCTAATAACGGAATACTGCATCAGCGAGTTTTCCTTGTAAAACCCAGTATTTAATACCTTCGCTCATCATCTGTGACATCAGCACTTTGAAGCAGAGGCATGCACAGACTTTGCAGCTCATAAATCACAGATACAAATCCCTGTTCACCTCAGAGAATCTCTCTGCCTCCTGGCTCTGAATGGCCGATGTCCTCAGAAAAGTCAGCGGCAGGATGGTACGGCAGTGAAGTGGTAGGTTTGTACCCAGACGTTTTACTTCAGCTGACTTCACGAACGTCCAGCCGAAGAGTTAAAGGCCGTACTCGCTTTCCGTTGCAGTTATTTTTGCCGTTGTGTAACCATAACTGGGCTGTAAAAGTTTACAGCCCCGCCATGATGTTAACCTGCAGCACTTTGCATTCATCGATGCGGCTAAAAAAAGAAGCGGCGATTAAATCGTCGACCTTTCGCGGGACAGCAACCAATAACTCTTCCGATGCATGTAGCATTTAACTTTGGTGGCACACATGCAGACAGCTTTGAGTGAATACAGACACAGACAGAAGCAAAGCGCTGTCCTACAGTAGCCCCCAGAAATATTCCACGCTAAGGGTTTCTCAGTTAAATCAATGCACAAAAACATAATATTTAGTTTGAAGATGTCGGGAAGCAGCTTGGGATCATAGGAATTGTTGTGTTGCGGCCTTTTTTGGTTCCCTTGTGCATCAACGCTTCACAGGAAGAGCTTCAGTCTCCTTCCTCAAAAATTAAACTGTCCTTGAATGGAATAATGGATTTGGTGTTGGAAATGCTTTGGCTAATGTAGTAAGGAATACACTGCTCAACAAAATATGAAATGTTAGGCCCGATCCACACGGAAATCGAATGGAACGCGTGCAATATGGCATCACCCCCCCCCCCCCCAAAATGACTCGAAACGCTGTAGTACATATGCCAGGCCTGTAAGTGGTGCTGCAACGCTGCTACACTAAAAAAAAACAGACAGAGTTAGCATAAAGCAAACGGACCAAAGAACTTCAGTTGGCTTTAATGTCTGTGAATATAGGTTTTCCCTTATTTTATTTCATTTTCACTGTAAATCTTGTTTTTTCATAGACATCATCATTCTACATAAATGCAAGGGTGACGTTTTTTTTAGATTTTCCCACCCGGGGGGTCCAGAAAATACTGTTTCACGGCTCAAAAAACGTAATTTCTGCGTGGATGAAACACCAATATGTTTAAAAAAGTGTAAATATTGTATCTTTAACTCTTTTAATATGCGAGTATTGCATTAGGATGGCGGGTTAGACCCGACTGAAATATCAGAACCCGCTCTTTGATAAAGTCAGGGTGATATGCAAGCGAAAGAGAGAACAAAAAATGAGGACAAAAGAAATTTTGACATGCACCAAAGTCATGGGGGGACGGGGGGACGGGTGGCGTATTACATCAGTGACTATTAAGTTTCCTGTGTGTTTTCACTGAGAAACAGATTCTCTCTGTGTGTTGCCGTGATGGAGGGTGACTGTTTGTTTTTTGAGAGTGCGTCGCCCCTATGGCTCTGTCCTCCTCCTCATGCAGGTAGCCCTGAGGGAGAGAGAATGGAGCTCTTTGACAGGAGAGAGGAGAGGGAGCTGGGGCGGTGGATGTGGTGGTGGTGGTGGGGGGTTACATTGCAACCACCATCTCTTCCCTGTGCTTTGGCTCATTCTGTAATGAAATGGCCTGTGTCATGGAGGCCTTGTCCAAACAATGGGCCTATTCAACTTGGAGAGGAGTCTCTGTCAAGACTGGGCCGAATACGATACCTCTGATTCAGGACTGCAGTCCCCTCTTTCTTTACTATTTTTTACTCCGTCTACTGTAGCTATTACCATCCTCCCCTTCTGTCTCTTTCTGTTTCACTTTACCCAGCCTTTTGCTTTTCTTTTCTCTACTCTCTCTCTCTCTCTTTCCCCCTGCTCCCTCAGATGGTCGCCCACAGAAGACTCACACAAAGAGGTCAAAAACACACAATGTTCTCATGTGTTTTTATAAGATATCACGTGTCATTAGTTCACATGTCTTGGGTGAACATTTTCTGTGTTCCCACTGAAACCATTTTGCTTTAATATATTACCGTATTATGTTTCACGTTATTTAGGTTATTTTCTTTTGTTTGCTTTGACTTCTTGTGGTGCTTATTTTTTGTATTAATTGGATTAAGCCGTGCTCTTCAAATTACATCGCTCGGTTTCTTCTTCTTTGTTGGGTTTTTAGTCGGGCTGAAGGACCTGGGTAAAATATGTAACTTCACTTGTCTGACATTTATTGCGATTTGATTTGCGATACAACTTTTAAAGTCAAACTTCAGCTCAATATTGACTTTACTCGTTTACTCATTTACAACAAAGTAGAGCATTACCACATGAGACGCCGATTTAAACTTGTTGTTTTAAAAATGGTTATATAATAAGGAACAAGTAGAAGAAGAAAGTTTTATTGCAGACCTTGCAGATTTTTCAAGTGAAACTATTTATTTCTCGGTCCTATTACTTGTTACGTCTTACTTACTCCTATCCACCGCCTATATTTTTGTCATCTTTCTCTCACACGAAGGTCACAGCTCCCCTCATGTGGTGAATAAAGCAGCAGAAAATGAGTGTGTTCTTTTCCTGTAGACCACAACACAACACTGCCAGAACTCAGTTTGTAAGAACATGGGGCGTATAGCCGTACTTGATCGCATCACCGAGGACTGGTGTTTGAAAGAAAAGAATGAATGAATGGTGCCTTAGAACTGTTTTCAAATGTGTTTTTATCAGTATGCCACAAAATGTACGTCCAGTAGTGAATTGGCAGTGCTTTTGAAGAATAAACAGCCATTAAGTCCAAGAGAATACAGAGAGAGACGGACACTGGAAGGTATTAATACATATCTATTATTGAGCTCATATTTGCATAGGAAAGTTTGTGATTTTTTACCTCTAATTTGAGGAAATACTGTGTCTTGTTGAAGAAAGACAAACATTCAATTAGAGATTCAAACACAGGGTTTCTTATTGTAAGTTCTCAATTTGTCTACAGTGTAAAGATCAAGCTGCCTAATCATGGCCTGACCACAGTCCTTTTTTAGCTTCACTGCACAGAAAAAGACGGCCTTGTGCTGAAGAATAAAATGAGGGAAAATCACTAAGACCACTTCCTAATCTCTCCGTAAAGGACACCATTATATATGCGCTGCAGTTGGTGTAACACAAAACCCGGATTGCCGTGTACACGATAGAACTGTTTAACAGGGTTAAACGCATACGGACAAGCTGGAACCGTGCAATCCGATCCCAAATTGTACAGAGAAAGGTCAACTGTGCACCTGTCCTCGTGGAGAAGGGTGGCGGTGATGGTCGGGGGTGCAACTCCATCCCTCCCCGCCCCCCAGCCCCTGCCCCCGAAAACCCATCTCTCAACAGATCTTATCTCGCCTGACAAAAAGAGGTAAATTGGCTTGACAGAAAATAATGGATTATCTGACAAGTACACAGCACCCTGTGTGTTCCCAAGAGGGCAGTGATAGCTTTAAAATGCATTAACTCACTCTCCGAGGCAGTCCTCGAGGGAGAGAGAGAGAGCACACAGGAAAGTTACACTCCCTTTAACTGTCACGTACGACAAACCTCGTCTGTGAAGGCGAGGAGATTGTTTTTCCACTGCAAGTGCAATCATGAACTCGCTCGTATCCACCTATATATGTGAAAGACTGACGGTTGCCTCGGTAAACAAACGGCATAGAAAGCCTTTAACAAGAGACCAGTCCAGTGTGTAATATATAGCAAGAATGAGAAGGTAAGTATGTTAGTATTAGTGTACAATTGATGGACAAACGCACCATAATACAGCTTAAATGTAAATATCGGCTAATAATCCCATCTGTATTTTCAGCAGATCCTCCCAATTCTACTCACAGCCTTCGCTTCAAGCCTCTTGAAAGGTCATGTTTCTCTTCCTGGAAAAAAAGTGTAATTTAGCGTAATTTTTAAAATTATTATTCTAAATCAGGTCAAGGTACTGAACTCGATCCACAGGCAAAGTCATATGATTGAACATTGTGACATCACAGCAGTCGATGACGTCAGATTTTGGTCCTACTTTTCTTCTTCTAATCAAGACTCTTGATTCTGTCTATTCAGCATTTTACTCGTTTCTAGCTCTGTTGGATTACTTTTATCTTGCCGTTTCAAGTTTCATACCTAATCAATTTTTTTTGAAAATCAAGCATCATAATGGCGGCGTGGGGACTGCAAACTTGCTTACTCACAGCTAAGGGATGGAATCCACCACCTTGAGTCATAACTCTGAAAATGGGGGGGGGGGGTAAGCTAAGCTGTTTGGCAGCTTTGTCTCCGTCGCTGCTGCCCAGGCACAGCACATTTCCACCATTATTTCCCTATATCGGCTGCCATGGTGCACGTCTGCGATCCCGATCACTCCACTTTTTCGAACTTCAAACGCTTTGGCAGCTCCGTTTCCTGCTAATCCACTCACCATATTCCGCTCTTGTTGTCCCAGCTGCCCAATCACACACCTCGCTGATGTCACTGATAATCTCAGATTCTGCAAACCGCAGGCTTCTTTGGCTAGAACACCCCCCAATGCTCGCTGGCACCGTTAAGTCCTTCCAGAGGAGGCCAACAGCTGAGGAGACTCTTCACTCCGACAATCGCTCCCAACACCGTGAAGGTGATCCAGGAGTTTGCCCCAGGACCACATCTGAAACTCTGTTATGGCATCATTGAGCTGTCTTTATTACGAGACCGCACACAGAATATAAACAAGCACGAGGACAGAAATCGGGAGCGTAAAAACAGAAATGGAGAGGTGAAACAATCATCTTGTGGAGAATAAAGCTTTGACTGAGCACTTCAGGTTGGAACACTCGCTGGTGTTTTCATCCGCTCTCTCTTTAGAAATCCTCAACGCTCTTTACCAAGACGATCGCCTTGTTTATTGATGTCACTACACTTCAGAATTTGAAGAAATAATGTAGAGTATATATATGAACAGCATTCATTTTCATTTAAGTTGACAGGGAAAATTCACATTTATAAACATTACTGTAAATGTGCCAGAATTAGCCAACGGGCACCTTCCCCATCTATAGTCCCCGAGACAGATGAACAGAACAGAATTATTCAGATATTTAAGAATATTGAAGTTAAAAGACACTATTAAGGACCATAGTAACATGTAAAAAAAAGAAAACAGTGAAGGACAAATAGCAATAATTCAGCAAGCAGCAGGGAGAGTTCAGCACAGCGCTGACAGACCTGATTACCAATGAAGCCGTTTCTTTTAAATGAGATTTAAAAGAACTGTATGTGCCTAGATCGCTAATATTAGCTGCGGTGGAATAACATCCTCATGCTGCTTTAACAGAGAATGCAGACTGTGGATCACGCAGCTCTTTTTTTATTTCTTTTAATTGAGAGGATAGTTATATAAAACTTCATCAACATACAGTATATTAAACCATGCATGCTGTACATGTATATAAATACACCAGAAATGTCAAGTACAGGCATTTTAATATTTGTGTATTATTTAATTCCATAAGTACTATTAACATATTACTGTTAATGTTATTTTCACTGCAGATGAATTACCTAAAGTCCCCTCCTGAGCAGAGCCAGGTGTTTTAAGTGTAAATACTGTGTAATGCATGAATTATTTACTCGGCATGTGCACTGATTTTCAATTTATGGGCCTTTTTGCAGAGAATGTGAGATATTTTCTCCACATATTTTTCATTCAGTTACTGCCGCGCACGACCAAAACAGTTTGTTCTTCTGAAAATGTACCGTCATTATTTAGTCTGCCCCGTACAATAAAAATAACAACATCTGTTAAAAAGCTGCGAGTGTAGCTGTTTCAGTCCGCCGCGTTCCACCTCAGAGCTATAAAACGACCTGCTCGTGTCCAATTGAATTGTATTGAAACTCAATAAAATGAACAAAATACTCAATAAATAAACATGACAGAACACATAACACTGCTTAATTTTACAGCAAATTTGCGTTTTTACCACAAAAAATACTCATTACATTTGGGTTTAAGCGACAGACTGTTCAATTATTTCACACATACCAGGCCTCGTTACTGTTTCTCCCCCCTCAAACGACTCATTTCTGTCTGTGATTTATTGTACTGTGGCTGCTTCTGTCTGCTTGCGAGCGGGGAATCCGTGCAATCATTCTGCATAATGAGAGCACACAAAGTCTTAAATATGTGTCAGCTCAAAGGCAACAACTTCATCATCTCATCGGGGGAAGCTGGAAGAGAAGAAAATAACACAAGTTTGCAGTGTACTGACAATCATTTTCACATTTTGTTTCCGGAGCCTGATGATCAGGTGTCCCTGTGTGCATTTTTATAACATTTTAAAACACGAATGCTTTTGGTTGAGTCTGATCAGTCCTGTCAGTGTTGTTTTTTTGGGTTGCAAAAACTCCCTCAATTGAGCAACAACGTGTGCTATACCCAGCAGTTATAGCTCGAGGGAGGAAGAAACATTGACACCAGCTCAACAGCTCATTAAGCCTGTCATTTCTATTAAAGCCGCAGAGCAGCAGACGATGACAGATCGCGTTGAAAAAGAACCCGAATCCAATTAATTTGTCTTTGTGCGAAATTACTGTAATTTCTCGAATTGAATGGTCCTTTAATGTGATAAATATTATCTATTCCACAAATGTTTTGTTTTTTGGAGACAAATCACCTTGTTTTACACTACCCTGAATATATATATTTTTCTTAACTTGGATTTAATATGAAGGGTTTGTCAGCACTGAAGAATGTTTCGCTGCCAGGCTAAATCTCATCATTGCTTCATGGCTGCAGCAAACTTCAACTTTGGCTAACGAGGATTAGCCCAGCTTTTATAAACTCAAGTCCACCGTTGCGAGTTGCGGATTGAAATGAGATTAGGGCTTCGACAGACGGCATTGCTGTGAGGGAAATCATTTTCAAACAACATGTAACAATATATGAGAGGAAAATGTTTCACTTTTTCAAATTTGTCGATGCTTTTAATGAAATGAGTCAGACGGATCAATATTTTACTATCCAAATGTTGTGGGAAATTTGGCATTTCTGATCATACTGAGGTTGCACATCTAGCAGAGAAGCAGAGAGAGAGAGAAAAATTGTTTTTTAGTAGATACCTGACCTTAAGAGACCCAGAATAGCTGTCCACCACACAAGTACCCACCCAAACTAAAAGAGCTTGTGAGCATCGGCGCCGCAAATCCCGGCGTCTGAAGCTCATCGTAACTTACCCATGAAGACCAAAAATGTGCTTCATCTATACGGTATGGCAGCGTGGCAGTGATGAAAGAGGTGCTTTAGAAAAGGCTCTGCATGTACAGCAGATGCACTGTATGAATGTGTGAGTCCATGGGTCCTTCGAAGTTTTTGAAAATAGCCCTAAATTCATTAATTTTCCTTTATTTAAACCAGGTAAAAAAAAAGAGATTTAAAACCTCTTTTCCAAATATTGATTGGTATTTGTAAAAAGTGGATATTTACTGTCGGTAAATGTCTCCCTTGTTTGTCTACACGGAACAATAAGCGAGTAACGAGCAAGAGAAAGAGAGCAAAATGACGTGATGCCTGGGAAATGAAAATTCCCCAAAATCTCTGTCTCACCAAAGAAAAATGGCTTGTCCAAAGACTGATGTTGTCCCAAGGACAATCCCTTGTCCAGATGCGGAGCGTGCTGCAAATCAATAAAAGTCATGGACGCCATCATGGACGAAGACGCTCTTACAAGTTGCCCTCCTTTCTTGAGCTTGGTCAGCACATTCGGTCCTTGAATTTGAGGGAACTGGTCCTGGAAAGTCCTTAAAAAGTCCCTGAATTTGATGTCAGCCAAGATGTGGGAACTCTTGGGATTATGGTTATGGGTCCTTGAGTGGTCATCAAGACTGGACAAGAGCGTTTCTCTCTCTCTCTCTCTCTCTCAGTTAGAAATGATAAACAACGTGAGACAAGGTGAGTTTTCGAGCGAGCAAAAAAAAAAAAGCTTCTTACTGGCGGCGACTCGCACAAATTCCACTGAATGCAATTTTAGTGGCTTCAAAACACAGACTCGTGGGCAGTGTTGGGAGTTTTGTGTGAGCAAATTTATGGGGATCTTGGAGTTGTTGAAGGATTCCAGGCACACTGGAGTTACAGTGAGGTATCCAGCTGAAAAAGCACAAAAGGAACGCTTAGGTCTGTTAGCTAATCTTCAGTCAAGCCAGTCTATTTATATATATATATGTTTATACATATATATATGAATATTCTGCTATATGCATGTTTTACAGACATGTCAATTTGAGCGGTAGTGTAAAACTGGCCCAGACACACAGTACTCTACCGTATGCATTATTATATGTCATGCTGTTTATACTCACAGTTACAATGTGGCGTCGTACATTTTGCATTAACAGATGTGGCTGCTTGTCGCCGCTAAACATGCTACATCATGTGCAAATACCACCCACTCGAGCATGTTCTGTTGATGTCATATTAGCGACGGTAATATGCTGTACCTACACGAGCGGATTAGCTGAACCCACCATTAAAGTCCTATACTCACACACACATAGAGACACACAGGCACATGTGTGCAGTGGAAATCACATCTGTAATAATTGTCGAGTCAAAATGTGATGGATTACCTATGATGTCTTACCCCAGATGAACCCTGTGACCACTGGACTAGAAAGTGCACATTTACAGATCAAGCTCAATAAAGGTTTAATTTTGAAAGTGTCCTCATCAGTCATGCATGCGTCTTCAGAACACACACACACACACACACACACACACACACATTGTGCGCTGACTCATATGTCGTGCACGCGCACACACAAATGCACGCGCGCACACTCGAAAGCTTAGGGGAGATTTGTGAGATCTTGTAAAAACACATTGAGAAATGAATGGCTCAGACAAGTTGCCTTTCGTGTTTTGCAGGCACTAGAGAGAGAGATTGGAAAGAGAGAGAGAGGCTGTCAATATGAGACAGGCATTAACAAGTCTTGATGTAGTGCTTTCACTGTACAGTGGGGTGGATGTTCCACGAAACTCTTGGGTTGAGCTTATGCATGTCAAAATATTTGCTTCGTGAGGTTAATAAAGATTCGGTTAGAGCCGTTTCTGGCTTTTATCAACATAACAATGTCTGTTTCTTCTTTTTGTAAAGAATAATTTAGTGCAAACTTCAGCCACGCAAGCCCTTTATTTACAGAACATTTTATAATGAAGTATTTATAGCCTTTATTTCACATTTATTTTGTCCAAAGGGCCTATCATTTCTCCATACAGCCTAGAAGTGCAGTATAACCTTCTCAAACGTGTGTTTTTACATGTAGGAAGACTAAAGCATTGCTTTTCATGTAAGAAAAAAACAACGTTCATGGATAACCCAGTGTCAGTAACGCGTCACGTATAGACAACAGCTGGTTTGGCATTGACATAATCCCGTCTGTCCCCAGGTGAGCGAGACTACACTGGCAATAAAGCCTCCGTTGGGACGGAGGCCAAGAAAACATCCATCTGTATTTAGAAGGCCTGGCTTTTGCCTCTTGGCATGCATGCTCAACTCTGTGACTGACAGCTCTAACAATATGGATCTCGCCAAGTAAGAGCCCGCGGCACACTGTAACGATAGCTGTGCAGAGATTTGGGCCATGCCCATAACTCTTCCCCATCTCTTTTCCTACTTGTCTCCCTCTTTTGAGACTCACACACCCACTCCTCCACCGCAAGCGCACGCACGTGCATTCTCTACCCTTTCAATGCTTTGTGTGTATCCGAACACGCTCCTTTGGGTTGAATCTCAGATCTACGCACGCCATTCGCTGTACCAGCGCGACCCGTGGAAGGTGGAGCTATTGGATCACACCTCGCCAGATGTGACTGAGGCACATTTTTAAGTCATTAGTTACCATGTTGTCTTTTGGCTTTTAGGTCTTACCCAGAAACCTTTTTTTAATGAGTCACGCAATGTTTTGAATTTGTGCTTCAGCACAAGGTTTCAGTTGTAGTGAATGTAACCACACCTCCTTTCATTTGCCCCTTTTATTATGTGTCATTATGATCTGTTCTTTCTGCTACTTTATGTCTATTTATCAAGACTAACAGAATCTAAGTGGTCAGTGTCACTTGAACCAGCAAACTTTATGCTTTATGACCAATCATGTGGCAAAAGATGAGCTTTTATTCTGCACATTTTACTCTCCAAACACAGTTTAAAGGCAGAGGCCTCAAACGCAAATGACTATGGGGGGAATTTACTTCAGGTGTGTTCAGGAGGTGGCCGGTCAAGCAAAAAAAACAAAAACAAAAAAACATTTATGATGCAGTTAGACAACTGTATTTAAGGGTGCGTTCACACCAGCCCTTCGTAATCGAACCCTAGTTTTGTTTGCTCAGAAAGTCCAGTTCATTTTGGGAGCTGTGAACGTGCAACTGAACTCTGGTCTGCTTTAAAAACAGTTTCGCTTCAAGTGGACCACAGCGCAGGGGCATTGTGGGAAAACGCCACGCCAACAGTACATCGAAATACGTGACTTGCTTAGAAGGAGTGGCAGTTCAGGAGACGAAAAGGACCAAGTTTCCATGGCGCGGAGAAATGGACGCCATTCTTGTGCATATTCTCGAGTCTAGCAGACGATTAGGTTTGAAAATCACCTAAAATACTAGATAAGCTTATACTGTATATCATTTTCAAACACATGAAGCGATAAATAAGACCTAATGTGAAAAATATTGTTCGCTATTTGTGCAACCAGCACATGGGCCAGTTTTCATTATCACTCAATAGTACGTGGTGGGCCGTATGAAATGGAATGGGGGGCCTCAAGTTTGAGATCTCTATTTTGAAGTGTTGCAAGGTGGATGCTTAAGGCAAGACATTTATGTCCATTGTTAATGTAAGAGGCTTTGATTTAAAACCCAATTGTTCATTCTCTGATAGATTTTGTCTTTGCTATTCCTTGGTATCTGAGGCACTAACCTGAGACTATGAGTGGTGATCAAAGCTGCTTCTTTCAGTTGTTTCTTCTCTTGTTATTGACTTTTAATACAGGACTTTTCATGATGGTGGAATTGTATCACATAAATTGACTTTTTGTCTTTTTGGGACAGCGCCTATTCTATAATTATGTATCTCGGTGTACACAATATACTCCCTGAATGTCACTCATCTAACATGATGTTGCCAGAGATCAAATCCTGATTTTTGATGAAGTAGAATGTAAAGTACATGTGGATGCACCTTACCTACAACATCAGTATCCAATGTGTGCTCAGACAGAGCAGCCTTAAAGTAAGAATGTACTTCCAGTTCCTTAAACCCAATACATCACGATAAACCTTCAAGACCAGACTTAGTAATGAGACAATAGCTTCTCTTAATCCATCTGTGATGATTCCTGAAGCTTAAGCCGCTCAGCCCTACAGGGCAATGAGAAATATTTTTCCAGAATTTGTTGCTTTTATGAACTTATAATAGGATTTGTACAATGACATGAACAGTAATCACACGCAACAGCCAAGGAATGTGAACCAGCGAAAGGTTGTTGAGGCTTAAGTCACGAAACATCCATCATCCGTCCAGCATCCCTTCCAATGGTCTCAGTGATCAGACCCATGAAAATCACCGGCCCTGAGGTGGTGCCTGTCATTCCATTGCAAGTCTGTCATTATTCAACATCAGCTTCAACGCAGTCATGTATCTGCAGATGGAATTTGAATCATCATATTTTCTCTTTTTCTAACTTTATCAAAGCGGGGACATTTCGAGAGGCTTGGGAATTCCATTTTTAATTTCAAAGATATTTTAATGAAAATGTTTATGTATTATATTTCTACAAGAGTCCTGAGATATACAGTAATGTCTTGGATGTTTCCTCAAAAATATGCTCCAAGGATACATGATGAATTATTTTTTGTCACGTTTCGCACGCACACACTGACTATTGGAATATTTTTATTTGGTTTTTCAGCTGCAGATGTTTCTTCAATTTATTTAGCATCGGATAGAAAAAAAATTTCATAATTTCTCTTTGTTGACTATCTTGGGTTAGGGTTGGGTTAGAGTTGCATGATGTTGCATACTACTTGTTGCACAAGGGTGAAATTGCTTTAAAAATCACGTGGGAAAGAAGGTTTTAGAAGAGGAGATCCCTGTTGTTTGCAGTCTGTAGTTTCACTTTCAATGTTTACACACTGGTCCTTAACCCTTAGTGTACCCTTGGTAAATTGCCATTGGAATAATACACAACTCCTTATATGGGCATCCTGGGGGTTTGTGTTTATAGGTCACATATTCAGTCTTTAAAAAAATTCATTTTTTATGTGTTGTTGAGTCAAAGTTATTAATAATTGTATATCTCTTTTTTGGTATTTATATAAAGTAGCAATAATTGTGCAGAAGTCGCAAAAGTAGAGCATTTTTTATTTATTTTTCTTCATAAACAGGCCAAGTTAACTTTGAACTGCGACCTATTTCCAAATTTCACAAATTCAATCCGTTTTTAAACATTTTGAGTGATTTTTGTTGGGGAAAAAAAGTATATAAGACGCTCTATATCGCTCATTCTTATAGCTTCTATATATAGTGTTCACGTTTTAACATAGTAATTGAAAAAATGCCACACTAGTTCACCCCAATTTAATAAAAACCACTAAACTAATGTAAACTTTAAATACCTGACTGTCTCTGTGCCAAACCTTGAATTGTATCAGAAGTGTATAAATCAGTTACATACAAGTCTGTAAGAGTCAGTTGAGCACTCTTTAAGTCTCACTACGACAGCCTTTCGGGGGTCAGGTCATGTTTAGATGACACTGGTTTTGTTTAGTTGACATGAGCGTAAAGTGTGTGTTTCCAAGCCAAGACACGCACGCAACACAGCTCGGCTTGGCCAATTTTACTAGAGCTTAAGAGTGTGTGAGCGGATTCCTCGACTTGCCCCCAGGTTTACAGGTTTACAGCATGTGCACCGCATTCCCCGAAACCCACTTGACGAAGCAGACCAAACAATGACTGACACGTCGCCACTGTCCAACTGCTCTCAGCTGAGGGCGACACCATTGGAGGATATTTATAGAAATACCTGCGGTTTGACGAGTGATGCGTAAATCCGCCCCCACGTTTTTCTTCTGTGTTGTGCTCGACCTCCTCTGTCTGCCGTGGGTGTGAGGCTGCTGTGGAGAACACGCTTGTAAACACAGATACTTCTCTCTCTCTCTCTTTCTTTCTCGATACTGTTTGGGGGAGAAAAAAAGAAAGAAAGAAAGAAAGAACATTGAGAAATTGGAAAATTCAGGTGTGTCCCCGAAGCAGCAACTCAGCAACTGGCTGTTGTGAAACCATGTAACCATGAAACAGTTATGTTCGTGTCTTAGGAACAGGGCAGGGCCACATAACTGTGAAATGTACTTCATTACTGACTACAAATTACTTACTACAATTATTGTATTTTATTGCCAATAATTGGATCTAGTGTGACCACTTTTTAATATCACATTGTCCGTTGATTGCTTAATAATGTCAATAATTGAGTTAATGAGCAGTTGCTACTGGATTAATGGACATATGCCATGTTTCCAGCATGGTACGATTCAGTTTAGTGAGGTACCCCTGGGTCAGGCTTGCATTTCGATTGAGAACAGTACGTTTACTCAGTAGGCATGGCGTGCGATCGACCCAATGGCCGCCTAGCTTGACTTTTAACCGGTGCGCCAACAACGAACGACGACATCAAACACGACACCGCAGGAGCCGTTTTACTGTGGTACCTCAATGGAAAGGGCGCCGAAAAATGGTAACTTTAGGGCTGGTTATTTTGGTACTATTGCTAATGGAAAACGCCAAAAAATACATACCATTCCAAACTGTACCATTCCACTCGGAGGAAACAGTCCGTAAAGTCAAGAATGTGGATGTGTACTGAAACCTGTATACTTTTGAATAGCCAGCAGGGGGTGACTCCACTGCTTTGACGTCAGTAAAAACGTTTCCTTTATTTTATGCTCTCAATTAGTCATCTTTTTCAAAAGTTTATATTAAAAAACACAAATGGCGATGAGAAACCTGTAATACATAATAGACACAATGTGATTGACAGCTGGTGCCATCTGATGCAGTACTTTGTTGCACATGTGGACACGGAGTGGTAGATTTACTTTACTGATATCAAAAAAGACAACATGGTGCAGACCAATATGATACACTAAAAATGCAAAACTCAAGCTAAATAAAAGCAACACTTAGATGATTAAGGAAATATGTAAAATTAAAATACAGGCCATTTTATATACAGAATACATGTTCTTAGTAAGTATTAGTAAGTAATTTGTTAGTTTCAAATTCACAACTTCCAGCCCATTTTCCCCCACATTTTAAGACACAATAATGTCCACTTTTCATGATGCAGAACACTTTTTTTTTTGTTTTATTCATGCACACGCTTTCTTGTCAGAACCAGAGTAAGAACAGTACATCACACCCAGTGCAGCTTCTGACAGTTCAGACTGAGATCTGGGCGTGTTATATTAGCAGTGGTTAATGTAGCCTCAAACCACGAGCTTGAAGCACAGATGAGTAACAGGCTGCAGAGCAGAGGTCTGGTAAAGTCACTGCTTTGTAACTCCACACCTCTCGACATTTTTTTTCTTCTCTTCTCTTTCCCCCCCTTTCATTTTCAAACTTGTTCTCTTCAGAGCAATCGACACTGACTCACGTAGCTCCCAAGGCAATTGATCAGACTTCACGCATCTCCCTCTGCACCTGCAAAAGACTATAAACCATTTATTTATTTTTTTAATTACAAATGCAGTGGCACCTTTTGAAAGGCCTGTAAGGACAATACTTTAATGTATAAAAGAAAATGTGTGTTTCCTCCATTTGCACCTGTGAATTATTGAGCATTTGAGCATAAACATGCCAACACTGTGGCTTGAATTACTCTCCTCCACTGACCAATAGTTTTAGTCGAGTTACGGTTCTTTTACACACTGATATTGCACGTTTTCTAGTTTTACTAATTTTTATTGTATTGCTCTATTGTTGTTTTTTTATTGTGTGATTTAATTATTTATTAAATGTCAAAAATTTACCTAGCAAATATTGCAAAGTTTTTTGTTTTTTTTAGCTTCTAAAATGTCAATATGTTCTTGTTTCTTTGCTCCATATAACAAAGAAATCATTTAAACTGAATCATTTTGGATTGTGGACAAAACACGACACTCTCGAACATCATCTTTCTACGGTTGATCAACATATTTCAATATTTTCTAATTAATGGATTTTGAAAATAATCTATAATTGCAGCCATAGATCAGACTGCTAATCTGAAATCATATACACTTTCTTCTACATTCGTCATTTACCGACGTCTCTAGGTTCCAAACATAATTCCGACCACTACAGCTCTGCCGACTGCATATCAGCCGCTGTCAATCACATTGTCACCGCCGCCGCTCAACATCTTCTTTGACTGTTGTTGGAGCGACTGGAATCTGATACTCCTGCCCTCTCGACACATGAGCACGGCAGTGATGTTGTGTCCCTGAATTGGCAGGAGAATAGTACGAAGTCTGATTTAAACAATGGACCGAGACATGCAGACATCCACGGAGGGACGAGGGTGCCTTGAGAAGCGGCGAACCTGATACCGACTGTATTTCTCAAATGTGTCAACGGGATACATGTGATGTATCTCGTCAAACGTCACTGGACATACTTGTGGCGGCCTGCACTGTGTCACTTTTCTCCACCTTCCACTATTAAATTTCAATAACACTGTTTGTCATAATGCACATGTAAATAATCCTTTGATTTATTTAAAACATGACTTCACCCATAGCATGTAAAAAAAATAGGGCTGTCAAACGGATATTTTTCAATATTGATTGAACATTCTCAATGAATCAATTACTTGTTCGGTCTGTAAAATGTCTTGTAAAAGTGATCGCCGTTGACCGAACCTGGAAATTGTGATGATCTTAAATGTCTATATTACGGTTAGACGGGTAAACGAGTGTTTCTGTGACACAAAGAGCATTTAGCAAAGCATTTTACAAAGCCAATACCATATGCTAACAGATTAACAGATTAAACGCCAACTTAGAAGGAACACGACTCGCTGTGCTGACCAATCATTGCTTCAACATTTGATTTTATGAGTTTCTGCTCAAGCTCAATCTTGAAAACACTGTAGTGTAGCACAGTAGTTCTCACTCAAACAGATTTGACGTGGGTTGAAATTGTCTTTTGTCACCATGAACAGGTGTGTCAAAAATTAGCAACTCAAGAGACGGAACCACACCGCGATAACATTTCAGTTTCACTCAGCAAGTCGTGAGTCATGTGATGATCAAGCCACCACTGATAAAACCCCAACATTCCAGCTATTCTTTAGCTTCTATCAGTGATTTACGACTGCGGAGTGTTGGGTTTCAGCGAAAGGACCAATTTTAACTCTTTCTAAAGATGAATCTCACCCTGTGAAGCTTTTATGAAGCTACTTTCCCAAGTTTAATTTATTGATAGACTCTTAGTCTGACATTTCAACAAAAGAGCTACTTAAATCAAGGCGCTTTGGTCGGCCATAAAGCACTCAAAAGCAGGAAATGAAAAAGCAATAAGTGGATGCTAGTCATTGTTAGTCAGCTCCACTTTTCACCAAACTGCGTACATCCTGGTGAGAAAAACTTCATATCAGTGTGGCATGTGTGAGGTCATTCGCTGCCCTGTCGCCTTCTCGTTTGTCCCGCTGGGATTTGGCTTCTGTTCCTTAAGATCTGCCTCTGCACACACAGTTTTAACTGTTTGCAATCGTTTGCACTTTTTTCACTTGACTGTTTCAAGTCAGACTGGGAGTTAATGTTTTTTATGTCTGCAGCAGCGACTTCATCCAGGTCTGAAAAGGACTCGCTGACTGATGATATAGTTATAGTATAGTGTTCCACACTGTCCCACCTGTTCTGCCCAAATAGAAAGACACATTTAAAGTCTGCCTGCTGCTGTGTCATGGATTCCCACTCAAAACTATTCAATTGCTCATCACTAGAGCTGCACAATAAATCATTAAAAAATTGCTATCTTGATCACAACTACACGTGATCTAATTTCTAAATGACAGCCATTCTTCTGCATTTTATTTCACGAGCTGCATCGCCAATAAATGATCCCATTTTGCTCAAACGCAGCCTTCTCCCTCAACACATGGCAACATAATTATACTAGATGTATACATTTATTGCACCAAATACAAGATGCAGACAATAATGATGCATTATTGCAGTATGAATACTGACTAACAGCCATCAATCCACTGCAGAGCAGAAACAAACAAATAAATACAGTATCTATTAGGCTGCATTCACAACTTTTTGCCATTGAGAATGTTTCTCATGCCACTTAGCACAGCACACTCCGCACAGAGCATTCCACATTATCCTCATACCGAATGACAACAAATAGCCTATTATTACAGACGTATAAAGACACTGTCAAAACGTAGACAGACGTGCAATTAAGTACGCTGCCTAGCATTTTACTGCAGGCGCAGCAGACGGTGTGGTCATAGCCCGGGGCTACATAGTCTCCACAGGAGTGCTGCTGTGTTTCCTGTCACTGAACCATGTCGGTGGTTCACCGTTGAATGCCACCATGGCAACAAGAGTGGGAGAAGGGACAAAAAAAAAGAAGAAAATGCACTGTTGTTGTCGATGGGTAAGAGGATTGTAATGAGTGATGGTATGGAGCGTTGATGTATGCAAAGTTTTGTGTTGCTTAGAGCAAGTCTGGAATCTCTTGATGATGCCGACAGCAGCAAAGATGCTATATGTTGTTTTTGTTGAGTGCGTCAGAAGATCACAATTACATTTTTTACAAGTGATGATGTGTCCTACTGGTTATGTTACTCACTAAGTGGTCATTATCACTCTCACCCCACCAAAGAAGAAGACATCTCCAATATTACACAAGGCTTAAGCTGTGCAGAATTAGTTGGGGATCATAACATCGAGTCCTCTTAATCTTGCGAACAACTGTCACACAACAATACATCATGGACAACACAGGTGTCCCACAGGGCTCTGTACGAGGCCCTATGCTGCTTATTCTTTTTATGAATGATCACACATCCACATCCTGTCCTGTAATACTATAGTTAAGTTTGCTGAGGGCACTCGGGACGTACTGCACGTGATGCCATGGAGAGTAGGTCTATATTCTGAGTGTCAACATCATTATTGAGAAGGCTTAATCTGCACATTTGTATATTGTGTATAGTTGTGTGCAAATATTTAAATAAAAAGCGGTGATACTCTCCACCAGCCTTTGTTATGGCAAGAAATGTTAGACGAAGAAAAGTTTTCAGTCTTTAAGCATGCAACCTTTTTTTCTTTTTTTTTTTTGACACACCAGGCCAAAAAGTACAGTGCAGACAGAGACGATGCGAAGATCGCTCAGTTGAGGTACAGTGATGACAATTTGGGGAAATTTAAAGAGACAGGAGAGCTCCAGTCTGTCTGACTAGAGCTGGAAATCAGTGGGAATAATGTCTTCATTCGACTGCGCTACAAAAGAAAAAAAAAGATTCTCACATTAACAAAGGCATAGTGCGCACACCATGGTTTACACCACTGGCACTGTTTCATCTCGCCTTATGTTCATCTTAAATTCCCATGCCAGGAGACCCTGTCATGCCCCCAACCTATGAGCACCCACATCTATAATTAGCTTAACGACACACCTACTTACCACCCACAGAACAAGAGAAAATGATCCCGCATAATTGCACATTGAACATGTTTAAACAAAGAAACTCCAAGTTCTTATTTTCTCATTAGGCAGAGCGTTTCTGTATTCTGAGGGAGGCAAAAAAAAAAGTTTCACAAGCCAAGAGACACATGGCATTTGAGGTGAGAGGGAGTAAAGGATCGGGTGTGGAGGAGGAGGAGGAGAAAAAACTGAAACTGGATGGAAACGGTGTGAATAAAGGGACAGTGCAGTTTTAGTAATAAAGATATGAAAAGAAAACAAACCAACATGAGACTTCATTTTTAATGATAAAATATTTGTATAGAGACATAATCCGCTTTACGAGAGAGACACTTGTCTTTCAGAGTTTGGTGTAAATCTCTGCAAGTTATTTATTTATTAAATTATGAATTTAGCAGATGCAATTTAGCAATCCTGCTTTATTTCTGCCATATTTAATCAAAACTCTTTATCTTCCAGACTCGTATAACGTTGTTATGTTAACTTGGCAATTTGATGATCAAGAGGCCAAAAACATGAGGCTTGAGGCCACAGTTATTAACTCATTCATTGTCCACCCAAATCTGGCTCTGGTGAGGTGAGGTGAGGTGAGGCGATACTACGCGTGACGTCGCCAGACTGCCCGGCCATCGATTGGTCAGAGTGCCGTCATGGGAAAGACGCCAGGCACAAGAATCAAGTCGAATAATACCGAACTGTAGATCAGTTAAAAAGACTTAACAATCCTAAGCAGTGGAAAACCAACTTAAACCGAGGCGAGGTGTGGTGAGCTGGGACCATAGGTTGAAAAGAAGGGTCTTGAGTGAGGTTTGGTGTCAAAGTTGAAAGGATTCCGAAATGTTCTTCGGATACTCAGATAATGGGTTTATGAACCACTACCTACTACCACTACTACTATATAGAGAAGACACAGTTCTCGTCTTGTTGTGAGCAGCATGTCCAATCAAGATCATTGCAAACACTTAGATCAAACTCAGCCAGGAAACCCACAGGGGGAAGTTCATACCTGTTCCTGCCATGGCATTATGACAAAATACTAAAATTAGCCAACGCTGGTGCCAAATTTGGAAGGATTCTGAGCTTGTTTTTGAGAAAGTGGGTTCACATGAATAGTAAAAGATGGTTGTAAAACATTGCTGTCACTGATGCAGAGGCAAAACAAAATGTTTTTCTCCAGCAGCAGAGTGCGTCTATACTCTATATAGACCAAACATAAAGGACTGATGATTGATGGACAGGGAAACTTGGACTGCTGCGCCGTTGCACTGGGAATTCTGCTAATCCTATGGTCAGGCTTCATCTCGCAGACCGACATGGCACTGTTTCGTCTCCGAGAGTTTGAGGTCATATAGGTTTGGAAATGAGAGGTAGTGTCGGAGTCAAGCAAGGACAGGCGTACTGAATGCACAGCCTAAAACCACAATCCAGCCTGGCCAAGTTTATATGGAAATACAGTATATTGTGAAGTACTGCTCTATAATTAGACCCAGCTATTTTGCTTCATGTTTCATGTTGTCACTGTTGTTTTTGACCATCTTTTTCCTATTTGCAAGTGCGGGCCATCATGTTGTATATCCAGGATTGTGTCTCCTGTCAACTTGAGGCTAATAGGTTAATTCTCAAAACATGGAATTACCAACCTACTGGTTTGGCGCCTCTCCATCAGTGAAGTGCCCTGTTTTGTTTTATTCTCCCTCTGTTTAAGTAACATTTGATCAACAACTATGAAATCCAGTTATGTTTACATTCATGATATATTTTCTTAAAGATTTACGTCTTCACTGGGATCAAATGGGCTTGTGGCCACAGACTGGGTTGGAAAGTAGGACAACGATGAACTAAACCCTAAAAGTTTTTTGGTCATGGTATTTGTCAGTGGTAGGAAAATATAGAATAACACCGGCCCCATCCTTTAAGTTGACAAGCGTGTGATTGCTCTTTGCTCTGCTCTGAAAACGACTTTGGCAGTAAACATGGCTTGATTAATCACAATAATGACTAAAAGCCTCCGTTTCATGTACAGTTTAAAAGGGGATAATTCGCACCGCAGCGTGCCCTTCCATTTCTGCGGACCCACCTGGAAACCAAATACATACAAATAAAACATGGCTGCAGTGTGTAGCAGAGGTAAACACAGATTTTTAGCCACTCAACAAAGGACTTGCCTCATATCCTGGTTCTTAAAGGCCCACTTTAAAAGACGGAGATACTGTAGACTGTCCGTACTTAACATTGAGTAATACCACCGCAAAACGTGGGGGCAGTATAGAGTCAATAGTCCAATCAGTCAGGAAAAGGACGTAGAGGAGTCTATATGGGCATTTAAAACTTGCTGGCTTATCCCTGCAGCCAGAAAACACTGGGGCATGTTTGAATCAAGGGACTATCCGGTGAAGTAAGTTGTCCAAAGTCGCAGCCATTCAGTAATATTCCCCCCGAATGGAACGACTTACATTTAGTGGTTTTACGTCCCACTGCCACTGCAAAATTTGGTTGCATTTCGTGCGGGGGTTTGTAAGCTAATGATGGAGAAGTTTGGGACGTACAGTGGACTAAAATGGAGTATAAATGGGCCTTATATCTTGGATATCAGGAGAATGTTTGCTGAATGCTGCTTCTCTTCAAGGACTTCAAGTTTTGATGTACAAACAGGTCGTCCAATTTCGAGATAAAACGGGAAACATATTTTTAAGATATCTAAACCAGGGAAAAAAATATTTTATGGGGTGAGCCTTTTGTTAAATGTCCAAAATCAGTCTTATGTTCCCTGACAGCATGTCCATCTTCTAGGCGGATCCCAACTAAGTGTTGATCATACGTCAGTACCTCATGCAAGTGCACTCCAAACTCAACTGTCCCTTTAAAGTGCAATACAACTATTTAACTGTCACCTTCCCAACACAAGGTACAATACTCTGCACTCATTATAAACCAAAGAGACTCAAACACCACATAGATAATGACATTTAATCCTATACCTAGGGAGTTGTAACATTCAACATCTGCCCCTGGTGACGTCATCAGCCTGTCTGTGCTCCCACATAATGGGGTGACGGTGGCTGAGTGGTACGGCGAGGGTTTGATTCCTGGCTCCACTGGTCTGCATGTCAATGACAGTTGTGAGAATGGGTATAAAAGATGTGTGATAGAGAAAGAGTTGCGTATGAATGGGTGTGAATGGATGAAACTGTAGTGTAAAGCAACTCTGAGTGGTCATCAAGACCAGAAAAGTGCTATATAAATACAGGCCGCTTACTATTTACATAATGACATCTGTTACTAATGCTGAGCAAGCATATAGGAAACTCTGATGAAACAGAGATTTGGATTCACGAAACATAAAAGAGCCAGCAACTCTAATTGGCCTCAGAAAATGTTTGAATCCCCTGACAGAAATCACACTGTTGTATCGGAAAAATCTCCACGGTGCCACAGTCGACTGTGAGCCCGGTCCAAGTTTGCGTGTTTTGCTTGGACACAGTTTAGATCCATCCTGTTACGATCTGATTGTGCAACCATATTTGTCATCAGCGGTTCTTGCGTGTAAAGCCAATGATAACACGGCTAACGTTTTACATACTATTGGATGGAAATTGTGTGAGTGTAAATGTAAAAAAAAAGAAAAAGTCTCTGCTCTTCTAATGGCTGTGCCTTGATTGTGATAGCTCAGTAACAAATCTGTCATCTGGAGTGGCCGTTGTCAAAAGAGGCACAATAGGCGATCCGTGCACGTGCATGACCAGGGTTCAAGGGTCGAGAGGAGCTCGGTACTCGAGAGCTAAACAACAGATAATGTGAGGGGTCAAGTCTTTGGCCTCGCAGTGGCCGCCCTGTTGAAATAAAGAACTCAGATGCTGTAAATATTGACTTTTCCAAGCCAGTGTTTACCTTTCAGGCTCCACAGAGAAACTGCAAGGCACTTCTTTCTTTTTTCATTTGAGCCAATTTGACTGTTTCTGTACAAATGGATTGTAATGTTGTCAAACTCTCGGCGTACTTAAGAGCGATGGTTTGAAGTAGTTGTAAACCCAGACTTGCACAGTGGCTGACGCCTGAACACCCCCGTTCAAAGGAGGGGGCCTTTATATAAACCCAATCCAGAGAAGATGGCTGGTGGTCTGCCAGAATGCCAGCTCAGCAGAGTTATCTTAACGTCCGATGTGGTTACGTCGCACAGACGCTAGATCTGAGCCACTGGTCCAAATGTTACTTTTGATCAAATTTTTATCGGAAGTATAAAGCTGAGTATTACAGAAATTACATATTTTGAACTCAACTTCCTTACGTTGCAGATGCTGCCATCATTTGTCAGACACACCAAAGCCAAGCTTTCCCTTGTGCTCCCATTGTGTGGTCATGAGAAGTTTACAGTCTCTTCCCCCTGCAATAAATAGCAATTTCATCAAACCCATCCATTTGACTAATCGGCAGCTTTGGTTTACTCCCTTGTGATGAGCAGAAGAGTTGGAACACTTTGCCAGACACCTGCTAATTGTAGATGTCCTCTCTCAACTGCATCACAATTCAAATTCTGTCTGTGTTGCCCTCAGAGGCTTCATTCATTTGCAGATAATACAGACAATGATGGTTCTGAGAAGCCCATAGTGAGGTCCAGAACCCTCTGTAGAGAATTACTCTACAGACGCATCGTGTGATTATGGGGCTGCACTGTCCAAAAAGACACTCAGAACATGTAAGACTTAACGTCTACCGATTCCTACTACAATTATTAACGTTTTTTTCCTCATCCCTTGATTTTCAGCCCATACCCAAGCAAAAAGAGAACTTGACAAAGGGTTTGCCGATTCAAGTCCCTGTCAGGTAAAGGGCTCAGCTACCACTGAGCAAGGTATAGAGAGGTAGCAGCCGAAAGACAAGAAAAAACAAAAAACAAACAAAAAGGCTCCTATTTTCAGTTGTATTCTTCTTCGGTTGTTTCATTACATCTTATTTTTTTGGCTCTCCCGAAGATCCTAGATGGACGACAAACTCCTCCTCTTTCCGAGTGGAGTTCGTACCGTGTGTTTGAACATAGAAACGGAAGACTAGTCGTACATCACGTTTAAATTCCATAATATAAAAAGATTATTTGCATTGTCGAGGAGGCCGTGTCACGGTGATAAACAAGTACAGAGACTTAATAAATGCCCGGGGAGCGCCGCTCGACGCTGGGACACACGCCCGGGATCCACTTAGAGAGACAGAGAAATTTATGGACCAGAAAGGAAGAGAAAAAGAGGGAAAACGCCATGGAAAGAATACGCGTGCGAGCGGGAATTAGACGGCAGAAACAGTAATTTCTTTTCAAAGCAGAATTAAATATTTGGAAGAGTTTAATGTAGTAATATTCAGTGATGATTTTCTATTCATGACTATTTTTATAGCATCAGTTTTGCAGGGGATGGAAGAGACCACATTGACCCTGACCCTGTACGAAAGTACGAGAGTTTTGAGTCCAGAGACCGTACTCTTTTGAAATCCTTGAAAGTTTGTGAATTTGATAAAAAAAAAAGCTTGACATGGGTCATTGAATGTGCTTGAATTTTGTGCAAGGTTCACGGAAAGACCTTGAATTTGATCTCAACCAAGGTGTGGGAACCCTTTCAGTCCCTGGCTTTGAAGAAACACAATCATAGTGATTAAAATCACCTGTTTGGACGAGCCATTTTATTGTACACACACCCACACGCCATTCATTCTTTTTTATCTTTTATGTATTTTTATATACGCTTCATGTTTCCTCACCTAAATCAAATGAAACCCAGCTGCCTGTGTTCCCAGGCTTTACCACTCTAAACCAGCACTGTTATCTTTTCTTTTGTCTCTGTCCTCATTCGTCTTTAATCCACAAGTGGAGAAACGGATTTTAAATGTTCGATTTTTGAACTGACTCATAGCCCATTAGACAAATCATATCAGCTCTTTCCCCCTCAGAGGTGAAACAGAGAGGGGTAAAGTAACACTGAGGTGATGTGTGGGTTGGACGACTTTTCCCGGAATCAGATGCTCTGATTTAGTGTGGGAATGCCTGCCCGAATACCTTTTTATTGCTCTTCTAGAACAATAATTTGGCAGTATTATAGCTTATGATGCTTTTACTGTTTGTTTTGTTTTTTCTCTCCCACTGTTCTCTCTCACTTTCCTCCCGTACAAAACCGTTGTGTAACTCTGACTTCACCTTTAATGGAATGTCACGGCCTCCACCCTCCTTCTGTCACTGTTCTCTTTTCCCCCTATTTTGCTTCAGACTGGGAGAGATTCCCACACCTGTCTTCACATGGCTTCATTTTATGCACTTTAAACACATTCTTTGAATGGAAAGACTTGCCGTACTTTCCAGGAACGGGTCCTGGTCACGTCTATACTCACATTTCTGTGCAAAAATGAGGGGTTCACATCAGTCTGGCATTCCACGCATGCACACCTGATCCCACATTCTGGTTCATTTCAATATATTGTCGTACCTGGAACAGGCAGTCCACGCGTACAGTCCATCTGCTCACACATGTTGGGCTATATATAGAAATGTATTGTCTGCATCATGTGGACTTTATCACATATGAGTCGTTTTAGGTACAAAGAAAAGTGAAATGACCACCAAATAAAAGTTTTTTTCTTACATTAACAAAATAACATCAAGTCTTAACACTGGTATAGACAAGAGTTTGACTTAAAACACACACATTATACATTGTAATGACAACAGAATAGTGGGCTACCCTCAGCCAAGCTCATTTACAAAACCTGAATGGAAAACTGAAACAGAAAAAAATAATGCTTGATTTAATTTAAATTTAATGCTTGACAAAGTTAAATTTAGCTCCCACATTTCGTTTGAAAAAAGTAGCGGAAACAGGATGAGACGAGGTATGTGTGTGGACTGAAACCACGACATTCCAAGAACTAAATATTACTACAAGACAAACGGCAGCAAAACACTTTTTGGTTGTACATCTCACTACATACTGCTCATCTGGGGGACACTAATTTGAATTTTCACCAAACAAAACAAGATGGAAACACCCATTAATGCATGTTTACTGTCACTGAATTCAGGAAATTTGGTGTATAAGATGTATGTTGATCTCGTTCCAGCAGAAAGACAAGTCTTCTGTTGCGTCTGTAAAATCTCTTACAGGCCTGAGAAAAGATAAGTGGCAACAGGGGCAACAGCGAGAGGGCTGCAAGTGTGTTTTGAGAATTTGAAAGGGAAAGAGTTTTGGCAATTTGTATGTTTATCTTCAGGCTGATCACCATAATTCTCATGGAAATCTCTGATGCCTTCCAAACCCATTGTGTGTGTCTGCTAGCTGGAATGGCTCCACAAACATATTGCCAACACAGATATCATGAAAAAACATTTTGATTGGGCCATCAAAACATCCCACATGTGGTGCTGTGTAATCAAACAAACGTGGCATTTTTTTTTTTTTTGCACGCAGCCTGCCTTTAATTTACGAGCATGGGGTAAAATCCACTCATTTCCCTGAGTCCCGTGGGACATGTTTAGTGTATTTCTACGAATCGTGTGGCTGGATGACTGTTTAAGCAACTCCAGTTCTGCCTGAGTGATAATCCACACCGCCGAATGTGCTGCAAGTCGTTACAAGCCACAAGTTTTGATTGCCCTTTATTGTTTTGACAGTTTAACCTGACCGGGTTTGCGGCCAGTAGAGCTAACTATTGTCAATGCAGGAGCAGCTGCAGGAGTAAAGAAAAGACCAGCCTGGAGTCTGTGGCCAGAGTGGGACAATTGGGATAAACACAGCTGACACTGCACACTTTTGTGATCTTTTCTTTCATTTGAGAAAGAGATGATGGGTCTTTAAAAGAAGGAAGTTCATTCAGGATTGCTTCAGTTGTAGTTTATCCATTTTTTGTGTAGATATCAGGCCCATGGGTCATTGAAAATACTTGAAAGTAGATATGTACATAAATGTCTACCAATGTTGTCACCACCTACTGTTTAATGCGCCCGGCATTGAGCAAGAGAGCGCAAATTACGTGATGTCTGGGATATGCGAATTCCAAGATCTCTGGCTCAAGAAAATGACAAAGACTGACTTGCCCAAGATCCCAAAGACAATCACTTGGCCAGATGCAGAGCTGGCTGCAAATTCATAAAAGTTTATGCCTCTTACAAGTTGCCCTCCCATCTTTTAATTTGAGGAAAGTGGTCCTGGAAAGGCCTAGATACCGTACCTGACCCTTGGCTGACCCTTGGTCGTACCGTATCGTATGTATGCATTAATATTGGAAGCATGAGCAGTAAGTATGGCTATGTCTGTGCATCAGGAGTCTGTTTGCTTTTAAAATCAGGTTGCATCGTGCACTATGAGGACAATCTCCACAGATATACTTCTCACTATATGGTGCCAGACATGTTAACAGACTTTATGACTGGAGTGGACTTATGCTTAATATTTTGAACTCACAGAAACCTCTGGAAAAATGTTTCCAAGAGCAGGTCCAAATACAAGCCAGCACTTTTAAATAATCGGGTGGAAGTTCATCCGTAGATACTGCAACTTCACGTTAAATTGTTCCAGCAAAGGCGATACAAGAGACCTACAGTAGTTTAAACATGGATGTAAATTGTACAGGACTCAAACTGCAAATATTTCCGGAATAAATGTGTTTGGATCATGAAGAACTGAACAAAGTCTCACTGAAGACGAGACTCCCAGAAATGTATTCAGCGCCAAATGGCAATATGTCAAACCCAACATCTCACACTTGGATATCTAACAACTAAGCATCACTTAGCAAACACCCTACATCACACCTCAGACCTCCTTTTTTTGCACGGGAAAAGCCCCATTAACTTCAAGCTGCAAGGCCTGCAGCCATCTGCCTGTGATTACGGCTTGAGAAGAACACTACAGCAATGGTCACTTGGGCATGGCAAAAAAGCAAGGGAGAGCCCAGCGATGATCGCACACAACAATTACCGAAGGAGCCAAATCCCCCATGTCGGTTCTTTGTAAGACTGAAACCAAGAGATTTGGCAGGGTCAGTGGTTATGAAGTGTCCAACACGCAGCAGAAGCCAACCAGCACACTCCCTATCAGATCAGCGCCATGCGAGGTGTCACACTGGGCCCTAATCAAAGCCATGTACGATGTGAGTCAAGGCTGGGCATCCCGTGATGCTCTGGCTAGATGTACAAACCTGTTTGGTAACACGCAACCCTCTTGTGGAGGATAAAGTGGTAGAAGATGGATGGATGGATGGATGGATGTGAGAGTGCAGATGTCCACAGAAGTTGCAGTCACGGACATTGTCTCAGAATTTCCGTTGCCTGCTTCCCAGTAAAATATCTGAAAACGATCCATCCAGGAAAACCTTTGGATAATTCATAGCAAGTGAATGGGCGAGTATTCGTCTTTGTCCTTCGTTCAGGTGCCGCAAGATGTTCTCCTTCTAATGTGAAGGTGTCTCATCAGGGTTGGCTGCAGACCTTGATTCTTCCAATGGTACTGACCGGATCATGTTGATACCACCGTTAAATCCCGACACCAAAAACTGGTGGTTGCGGATCTTTGAAACAAGGGAAGCTCATTCCAGGCCCAGTTAGTTGTACATAAATTCATTTGAAGCTGAGATTCTACTGGTTTTAATGCACTGTGCTGCTGCTGTAATGATAGAGAAGATCATTGTGTCAGACGACGACATGTGATATTCTTTTCTACTTCCGTTGCTGTCTTTGAGCAAATTGCAGGATAACATGTAAGATATTTGCAGCTTGAGTCTTGCTTATTATATATAAAGTATTATAAGGTGCTGGTACCTCATTCAAGATTCCAGTACCGGCCAATTCAAAAGCGAGTGGTATCTGCCTCTATATCTGACCTTGAAGATGTTCAATTTACAACCTTCACCTGGATTTCTTTTCCATGGGGATTTATTTTGTATATATTTGTTGTAAAAGTGCTCTCCTGTGACACCTGTATGAGGTCTGGTCTGGTCAGTTGCGCAGCATTGGAAAAAAAGAAAGGTAGAGGAAGTGCTCACTAATGTCAGGCCTTAAGAATATCTATTCAGAGCCAGAGGGAATTCCTGTTGGATTCTTTTCATGTTTAAAATTATTAGCTCTACATCACATCAGCGGTGACAGGCTCTTTTGAGATAACAGCGAGTTTGACTTTAACATAGTGCTGACTGGGGGTTCTGGAGACGGTAGACGACACCCTGGTGGTAGAGGCCTCAAGGCGAGAAGAAAAAGGGTGTAACAGTTTTTTGTTCTTAGGTTTTCAGTACGTTTTTTTTTTGTAGTTCATCTTTCTTTTTTTTCTTTTTTTTAATTAAGATGAATAATTCACCTGTGTCAAACAGGATTTAGTGATGAGGCCGCGGGGCGTTACATGACAGCGTGTCCTGTGCGCACGCACGGACGTCTCTGCATCCATGTGAAAAACTTATGTTAGCATCCGTGTCAACGAACAGGAGCTCCTCGCTCACAGCCTAACATCATCGCTGGACGCGTTCCACTCAACCCATTAAAACTTACTTGTATGAAAGCGGCTTGGCAGTTGGCATACGACAACACTTATTCAAACTGGTAGACGGGATTAAATGCCCCAATGCTTTGGTATGTCTGCGAGCAGACACACACCCCAATATAGCCAAAGAGGGAGTTCCCCCCACAAATCCTGGAAGTACAGCTTTCTTAAAATAAATGTGCACACATGATGCTGTCATGGGAAAAGACAGAAACTCTATCAGCCAAACTGTCTAACATACAGTTTGGTTGATATGTTAGACAGTTTGGCTAACATTAGGGTAACCATATAGCACCAACGTATTTGCCTTGACGTTACTATACGTCAAGGCAAATACGGCCCTGACACATGTATATATATACACATTTAGAATTTAACGCTGTAATATCTTTCCATATTTCAACTGCCAGCGTGTAAAGTGCCTCTTTGGTTCAATAGCTTACACTGCTCGGATTGTGCCAAGTAGGTCTAGTCTGTAATTAATTTAATAGTTGCTGTAGGTGATATGACTCAGGCAATATTATTTTGACACCTGTTTCAATATGTGATTTCATCCTCGGTGGGAAAATTAAGTTATACGACCGCTCATCTTCAGATTATAACTTCAATATTTATGGAGCGCCGGACCGTGCCAGTGATGATATGCATCTGTGGCAGTGTAGACGACTGTGTTATGGCTCAAAAGGGCCTTCGGTCACTAAATAAACACACTAATTATTAAATGTAATAAAAATACTTTTTTATTTTATTCATACTGCTTGTTGGCATGTGTAACAGTACGGAAAACTGTAAGTGTGAAAAGTTCAGATTAAGACTTAGACATTGGAGTCATTAGCAATTGGACAGCCGTAGTTATGTTATTATTATCATTGTTAGTCATCTGTTTATGTTTAATAAGTTGAGTAATTTAGTCTGTTACAGTAGTTTTCAAGTCAAGTGGATTTTATTGTTATTTCGAGCATATATGAGTACAGATATACAATTCCAATAAGCAAATCAGTGATACATTTAGAAAATAATATAATAATAAAATGTGGTCGACTAAAATGTATATATCCTTCTAAGTCACACATGTTATCAGCCTGTATGAGACGTGCCTGAGACACTGACTCTGAAGACTATCCATCACATAATATGTCACGAACCAAACGCTTTCTTTTCCCATTTCAAAGTAAAAGCTTTCTGGTATTCCGGTCCCTAAATCAACTCATTCTTTTTTTCATACTATAGATCAGTCATTTCCAGGAGAATTGGCAGAACTTTGAAATGAATGAATGAATGAAAATAAATAACACTCACCGTCTGAACTATAGAGGGTGCGTGAGACAATGCAGATCAGCAATGATGTGCTGCACATGCATCCAGTGTGGCTCAGGCACAAGTGTAAGTAATGGTTTGATAAAATGAATTATTGCATGAAGAGGAAGATGAATCTAAATCTCGGCCTCAGGTTGGCAGTGGGAGATCTGAGATAATGGTATGCACTACCAAACATAGGGGATGTGATCGTTTTGAAACTTGCACTGATGGTTGTCTGTGAGGATAGTTTTACATTTGTTTGACATTTTGCTAATCCTTGTGAAAGGCTCCACGCCACAGGAGCTGTGGGTACCTACCTGGGCTGGACTCTCACTGATACGCAACCTTGACGGTGCAGAACAAGAGTCCATTCTCTTTCGCCGCTGACCATGAAGTAAATAAACGAGCGGCTGTACCAGAAAAGGCTTCACATGATGAATTGTCCCGAGTTCATTGGTTCGACTCTGACTTCATGTGTGAGTGAGTGACATTTCCTAAGAGCTAAGCTTTTCAACTTGCCCCGAGCTTTGAAATCGCCACCCACAAATATCACTTGAAACCCAAGCCAAGAGTTTCTGTCAAACAATGAGTCAGGTAGAACAAAGAACACACAACCGTCACCCTACTTGTGTGTCCAAGAGCTGAATACTCTGCTGTTAATGTTTCCTCGTCTTCTTGTATCGCAATTGTCGCAGGTACAGTGTACCTCTAAAGCGTTGAAACTTCACGACTTATCGCAGAAGAATTTCATGAGCAGCTTGTAACAGTAGAAGCTTCTGAAGTGCACATTTTGAAGACCCTGAACGCGACATCTCACACACTCTGCTAGATCCATCGTCCAGAAACCCTAGTATGGCACAGAAGCAGTATAATGAAGACACTTTACTTGGCTAGGATGTAGCTTGTGTTTAGTGGTGTTATTAAAGTCATTTTGGTCCTAAATGCAACTGAATTTGAGATTGTCGGGTTACAGTTTGAGAAATCTGCATCTGAAAGCTAAAAAAACACACACAGAGGCATTTGTTTTTAAATGGGGTCCACATTATATAATATCAGTTGATTCATTGATTTGATGGCTTTCAAAGTCACTTACACCACCTTTCTTCTCCATTCTGATGCTTGGTTTGAACTCCAGCAGTGTCCCTAATAAAATGGCTGTGTGAGTGTATGTCAACGGAGCATATTTTGAATTCCAATTCAGTCCCCTCAGTATTGTTCCTGACCACCTGCATCCCCTCACAGTCACACTCTGACTCTTTCAGGGTCATCGGCAGTGTCACTCAAAACTCAAGATGTTTTCTCAGGCGCTGAAGGTCTGCAAGCCTCGCATGTGTGGCGTGTGTGCGCAAAAACCTCCGCAGACCGAGAGTCGCACAAAAGGCCGAACCTACTTAGAATGATTAACCATCGAATGTTGAATCATACTTGACCTAGAACTCTGAACCTTCCTTGTGTTAACCCTGACACGACGTGTTTTTCCTCAAGACGATCTCAAAAAAGAAGGAACTGGAAACGTGGTGTGGATGATGCAAGTATTATGAAGCTCTTTGGCACTAGTAGCTGAAAGAGGTCAGAATAAGCAATTAAAGTGTACGGCTGCGTCCACGGCCTTGACTGTAAATCTCTGCAGACGTTCGCGCTCAGAGCAGTCATGAAACGCAATCCCAACTGTAAGCCAGCCCCATTCACATGTGTATGTGTGCGTATATATGAACGACGCATGTACACACACATTCAAACAGCTCCAATCCAAAGAGCCATAGTTCATGTCAGCAGAGCGACGGCTTTTTATGACTCTTTCTTAGAAGGAGCTCACTTTTTTTTTCTTGAAATGCAGTGTTTTCACCACACCTCCTTCCACTCTACTTATCAGCAACAAGAAACTCGTTGGAGTCTAACTCACACTGACAGATTATTCCCCGCCACTTATAGACCATAACATCATGGTCAATATGAATCATTTATCAGTAAAATGAAGTGAAGAAATGGCGAAGAGTGTTTGTTCAAAGTCTTGTGTTTCTTTGGCTGCAGTCGTACATCTCCATTTTGTGTCCCTTCTCCGAGTGCAGTTGAGTCGTAGAATGGAACGCCTTTACACAGGTGTAACAGGTGTCTTCTTCATTGACCTCATAAACCTCGTTTCTCAAATGTTCCAGAGTAGTCACCTGCTCTGCCTGGTGGCCAAAAACCGTTACTGTGGGTTTAATTATAGAACCGACTATCTTGAATTGTGCAACGTTGCGTTGTCATATTGCTTTGTTTTATCACACATTCACATCTGCAGCTGAGGACAGTTTGATCCCTATCTATATTTGTGTTGAGATGAGCAGGATACTTTATTATTATTATGAAACAGTGCAATTTGAAGTGACACAATGCAATTCTTTGTTTGATGGAGACATAAATTTTCAATCGCATATTACAATAGGCCAAATTTATCGCCACTTACCCGACCCCCCCCCCCATCCAGGAAAAGAAAACACGTTATTACTCATAAATGTCATGATCGTCTTTCCTCAGCACGTTCCTGGGCTCGAATCACACAAGCCTGGTTTTGTGTGCGGCACAACAAGGAGGTTCTGGAACGGAGACCCGGAGAAAGGTATGTGCCGAGGGAAGAATGGCACTATTGTCTGTGGCTGGTTGCAGAGTGTAGAATCTTGTTAACCTTTGGAATCTGGCACCGTGTCAGGCTGGCAACGGCACAAGAGTTGGCACCTGCCTTTGACATGCCTGGACAAGGAGAACATGGGCAACCTAGTGTTTCATGTGTACACACACACACGCACGTGGAGAGAGTGTTCTGAGAGATCAGCTTACGAACCTAGATCTATCATCCCAGGAACGATGTAACTTAAAACTGCAGTTTGTAACTTTTAAATATAAACAAATGTCTGTTAGATTCAAACCGTTGTCAGAGGACTTTCACAGACCGCTGATTAAGTCTATCAGCTCCACACGACTCTCACTTCAGTGGTGTTTAGCTCTTATGTCACCGTCGCGCTGTCGCTGTATACACACACACGCTCCCTCCGTCAGGTCTGATGGTGTGAGATTGCAGCTTGAAACGTTTTGTACAACAGAGAGTCTTCAGCAGCATTCCTATGGTTTCAAACAACGCACAACTACCAGTAAAAACAAGCACACAACAGCGCAATTAAGGTCTGTCATCAGCCCGTGCGTTATTTTAAATATCGAGTGCATGCCTAACCATTTTTAGTCCATCCATCAGCACAACCCAAGTCTTGTCTGTGACATTTTTTTTTTCTGGTCTGGAGAAGGATTTCATGGTCTACTGAGTTAATAGCAGTACTAGAGCCCCAGGGTGACTGTTTTGTCTGTGAGCCACAAGTGTCGAGGCTCCCTCATTTTATCACTGACTGACCTGAGACAACCCTGCGCCATTATAATGACCAACCTAAAAATGGGACCCATTCTCTACACCATGGTTGCTTCCTTGTACTCTTACTTTTGTTGCCGTTGCCTTGATACCGTGCCAGCTCCCCTTATAAAACTTCCTTTGGTTCCTTGCCAGACTCCCTCCTCAAAGTGCCCTCAAATACCCTGTTGGCAGAGTGTAATGCTGGCACATCCCAGAACTGCAGGTGTCCCTACTGGTCGTGGCCATGTCCTCGCCCCCTTCTGCCCCTAAATGGGCCCTTGCCAGAGCATTCACACACCCAGGGGGTCTGCTGCAGAATGGCTGCACTTGGGCCAGGAACTGGACTCTAGGAGGGGGTGCTTTATTTGCAGGCCAAAGGCACAGCATGCAGCTTTGTGGCCATCATCTGGTAACAATGACAAAGCATCAGTAGGAACTGAGACACAGCTGCAACGAGAGGCACACAATGATTCAGCATGACACTGTTGAGAGAACACAGTGCTACACAGAAGCCTGTCCTCCGATTTGTTGATTACAGAAAGGACAATATTTTATGAGATGTATTCAGGCCCGATTTTTGAGAGATTTGTTTGTTTCCTGTTGGACTTGATTATGAACCTTGAGAGTGATGATCAGACATGTAGTGTTAACAAGAAGTCGAGCATGTTAGAATTGTTTCCTGTTTCCCTGCCATCTCCTACGGCACACTCCTGGACATTGATCAATAGAAGATGTAGTGTGGAGTCAACTCAAGTCCTCAAGTTCTCTCTGAACAACAGATAGTCCATAGTGTCCTCTTCGTGACACTCAAGAACAGGTCAATCATCTCTTTTTTCTTTCTTTTCTTACCTTATCGCTTTGGTAGCCACTAGTGACAACTCGGTCTCCCTGATAACCTATGAGCTCACGTAGTTTCATGAATGATGATTGGTCATGGGCGATACTTGTAGTGTTGCCAGTCACCCAAAATAAACAAGGCAAGAATCCGTGCCACTGTGGTGGATACTCTGACATGGAGGCCATCGTAAAACGGATGGAATTTTGGGTTAACATTTGCGTGTGTACAAATGACAGTTAGAAAAGAGAAGCTTGAGTGAATGAAAGCTCTACTCCCGTTGCTGTTACATGAAAATAAGATTCTAACCAAAAAAATCACATGGTAATATTTCTTAACCATGCGTTATTTTTTCCTGTAATGACCACAGTTAATTTCTCTGTGACTAATAACTCCTAGCTGCCCTGCACATAATTAGATTTCCATTGCATATGTGACTGGACTTAAATCAGTAGTGCGTCGACACAGTTGTGTTCGGTCACGTTGTGACACACTGATCCCTAATGTGCCTTGGGTGCATTTGCTTCTTTTCGACTTCATGTGGTCAATGCTCTCTCTCAGTATATATTATGTCTGTAATGCGATGAAGCAAAACAAATTTTATTGCCAGAGGAGTAAATGGTGTAAGCGATACACTGCAAGCTGGTGAGCGTAACAATTTGGTGTGGTGGCTGTTTGCAGCTTGCTTGCCATGCACACAGCTGGAGCTGATGATGTGAATGGAGCTGGACACTTACACGTGAAGCCTGGCTTGTAATGGGAAACTACACATGGGCCGTCAGTGCTTCAGTTTCAGTAGATGTGTCAATTCTTTAAAGCAGTGGCTTTAGACTATTGTTTGTGTGTACATTACCACATGATCGCAGCCATGAGGGTATTTTTCTTAATACACTGTTTATAACACGTGTTGATTTACTACCTATTCATTATTTTCATTTTCAAAATACATAATGCTCCAAAAAAAACTTTGTAGTGCCATAAAGTAAGAGAGGCCAGGCTGAAGTGACTCCTATCTAATTTTTATGTTGATGTGACTCAGGTCAGATTTGATTTCAGGTTTGTGTGGACATAAATCCAACCATCAATTCTGATCGCAGCTTCCATATCTGACCTCCAACTTAATTAAAGACCCATTAATTGTTTCCTATTGTTGGTGATGACACATGCAATAAAGTATACATGTGCACATTCACGTGCCATTTCTCAGACACTAAAGTTATGAAAGCCAACTCTCAAATCTGATCTGCGATGAATCAGATTAGAACAATTCGTAATCTCAACATGCCCAGTAGCCCACAGCAAGACAATGGTGCTTTTTTTTTTTTTTTTTTAAATGTTTGTATTTTTAGATTATATTATATTCCACTCGGTTGTTTAATCTTAAAATACGTTTAAAACACAGCAGACAGGATTACTGTATTGTGGCAGTACTTATGTCTCTTTATAGCCTGTGCGTCGTGAAGCATTCACGTCATATAAATTTCAATATCCGACACAGTGATTTCGCTGGGATTGGCTCGTTCCTACCTAAGTTTGGCTTGAGATAAACTTTCTGATACTGTCTTGCTGATATTAAGATTTTTATTTCTATCTCTATGACACCAGTAGCCTGTCAAATACCACACCTCTGTAAACAAACGATTGTAGGTGCAGTACGTTTTATGTGGCAGATGTTGCCCTCGGGATAATAAGCTTGGCCTCCTTGAGACTCTGATGACTAATTGGAATTCTGTGTGTGTGTGTTTGTGTGTGTGTGTGTGTGTGGAAGCACGTGTCTAGTCCATGTGTGATTATTAAAAGTTTAATTGTACGGGATGACAAGTGACGAGCTGGAAAAGACCTTGTCCTGCAGGGGCTGGTGTGCCATGTTGTCATAAAACGGGGTGGCCTCACATGAGCAGCAGGCCACCTCAGTGAAGTGGTGACTGGCAACGGCGTGATCTGGACCTGATGAGGTGCCAGTGATCATCATCATCTCTGTCGTTTTAATCCAGTTTATTTATTGCTTTTTGACAATGCAATAGACGTTTGAGTGTTTCATTCTGAATGCTTTCCCCTGGAGGGACAGTTCAGGAATGTCAATATATTAAAAATAGAATGCATTAAATACACATAATTAATTATATTCGGCATAGTTTATGTTTTAGTTCACATACCAAAGATTCCGGGGGAAGTTCCCATGTCTTAAAGGTCCAGTGTGTAACATTTATTTTATTTGTAGCTGTACAATTGAATATATGGTTGTATATGTGTGTATATATATATATATATATATGTATATATATATAAAAATACATAAATACTACCAGTGCAAACATAGATAATTGTCTTTGTGATGCTGACAAATTAGAAGCACACAAAGCCTTTGCCTTTGACAGTGAAAACAGATGAGAGCGCCGTGTGAGTATTCCTTCTTCTTTCTTTTTTTTAAATTTATCCTGGAGGTATGTCATCGATTGACACTGTACTGTAAGTTCAAGTACAGCTCTGGACAGCATTAGTCCACCAAATGCCCCCAACTGCTCCTATGACAGTGATGCAAACCAGAGCTTTCTCACTGTCAGTGAGAGTTACAGCATACGAGTGACCTCACAGGAACATGTATCCCCGCTCTCCAGGAGGGAAATAGGAGGCTCTAGCATTTATTGATTTAAACATGTAATAATGTGATTTCATTTTTTTTCTTTTTTCTGACCTCACACAAAGACAAACAAACACAGAAGATGTGGAGAATCTTAATTCCAGATGCGGTTAGCTAAAGTATTCCACAAATACTTATGGTGAAATGGTGACTCTGTGTTGTTTAGAAGCTTTTTTCTATTCCGCATACACAAGGCTGAGAATAACTTAAAGGTGCATTGTGTGAAACTGAGTGACATCTAGTGGCGAGACTGCATGGCGTAAAACAAACGTTGGACTCCCCCACTCAGCCCTTGCTTTCCCATGTGCATCAGGGGACATTTATTTATTTAAGGGTAGCATATTTCCATTTTTGTCAATAAGCCCTTCCTAAAGGCTGGAGGCTTCAGCCAAAATTATGCTAATTCTTGTTCACAGACCGCATAGATTAATTGACCATAGGTGTTTTGGTGAGTGTGGAAAGTTGTTGGTATCTTTGGGTCTGCCTTTTGGCCTAGGATTGGCTCTCGATTCCCATGACCTTCATGTGGAGGATAAAGTGGTAGAACATTGATAGTGGATAGGTTTAGAGAGTCTAATTAAAGGCCCTGGTATCTTCCACATTATACTGTATGTCACGTTGGGCAGAGCGCTGCGCAGATCCTGGTATACTCGTGCATCCCACTTGACCATTGGGTGCCGGTACAAGTCTGGATGCAGGGAACAGGACAGCGTTTCATAGCTGATGAGGGCTTTCAGGATCCCCAGGTCAAGGCTCAAATGACTATCCTTGGCGTCTACTTCTTCTGTTTTCTGAAATGTTTTTTTTCTGCTTGAGGAGTACGGTGTACGTTGGGTAGGTGCGCGGTGTGCACGGAAGTATGCCAGGGCCGTAACATCTGCATGTTTTTGGACTGTGGGAGGAAGCCCTAGAACCTGGAGAAAACTCAGAAAGGCCAACCCGGTAGTTGGTCTTTTTGCAGCATATAGGCACCAATCATGAGGCCCTACAGGAAGAAATAATATCCAAAGTTTGGTATGACAGATACTGTCCTGCTGTTTCCCCAAAAAAACATCATTACATTAGGCATCAGGCACAGCCAAAGGGATGTATTGTGAATTCAATTTTCAATTCAATTTTAATTGCGTAGTGCCATATCACAACGCACATTACCTCAAGGCAGTGTAAATGTATTACTCTTACTCCTGAGTCTCCCTATCAGTTCTTATTCCCACAACCAGACAATAGCACACATATTGAATGTCGCCTCCAAAACAGGTGCATAGATGGTCTCCGAGTGCAGCTGTTGACAGCTGACGGAGTGCTCGCCTACAGACTGCAGTTACTGTTACTGACGGAAGTAATAATGAACCGATACCGTATCACTTTCTGCATCAACATAGACGAGCTGCTGAAAGCATGGAAGTAAAAAAAAAACTGTCGCTCAAAATATAAACTAACATGTTCAGAACAGAACATACACATGGTGTCACTGCGGTGCATTGTTGTAGTGAACTTGGGTTAAAGAAAAGACAAAATAAATCAACAGTCGCCAACCCCACACAGAGCATCACGTTATTGATTAGCTGATCTTATATTTGTGTTGACACATGCACTACCTTAGAATGGCATTCAGGGAAGTGCCAAGGCTAAGTCATTTTTTTCAAATTTGGAATGTATTAATTGTAGAAACAATAGCTGTCAATGCTATAAAGGTGTCAGTTTTTCTTTCTGGCTCATGTCCTGTCTTTTATCTAAAAAATGTATTTAGTGTTTTTGCGTAATGCTCCTCGACCCAACATAATAAAAGGGAACGTACTGTTCTGGTTTGCAAGGTGAGTCGAACCAGTCATCTGATTACGAAAATAAAACAAAGATCCATTTGTCTGCAGGAAAAATGTGCCAACTTTATGGTGATAACACAAGGTATTCTTTGAAAGCAGACAATGTTGATTTTTTTAGTGTTGTTCTTTGTGGGTTCTCTCCGTGTACTCTGGCGTCCTTCAGGGACAGTCCAAAGATGTGTGATGCAGATTTGGGATTAGGTACATTTTTGACCGAAAGGTGTGACTGTAAGAGTGAATGGTTGTTAATCTCTGTGTGTTGGCCTTTTGATGGACGGGTGTACGCCCCACGTCAGCTGAGATTGGCTCTCCTCGCAACCCTCAAGAGAATAAAGCAGTTGAAAATGGATGGATGGATGGATGTTCCCATTTGCAAGGCACCTGTCAAATCACAAATCTTGAGGCTTCAGGTGATTGGACAATCTAAATTGAGCCTAGCTGCGAGGGGGCACAGCTAGTGTACTCCTTGTGCCGGTCCCAAGCCCAAATAGATGGGAGGGTTTGCATTAGGCAGGGTTGAAGGTTTGGTTACAAGACTGGTGGGGAATGTCTCTAATATCTGGCTTTCTCCAAACATTGGTGGGGACATGTCTATCACCGTCCATACACCAACACCCTTGGCGTCAGGAAGGGCAACCAGCGTTTAAAATCTCTGCCAAATCAAATGTGTGGATCATCCACTGTGGTGACCCCTACAAAAGGGAGCAGCTTAATGACAACAACAACAACAACAACAACAAATCATTCATGAGTCAAATTGCCTATAGGCTGCCAATTACTTGCATCGTGAAGCTTTATGTTCGTAAGTCTTGATCTAGTTTGAACTAAACGCAGACACACTCTATAAACACAGCAGTGCAGTTCGCTAACTAACTTACAGCAAATCTTTGTACAGTGTTGGCTGTTAGGGATGAAACGCTGCACAGCAGACCAGGGTTAACATGAGGTGAGATGTTGTTTGCATCTCGCCTGGACTTATTTAATTAGCTGACAGCCGTGTGGACAAAAACAGACCCTTTAATACAAACCAGAGAGAGCGTTAAATTTGAGTTGTTATGTTTTATTGACCGTGCAAAGATGAGGACAATTAATCCACGCTAAGAATTGCAGTTACCTTGAATGGTTGAATTCGAAACAAAAATGTCACAAAGTGAAGTCAACTCTGTTTTGATTGTTCACGCTTCAGCGTAAATGCAACCGCATTCTTCTTCTTTTTGTACAAACCAGGGCGAACACTTGCACATTCTGTATAGAGTTGTTTTTTTGAATGTTATGGTTTGGCAAAGTCATTCACAGGTGTCATATGACAAATTTATTACCAGGCGGAGAAGAAGAAGAAGAGTAGTGGTGACACGTCCACGAAGAGACAGCTCGAGACTAATCGTTAGACAGATTTCGAGTAAATTGTTGCCGTATTTCAAGGTTTATGGGTTATGGAGGTGTTTTTTTTGTGCCTGAGCCTAACCGCATTCATACCAGGGATATGGTTATCACTACTCGTGGTTAGATCACTATTCCACTGATATGCGCAGACACATTAATCAGCAATGCAATGTTTTTTCAGAAAGGTGAGCTCACGTGTCTGTGGTTGGCAGCAACGTTTAGTGGCAACATTTGATCCCTAGGACCGAGTTTTATTTTATTTTATGGATGATAGTAAATTAAAGTCAGAGTCCAACCCATTTTGGTACATTATCACATTCTCACAACTTTTCCACACTGTGGCCATCGGTGCCTACAATATCAATTCATGTGAATCTACTTCTCTAACTCTACCATCACCTTGGCTTTTATAACTTATCAAACCATTTCGTATTCTATAAATAACCCCTCTAAGTCACTGGTGAGGAGACAAAAATAACAGGTGATGACGCTTGAGATTTCACACGGGAAAACTTAAACACAGTTTATTTTTGAAATGCTCATCTTGACCACTACTGTCATTTCTGGCCAACGGATCAAAGAGAGTGTAAATGGTAGTTTCGGGCTGTTTCAGGAGAAACTCAAACAAAATCCTCCTCACTTGTGTCATCATTGGCTGGTGGATAATTAACAATGAACGGAGGACTTTGGCTGAAAAGGTTTTCTGTGGTTTATCTGTTCATCGCATTCCGCTAAATGTGTCACATGGTCTCATGCCGATCTGGAAAAATGGTTGACTCGCTCTCGTTAATGTACCTTGCTGTGCAGTTGCCTAATATAGAATGATGAGCGTGAGGAATTTGGTGTTTCATTTACAGTGCGATTTCCACTGCACAAGCACAACTTTTCCAATGAGCAAAGGGAAGCGCTAGTTTTCCTTTGCTCTAATTCACGTAAAGACACTTCATCACAAAGACGGACAGATCTACACTTTTGTAGTAAATATGGAGATAGTGGACTTTTTCCTCTATTACACAGAGATATTCATCATATTCAGATTGTATCTTGCTTGATTTCTTTGGGACTCTGGACAGCTGAAAAGTACATGAGATCTGCTACATACCACATAGAGAGGTGGTTTCAAATGAGATTCTGATCGGATTTTTACATTCGTCATCGTCTGCGTCACTTGCATCGTGACTTGAACAACAACAACGACATCGATCCAGAGTGACAGAGGCATGGAACAGCACAACTCCATGTAATCAGAATAAAGTTGGCCACGTGGCTCCACATAACCATTTGGGACAGAAACAGGCACATATTTCTATTATCCATTTTGTTTATTTTGTTTTAGACCACTAGACTGGCCAATGTCAATATGGACACGCACATCGGGTTCGATCACGTGTAATATATCATGTCAACAGTTGGTCAGGAAGACCACAGTCTGATTGGCTATGCTTACAAATCAGATTTGGTGCTGCAGTCTAAACAAGGCCTATGTGTCAATAACTCGCACAACCACACTTGGAAGAGACGATCGCTTTAGGGAATAAACACAAAACCACCAAGTCAACCATGCAAATCCTACATCTATCCACAAAGTAACGCACACAGGCCGTTCTATAAACCTGACTAAGATGCAGCATGTTAACAATATGACAAAGTCCTGCACTTACAAAGAAAGACTGTTGTTCCAGCGTGGACAGTTTCTTGGCTCGCGCACTTTGAATGACTGATTGGATTCTAGTCAGAACTCTTTCGCTGGCACGGCTTGCAGGGAAAACAGAACAATATAAGGCACTGTCAATTTGTCCTGTTATTCCATTACTTTTACAATGGTGTGGATCATATCGCAAGTATGAGCTGAGTCATTTGAGCTTGCCAAGCAAACACTGCAGTCTCTTGCACAGTCAGCTCTGACACGTGTGTTGCAGGGTTTGAGGTCTTATGTAAAGGTGGATGGATGGAGAAATAACATGACACTTCCAATCAGGGATAGAATCTTTGAACAGGTCAAATTTGGTATTTTTATGGTCTACCCTTTGCTGTGTATCTTCCTACCGCTCCATTTTTTCACTCTGTTGAGCAGAAACAGGGATGTTGGTGGAGATATGTGACACTCTCTAGTTTTGTTTTGTGCCTACAGGGAAGACAATAAAGCCCTGTTTATCAAAGTCAGCCATGGTTGTGATTACTTGTCTTAACATTGTTTAACTACAAGATTGGCGATTCGATCCGCGGCAAACGACTGAAAACGTCTCTCTGTGCCAACTGTGGACGGTGTATAGAGACGCACTTTGTGAATGTGAATGTGAAGGGATCACTTGATTATGGAAAAACGTGGGAGACCACAAACACAACCAACTTTGTAACTGGCCAATTATCATCTTGTGTGGGGCAGGCTTTAGCTGGTCATAAAGAAAAAGAATCGTCATATATAAATACAGAGTCTTCGTATTGTAACACAAAACATGCACATCACACTGTGTGATCAGTATTGCTGATGCAAGACAGCCATGTGTGTAAATGCACTCATGGTAAATGTGCTCATGTTGAAATCTGTCTGACAAAAAACATCTACTGCACTCTTTATTTACAGTTGCAGTCACCGATTTCACATTAACTCATTACCCTGAAACCTTCATAACATCTATAGATGTTTTCTTAGGATCAAATTTGCATTAGTGATAACAAAGCAGGGAAACAGGTGCAGCGCAGCAGCTTTGTGTTGAAATCTCATAAAAAGAGTGGATTTCTCCAAGAATTTCAAAGCTTTTGTGTTAATTTGGCTCTCATAAAACATTTGTCAGTGGGCTCGCAACAGTTTCTCACTTTAAGATGACATTTGATCCGTTATCAGCACGAGCTAAAGGCTGCCGGGAACAGAGAGCACCTTTCTTTGAAAGGCTCGTTCACAAGCACCTCGTGATGTTCAGAATGAGTGAACAATTGTTATCTGTTATCCTAAATATTTCACCATCTGCAGATAGAAAAAAAAGCAAGAAAGTGCAATTTATTAAAACTTTAGTTAAATGGGGCTTTTCCAAACACAGTTACACAATGCTTTAAAAAATACTAGCAGAACAAAACATACACAAAGAAAATATTTAGAGAGAATAATCACCCATCGAGGCTGATCGCTATCACAATCTAATTTGTTCCATCATAATACAAGTCAAACAGACAAAAGAAATAATAATAATAATAACCTCGTTGGCAAAAACGCTGCTGGAAGAACTGAGATTCTGCACTGAGGGACTGAGAAGTTGCAAAATATTACTTATTACTTATGACATTTAGCAATGCTGTTGTTTTTGTCAACACTCCATCGTTAAAGTGTGTATGTGTCCGCTCTTCCAGCTGAATATTGGATGATTTGAAACCTAAGTTTAAACACTTTACTAATAATTTAAATTTGGTAAGGTAACACAATTACTGACTTTAATGAAATTAGGAAACGGTAGCAGAGCTGTGGCTAGAAATAAAGCAGCAGAAAGAACGACAGCGAGCAAGATGGCAAAAACACAATCCATTGTCCAGAATTATCTTTAAGTGGCTTGAATTCTGCCTGACAATCATTATTGCCTTCAAAAAGATACAGTGGAATAAAAAAACCAAAGTTTTGTACTCTCTGCAGACTATCCCGTCCCGCTTTACTACGGTGATAAAAACAGTAGATAAAAATGCCTGCAGTACTTATCCAACTAAACATGAACAGAAGAAATATGGGCAGCACATGGGGGGGGGGGGGGGGGCAGCACATTCCTGGCTAAACAAATCTTTACGCTGCAATAAAGAATTATTTATGTGGGTTTTTTTAGGTTTTTTTTGAAAAAAATTTCCCAGCATGTCACTGATTATTTCCTGCAACGAATCGTTCAAATGGCTGGATATTCTGTACCTTTTTTTTCCCTCACGGTTTAATTCTGCACTCTGTAATCATCAATAGTTAATTTATCTATCTAGATATAGATATATATATATGTACTTAAGAAACACGTGGCCCGGATTCCGTCTTGTACCGACATATTTGCTGGTTGATGGATGAGAAATGGTTTCTTGTTAAGTCACATTTAAGGTTTATCACGGGCCATATTAAAATTTTTTATGCCAATCGTTTGTACGTGTTTCAGTGTTTGTTGCTATGCGATCTTTTGTTGAGAAAACAGTGACATAATAAACCGCCACAGCTGTCTAAACTATAGCACAAAGTTTTGTAAGACGCCACGGTCTCGGCCAGGTTTATCAGGCTACCTGGCAAACGAGCTCAAGGGAGTTTTCTCTTCGAATCACCAGAGTTTATTAGAATCACAACATTGCCCAATAACAAGTGATAAATAAAGTAGCACCTAATGTGTCTTCTCTCAACAGTTTAGCGTTAACGATAGTCAATCAAAGCTGTCTTATACGGAGAATTACTGTGTTTTTTCTACGCGAGCTGAAACGCTTTATGAATGATGGGGAAACAAGTACACGGTATTTTCATTTTGTGGATCCACTTGGAAAAAAAGAAGACTTTTCTTTAAAATAAACAATCTTTTCCTTCCTTCCTGTTGAGCTATTGCTTTTCCATCCATCTCTCTGTATGTGCCTCAGTGTGCAGGACATGATTTAATGGCGTTTCATGTCATGTGTCAACAGAAAATATTTCACAGAGTAACAAGAGAGGAAACGGGATAAAAATGGGAAGCTACCCCTATACATCTGTCTTTCACCCCCCCTCAAACATTTTACCACAGGAGATGCATTGTTGTACCTCCATGAACTTTACCTGCCATCTATTATTTGTCTCCTCAACCTGACATTTATGGGCCCATCCTGATGTTTATGGCCCATTCCCATTCACTTTGAAAGTTTAGACAGACACTGATGGCGCACATGTGGCTTTGATTTCTCTGCTTCCTGGAGAACCTTTGTCTAACCACTATTCTCCCCGATCCCTCATGAAATGCGCACATGCACACATTAAAATACATCCCATCCCCATCACACGTAAACACAAACACACGGTGGATGGAACACAGTGTCCGCACCGACTTCCTTATTCAACCGAAATTTGTCTGAAATAAGAAAAAAAAAAGAGTTGAATCCATCGTTGTTCTAACACAGAAACTGAGGGAGATTAGTAACATCGCACTGTTGCTAAACACAGCTAATAAGCTATTTTTATTAGTCAGCTCAGTCTCTATTGAGACTTTGGGGTGGGGACGGAACCTCCTTTATCGAAACCTGGCAAGTCCTGATCAGAGGCCTGTGGGGATTCTAAAACAGTGAGATCCCACGATGACGTCAGTCATCACTGAGGCATGAGGTCATCAGGAGAGGAAGGGAAAATGCCCCATTGATTTCATTTCTTGCAGAGATGTTTCTGGGTGGGATTCGAAGGTCAAAATGTTTGTGTTTTGCACGTTAAGACATTTAAAATTGACCCCAGCTGTGTTCGCCAAATGTGTAGTTATGTCCATGCTTCAGATATTTATGGTTGGCTTAATTTCCATTGCTGCACAGCACCTGAAACCAAAGGCAGGGCCCTCCCAGTTAAATCTTTTTTTTTTTTCTCCCTCTCTCTCTGAAGAACAATAGAACAGCTGAGTAAAGCCAGGGCTGCCTTCCATCGTGTGCGTCTGTAACCTCATAACCAGACATGACAAAGTGCCTTAATAGAGCAAAAACAAACATGTTTCAGCACAAAGAGATAGCAACAGCAGGCCAGGGAAGATTATGAGTCAAAAGTTTACATACAGAACATGCGGGCATGATTGATGAGAAAGCTGTCACATGTGGGGCCCCAGAATCACGGCCCCTCCGCATCAAACTCCAACGATGTCTGACGTTCAGCACAAGCTGTCCCTCAAATTTCACCACACAGGAATTTTTGGAGTTCATCTCCATCCTGCGCTATTAAATGTTATTCTACTGTCGTCCAAATGTTGACAGAGAATGTGATGTGATTACAGGGCACGGGAGATTAAGGGCGCGCACTTTGAGGCTGGGCCATGATCAGGGAACACCTAGTTGAACTTTCCAGCACAAGACACTGCAAGCAAGGGCAAAGAAAAAATGAGAAAACCTCCACTACATAAATCAGGATTATCTATCTATCTATCTATCTATCTATCCATCTATCCATCTATCCATCTATCCATCTATCCATCTATCCATCTATCCATCTATCTATCTATCTATCTATCTATCTATCTATCTATCTATCTATCTATCTATCTATCTATCTATCTATCTATCTATCTATCTATCTATCTATCTATCTATCTATCTATCTATCTATCTATCTATCTATCTATCTGTATCTATGTGTTATTAACCACCATATGAAATTCAAGTGTTTGAAAATAAGCTTTCAAATCATCCAATATTCAGCCGGAGGAGCTGACACACACTTGAACGTCACCACTGAACAAATATGTTTACAAATCGTCGAGGCTCATATTCTACAACACGCAGCACAACTTTTTTTGTTGTTCCATCGACACGGCCACGACGTTCGAGGCAACTTTATGAGAAGACAAGAGAAGACTCAGACAGAATAAAAAAAAAACACACACACATTTTTATGCAAATCATGTCCATCGGATCTGGAAATTCAAGTCCAGACATCAGCCAGTGACGGAGGTTCGCGGAGAACAAGAGGATACATAATATAGATGTAGGAAGATTGATAAAAGCAAAGTTCATTTGTGGAACGGTGAACTTTGGACACAAGATGTGCACAAATTGTACTTTGAACCTGTTTTTTTTCCGAAGCGTGAACTTGTTTTGATTGATTGATTGAATTACTCAAGCAACGCAATAGATTTAAATGAATAGTATAACACTTTTAAGACAACAAATCGCTGAAAAACTGCCTTTTTTCACACCAGTAGTGAACACACACAAGCCTTGCTCAGGGGCACCCCATCCCTTGACCTTACAAGCCCGATTTCTTTCCTTTTCGGCCACGTGCCGCTTGCTGACTAGCATTACATGAGTTCAGTCCTCATGTCTTCATGCTGATGGCTACATAAATGTGGCCCAAATTTTAATATCAAACATATTCTTCTTTAAAAAATATCTGTTTAATTTAACCCATACAGTGAGAATGTGAAACAAGCAGGCTTTTATACAATGCGGGGATGTGCCGAACTGTTTCTTGGCCGAGCTCGGCTGCTTTCTGGAGTCTTGTTGTCAGTGCGAGGTTGCCAACCAACAACTGGAGACTCCAAATGCACATTATCAGACAAAAATGAGAGCCGTGTCAATTCCCTGATTGAAGTTTGGCAAATGCGCTTAAAGTGAATCATGAGCTGTCGGGTTTTTTTTGTTTTTTTTTGGTTTTTTTTCTTGTGCCCCAACTGTCTCTGTGATGCTCCAAAGAAATATTGGCCCCTGTCTGTAGTAACAGCATGCCTGGAAATAAAAGTTTACCAGCTCTGGTTGCAGATGCACAGGCACTCCCTCGTGACCCGTTACCTTCCTATGTCAGCAGAATGCTAATATGCTTGTATGGCTTCATCGGACATGCAGGGAATGCCAGGGACGCCAGCCGGAGCATGAACAGGGTCCCCCTCGTGGAATGTTTTCCTAGGTGTCATTTTCTCATTCCTTCCTATGTCTTTGAGTTCAGGAGTTAAGTGGAAGCTCAAGTACACTGAAATAGTATTGGGATCAGTACTTCACAGTATGTTAAGACACGGTATGATACCTTTGGCCTCAATCCAGGCGACCGAGAGTAATAAAACTGAATAAGCTTTAGCTTTGAATAAGCAAGCGTAAAGTCAGGATTAATACAGACTAACACTCAAGAGCCACAGGCCGAAAGGTATTTGGTGGAACAGGTGCAACAAAGGATTTCTCCGTCCTGTACTACAAACATGTTTTGGAAAACACTGCAGCAACATTTGACAGAGACTATAGAGTGAGTTGCTTTAGAATAGCAGGGACCGTGTACAACATGAGTTAAATCTGAAATGTGGTTGGAAGAAACTTGAGGCCCCCGTCATCTCTAATTTGTTTTGTTGGACGGAAAGATTTGGTCCATCACCAGTTTCATTGTGTGCTTTTACAAGCATCTGGCGCGGCGGGCCTATTTACCCACGACCATGACAGATCGCGTTGGTTTCCATGGTCATGTCATACGTGTCAAAATACGTATTCCAAATGTTTGACATTGGTGTGAAAATGGGGCCCAAGATTCAGTCTCTCATGTCAAGGATGACTACAGTATGTGAAGTTGAGATTTGAGGAGTTATATCGTCCCAACCTTGGAAAAGAAGCAGCTGACAAAGCTGTTTCACCACATTAGTAGCCATTAAAGAGCTTTCTATCACATTGCTTGATTTCACACAGTCGGAGTGCGGTTCAAATTTCCATTTCGCTAAGTGCTTAATTAATTGAAAGTTTCACGCTGACGTTGGAAACAAAACAACAGTCTGAGCACAAGGTCCTGTCAGTGGCTGCAGTTGTAATCACAAAATATGGCTTCTCGAGATCACAGCTGACACTCAGAGTGGAAAATAGTAAATTAGCAGTGTATTTTTTATTTCACTGGTGTATATTTGTTCCAATTAAAGGTAATTTATGTAACAATAAGGATGGTTTATTGTCAGATATTTACAATACTACCCATTACATATGTGTTTAATTGTTCTGGAGCCTGACAATAAACCATTTATCTGAACTTTAGGCATTTATCTGGAATTTTTATGGAAGCTACTGTGTTTTAATTTTGAAGTTGAAGCCTTATTGAAAGTGAATGCCACTCTAGTTCCACCATGATTTGACACTAAATATGTCTTGTAAAAAGTACATAAAAGTAAAATTACAAATATTTTACCAGAAAATTACTTTGGTAAGTTTAAGTCACCTTTATATAGTACATGACACTTACTGTACTTAAGTATCAAAAGTAATTTCCTGATATGAAATGTACTTTAGTTTTAGAAGTAAAAGTAAAAGTGGGAAGTTAAAATGGTAGCTCAGTCGTAGTGTGAATGAGTGTGAATGGGTGAATGGCAAAACCTTGTGTGGTCACCAAGCCTAAAAAAGCACTATATAAATACATTTACCAACTCTTCTTCTTCTGATTTTATCTGGTTGGAACAAGCAAAGATAGTTATGTGAAATGTATTGCAGTAAAAGTTGCTAGAATTATATAAAAAGGACAGTATTTGTACTCCACATTGCTTATTCTTATCCACTTGTCCTTTAAAGTTGAAATCATTCAAGGACACACTGTGGTTTTTATGTGTCCTTTTCCCTCCACTCTGAAGCCTTTGGTACTAACGGCACAGAGCTCATTCCCTGAAAGTGCATTAAACAGCTGATAAAAAGTCACAGGGATGAGGTTTTATTGTCAGCCAGAGAGACAAGGAGACTAAAAATGAAAAAAAAAAAACCTTGGTTGTTTATTATTATTCATCCAGAGTTTTCCACTCATTGTCGTTCCAGTTTGACTCTGATGACCGCGGCCGTTCCAGCCTCGTTTAGTCTTCAGTGCTCTCATGTGTCCTGATAGTAGCCTGGAAAATACTAAGGTAAGCACATTAACCCTTACATGATTTAGTTACATTCAACCACATTACAGTATATACAGTATCTCACTTATTCTTATTCACTGTATGGATTTTTTTTGCCAAGATATTGGATAGGAATGATAATATCATCCATCCATCAAATGCGGATCCTATGAAGCTCAGTGGGGAAGCTGGAAATAATCCCAGTTTGCACTCGGGGGAGACATGATTTACATCCTGGGCGCGTTGCCAGTTTGGAAAGGCTACGTTCAAATTTATACAATATACATGTCATTTATCCCTTTCTATGGTTCATACATCAACATTAAGGCTCTCTCAAAGAGGAATTAGTGTTTATGAAGACATTTTGCAGCAGGGGTTAAAGGCCACAGTGAATAATGTGTGCACAGTATCCGTTGCAAACTGCCACAGTGCAGTGGAGCTTTAATTTGAATTTGATCACACGTAATTCACTTTATACCTTTATAATGACGGTGTCCTGCAGATGTGTGTCATTGTGTTCAGTGACAGCTGCTTGTTGAGCAAACACACACTCGCTGATAGTGTAAAAAGTCTATTTAGTGTCATGTCGTGCGACGTGAATGTCCACAATGAATCCTGATTTATGAGGCTTGACACTCCTTATTGTACAAGCATGTATATATTGTTTAAAAAAGGGATTATTTCTAGGATAGAAAAAGTGCATCCGTGCAAGATTTATTTGCAGTCGTAACTTTTCTGCTGCACTGAAATGCCTGCGTATTTGTGCAAATTCCAGCTTCTTAAATGCAAATATCTTCTGGTTTATTTGCTCCATATAACAAAGAACTTTGGTTTGTGGACAAAACAAGACATTTGAGAACATCTTCTGATATTTTACTGACCAAACAGCTACTCAATTAATCGAGAAAATTAACCGATAGATTAATTGATGATGGAAATAATTGTTAGCTGCAGCTGCTCTTGTATGTGTGAGAAAAATAGAAGATTTGGCAGCAGCTTAATGAGTGCCCACTAATCCTCAGCTGAAACAGTGTAACATCTCCTTCCACTGTGAATTTCCCCTCCCACCCACTCACCTTCCTTACCTTTCTTCCTTTCCTTACTTCCCCTCCACATTAGATGCACCGTATTTCCTCCCCAAATCGTAATCTCTCAAACATCGGCAGAGGCTTTGTGCCGCGGCTCCCGCGAGGCAGCGGCGCTGCTCCTCCTGGCCCTCGCTCAGTTCTCGCTCCTCTCCGCCTCTCTCCGCCTTTTGTTCTCGCCTGATGAGGTCATGTTCAAACCATTTTTTTTTCTCTTCGGGGACTTGGTGTGATACAAGCCCAAACAGAGGGGAGCCAAACCTCTGTTCACACATAAGATCAAGATAGTCGGGGGCATGTTTCCACAGATCGCCCCTGGGCCTACGTCTGTGTGGGTGTGTCGGGAGAGTGTGAGAGTCAGAGGTGCACTCGCGGGACCCGATCATTAGCGTGTTATTATAATGACGATAATGATAATGGAAATGTAATAACTCTTTCATTAGCAACTCTTTAAAAAAAAGCTGTATTGTGGCACAAGAAAGGAATCCTAAACATACCGTAAGGGAATTAATTAAAGAAGTACAGCACATGGTTATGTGGGATTCCACGTGGGAGATGCAGAATGCCACGTATGACATCTTCGTAATTGCTGCTGGTTAATTTGCTTCTGTTGACTGTTTAATTTTCATTGGATGAAATGTTGCAAATTATACAGAGGGAACCGTGTTCCAGGTACATTTAATTTATAATCAATATGAAAAATGAGTTGCCACAAGACTTTTAAGGTGTTATTGCTCTGTAATTCCATTAATGACTTTGGAGCTATGCATAGTTGAAATTACCTCGGGTCATCCCAGAATATTAGTATTTAACAATCTGAGGGGGGGTGAAACTTCATTTCTGTTGCAATCTTGCCTACTACAGCTTTAATAAGAAGATATTTTCACGAGTCATCAAAGGAAAATTTATGAATTAGAACCAATAATTACACTATCTTGAGTACCTGGGCTTTACGTTATTTTTCTTCACATAGACCAAACAGAGGATTAACACCAGCAAAGGTCACCGAAAGTTAACACATAATCATAGACTTCTTAACACATAAGGTCACACAGAGTCTGAACTTCACACGACACAGTCTTAAGTGCTATAAATTACACAGACCACAGAGTTGCATTGGTTTTAGCTGGCAGACACCTTTCATGTACGCCATTGTGTGTGGGATTATACCACAAGAATGTAATCAGGGAATTTTTTTTTTAAAAGCATTTCTTCATGTGATGACTTTAAATTCCCCTTTAAGCTGTGAGTGAGAATGGATACACATTCAGTCCCAGGTTAAAGGACCTGGCAAGTTTTAATCAGCGCTGTAAACATGACACTCGGGTGAACTCGCTAATTCCCATTCTCTGCTCCTTTATTGTGGCAGTCTAGATTCTGACTCAGCACCTTTACCCAGCCAGACACTATGACACACACACACACACACACACAACAATCTAAAACCATTCAGCCACCATTCAGTTTGAAAAAAGACACAGATATTGACGTGCAAATACTGGAACAAAGTCAAATCTCGCTCCTTGGTACTTTCCTATATTTTGTGGTGTGTTTCCTGCTGTCAGCATGTTGTGTTTCGGCACATTCATCACGTAGAGCATGACTCAAACAGGGTGGGAAAAAAACACACTTCCTCTACTGGTAAATGGAAAATGAGTAAATATCCCCCTTTTTTTAGATGGTTTTACCCATGCATTAAAATACATATACATGCTAATTCAGGTTTATAATGATTATCATCTGAATAGCAGCAGTAAATATTGACTAGAGTCCTAATTCTCAGCTGAAAATGATCTAATAATTACCCTTTTTGAATGACACCGAAGAACCCACCCTTATGCTTTTAAGTGCTTCTCAATCTTGGCCGCGACGTCTTCAAACTGATGGAAGATTTTCCCTCGTCAGGGCATTATCGTTTCCAAACACAGACAGAGTCATTTAACTGATGGTGAGTCATATGTGGGTAAAATGTGATAAGAAACTGAAAGCGCTTTGTGAACTTCTGATGTTCAGAAGTCTTTTTTTTTTTTTTTTGCAGAAATGTGGGAACTGAAAGTGACCAAAAAAGTCAATCATGGTTACTTCGACTACTCTGCAGTTCCCTAGAGAGTCTTTCAGAGATGGAAAGACTGCATTTTAGCAACCTGCGTATAAAACTTATCATCATTTTGGTATAGCAATCCTGCCGTATGCGTTTTTAAATATCGAAATCTGGAGATGGATTTTTAGTTCCTCTTCCCCGCTTGCTCCGACTAAGGCTTCTTTTTTTGCCAGCTCTGCCATGATGAGCGTTTAAAACAACGCTATCACTGCCTTGCTCTTATAGCCACTACCTGGCTGGTAGACGTGTGCGGAAATCGTGTTTTCTCCGGACCTGTTTTCAGGCTCGAAAGGCTGGTTTTCTGCCGTCACGATGACTCCGAATCTATCAAAAATCCTGCATGGTTCCCGCTTTAAAGCAGACACCTCCCTTTTGTTGCGTCGTGCCCTTGTCCTCCACTCCCATGTCCCATTGGGCCGCTCGCTGGGACTCGTAAACACTTTGGAACACGTGTACCATTCTTGAATGAAGTTAAGAAAGCCGCTGCCTCTGAGTAATAGGTGTCTCCCACTCTCTTTAGCTGCTTTGGTTTATTTGCTGTGAATCCCCCTCACTCAGTTTGGATAAAGGGTTTGTCATCTTTGTTTTCTGATTGTGAAACACTCTTTTTTTTTTGTGTGTGTGTGGACATTTCCAGCAGGTTAGAGCGCGCATTGAAGCTATAGATAAATGAGCCCTAATGAGGGTCGCGTGGCAACAGGGTGACAAGGGCAGCAATAAATGATATCAATAATCCACTCGCATTTCAGCCTGCACCACATACTGATATGTATTATTTCGCCCGTTACCATGACGGCCACGGTTTTGTGTATGGACGCACGTCACTGGCGTTGTTTTGGTTTCCACTCGGCGCGAAATGAAACTCATCGTCTCGACAGCTGAGAGCTTCTCTCGCTGCGGAGAGAATGAAGCCGCGACGCTGAGTGAGTGAAGTACTTAAAATGAACCGAGACAGTAGACACCCTCCGATCTCTGCCCACCCCGAGCAGGCTCTGTCTGCAAGCTGACACCATCCACTAATAAGCGAGAAGCTCCATATGCATTATGATTTTTTTTTTTCTTTCTTGGAAGCAGCGGGGATCAAATCTGATGCGTGCCCCTGCCTGTTTCTGTGTAAGAGGCCAACGCAGCGCAAGTTCTATTTCACTTTAGGCGATCACCATTTTCATATCACTTACTCTTAACACATTAATGAGTTGTTGGAAACAATTGGCAGATGTGCACGAGTGTCAAACCTCACCCTGACGTGGTGCTTGGCGCAGGTTTGAGACACGGCGTCTGTCACGCCTGCCTTATTCGGCGGGTGGTCCGACCATCGCCGAGGCCACGCTGCTCAAACCTGAAATGAGGTCACTCCTGATCGTTCAGATGAGTTAGTCGATTTTTATTTCCCTTTTCAGTACGGAGGGGAAAACCTTAAAGACTGACAGGCTCCATTATTTACACTACAGAGGGAAAATGGAAAGTCAGATGGACAAAGTAGCCCCACGATGGATTTGACTGTCATTGCGCAAAAAAGAGCTCTCAGCCAGATCTTTTTGGAAAAAGGGGTGCATCTGTTTCTCTAAGGCCGAATGTTAATATTTACTACTGCCAAGTGTAACTACAGCAGTAAGAAGCGTGTGGAAATAGACACGACCACATGTGTCTCCTGCTTTAACGGCGGGCTTAAGTTACACTGAAATTATCTGTGACTCTCGTCCTTCACATTGAAGTGTTAAGTAGAAACGGAGCTCTCGCCATTTTCCTGTTCTCCGCGTGTCTGGTCCTTAAGCGGTGCTAACATCGAAGCCGATAAATATTAATGTATTGTGGCTATAAAATCTGTTTTGTTTTATGTTTGAAGTCAGCAAAAGAGATGGGTATCGTTATGATTTAATTGATACCAATAGCATATTGATGCTTTATAATTTTGTGTGGAGGCTAAGGCTGCAACTGACGGTTATTTTGATAATCAGTTAATCTGTCCATAATTTTTCTGTTAATTTATTATTAATCAGATAAAAAGGAGGAAAAAAAGCACAATTTGATTCCACAACGTCCTTAAATGTGAATATTTACTCTCGTCTCTTTGCTCCATGTGACAAAATTGAAATTGAAATTAATCATTAGTTTTAGCCTTACTTTCAATTCTTGCCATTTGAGGCATCTGTGCAGCCTCACTCACATTGTGGTCACATGTTAACACTGGAGTGCATCTCTTTTTCTACAACCTATGAACAATTTTACAGATTTTCCTTTTTCCGTATCCATCCTTCGTCTGATCCACCATTTATTCTATAGTGCAGACAGACTCATCCCTAATGACAAATCTAAAAGGAGCCGGTGAGATTTAGTGGAAATGGCTGCAAAGTAACACTGTAAGTACCTTTGCGTATGAAAAGTACTGTGCATTTGAACATGCAGTATAGGACTGTGCTATAAAAGAACTGAACTCAGGCTTGGTATTGTTAAGTAAGAGGGGGTGTGGGGGTGGGGGGGGGTATTTGTCAGGTTGGCACTGCAGTGCAGACAGCACATATCTTCATGTCAGCAGTGGCAGTGTTTGTTTTGGATACGGTCCGCATTATCTAGACATGTCCAGCAGCCAGCTTTTCTTGACAATTAGTGACATGTAAGAATTTTCTTTGGCACCGCGTCAGCTGGGTTTGTTTTTCTAGCCTCGAACAAATAACGAGGAGAAAAAAAATAACTACTGACTTCTATTTCAGTAATAAAAAAAAAAAAAAAAAAAGATGGTGGGATCAGAGTGTGCAAGCAGTGCAAAGTTTCATCTTTTGTGCGAGCTAATCCTTACACCAGCACAGATGCTGCGTCGTAACTCAACACACCCAATAAATGAGAGCTCTGCTAATGTTTAAAGGCACTGTCTGGAGACAATGGTAATGCAACACTAGCGCAGTAACATGGACGCGCGCGCGCGGGGCATCGCTGCCGGCAGTGCCAGCGAGGATGAACGACCTCATAACCACTCATTCAACTCAAGGACTGGCAAAAGGTTGCTGCGTCTGACCATAGGGCGGAGGGTGGAAACCATGCAGGAATTTAAGTCAGTTAAACTGGCAAGATGGACAGCGGGATACTGTTTAAGGGCAGTGCCCCTAAGGAATCCAAGGGTGATGGTCAAGAAAAGAATGCGGAGGTCGTGCCAAGGAGCCTCGGTGGCGGCGAGGTTTCCACACCGCAAAGGCTCGCCAAGCATGTATGCAGATATGCCTCATGGGGGTGAGCGTGACCTCTTGTCCCCTTCACTTGGTCATAGATTAAATGGCCCCTGCGAAAAGCCAAAGAGTGACAGGTCCGTGGTGACGGGCGCTGTAAGCATTAATGCCTGTGTGAGTTTCGGGGATTATGATTGCACCGCCGGTGTCATATTGTCCACTGCAAGCACAGACCCACGCAAAAGCCCCCCCCCCCCCATGTGTGGTTATTGCCTGTTTTTAAATCCACCCCCCTGAGGAGCACTTTCAGCTCTGCCGAGGGGATCTCGGAGAACCCCCACCCTTTTACTACTCTGATGCAGTAAGCATTTACCTGGACATTAAGACTGCTGAATGTCCAGGATTTTCACGAGCAGTAGAAACTTTCTGTAAAAGTATCTTCTTGTTATTTTTAGCATTTGCAACGGCCTTGCACTACCAGCGCTTTGTAGCAGTGCTTCCACTTCCCACCCACCCCCCGCCCCCCATCATTCATGACATAAAATGAATCACTTCCTGTGCACAGCGGCGGAATGTCACCAGACAACACAAGGACAAAACATGGGCGTACAACCGACTCTCACGTATATGAGAGCAAAAGTACCTGTGGAACTTAGATGTTACAACATGGAACTTAAGTTATTGTTGGATGTTCAGCTTCGATTTTGAAAGCTATTCTTAATCATAGATATTTAAGCTCACACTTTTATAGTTCTGGGTCTCTGCAGGTACCTTTGTCTGTTTGTTGAGTAGAATTTAGTCAGACATTTTCAAACTGCAGATGACTGTGACGTCACCAAAAAAGGTAATCTTTGTGTGTTTTCCGTTCAGCAGAGCTGATCCTGATATCAGCTGCGGTTGAGTCATTTAAAGGGCAGGAATAATGGTTATTCTGTTGTTTATTTGTTTTTTTTTTTCCTCCACCAAAAATCCATTGAGAAAATGCGTCACAGGATGGGCCGAGTGACCATATCCAAACACAGCTCTGCTAACACAGGACATCCCAGTGTTACCCTTGAGACAGGTGATGAATTATTTCCTGGATACAGTGTATTTTCTTAATCATGCAGTGGGATAGTTTTTTGTTTTTTTTTCTTCCAGAGATGACTGTGTGGATTTGAAGCACAGAACTTTTAAGGATTCTGATAACTGTTATGTCGTAGTTTTCTCACTATCAGCCATTATTCATGGGACTAACTAAAAGGAATACATCACTGATTTGCACGTGGCTTTGTATTGCTATATATATATAGCAATGGCAGTATTATTTTTTTTTTAAATTGTGCTTCCCTCCATCAGGTTCCCCCTGATTTCTTAAAAATCGTATTTTGGTTTGCCGCCGATGCCGTTAAATGTATCGTTTTGCGTCATTGGTGGCCAAACTGCACTTTTTAGACTCACCTTTAGGGGACGAGACTTTATTCCCATGTAAATGTAAACACAGTGTCCGCCATATTTGCTCACATTTACGACCGGCTCTGGCTCTCTTTAATTTGGCCTTGTAAACTGAGAAGACAATGACAGAATGTAGTTTTGAAACTGATATGGTTGCGAGGGAAACTACCTGCTTTTTGGCGATACTTGAATGTGCCACCGCAGGCTCTGGTGACACCCGGCTGCGGCCGGGCACTGGCTGGGTCTGGAGAAACTTGACAGGCTGCAGTGCCTGCATCTGGAGCCGCCGCTCGCTCCGACTGCACGCACTTCGGCAGCCGAAGAGTAAAATTCGTTAAATTACCTCTTGAAAGTGGCCAGTGTAATTCCAGTAGTAGACGCTGTATAGACATTGTGTGTGAGTGCTCACATTATGGAACTAAGCCACGGTACCACAATACTGACAATGCAGGTCAAAACTAAACCTCTATCCAAAAACAACAGCCACGTAGTTGTTGGAGCAGAGCATAAAAAAATGCATTCTATTTGAAACTAAGTGAAGTACAGTACACTTTCCATCAGCTGTAACAGAGGCAGCAGCAGCAGCAGCCTCCACAGAGCTGCAGATTACATCTCAAAAATTACCATTTCGTTTTGGCACTCGCCGACTCCCCTCGAACAGTGGCCATAAATTGTAGTTGCAAAATAGCATATTGCATTACTAAACATCCTCAAAAGGTGTAATTACAAGATAATTATATGCATTACATCAAGACCAACCCAGGTTGTAATTGAAGTCAAACCTGTATACGAACAGCTAAACAAGCTTTCCAATCCTTATCATAACCGTAATCCTCTAATTAGATTTACTGTAACCCAATACTGTGGGGTATTTTCTTTTCATCTGTTACAGCAGTGTGCAACCTTTGCATGCCCTGTGTGTGTGTGTGTGTGTGTGTGTGTGTGTGTGTGTGTGTGTGACAGAGCTTAAGAGCGTTTGTATACCTGCATGTGTTACTTCTTTTGAACCTTTTCTGGCTTAAACACTGGTTTTGTCTAAAACCTGGTCCTAATGCTCATTTCTGAGGAACTGGTTAAGCTTAGGGAAACAATTTGAATTGTGGTGAGGTTATGGTTAGGGTTAGGCATCGAGTGGTTATGGGATAATACTAAGACCCACAGATTAGATGCAGGACATCTTTTTGCAGATTTTTCCAACCTTTTACTTAAAGCACCTTATTTGACATAATCTTATTCTACCTCTATTATGACATGAATTAAGATTTTTTTCTACATTAGGTACTAACACGTGCTTAATATTTACTAATAAAGGGCTAGTATGCTACTTATATGCATGTTAGTAAGCATCTAGTTAATGGTGAATATGTGTTCCCTAATCTAAAGTGTTACCAAGTTTTTTATTCCATATCTGTCTTTTAACATAGCAATTACTCATCCAGGAAAATTGGAGCTGCACGGTGCCATGAACAGCAGCAGCTGTGCTATGTTTGGCACATGTGGGCAGATGTTAAGTTACTTATTTTTTAGCAACGACAATCCACTTCTGAAACCTTTAGTGGGTACTTCCTGTGTTATTATCCAGAGATTTCATTAGAAATTGAATCACACACTATGTGAAACCTAACTTTACTTTTATTGGTTTTGCAGCATTGTTGCAAGTGTGTTTTATTTGACTAAATGCCTTTCAGATTCAGAGTTGATACACAAAATGTAGGTATCCAAAGTATTTCATAAGGGTAGCAGCAAGAGACGTCCTCATTTCACTGTGTTGCTGGAGGAGAATCAAGGTTACAGTTAAAGTCCTCTCTGCTGACAGATGAGCAGAGGAGTGTGGGAGAGTGGCAAAGAGGTCAAGTGGGAAAAAGGTCTGACCTGCAGGAGGAAACAACATCTCAAACAGAGGAACAAAGTGTTGGAAAGGCTCAGACAGTGAGAGGAATGATGGGTAAACGGTGATGGTAGGAGAAGAAAGGTTTCGGCCTGGGAACGCAGGCCTCTCTGAGGAACCTGAGCTCAGGATGACTTCCCAAGACGCACCTGAATACACAGATTTACACACAAGTCCGGCTGCGATTTCTGAGCTGAAATATTCAACAAACTGACTACTGACATCACAACAGCTGCTGTGAGCCTCACACCAGGCTAACACAAACACACACACACACACATATCTGTCCCACACTCCTTTTTCTTTTTTCCTGACCCTTAAACATTGAGCCGATTACAACAGCTCCCAACATCTTAGTGTCGAGTCTGATTCGTTGTGATCTATTCTCTCGTGTCAGCAGCAAACCCTGCTGCCTGAAGGCGAACAAGGTTGCGTGTCACTTGCTTTACGTTTTGCAGTTGACTCATCGGGAACGAGCAATTTGAAAAGAGCTGAACACTTGAGATGTAAATGGATGCCAAAGCAGTCAACAACACAGTGAATAACAACACCTTAAACACAGAGGGGGTGTGGGGCTGTTGAGTGAACCATCTTGAGTCTTATTTTTCTTTATGTCTGATCAGAGCGTCAGTGCCATGATGATGAGACATTGACAGACTCAACATTTTTGATAGTAAATATGTTTTATACTGTTCAAATTTCCAATTTAGCACTCCAAATCTGTTTGTTTGTGTTTTTCTAAATAAACCTTGTTGTTTTTCCTCATTTGAAAGTGTTAAAACTTAGTTACAGGACATTTTCTGGCACTTTTATGAGGTGTTAAAGGGTTAATTAATTGAATGCTTCTTGAGAAATATATGTAAAACAGTTATGTCTACTGTATCATTAATGAATTCCAGAGTCCACAAACTATAATCAGCAATCTGGATTATTTAATTTGTCTTTCTCTGAAATCACTTGCTCAAAACTATCAGCAGGGCTCGTGTGCCTCGTTTGTAAACAAGTTTTATTTTCCCCTCCTTCTGTCGAATGTTTTCCACTGCAGGGATGGATGGTTATAATGAGAGTTCCAGCATCCAGCTATTTTTAAGGGCTGGACGGGCTGTTATTGCGCTGGAGGTATAGCGAGGCCTTTGGGGTGTGTGGATTATTCCCCAGACCTACACTCCTAGACTTTATGGGTCTGAAAATAACTGTACTACCTAGCCCCCCCCCCCCCATACCACCACCAGTAATCACAAAATCCATCCATGCATAAATGAATGTGGTATCTGTTTAAACTGTCATCTCACCAATAATATGCAAACCCCCACTCCCCCAAGTTCAAGAAGTGGGAAAACAGATTGCAGATTGTCTGAAGGATATACCCTCTGAATTGAATTTATACATTCAAGTCTGACTAATAACGTGGTTTTCAAAGTGGTGCATCAAAAACACAAACCCATTATGATTATTTTACACGTCCGTTCAAAGGTTTGCAGTCCCCTATACAATTTGTTTGTGTTTTCCATTAAAACTCACACTTTTATTCATCAAAAAAGTTGCAAAATTGATATAAAATATAGTCAAGACATTGACGAGATTAGAAATAATGTTTTTTTTTTTTTCAAAATAATAATTTTGCCCTTTAGTCAAAGAACCAGTGAAACTGTTTTCAGCTGTGCAAGCGTCATTGCACAAGGGTTTTCAAGGGTTTTAATCATCCAATAGCCTTATAACGCAATTAGCAAACACTGGAGAGATGGTTGCTGGAAATTCCCAGAGGGGGAAAAAAAACAAAACAGAAGATGCACCAGTGAAAAAACTAATTCTACTAAGCCATCTCAACATCTAAGTCCTGAGGGTGACGCACAGTTGCAGCATTTAGCACGTTTCCACCAAAGATTGTTTACAGATGAGTTACGACAAGGGCCCAGTTTACTGTACATTATCTCACCTATAGACGACAATCTCAAGTTTGAATCTCGCCACTGAAACGACAACGGTGTCCGATTTCACCCATCGATGGCACTGATAATGGAGATAATCTACATACAAAGCTGTGTTGTGCTTCATTTTCCTCTCGGCAACTGTGTTTACATTCTTTCACTGACTCACTGTGATACCGACAACAGATACTAGGCTTCACATCCTGTCGTCACAGTTTAAATTCTGCTTTACCTGAATCTGGAGCAACATTTTTACGTTGCTTATTTGTGCTTTTCTATAAAAGAGTTGCACAGACTTTTTATACAGAAGACGCTGTATGTGTATAAGCTGTAGATCAGGTGGGGTGTGTTTAAAAATGTACATTTTAGATTAAAAGTGAGTGGGTTGGGGATGAGGAACACATTAATCAGTGCTTACATAATCCGTTCGGATGTGTTCAAATATTGGCTCTGATGCAGGTCTGGAAGAATTGAAACTGAAGGGAAAAAAATGTGGTGTGGGTGGGCGGGCGGATAATTATTATGTGCACTTACACAAGCAATCTACTGGAGGTGCAGCTACATCAGCTAAATGTGTGTTGACATTTAAACGACACCATGGCAAGTTACACAACTGTAAATTGTATGGCAGACGAAGCACTTAACCTGGGGTGTTGAAGGTTTTCTTTAAAAAGACAATGCAGCAAATAACTGGCAAAAACAAAAGATGGCAAGTTTAGTTAAATAACTACAAGAGTGATTAAAATACATCATGATACAGGTTTACAGTTATCAGCAACAACATGGAGATTCCTGAAAGCTCCAATCCAAATTTAAATGACTATATGATTAAGAATAATCTGCTTTTAAAATAGAACAAACACAGTAAAATCACATAAGGGCTTTAGTTTTAGGACAACTGTTTTTTGTGGCTGTAAAGGCTGCCCAAATGTCCTTATCTAGAAAGAAATGGTGTGTCTAATTGGTAATAAAGTAAAAAAGCTCTTTGATAAAACAGGGTTCAACAGCTGAAGTAAAAAACCGGGGCAACAAGACGATGGGACAACAGTTTTACAGTTTGAAAGAGAACACAGCCTTTAATTCTATACAGGAAATTGAGAGGCTGAGAATATACTTTGTCTTTTCTTCTCTCCGAAACTTAGTGTGTGATTAAGAGGTGATAATAGGAAAGCATCAAAGGTGGATTGAAGATGAATCAGAGTCTGGGCCAGGACACTGGGACACATAAAACCGTCTTAGCTGCATTAAATACAGGATGTTGTAGTACTGAGTGGGCAGAGAGTTGTAATTAATGTAGCCTATAATGTAAATAGCAATGGGCCAAATATAGAGCCCTGAGGGACTCCAGGTAATGGTATGGGGGCACCGTCAACAACAGAGCTCTTCTTGTAAGTTGAGAATGCCAGAGTTTTGAGTAACTTTATCGGAAACAGAGCTTTCAAACTCTGGCCTTCAGCGCAGCCTGTAACTCTTCTTTGTCAATAGGTTGTTTGGTTTTAAGGAGGAGAAAACGGGAGTTAAATGGCTGCAGTTAGTTCTTTGACTCTGTAGATGCACCAGAGTTCAAAATCAATGCTTTTTTTAATGATAGTAAATGCATTTTTTCTCTTGATAAACTTGGGATGCATCATATTTTTCAAGAAATTGACTTGATATAGCAAGGATAAACCACAAGAAACATTGACCAAAATCAAGATCGTGCATTCCAAAAGAGAATTGATACAAGTGAAATTGAAGTTTTCTGTCCAGAGGGAGGACAGCTACTTGAAACATTAGCTTGTAGAAATAGTAAACTGCACATAAACTACTGTGCATGTTTTTGATTGAGACATCAACTGAGGGCTTCTACATGAATCACACAGATCTGAAACAGCCGTTACTTACTGTACAGCGTCTCTGCAACAGTCTCTCCAGTAGGGGGCGGACAGTTCAGTCACAAAGGACGATGGGGAGAACTTGAAACCGAGCAGGGCTCTGATACAGTCCCTTTGAAACCTTTCCAGCTGCCTTATTGTGCCGATGGCCATCAGACAGGGCGCAACAAAGGCCCTGCTTCTGTGTTTCCGTGCGGGAAATAGCACCTGCTGTTTCTCATTTCAGATGTCATTCACCCGGCGAGATTGAGAACCAAACCCACCTGATTACGTGCGTTTATTTTAGGAGTTTGACCCCGAGTCTCAAAAGTTCGATTCTGATTGTTCTGTAGCTCTCTTTGCTTGACTGCAGCGACAGCGACTACTGCAGCCTATCTATCACTTCATTAATAATCGGTAATGGTGTGTCACGGAGGGTCAGGGGTTACGAACTCTGCTTAGAGTTATTTAAGAGGCTTTGAAGCATCGTTATTAAGTTTAAATCCTAACCTTATGGACAATGTGACTGTTACATGAGCTAAACGTGATTGCAACTGCACCGGCTTAGGAACCTCTTCTTGTATGTTTCAACCATAAAACAAACAACATAATGGCACAATTACACACCTGGCTTATTACCTTGGAAGCTGGTAATCAACGGGTTTGTTTTCTTCCAGCTGGGATGAGAAAAGGCGTTCTTCCCGTTTGGATATGGTGCCAGTAATTTAAACAAACAGTCATTGACCAAAAGAGGCTCCGTGCTTGGAATCTGTTTAGCATTTAAAGCGACTTTCACTGATATCTTCCACCTGCAAACTCTGCATAGAGTAAAGTGAGCAATACAGTACAATCACGACTGTTAGTGAATTATCTCCGTGCAGAAAGGCCCATGTTTCGACCGGGTCGCGAACCCGGGTTCTCTTCTCTTGCAAAAGGCCCGGATTGCTAACCGCTACACCAACCGAGTGGCCCCTGTTAGTGAATTATCCTCGACGAAATAGAAACGTATGTAAACAAAAAATCGTTTGTTCAAATTTGAGGTTTTCGGTCCCGAGTATTGCAAGTGTGACAGTGCAAAAAAAGGAAAGATCCATTGCAAGTCACTGAAGTGTAAGTAATTCATCTTGCGGTGAGCGTGACTGTCTCTTCTGACAGGATGCCTGTGGCAAATTCTGGACCCTTATTGTAAGCCTGTCATTTCACTCTTTCTCGCTCCCTCCCTCCCCCACTCCTCCGCAGTAAACTGATGAATAAAGACAAGTAAGACAAACATTCAGTTGGAGTTAATCTGCCAAAATGTCAACCTGACAAATATAGTAACTTCAAATTCTGACCCGCTTCTCTCCAATAAGTTGACATTTAATTTCATTTAATGAACAAAAATGTCAAACTCACACTACATGCGTGGAATCTTTTGAATTTATCCCCATGACAAACATTTGCTGAGGCTTGCTTCAGTCTAAAGTTCCTGTATCACCTTCTCTTGACTTCTCTGACCCTGGCTTCCATTTAAGCCTTTTTATTTAAACTTAAATCCAAGAGAATTTGACTTGAAGGGTCCAGGCCAAGGGCTGGGGTACCCCTCAACAAGGTACTCAATTCCCATTGGTAATTGGACACTCTAAATGGACCCTGCCACATAGGGGGACACATCCATAGTGCAATCAGACAGACACAGTTCTGGCTCTGGATCTGTTCAGAACCTCGGTTCTTTCTGACGAACCAGCCCAGTTTAATAGGAACCAAGTGCTCCGTGAACTGTCTGGCACATTCAGACCGAAAAGATAACTGGTTCGGAACCGGAAAAGTTGGTTTTTCCCGGTGTGTCATATTCTGGGTTGTGAAGACGAGTGGAAAGTAGAGGAAGTTTTGAGATTTTCGTTTTTGTGTTGTGTTTACTTCCGCCTGAGTAACGTGGATTAACGTCCTCCCACTTTGGTTCCTCTTAAACTGGCGTGAAGACAGGGTGGTTCACCAGAAAGTACCAAAGTTCCGAGGCACTTTTTCTCCATAATTCCTCTACTTCACAACACAGAATATTACACGAGAAGAACCAACTATCTTTTGGTTCTAGCTGAAAACCAACTTTAAAGGTTCCGAAACCAAATTTTCTTCCGGTTTGAACGTACCCACAGGTTCAAAATTAGGTTCAGGAACCGTTAGCCCTGCTGGTGGGAAAGGGCTTACTTGTGTACTCTTTGTTCCTGATCCAAAGCCTGGATAAATAGAAGGGTTGTGTCAGGAGGGAGCGTAAAAAAAAAAAATCTCTGCTAAATCACTGCATTCAAACGATGCAAATGACTGAGTTTATATCATGTACATCTACACATATACACTACTTACTACACCCTTTTATTTAATGAAGGGGTGTAGTCGTCACAGATGTAAACAGCATTGCTTATGTTGCGATATCACGAGAACAAAAAGTGACGCGCCGCATGTTCAAAATGTCTATCGTAGCCAGCACTAATGTTTTCAGATGCTCTCCTGTGGGATTGGACCACGCTGGCCGAGCCTTTGCACCCTGCACACATCAATGAGCCCCAGGCACCCGTGACGCTGACACAGTTCATAGCTGCCCCGTCTTTTTCGAGCCACTTTTAGTAAATACTAACCACTGCATGCCACAGACACCCCACAAGAGCTGCTGTTTCGGCGCTCCTATGACGCAGTCGTCTAACCGTCGCAATTTTAGCTCGGGTTTCTTGTGTGTGTGTGTTTTTTTGCTGTTTCAAACATTCTAAGACCGACTCTTCACCTGCTGCCTCCATCAGCCACAACATCAAACCCGGTGCTTTGTTTTATTGTTGAGGCACAGACTGTGGTATATGCAGAACTTGTTTTGAAAGTCTATTTTGAAGCATCAATAATGTGATTTAGTAGTTTAAGTTGTTTTCCACGGTTTCTTGGCTTAACGAAGGCAAAAAGTATGCGGATCATCCACGAAATTAGAACCAGTCACTTGTGGCTGATCAGCATATATCAACCCCTCTTGACAGGTGATGATTTGATAATGATGAAATATGAATTTGTTTTGGATATACAGTACGGTACATTATAAACAAAACCGTAGCAATTTGTGTGCATATGCAAATGACAGGCGAGAATCACAGATTTTCACATAGACTCATTGCACGCGACGTATTCCGACACAGTGACCATAAAAAAAGGACTTGTGTGAGGCTTACTTTGGGCCTTCTGCTGGAAAATCCATGGGATATCCCAGAATACCACCAACACGCAAGAAAACACTTTTTTTTGGAGTTTAAAGCTTTGTTTAAACGCTACAGGGACGTAGAAAATTCAGTGAATCAGTTGAGTTCCCATTGTATTTACCATTGGTTCTCATTTGTTTGAGATTAATCGTATCCCTTTCGGTATATAATTCTAATAGTTTAATTATAGGCTCTATTTTTGTTAGGTGCCATTCACTTGTTTTATTCTTCATTATTTTTCACTTTAAAATCAGACCTTCTGGTTACTTGCTAGTAACTCACTCCACATGAAAAGAAGCGTTCAAATGATGTGTTTTCCAGATCTCAGTGCTGACTCTCTGTGATGTCTGACTCCTTAAAATAAACAATCAGTCATTTACTAAAAAGAATTTCCTTGCTAATTGTCGAGCAGACGTGAGTTATGGGCTCAGAGCGTGCATGTGTGCAGCAGATCTGCTCCTGCCTTTTCCTGGGCAGGAACACTGGAGGAAATTTGAAGAGCAGAGGAGGGAGGAGGGGGGGAGAGAGAGAGAGAGAGAGAGAGAGAGAGAGAGATGCTTACATCATTGGAAAATTTAGTGGTGTGAAGCTGTTTAACAATTTCATAATTTCATAAACAGACGAGATAATCCTTTACAGCACAAGATAATCAGGTCGCAAACCGACTGTGCGGTGCGCTGTTGAGCAAGAGGAATGTCAGACAAACACAGGTGGTTTCCATTCCAGCTTTCCAGCTGAGCAGAGGAACAGAGCTGTTTCTGACTTTTTAACAGTCCGACAGCCACAGAGACACGAAAAAAAAAACCCCAGTGATCTACGATCATGACATATGATTAAATTAAGGATAAGCTAAGTGGCTTGATCTGCAGTAATCAAACATACACAGAGTATAATGTGATGGCATACGCCGCCGCCGCCGCTGCTGCTGCTGTTGTTGTGCTGCTTTTCATGTGAAAGTTCAACGTTCTAATTAACGACGCAGCAGGGACGACGAAACAACTGCCTCGCAGTTCACCTGGCATTCAACGTGTTATTTTTAAAATGAACCGACAAGGGCACACAGGGTCCCCTTCCCTTAAAAATGGAAACAAAACAATGGAGCGCTGAAACGAGAGATAGCTTTGCTTACCGGTTGCCATAGAAGCAGAGAAAGCAGGCTCCAGTAAGCAGGAGGACCCTGGTGACACGAAACACACATGAAGGAGTCACGGGGCCTGTTTGTGTTGATAATTGTTTTGCTAATCAAAACAAGCGATTAATCTGGCATCACAATGCGTCCTATTGTACATTCCCTGTCAGCGACGCGCTTGTAAAGGTTGCAGAGGGGCGAGCTGCGTGAATGACTTTTGCAGAAGCACAAATGTCCTAACAACAACCAGGTTCCTTCCCGTTAGAACATAAAATGAACAAGTCTCTGAAGAGTCACACGGCACATCGGTTTGACTTTTCCATGGCAGACGCGTGTGCCGGAATGACCGCGGGAACATTGGTTGATTAAAGCCATATCCAGTGCCTTTTTTTTGCAATGATGAAGTGAGCAGCTGGGTGATAGCACCATTGACGTGAATCCGTGTGACGGCCCCCTCACTGCGTCACACTTGTGGCACTTCAACTGGCAATGAACAAAGGTTAAAGAAGATGAAGAGAGGGGGAACGTTTAAAACATTTCACTTTGAGTCTTTAAAAAAAAAAAGACACTTGGTGCCAAGACTCTCACGTACACGGCTACACCGGCCTAAAACCGGCTAAAGGCATTTACCTTGCGTCTTCTTCCAGAATCCTTGAAAAATCAAATGTGCAAAATATCAAGGGCACCCCAGTTTATATAAATACACATACAATGTGCATATACACTACCATTCAAAAGTTTTGGGTAACCTATATAATCTTTTTGTGTTCAGCAGTTATCAGGGCTTCTTGTCCATGCCCGCCCTCAGTCAGATCTGATAGTTTTGCTTGACAGAGCCTGATTTCAGTAACGCAGCATACGAATAATGTTCCAAACAACGCGCCTCTGTAAGAGATACTAATAGTTTTCTTTCATTTGATTATATGGGCTTTTCCGTCAGCCTTAATTTAACTTTTTCAGTCATTAAAATGTTCTTGATTTTTGATTTGCAGTTTCTGAATTGAAGTTGTGTAAGTTAAGATTGTCGTCTAAGTCCTCACAGATGTTACTTGACTCAAGTTTGTCAGTGTAAACTGTTCTTCACTGTGTTTCTCTCAATGTTTCTGACAGCGCTGACGGAACACATTCAGTGTGAAGTGTGAAGTTATGTTGCACGGTCAGTAAAAGTCGGTGTTATTGTCCGGGTAAAGACAATCCTGACGGATTTCTTGATGGACAATAAAATTCACATGATGGAATTTTCATCCTGGTTGAAACCCACCTGGGTACAGTATTTTAAATGAATTTAAATTGCAGTTGACATTTTCTTCGAGGCAGTGAGGAGTATATTAAGTTTAGGTGACTCAGTTTTGAGTTTTTATTGTTCTGGAGGTGATACATTTACACGCTTTTCTTGTACGTGAAACCAAAATATACTTTTTAGCCAATACTCTGTATTCCCTTTAGAAACTTTTTATTCATTGTTCCATTTCATAATTCATGTTCCTGTGTTTTTGACTCTTTAAACTCTGGCGCACCGATAGTAAAAAAAAATGTGAAAAGCCACGTTTGGAGACAAGACTCGGGCGGATAAATGATGTGATGTGGGGGAGTTTGCACAATGAGGCTATAAAAGTTACAGCAAACTTAAACATCGCACCTGTCTGGAGCGATGAGGTGGCTACAACCTTCTGAATTTATGAGCACACAAATGCAATATAGCCATCGGATTTTTCCAGTTTCACTATGTTTAGGAATCGATGTTCGTCTTTTTTTGCAGTTGTGTAATGGAACCTGCGTTGAGCATCAGTACTACCAATTCTTTTCCTTCGATACGCTGAATATTTTAACAAAAGTAGTGGCTGAAAATGCACATTAATTTGTTTTTCTGTATGTTTTTTTTTTGGCAGTTTTCAGTTGTAGTGCATAACTGTAACTGACCATTGTCAAATGAGGTCAAGGACACACTATTTAAGTAATGCAACATCGTTCCATGAAGACCCACTGCAGTTTTAAACATGGAAAGATGATTATCAGAATAAAAAAACGTTGAAGAATTACACTTTCCAAGTTGCCCGTACATTTAAAAAAGTTGTCGGAATCTGATCCTAACTTCCTCGCGTGCCCTACGCACAAACCTGCATTTAACAGGTTCTGCTGAATCTATTACCAAGCTTCTGTTGCCGCTGGCCTCACGTCACAGCCAGTTTTCCCTTTTCGAATAATGCTTCCCCATGTGTTTCCTGGAGCACTGGGGGTTAGAGCGATGTGGGTGATGTGAAGTTTAGGACGAGCAAAGGTGACTCGTTGTAAAGTTAAGTGGAAACGCAATCAATGCGCGTTCGTGTTGTGTAACGACTCAAACAATCGTACATGTGACTACCAGGAAATATCACCCAGCTTCACTATATTGAGGGCAAAATAATGACATTAGAAATATGAAATAATAAAAAAAAACATTACATTATATTGAGCTGAACTTTGGATTGTCTGGAACAAAGATTGTGGATTTTGTCCCCTGCTTCCTAATGAGTCGATGGATATTCAATATCCGTGTTCGTGGAATGTATGAATCATATTTTACAGTATAGTAAAATTAGAAGGCAAAGACGTATGATTAGTTTGAACAATAACTCTTTTCATATATTGTACATATGAGTTTTCCAGTCGGATAGATTACAGTAAATTGGGCTCTATCCTTTTAAGTGCGAGGCCAGTGAGGATTAATCAAGTTCTGGTTTGATTACTAGTTGTCGTTGGAGTAGAAAAACAATGTAAGTATTTGCTTTAAGTTTTAATATCACTGCAAAAACATAAACCTCTGCTCTCAGTCACCGAGAGTCTGAGTCTCAAGCCAAAATTGGGACTTAGGTGTTCTTGAGGTTTTCATAAGTATCAAAGTTTCCCCCGAATACACCCAATTAGAAGCTCCTCTTGCCAACAAGATCAAATCTTTTGTTATGCTCCTCGGCCAGATTAATGAACCACTGAAAGGATCACGGCGCTGAAACTGGCAGTGCTGCGCGGGCCGTTTTAGCAACGCAAACCTCTCTATTCCTGCTCCCAGCTTAATTAGAGGGAGTCAGAATTTCCTGTTTTAAAACAAAGCCAGTGTCAGGATTCCCAGTCTTGCATCATGAAAGTATTACGCGGGCAGAGGAGTCTTTGGAGGGATTTCGGACGGATTTACAAGTATGGAATCTAAACTTTGTTGGCAAGGAACATAGATAATTAGAGCGTGTTTTTCTTTGTCTTCCAGCACACCATACGTTTAGATGAGTAATCTGGACAAATTGCAGAATAAATTGCTTTTGCATAGCCAATAATGTTCAATATCACGCAAGATTGGTAATATTACATATGTTAATTGTGTAACATGAATGATTAATGAACTGTTTATGTAATTTAAAGCAAGGGAAAAACACATGTCTTGATTACTGGGAAGTAATTACTCTTACTAATACAATAAATAAGCTATAACTTTATGCACATAGAGCGGCACGCGCACAACCCACACTTAATTTGCGTTCTATAGCATCGCAGTCGTTATTTCCTACACAGCTGCGGACACATTAGCATTTCCCGTCGCTCCGCACACAAGCATCCTTTCAGCGGCGGCGACAATGAGCGATGCCTCAAACTGAAAGGCAACCGAGTGCGACTAATACAGCAACACAATGGCACACAATCAACAGTAACAACTTTATCAAAGGAAGCGCCGTGATTGGCCACACTCAATAGTGAACCATGTTCTCCCACTTTATCACCGGAAATCCCCCCGCTGAGCATGACAACCATGTTCCACCAAGAAACACAAAACACACACAGGTTTGCACAGCTATTCTTCCGAGGACACTGCATTAAATTACATTCATTTTGACAAACAACACGTTATCACACACCATTCATTGTCATCTAACACTAAAACATAACTAACTTTAACTTCCTCAGAAATGAGGATCTGCCTCAGGTTAAGGACTACTCGTCCTAACAAGGTCAGTGTTTATGCCAGAAAAACGTCCTAAAGAGGCAACAAACACACACACACAAACTGCCACAATAACAAGTAAATTTTTGGATTTGGGCCCAAAAACTGTTATCAGGCTCATGGTTTTCACACACTTAAGCCCCAGCCAGCCAGGCCCCATCACTCGCCATCTTGTCCTGAGTGCTGAGAGGCCCCGTGCTTCTGGTTTCCAAAATAAGTCATCAACAGGAGCCTCTCTGTGGGACAAGACAAAGGGAGGCTGATAGGAGCCCAGAGCTTTCACATTATGGCTCCCAAACAGCTAAAGACAACCGCAACAAGCTGAAGCTCTGCTGGACTGTGGCGTTTCAAAAGGGGATATTGGACTCTTAAAGCCTAAAAAAAAAGCCTTTAAGTGCTTTGCATCAGGCCAAGGCAAGTACAGTACATTTTGTTCCCACCCCCACACACACACAAACATTCATATGTTGCTCTACATAACACAGAAATCATTAAAACTGAATCATTTTGGTTTGTGGACAAAACAAGAGATTCGAGAACATCGTCATTTCCAGATTTGACAAACACTGATAAGCGTTTTCTAACATTTTGTGGACCAAACGATTAATCGAGAAAATAATCGACAGATTAATCGATCATGAAAATATTTGTTAGTTGCAGCTCTACACCTTAACTTTAAATGAGATGCTGCCTCATTAGGACCCTGAGGATTAGTGGTCCTGAAAAAGTCAGTGTTTATACCACAAAAGGTCCTGGAAAGGAATAAATAAAAACCTTAAAACGGCACTCTGTAACGTTTAAACTGCCGGTCCTGACTCCTCCTCCTTCTACGTATCATTACATGTGATGTTATACTGGAATACCCAACAAGAGATCACTCATTTTAATGATTCATCCCCTCCGATAAATAATACATAGAGGAATACACGAGTGAATAAAAGTATTTCCCATGAAACTTGTTACAGCTGAAGCGCTGTGGTTTTCTGATTTGCTAATAGTGCTGTTTGTTTATGCTGTCAAGAGCAATTCAAATAGTCTAAGTGCACAGTTCGATGTGGCAATCCCCGCTCGTCTTACGGTTTTCATCACCACGATGAGCCACACAAAGTTATTACATGACTCATTTGAAACCCGATATCATGGTAGCAGGCAATGTACGTATAGGTTTTCCTGTTAAGGCCAGGGCATGCTTGCTGTGAGATATCAGAATACATCAACATGATTAACACTGAAATCTAATTCAATCAGCTGCACCCACATCAGAGACCCCGAGATGACTCGGAATTTAACCCACGGGGGTTACTCAACAAAACATTTTTTACACCGCGTGTGCTCGTGTTCATGATGCTGCATCATGCACGGAATCACAGCTGCAACTCATCTTTTCAAGGATTATTGTCCTGTTATGGGCGGGATGGGGAAGATTCTGTGATCACACCGACCACGTACTGGAGGACACTGATTACAACTGATTGCAGGACCCCCCAAAAAAGTGTAACTACACCCCTAAAGCACTTTTTTCAGGTGTAAACCAATCTATATGTGGATGTAGTTCAAGTTATTTGTTGATCTACTGCATTCAGATTTTGCCACTTCTTGTCCAATCAGCGTGAGGCTCGTTGTCCCAGACTCCTCCCCCTTTTAAAAACAGCATTTAAAAAATGCTGTCAGTGATTGAGAGACTCAACCTTTTACACAGCAGACCTTTTTCACTGCCAGACCACACCCCCACCTAAAACTCCTCCTCACTTTCCCTCACTCAAATCTCAGCCCACGACTTGGCATTTTTCAAGAATTGATATTTGAGACATAAATGGACGTTTTAATCAGTGTTTCTTTGAAAGTCTTTGAACTGTAACTCCAAAAGAAAAGAAAAAATAATGAGCCTTTTTGAGAAAAGAATGTGATTTCTTCAGCTGTCAATGCATAAAGCTCGGCGTCGAAGAGGAAAGACTCTTGGAGACAAAGAGGAAGGAGCAGTCAAGAACTGCTGAGTAAAGGCACCTCAGAGAGGAAGCCAGAAAACGGCCAGATAGAAAGGAAAGAAGAGGATGAATCGTTCAGAGTGAGGAGAAGAGACGAAACGCTGAATCTCGGGACAACTGCTTGGAAGGAAAAGAGCGTCTCCTCTCACCGAGCTCCTATGCTGCGGTACAAATCACTGCTAAGCCCGGCAGGCGCAGAGGGGAAAGCACTTTTCTTCACCTCATCGTCAGGCCTTGGAGTCCCGTTCCACTTTTCCAGATGGCTTCAGCAGCACACGGAGCTGGTTCCTGCTTCCTCTGACTCGCCCCAGTTATTCCCATCTGTCCAATCCAAGCGACCCAGTCACTACTGGCTGCTAACTTTTTCAGAGTAGGAACTTAATCCTTGTGCCTTTTTGGAGTCAAATTTGTACGGTGGTCAGATTGAAACACTCTTCACCCTTACCCCCTGCTCCCCAAAAAATATCCCTAATTGGGTTAAGTTTAATGAAGGAGTTAAGGGCAGATGGAGGGAACAGTAGAGTCATTCTCCTATGTCTGTTAGTCTGTAATGTAAGAGTTTTTAAACTTAAAATTTCTACCTGCTTTTTGTCAAGTGCACTTCCAACTTTAAAGGCAGACAGACGTAGTGTTGCAAAAAATAGACTGAATTTGCTAAATTCCTGACATTAATTTGCACAGGATTGTTTGTTCTTAGTGTGGTTACTAATACTATTGGTGGCAAATATTCATGAACAAAACTGAGAACTACTGCAGTTCTCTGATGTTGGATCATCCATACCCTTGTTTGCAATTACCAGATTCCAGTTTTGATCCTCTGCCTCTCTGTCACATACTATTTGCTCATCAGCTCCCATCTGATAATAAATTAGCATCTGGAGGCAACAGTTGATATCCAGGCCAAGTCCCTGGCTTCTGTTCGCTGTGCACTTTTACAGTCAGGCTAGAAATGTGAGCCATGGCAGTGGACGCGGTTTGATTGCAAATGGTTTAAAAGCTGATTATGAATGTGCAAACGAAAACGAGAAACCCCTGTACAATTGGTAGGTAGGTAGATAGGTAGATTTATAGATATATAGATGGATAATCTATATCTTTAGAAAACCACATCTGCGTAAAAAAAAATCCAAGTTTGATTGCCTCATGTTTGCTCTGTGCTTTTGTGTGTGAGTGACATAATACAAAGGGCAACTCGTGTGACACAAATGCTTAATTGAGACATCCCCCCTCTCTCCGCATGCGAGGGCATTTGAGACTATTTACTGAGGCCTCTGGGGCTCCAGGAAACCTCTCAGTTTCCACCAGCTGAATATGACTTTCCAGCAACATGGGAGTAAGCTGGAAAGCACGGCCAAGTAAGAGCCAGGTTTTGCTCTGTAGGCCAGAACTTTCCCCAGCTGCTTTAACCAAGCAATATGCAGACCCAGGTGTTCAGGCAAGAATTGAAACCCAAGACCAGCAGTTTAACTGTTCCACCCCTCCCCACCCCCTTATCCCTCTGTTTACCACACTACAATGCTCCTTACCCCGGATCTTTTTCTGGTTAACAAAGTAGTCATTGAACCGCGTATATTTCTTCCACATTTCCATACAGTGTCTTCCTGTTACATTTCATTCGTCACTTTGTGTCTATAGTTGCAAATAAGGTGGAGCTCTGTGTCACAAGGTAAGGAAGTTATGATAATTGTTGGAAAAGAGAGTTGTGGCACTGCCAAAGCACACATGGAGCAATGCCGCACCACTAACGAAATAGGGTATGATTGATGTTCGTATTTTCACTTTAAACTAATTAAATGAATCAATTTATCATTTAAATAAATAATAATAATGACAATTTAAATTGTAAAAAAATGCCACTGTGGTAGAGACCAGTAAGAAGCTTTCACAGACTGCTCAACTCACAACAGACAACATGGCGTCATAACAACATTTGCTTTTAAAATCCCTCTGTACTGCTGTCACCATGGTTGCACTGTATGACAGTGCAAAACAGTGCAAAACAAATTTTTCTTGAATCATGTCCTTAAAATGTCTGCTACATACCCCCACACCCCCCACCATCCACCCAAAGTCAACATGTCAGATGAACACATATTTAGCTGATTGCAGACTGGCGGAGACATGAGAGTGTGGAAGACCGTGCTGCGATGTGGGCTCTGTGTAGCTTCAGTCAGGCCAGTAAGACAAGAGCCAGTACCTTTGCTGGGGCCCAAGCGCTGGAAACCTGGAACTGGAGACCGAGGCTCATCGCTGCGAGCCTGGGGCCGAGTGTGGAACGTAGAGCTGGGAATGTGTACCTGAATCTGGGAGTGAGAGCTGGGAGACCTACGGCCGAGTCTGGGACTTGGAGTAAGGATGAGGCAATGAAGAGGCATCGGCTGGATCCCACGCGGCCGCGTAGCCTTTTTGCCCGGCCAGGAAAAACTTATCAGCCTCTACAGCCAGTACTCAACAGTCTGTGATGAGTGTTGGCCAAAGCAGCCAGTACTGAACAGGCAAAGTCTGCAGGAACAGTTTAAATAACAGAAAGACCGGGTTTATGGCTTCCCAAGAGATCTTCTCAAACATCTTATCCATTACTCTAACTTGCTGTCACCGAGGCCACGTTGCTAAAGGAGCCTCAGCGACCCAAAACAGTTCTTTTTTTCTTTTTTTTTATTGGATGACACGTGATGTGTCTTCGACAAGCACCTTGTCAGATTTGTTATGCCCTGCACAAACCAGCATGTGTGATACAGGTTAGCATCAGCGCCCGCAGCCTGAGTGATCTGATCTGTACATTGATGCAGAGGCTTATTGCATTTTTTTTTAAAAAGTGTACCAACTTTTCTGGAAATAGGATTTGCAGTTAAGTCGAGGGGTTGTCTTTGAAAGTTTACAGAGTTCATCTTTATTAAGACTTAACCAAAAAAAGCAGGCAGGGACAAGTAAAAGTCAGGGCGTGGGGCAACATTCGACAACAACAGGCAGGCGGGAAAACAAAAAAAAAAAAAGAAGCAAAAATGCAAACAAACAAGCAGGTTGTCAAACGTAGATATAAGCATAGCTAGAAGGCCTCTTCGTGGAGAGCACTGCCTAGAAATCGTGGCAGAAAATTGGCCTGCATAAAGTATGAGGAAAATATTAAGTAACAGGTGAGTAGGTGGGGAGTAGGTGGCTGAAAGTAGGGAAGGGCTTGGTTGATACAAGCCAGGAGGGAGAGGCAGTATCTGAAATGAAAAGGGAGTTTGTGACTTGGCAAGGACAGGCCCAGGAGTGATTGAATTAATGAATGAGTGCGTGCTCAAAAGAGGTGTGACTTTTTGACAGGCCACAAAAGCACAGGTGTAAATAATACAATGGAAGTTGATCGGGATTCAATTTAGCTGCTCAAATTCTCGGTCCCTTTTGTTTTTCCAGTCGAACGGAATAAAACCATCACATAGGCTTCTATGAATGTAACCTTTAACACTTGTTGTGCTTTCCCTGTTGTGAAAGAGTTGGCTGATGTCAGTGAAAAGTTACACTGCCCCGTCTTGCAAGCAGGCTGAGGGTGAAACCCCTTTGAGATTTCGGTTTCGAAAAACATTTTCAGAGTTTTTAAAACTTTTAGCAGGAACTACATCATCACATGTAGTTGGACAGGCCTTTGGGACTTTCATGAGTGATTATGTCACTCAGCCTCTAAATAAGTACTACTTCATTAACTCAAGCTCTTCAGTGGAATATAGACTTAAATGATGTTCACACATCTTTCCTCCCTCCGACAAGCGACAGACCAACATGCCTAATTGACTGGAAATGTGTTTCCGTCCTGTATCATATAACATGTCCTTTGTTGGCTGTTTTTGTCTCTGTCGAGCTGTTTATTGTTGCAGCTGTTTGCCCAAGAAAACATTCCCTGTTTGGACAATAGCTATTTGCTTGAGCCTGGATTTTATTTGACTGCAGTACAAATGTCCTAACATACAAGTACACTACGTTCAAAAACAAACGTGCACAAAAAAAATCCCAAAGTCCAAGAAATACGACCATAATGTTATAAGATACGTAGTAGAACTGTCAGTCAGTTAGTCCTACAAGCAGGCGATGCTTCTCATTGGTACCGTTTGGTCATCTGATCAAACAATACCACTATCGATATTTATTTGGCATTTATTCTATCTTCAGTTCATAGCATTTGCGACCCTCAACCCTACCCTTATGATGATGAAGCTGCAGGTGATTTACGCGTGACGTCGTGCTACTTCGTGCTTGAAAGTTGAGCTCACTTTGCTAAATTTAGCGAAATACTGCAAGATTTATATATGCTAAATGTGAATTTGACTGCTAAAGTATAGAAAAGCTAACATTTAGGTGAGCTAATGTCCACTAACAGAACTGCAGCGTCCTCTGCAGTCTCCCGTTAGCAACGCTAATAGAAATTCTCCTGACTTGCTATGGTCAAAAGTGTAGCTGCTTACTCAAGAAACTGTTGGCTTTTATCATTTAAATATTCCCGTAGAAAACATTAGCCAAGCAGCAACAGAAGTCAGTCTTCATTCTGAAATGAGGGAAAATGACTCCAGGAAAAAGAAGCTCATATCGCAGCAGGGCTGTCACCAGGTTAACTTTGTTGTAAAAGATTTAAAGCTCCTCACTAGTGGAGTTTAAACAGATGACCCTGGCCTTTGGTATTAAAGTAAGAAAGTACAATCTTCCTCATAGGTCTACACCACACTTATGCCTTCAGTTGTCAACAAAAATCCATGTTTATGTCTATTGCTGAGAAAATGATTTTACCTTTTAGTTAAAAGCCCCAAGCCATTGTATCCTAAAGAGCTTGTGACAAGTTTATGTTTGCGCATAAACTTAAATTGGAGTTCATTTGAGGGCTGCTGAAGATAAAACAATGTCAACGTTAGATTTATGCTAATCGATTCATTAACGCTCTGCTGTACTGCAGTCCATAACCTTAATAAAAAACGGCATTATGCTGAAATCAAGTATGAAAAAGAGTATGTGAGGCGGTACATATTATAATTTAATGATATGCATCAGGGAATTAACACAGTTACACTATGTGTGCATGAATATAGTGAAGCTCAGGTGCCAACTGCCAACCCCGCACCCCTCCTTGAACTTATTAATGCAAAGAAGTGAATTATTTCATGCATAATAAGTAAGTAATCCCAATACATGAATTACAAATTCATGCTGTTTACAATCCATTCCCTTTAGGATTAGTTGCGTGATGTGCATTTACTTAAAGGAGACAGTAAAATGTAACTGTATGTAGGTTAATGAGAAAAGTTCACGCAAAGTCCAACCTCCCTGATTCCATCTTCAGCTTATAACACAAAGACAGACAGAGTTCACATGCACTTGCAGGGAAGAAAGGCGAGGTGACAGGTTCAAAAGTTCAGCCAGTGCTATAGACTCACTTTGCATGCCACTACCATTCGGCACACCCTGATACTTTTTGAGATGCGAGGGGGAACCTATTTCTCCAAGCTGTGGGTGGCAAGCATCTCCACAGGGGAATACCAAAATGGGAATAAGAGAAGAGCGAGGCCGTTGCGAAACAGATCGCTGTTCCTTTCCTCGTCCTCCTTGATGAATTTGTCAAATAGATTCACGATGTCGTTTGTAAAGACAAACTGTGGCGTCGCCGGCCCTTTCAAATGCACTGATCTCTGAATGGTTGTTACCATCACATGAGATACCGTGAAATCAATTCCTCCACCTGTGATCTCCGGGTGCTATGGGCTATTCAGATGTCACGGAAAAAAATAGCATGAAATAAACCATACAATTCTCAGAAAAAGAGCGCATTCACTCGACGCAGTTCTGTGAAATGGAGGCATTTTCATTATCGCCCTGACATAATCACAATCTAGAGACAAGAGACTTGTTTAAAACTCTCACTCAATTCCTCTGTTCAGGTATAGTTGTGAATTCTCAGGAAAGCAAACAAAATAGCTGTTCAGTTCCCACGTATATATCCAGTGATGCTTTTATAGCGACCACTAAATAATGATAGCAAATACTTATGACTGAATAACAAAGAAAGGAACCAAGTTCTTGGAAGTGCTCGTACGTATTTAAGTGTCTGTAATTTTACTTTTACTCATGTGAGCTTTATTGAAAGTATTTTACTTTGCTACATTTTGAATAAAGTCCATTTTTGAGAGAAAAGAAGGAAAATAAAGTAGATGTAAAGTCACACCCATTGTGACCTTGGATGGTCCACAGAATCCACTATGTATGCCACCTTGAATGGATATATTTTTTTTTTAATTGTTTTATTAGATTTGATTAGACTTTCACACTCTTGACAATCATGAAATGCAAGTGCATATTCATGAAAATATTCCACATTAAATTCAGTTAAATATTAGTAACTGAATTGAAGCAAGCAGAGTACAGCATTTGTCATTTAGAACATACTTTTTATTCCAATGGTTTCCGCACTAAAGATGAAAGAGTCTCTTGGCAGAAACCTCTTTATCTAAACCAATGAATAAAACACTCTTGTTGTGAGGTTTTTAATCTTAAAAAGAAAATGTATTCATCAGAATGTAGACCCTTTAATCCGATCAGACATAAAATATGAGGTGCAATCAAAGTTTCAGTAACTCAAAGAGATCACAGCTACATCAGTAAATGTTCTATTTACTGTATGCATCTTTTAATGCAATCAAATTGCCTGAAGTCTACAGCTGGATTAAAACGCAATGTATGTGATGCTTAATCCCATACTCTACAGTTCAGTTTCACTGAGCTTACTTTTCTATTTTATAGCTTTTCAACACCAGTTCCTCCCACAGAATCAAGAGTGTGTGCATCAAGTCAGTAGAAGCACACATGAGGGAATATTTCTGATCTAATCCAGGTGAGAGTGGGAGTAAACATCTACATTTGTCTCGGTGTGACTTTGTATGACTTTACGTGGGAGAGAATTAGATGGAGAGATAGAGCGAAAGAGGAAAGGGAAGAGATCAGCACCAGGTTTCCATTACCCTGCGCCTCTTTAGCATGAAGTGGCCGTGCCACGTCATGGAGCCGTTGCCGTGCAGCAATCCTTGGCCAGTCTCCAGCCTCCTGACAGCCTGTCTCCATGCCTGCACTGGCTGCCCGCCCACCAGTTCACATTTAATTATCTCGTAAGTCAAACACACTCTGAGGAAGTCCAGGAGCACAAGCACCAAAACCTTGTGGAGCTTTTTTGTCCGTTAAAGCTCCAGTGTGTAACTTCTGTCGCCAGAACACTTGCTCGCGTCGCTGCTCGCCTCACGCACAGATCGAGTTGATCAGTAAATCAAAGATGCTACAGGTCTTTTTGTCAGGGTTTTCTCACCTTGGTTGACATCGAATTAAAGAATTTTTCAAGGACATTCCAGGACCAATTCTCTCAAATTCAAGGAGCCTAAGGAGGGCAACTTCACCGGTGGCGTCCACTTTTATTGACTTGCAGTTTTGCGCTTTGCTTCTGGTCTGATCTTGGACAAGCCAGTCTTTTGATGAACCAGAGATCTTGGAAGTCATCTTCCCATCATGCATCATGTCATTTTCTCTCTCTTGTCCAACGTTACTCCCTCATCGTTCTAAATGGTATCTCACGTCAACATCAACGGAGAGAGACAGCGTAGAGTGTCCAGAGCACCGCTAGTAGTTTGTTCTGCATAGGCCTAGTCTACTCTGTACATCAAGCAATGCAGGGCACATGAACAAGTAGGTGGTGTCGTAACAAACTTTACCTAAATATCAACCTAACCCCATGTCTATTTCACTCCAAACACGTTAAACGCGTTACGTTTCATCCTCATCCAGCCTCAGCTATCTCAAGTTGGACGGACATTGCGCGGCTTTTAAGGAAGAATGTCGGAGCAACATTTTTCATTTTGATTCACGAGGTGATGCGAAACTTGACATTTTTACTGTCGCGCTACTGTCAAGACGCCATGATCATTAGGCAACATATTCAGTCGCCGCTTGCGACACAGCTCACTGTATCTGTCTGCTGTCAGGCTACGTCAAAGACACTACGCCATCTGTTGCGTTTTATTTACCCTCCCAGGATCCAACTTTCTGGAGCCTGTAGGTGATTAGAAGCATTGTGAATCACAGCAAACAAGGCTGACTTTGGGGCAAAGCTCTCCAGATGTAGCAACGTTGGAGTGGTATGTGTGTTTTTTATTGTCTATGTCTTCAATCTAGGTGACAGAATAAATTCATGGGATTAATACCTTGCAGAGAGACACCGCTCATGCGGCATGACGTGTGAGCCGAGGCAGTGTTTTGGCAATTGTGCTTAAATGCTGACGTACCAAATGAGAAATGACTGAGGGTTAAAAACACAAGAGTTGTGTTGACTAAGGATTATTGCTTACAGAGTCAGATACTTTGTCGTGCCATTAGTAAATATTTCTTTTCCACTGACTCCCAGACACACAAACACACGCACACGCTGTCTTTACAGTAAAGTGATGAGATTTAAAGCAAGTCTTCACATGCGAGAGGGATTTTTTTTCTCTTCTTCTTCTTTCCAAAAGTACACAGCAGGAGACAAAAAGCAAAACATTAACAACCTCCAGGGCTGAGAGTTCATCAGTATTGTTAGTGCATGCTTCCAATCGAGAGAAAAACACATTATTAATAACTCCCCATATAGCTTTGTTGACAGCAAAAGAGCCCTGAGAAGCGAACACTATTTTAAGTGCTTTGGTATGCGGTCGGAAGGCCAATTGGGCTGCATGTATCATATGCTGAAATCAAGCAGCTGCAAAATTACAGTAGCGTGCCCTCACCGCAACCGACTGGAGCTGTGCAATTAATCAGAGGTTAACCCCACAACCCCACAAAACTGGTGCATAATCTCTAATTTACGTACCTTCTCTCTTTACATGCACAAACACACACACAAACAGATTGAGACAGACACAGTCTAAGTTCTTCTTCTCTTTTTTTTAAATAACGTGGGTAAACAAGTCCCATAAGTAGATGTCAGTACAACCAACAAAAATGTAGAGCAAAAAAAATAAAAAATCCTTTGGCTGTATTGCATAAAACGCATTATATGTAATATTGATGAAACAAAATAGGGGGGAAAATGGAATTGTAGTTTCTTCCTTCTTCAGACTCCCCACACATGCATCCCGCCATTAATCATTCCCAAAATGCTTTGTCATCTTCGTCTCACCTTCCTGTTTTCTTTGCCCTCTCACTGAGGCAGGAAACAGCTGGAAAAAACCCCATCATTGCGCACAAAAGCATCTGAAATTAACATTAACACAGTCGCAGTGCGCTTGTGCGGGAGGGAGTCGAGCGACTGGGTATGGATTCCAGTTCACGTCGGGGTCAAAAGCAGCGCTGGCTATTAATAATGAAAGGTGATTAAAGGGCACAATGCAGGTGTGTGTGTGTGTGTGTCTGGGAATCAAGCTAGCACCTGCATGAGACTTGACATCAAACCACCTCACCCAGACCTCTGCAATTATAAGAGTAGCTCACTATTCTGTGGAATTAGCGCAATTTTGGAGGATTACACACCGCGAGGTGCAGCTAAAATGTAATATTGTTACATCACAAAGACTATCGTGTGTCTCTTTCCTTGTTTACACTTTCATTTTGGTATGTTTGCGCGAGTCAAAAGGTTACGCCAGGGACACACTGGGCGAGTTTCTAAGGTCCAATTCACCAATTTTGCAATGAGACAAACAAAGGAGTGCTGCATTGGGGTTACAAAATATGACTCATCAAGGAAAAAAACCAACGCATGCCATCATAATGCATTAGTATTTAACTTAATGATACTACTAAGCGAATGTACGATTATCTATCATGGTAGCTTGACTGTTTCTCATATAGTACTCACTGATGACTCACATGCACATTCACCAGCAACTTCTGCCCTCGGCCTTTTACGCACCAAGATTTTCCACGACTCCCTTAATCTTTTCACTATATCAAGTAACGAGAATGGCAACAAACCCGAAATTTACACTGAAAAAACTCTGTCTTTGAACTCAATTCTTGGCTCAAATGGTGAGCACTGATCCATCCTTGCTTGCAAAGACAAAGCCTTTGGTGGATTCTCCTTTTATACCCCCATGTGTTACCAGTTTACCAGCTAATTGTGCAAGCTTCCCAGGGAGTGTTATTTATACTACTCTTTTCAAACTGTCCCAGCTTTTTTAATTATTCAAAAATGCACAAAATTTAGTTTTTATTGCATTTTTTGGGGGAAAAAACATCCCAACTGAAAAATCCTAGCTATTTGCAACTCTCTGTGAGGTTGTACATCAACAAAGCATTTATTGAACTCAATGCTAATGGAACTAAATTGAAAAGATGACACGGCATTCAAAGTTGTGAGCTTAGTCAACACAACCGATCTTAAATCTATATGTAAAGCTATTCCCCTCAATCTCTGATGTTGTGCCCTTTCAAACCCCAATGAACAAATTAAATGTTTGCATCTACTAAATCTTATGGAAGCAAATGCGAAAATACTACTCTACAAACTTTTTTATTGTGGCGCTTGGTGGTGCATGGAGTATGAGTGCGTGGAATGCAGTCCGTACTTGTCCTCGGAAGTACCCTTCTACGAGTTTGGGATTCGTGGCTCGGTTCATTTAAGTTCATCCTGTTCGGAAGAAATCTTAATCTCTCTTTTTCTTCAAGTTGGTTTCAGGGATGGCCCTTGATCGTTTTATTCTATGGCAATGGAAGGAGGAGGGGGGGGGGGCGAGATCCTTCAACATCCTGGTCATGGATTAGCTTCAAAGTGGATGACATCATTTTCTGGGGCTTTGCCCCCACTATATAGTATTGTGCTGCTCTTGAATAAGGGGGAGCTCTGGCTGGGACACATGCAGTTCACAACAAAGAATGCCACCTCTCAAATTTTCCTTTGGGTCCACGACCTAGGGTGAACCGGCCAGCAGGTTGTAAACGCATATTCATTTTCCCCAAAACGACTTTTCTTCTGAACCCAATAGAAGCCTCCCGGGGTTTTTGAGGATACTCTGGAGCTTCACTACATTGCTATTCATGGCAGTGACAATTTGGTTATGCATGGTTTTCTTCATTACCTGAAGATTAATTCCAGTGTGATATTTTGCAAAGGCCTCTCTAATTAAACTTTGCGTTGAGCGTTAACCCAACAATTACTTAATTGTGACTCAATAGACAAAGACAGCAATTTCTGATACAGTGAAAAAGTTAAGTTAAGCTTTTCTATTTTCAACATTCTAGAGTATATTTATTTGTTCATAGAGCCTCATAAATCAACGAGCACCACTGTCCACTTGTTATAATACTTCCTCTGACAGTTTCAGTCCATACATTTGTTCCACTCGTGTGTGACATGCATATTTACTTAATGGGAATTCAATGTTCAAGAGGCCCAAAAACGTGTTTTAAGAGGCCATCATGGCTGTCGGCCACCCAAATCTAAACAGTGAGAGCTTTCCTCCAAGTGAATGTTTGTGCTAGATCAGAAAAGGATTCACTCGTGATTTCTTAAGATAATGCATTCACAGGGCAAAATGTTTTGCCCCTGAGGTCAGATTGATGTTTGTACCAAACGGGACACATTGATGGACAATACATGTATTGACAGGATTAGAAATAATGATTTTTTTTTTATGTTTTCATCAAAGAACCAGCAAAACTGTTCTCAGCTGTGCTAACATAATTGCACAAGGGTTTTCTAGTCATCCAATAGCCTTGTAAGGCGATTAGCAAACACAACGTACCATTAGAACACTGGAAATGGGCCTCTATACACCTATGTACATATTTCATTAAAAAACAGACATTTGCAGCTAGATTAATCATTTACCACTGAACGGTAGTGTCCAAGCTGTCTAAGCAGTGAACTGGAGACAAAAAACATTGTAGCTCAGCGTTTGTCCCAGACAATGAGAAATAATGGGCTTCTTGCAGCAGCTTAAGATGAAAGTAACCTGTGCCAAAGCATTTTCCAGGTAGCCATTTTCTCCAGTTTGTATAATACAGTCCGTAAGAAGGCAGGAAACCAAGAGCGGCGGAGGTCAATTTGAGGTCGAAAAGATTTCACAGAAAGGCAAAGCAAAAAACATTTAACTGCAAAAGCCCTTCAGGAAGATTCATCAGTGCGTGTGTGTGTGTGTGTGTGTGTGTGTGTGTGTGTGTGTGTGTGTGTGTGTGTGTGTGTGTGTGTGTGTGTGTGTGTGTGTGTGTGTGTGTGTGTGTGTGTGTGTGTGTGGGGCAGTGGTGGTGAACTGACATAGTTGTGCAGCAACACCTGCACAAACATATGAATGGAAGAGTCATCAGGTTAAAAAAAAATGTCCTCTGTCCAGACGACAAAGTTCAGTCCTTTTGTTTGCGTGTGTGTGTGTGAGTGAGAGAGAGACTGACAACAGGTTTAAATGTGGCACCTGTGAGATTCCTGTGCAAATGCATCACTTTCCGAAACAGACACAGATCTCCAGCGTCTTCTGGTTTCTCACTTCAGGGAGCGCATGGATTCCGCCAGAGGAAGAGCGAAATCAGGATATCTGCAATTGCCGGGATTAGTTTTAAGACGTTAGTGGAATCCACAGAGCTTTGCGCGCTTCGCTGTGTTCGTGAGGCAAGGAGTATAGCGTGATGTTCACTCGCAAACCTGCAGATGGTACTGAGTCAGGAGCTGGACTTCAGATAGAGCCTCTCTGATAGATGATGTCACGCATTCATTTACACAAATCATTTTTCAAGAATGTTTTGGGAACAGTTTTTCTGAAGACTGCGATAGATCTTACATTTCCTGAATGATGGAATCTCAAGGTTGAACTGAGCTTGAACCCAGTTTATTATTACTACCCCATATAATAATTGCAGTAGTCGTGATGATGATAAACATTTACATACTGCCACATACTGGCTAAACCATCTACATCCATAAGAAATGGAATATAATATATAGTAAATAAAAGATAAACAGTTAAGAGTAGGACAATGTAATAGAACAATACACACATTTCAAAACTTGTGTTATAGATGCCACACAAGTGCGAAGAGCAAAGATTAAAACACAGACTTAAAAAAAAGGCTATAGATGTAAATACATAATATGTATATATTATATCTGGATATAAATACAGTACATATTCACACAAAAAATTTATATTATTTCAGTAAGTTATGTGTTTTAAAGTAACGTTCCTCATCCGGACTCCTCACTTGGAGCTGCATGGTGCAGAAACAGCAGCAGCTGTGACGCAGACACAGAATAGGAGAACATATGGCGACTTTAAATTGTGTGGTTTTTTTTTAACTGCTTCGTTGAAATTTTGGATAAAAATAAATGATAATAATGAGTAGAAACAGAAAAGGCAATCGTTTGACCCAGTATTTCTGTTTAGAATTAGAACCAGAGTTTACTGTTCATGACAGGTCAGTGAACGCAACACACACAGGCTATTGAAGCCATTCACGGTGGATGTTTTTGTCCTTTTCCTCCACAACAGAATAATAAACCACCATGGTCCGATTATGTAAATAGTTATCAGCTGTTACAGTTCAACAACAGTTAAGAGCTTATGATCGTCTTGAATTGTATTACATGCGTAAGTGCTGCTGATAATTCGTAATGTGTGTGTTTTGTGTGTGTGTGTGTGTGTGTGTGTTTGTGTGTGTGCGTGTGTGTGTGTGTGTGTGTGTGTGTGTGTGTGTGTGTGTGTGTGTGTGTGTGTGTGTGTGTGTGTGTGTGTGTGTGTGTGTGTGTGTGTGTGTGTGTGTGTGTGTGTGTGTGCGTGTGTGTGTGTGTGTGTTCATCCTGGGGCTAATAGTTGATTCCTCCTGGATGTAAGAGTGCTGGGCGACTGACCGGAAAAAGATGCATGTGACGTTATGTTTATGTGACTCCCCATTGAAGTAACACAGTTTTTCAGAGTCCAGGCACCGTTTACCAGTTACTTCCTTTAGCTCCGTTAGCTCCTTTAGCGGCATTAGTGTGTCTACAGTCGAACTGGAGCGGTCTGTTTATTAAACAAAATGAGCTGCGCTACAAATAACCAGCGTACCTACCTTAGCATTACTTTGGAGACTCATTTTACGTCGTAACGCTGTTAGCTTGCCCAGCACTAAAAAAATATTAAATATTAGAAACAATATGTATACTGCTCTACTGAGAGCTCTCTACATTGCGTGACCTCGTTTCTTCAATGGTTTGGATGTAGCAAACATTTGTCTATATTTTAAAGTTACATACTACAGCTTTAACGCTGTCTGTTTCTGTGATACACCTGCAGCAAGCAGCCATTTGCCTGCCTGCCAGCCCCGCCTGCCTGTCGGGGAGTATTACAGAAACAGATATTGTGCAAATTCCTGAAGGTCAAACTTCCTCTGCTCACATACCCTGGTACAAACACTAGAAACGGTATTTCGCGAGAGGAACCTCTCGCGTACCACTGGTGACACACGTACCGCAGTCTGAGAACCACAGTTGTCAGGTTACACCCAGGTTACCTGTTATGAATTGTGTTACCCCGAACAATGATGGCTTGCTCACAGTCCATGGACCTCGTGAAGCCTGATGACACCATACCTCCTCCTCCTCCTACTCGTGTTACTTCCAGCGTGCTATTTTCAGTGGTGGTTTTAAAAAAATAAGTCTGCTGTAGGTCACTCTGAAGTTACTCTGGTAAAGTTGTGGTTCCCTCCTGACATGACATATTCGTCTCATGAGCGCCAGACTCGCAAGATTTGTGGTCAAATTTAGATTTTTTTTCCTCACTATTGTTTTTTTTGGGAGTGATATTTTCATATTGAGCTGATTAGACATCAGCCTGATATCCAAATTTACAATTAAATTAATTTTTATTAGATGCAGTATTACGCAGTAGGTCCCAGTGGGTATTATCGGTGCATGTAATGTCGCATACGGCACATGTTAAACGAGTCATGATAAAAGTGCTATTAAAAGGGGACACAAATCAGAAGGAGTTTCAGGAAATGAAAGTTTAATATTAGGTATCTGACTGAAATTGGAACACTTTCATGCCGAGAAGTGCAATACTGCCATATCTGAAGGGGCCAAGTCAAAACCCTCAATGCTCGTGGTTTCAAACATCTGCATTTGTTTGCATATAGATGCCGTTTATAACCATTTATTTGCAGTATATTTAAGGATTTATATTTGGCCATGTCTGGATTAAATGTCTTGTGAGAAAAAAAACTCTTGAGAATATGAACCTTATTCAAACATGGGAGGAGACTTCTGGAAATGTAATTGCATGTATGCTGTGTGCCTGACAGCACCAGAGTATGGATACATTTTAATTTTTGAAGTCTAATATGTAATCCATCGTTCAGTTTAATCCCTGGCAGGAACTTTTAATCTTCCAGACTGTTCTCTACGGTGGCCGATGGGGGTAATACGCACCTGCAAAGACCCAAAACCTGTGCAGAAATGAAAACACCAGCATATTCTAAAATGGAAGTGGGTCTGTGGGAGAGCTTCTTTTGGTTCCTGAACTGGCAACGCACACCTGGAAAACTCATATGTAGCAGGTTAAAGTTGAGGTAACACCAGGAACTGGAGTAACAGGAAAACTGCATCTGTTTGCATGTGTGTGTGTGTGTTAGGGGACTGCACATGTGCATATGTTTGTGCCTAACACGTGGGTGTACGTATAATATAGAGACATATGGAGCAGACGGCACGGTCACAGATGTCAGGAGAGAAAGTGCATTTGTTTCGGCACCAGGGAGAAGTCAGGAGAAGCTGGTGGTGAATGCGTCCAATGTGCTAAAGTAAAGCAGCAAAGCTGACAAGTCTAATCAGGCCTTATCTGGCTGCTCATACAATTTCATGGCTGTTTGAACCAAGTCGGCCATGTTCTTCAGATCTTTGGGTAGAGGGTTTTATCTGAGGGAGAAAAAAAAAACAAAGACTCCACGAAGCATCTTGAAGTTATGTGGGAGGGAAAATCACAGAATAATATTTTAATCACTGGAGGCCGTGTTTCTTTGTTTTAATAAGACATTTTACCTCTGATTTTGAATAAACACTGTACAGAAGTGAGTGGCTGGACTTCAAAGATGCTACAAATTGTAACTTTACTCTGGAATTGAAGTCTGTCTACCAGTCTACAAGATAATTCGGTAAAAAAGTGCACATTATAATGATCCACATTTAACATAAAATGTGTGTTAAATGTGCATAATTACATTAAATCCTGCTTTAATCTGAGTTAAAGCAGGATTTAGAGTGACACACAGCATTGTCATCCCTATGAGTGCGTTGGGGCCATACTGTTTATTTACATAGTTATCCACTCGACACGTAACCACATTTCTGAGTCTTATTTTTGGCCTCTGATGAATGCAGGTCTGGTGTTCATTAGCTCATGTTTTGATCTTTGCAAACTCTCGAGGAAAAAAATATCGTCTTGTCTTCTTTAACTGCTCAATGCACCGCTCTGTATTTTTGATGAAGGGGCAGGTAGTTTTATTCCAGTCGTTTTTATTGAAAACCTTTGTTTTTCAGAGAGAATGAGAACATAAAGCAAACTCCGCCAACATAAAAGAGCCTACGAGGAGCTGAAGAGTCGGTTTAAAATGCATGGATTCGTCACTAAAAGCAACACATTGTATGCACATTCCCGATTTCAACTTTTGAAAGAAAACCATTTCGACCCAAAACCCCCTAATGTGATTATACGTAATAAAGCATAGTGCAGCGACCCGTGTTTTCAGCATGATAGAAAGGGAAAATGATGGTTGCTCTGTGGTAAACAATAAAAACACTAAAAGGCCTCATCATACCCAACATTTCAACATTTGGTCGAGGTTGACTTTTCCATGGTAACGGTGACGAACGCTGACTTGACACATCGCAGCCGACACGAACTGTATAACATTGTTTCACTGCTCCGTAGCTTGCGGTGAGTCTAACTTGATAATGAACATAAATGTGATTTGATTTCCCCAAACCGCACTGCTTGCAGCGCTGTTGGCGGGGTTGGTTACAGCCACACAGACCTGTATTTAATCCTTTAAACCTTCCTGAAGGTTACAGTGCTGCAAATTGTGATGCCACTGGATAAATTAGTTTTATTCTCACTTGATTTCAAGTCAGTAAATGTTCTCCTTTATGTTCTCAATCACAAGTTTCAGATTTATGTCGATTTTTTGTAAATTATGGGCCCATTTAAAGTCAAATGGATGATAAATAAAGCACATAATGAATTGGGGGTGTGATTGATGGACTCAGGTGTAGGTGTGAGTTCAGTGGATGAGCCCTCAGACCCCACTCTTCCTAATGGTTATATCTGGTTAAAAAACAAAACAAAAAAAACACTTAACCCCAGGCTTCAAAACAGCATTTCACAAAACAATGGGTGACGTCATTCGGTTGCATGTCTAAAACTTTTTTTTTTTTTTTTTTTCCACTCAACATTAAATTATGGTTGTGAAAGAGAAAAAAAAAAGGAAAGCAAAAGCCCCCTTTTATTGGTTGGAAATCACTCACAGTGACAAAATAACGCTCAGTTAATATGCTATTAAAGACCAAAGCATGCGCGTTATCGACAGCCGCGTTTCTGACATCTCTTAGCCACCATCTGCAGCTCCAAGGCACCAGCAGAAACCCCCGTCACGACCACTCATGAAATAACAATGTGAGCCTTTTCAACTTCAATTTTCTTACCACTGCAAGAAAAAAAAACTGCACATAACACAGCGTGAAATTCTCTTGAATGTGTTTTTTCAAAGCAATTCAGACCTCTAAATGACAACTTCTTGGAAGAACCTGTGTGTCCGTCCTCACAAAGACTGATTCCTGGTATAAGTGTGGTCAATAAAGGGTCACAGTGGAATCCAAGTACCCCTCTGCATTGTGTGCTTAACGGAGTATTAAATAGACATGAATAATGTCCCCTCCATTTTTTTTAATACTTGATTTGACCACTTTACATTATTGTTGCGGTTCGCCTGGTCAAGAAGAGTGTGATCATAAACTAAACCCCCGCCGGGATGAACTGGTTGACTTCAACTCTTCCAGTGCCTTTTAGTTTTGTCTGATGAGCCACGTTCATATCTGGAGGTCAGCGCAGTAAATATTACGCACATTCAGATCCTCCCTGAACCTCGGCAAACCAAAAGGGGGAAATTAAGTGTCCGCTTGTGCAACACTCGCCATGTAATAAAGTATTCTGAGATTCTGATGAGTGCATAAGTCCTCTCCTCATGTGTTTGCACTAAAATTTCACGACCGTCCTTCCCCCATGTAGCCTGACAACCTTCTGACAACCTTGATAAAAACTTTAATGTAAGAATTAATGTTTCTGGACTCCAAGGCCTATTTTCATTGCTCCCTCCACCAAGAGGGACTCATATCCACGCCCAAACCTATAACGCCGTAAACATTGAGTTCCTGGAGACCCGAGGAGAAATCGAGGTGTAAGTAACAGGTGCTTCTTGGGGTGAAGCGCTGGGCTCCTTCTTGGGAACATATTTGAGCAATCTTGCAATTATTTCCTGACTTTGTCAAATAATGACGCTCGTACGATGTAGCTAAGAGCTCACAGGAGAGCCGTAGAGAGGAGGCGCACTGTGCAAAAAGTATGATTTCAAAAAACAAATAACTCTTAACTGTGAGCACTTCCACTCTGCCAATGGAAAGATTTGTTGTGACTCACAAATTCGTGATTTGGAAAATAATAGCACACTGACTGTATCCATTTTCAAATAGTTTTTGACCATTGCAAGGAACATACAGAGCAAATGTCTTTAGATAATGAACATAAGGAGACTCCAAGGCATTCTTTTATAAAAACAAATCAAATATTATTGTCAAGGAATAGACTTTTGATGCGCTTCATTGTCGAACTATCGTCAGGAAATCAAACAAATCTTCACACCATGCCCCTCTAGAGTACTATTCCACCATTGTTCCTACTCTTATTACTGACTAGTTTGAACTCAGCTTGCAGATTTTATTTTTACTGACCTGAACATAAGAATGCTTCAGAAGAAGCTGAGCAATCAGCAGTGAGGTACTTACTTGCAATTTGATCCATAAACTCCTGGGTGTCCTCACCTGCTTGAGCAACTTTGATTGCTATAGGTTGTCATCAAACCTCTTATGAAACATACCCTTGCAGCTGTTTCTGTCTTGTTGGAGAAAACATGTCTCCATCGCTCCACGATATATGTGAAGTACTTGGCCACACCTGTTGAGTGAGTGTTGAATTCAGGTGATTCAATCAGGCTTTGGGCTCGGCCTCTTATCTCCTGTGACGGACAATCTAAAGACTTCTTGACATGCTTCCAACTTTGAGGCAACAGTTTGAGGAAGGTCCAACATGACTGAGTCCTATAGTGCACAAAGCAAGGACCATTAGATGAGTTTGATGTGGAAGAACTTGGCCAGAAAAATTTGACAGAGCCCAGACCTCAACCCCATTGAGCACCTTTGAGAGGCCTTCTCGTTGTCTGACCTCATGAATGTTCTACACAATGAATGAAGCACACATTCACATAGAAACCCTTAAAAATCTTAAGGAAAGTCTTCCAAGAAGTGTGGAAGATGCAAACGTGGGACCAACTCCATATTAGTACTGTACATGTGTATTTGAATACTCCATTACAGTCCCTGTTGGTGTAATGGGCAGGCGTCCAAATACTTTTGTCCATAAAAAGCGGGTAAACTAACTGAAAATTACATGGATGCCACTTTCTGAATTATTTATAGTCAATAGACCACGACTGTTACACTCGCATTTCTTTAATCTCCATAAAAAAAAAAAGAATCTTGGCAGCTGTGACTGGAGCTGCAGCAACATGACATCAGGGAGACGAGATTAATAACAGCAACTGGCAAAGAAAAATAAAGATGTTCAATTCAATCCTAGGCCAAATACAGATCTGTAGCCTCGTCGATACAAGTGGAGACGCAGCTCGTCAGCGCTGTTATTTATCTGTTGGGTTGAAAGAGCTGAAATCTCCTGAATCTTGACTCCAATTAAACATTGAACACAAAATATCTGTTATGGGAGAGTAACAATGTATATAATAGACGGCGTTGGTGGTCCCTCTTTAATCCAAATGTGTGTGTGTGTGTGTGTGTGTGATCTCCGCTGTGTAAAACCTTCAAACCAGCAATCAGCGCTGTTTATGAAGGTGACATCATTATATAACAAGGGTTTGGGAAGTAACTCATTAGTGCCAGCAGAAACTGCATGATGTTCCAGAAAACAAAAAAAAGGATAGGACGTTTTTACAAGGCAGAAGAGGGAGGTTTGAAGAGCCTGTTAAATATGACTTGTCTAGATAACTGCTGTGGATTTTGTCATTATTATAACATCATGAAAACACACACGCACAACACACAGAGGCCGCCGCGCTAATGTGAACAGTGTGATGAAGTTGGATTTGGATGTGCAGCGTTCCAATTCATACACTAGGCGGCCTCTTTAAAATCATAATAATGTTAACAACATTGTGTGTTGGACGGCATGTTTTCTTCAAGTAACACAGCATTTTTAAAACACGTCAAGTACATACACCACATTTCAATGTATTTGGTAATTTATTAAGTGTCATTTTGGGGAAAAAAAGCACTTTTAAGATGGCTACAGCAATCCTATTTCAATTATCACCCATGTGTAAAGCAGCTTTGAGTGGTCATTGAGATGAGAAAAGTGCTTTACAAATACTAACCATTTACCAGGCAGTTACTCTACAATAACTGTCCCATCATTTGTTTCATAAACAGTAAACCGATTTGATTCATTTTAGTATATTTTAACTTATTTCCACTGCAGCCCCTCACTTCTCCTCAGGTCAAGATATATTTGAGGGGATGCTGAGACCTTTTAGTATCGCTCAGATGGTGGACATCACAACACCAAAACCAACACATAAATACAGTTTACAAGAGTCTCTGATGACACATCATGGTCCTTTTATGTCTGAATATAATAAAAGCAATTTTATCAAAACTATCAGCTAAGAAAACGAAGGAAAAAGTACAAAATAGACAGATACGAGGACATACAATTGGGAAGATGCGGTAAAAGCATTTATTGTCCCATAAATATTGGGACAAATCAACACAATTCTCTTCTTTTTGGCTCTATACACAACTACAATGGATTTGAAAGGAAACGAACAAGATGAACAAACCCTTTCTATTTGTGCCTCCCACTTTTTATGGGAGTATAGAGCCAAAAAATAGAGAATTGCATCGATGTCTGAATATTAATGGACTTTACTAGCTGGTGGTTTGTGGTTACCATGGTGACAACTAAAACCATTCTCCGAAGCATAGTTAGATAATGTCACACGACTCTTAACCCTAATTTATGCACTCAACAAAACTCAATCAGTACTGTGAGCTTGAAGATTTGTATCCACGTCTTCTTCATGTTTTTCATTTGATGAAGTTGTGCGATGAAGACAACCTGAATTTAACACACTTGAGTTTAGTGTGTGTCAGTTGAAACAATCAAGAGAGGAATGGAGAGGGAGAATGTGTTTTTGGTTTCAACCTCAGATAAGTGACAATAATCAAAAGCGTTGTGCATGTGACAAGGTATAAATCAGGAGCCACAACTCCCATGTTGTGTTTGCTCCTGCCAGCTCCGGTTCGTTGAACAACATTTGTACACGTGAAACTCTTGGCTCGTTTCGTAGTAATTAGGTGGAGCGAATACAAGTAGATGCACGAAATAATGAGGATCATTAAGGAACTTGAAACTGCGGCGCTGAAAAACCCGTATACAGTTTACAAGTTGCATACTTGTGCCTGAGCAGCACTATTACATCATTTACCATCTATTTATATACAAAATATATACATGACAAGTCGCTCCTCCAGCTGCACGAAGCAACACGTATGGAATGTGCCATCAATATATTCTTGAGACTGACTCCTCTACTCTGTACACAGTTAATCCAGCTTGCATCACAGAGCTGTACTAATGCCACTGAACATCTAAGCAGACACTGAATCTGTGTGTGAACGCTGATATTTAATACTCATCTAGCAGAGAGATAAGGTATTTTAATAAGGCAATTATTTATTTATTTAATTTGAATTTTGGGGTGAAGGGGAATCTTCCCTCGGATTTTTAAAAGATATACATTTACAACCGTTTAATCTTTTTTCCCAGCTCCCCACGGCACGGCACGGCACGGTTTAGGTTGGTTTTCCACGACAAAAACAGTAGCTACTCAACGTGGGCGGAGTCATCGCTGCACCGCTGCATGAAACTGCCCTGACTTTGTTTTACACACAACAGAAACGAGTGACTATTGACTTGTAAAACAGTTGTGTTTTTTGTTTTGTTTATATATGTGTATATGTATATGTATATATATATATGTATGTGGGGGACCAATGAGCATCTAGTCTGGTCAAGCGGGGGCTTGTCTAGTGAAAAAAAAGTGGAGAAATGTCTCATAAAACAGGAAATTATAACACAATATTCCATCATTATGTCATAATAAGGATATTCATGATAATATTTTGCAGAATGTCAAAGTAAAAGTGCTTGATTTTTGATATGGAATGGTGTATTATTCATAATAATAACATAAAATAAGGCAAAAACATATAAATTAATCTAAAATCAAGTAAATAATAACACGGACGACTGTAATTAAAACACCAAACTGATGTAATTGAATTATGTGATAATGACAACCGAAAACAGTCTGCAGTTTGGCATTGTTCGGCTATTTCCTGTGACGGCACTCTGACCAATCAGTGGCCGGCAGTCTGACAACATCACGCAAAGTATCGCCTCAACTCGATTGGAACCTCACCAGAGCAGGTACTAAAACAGACTTCCGATAATCCACCAGTCGCTGTATCCGCTTTCTGCCCAAGCGTTCCGAAGGATACAATGATAGATGGGAGGGAACAGCCGCTCATGCCGCTGTCCGTTTCCAGCAAAAAAAAGTTTATGAGCACGTCTTCTCCCTCCATTAATATTATGTCCAGTGACTCAACACATAAAATCCCAAAAATCAGTCTTGTGACACCTATGAAAGGAAGTGACCTGTGCTCCCAAAAGCTGACGGGGGTTGACTCATATGAAGAAATTGGACATAAAAATCAAAGTGGAGATTGATGCTACGCAGATTACATTTTACGAGCAGCCTGGGAAGCGTCATTTGGATCCTTCGTTCCAAGAAATGAAAGAAAAAAAACACAATAAACTAGGCAACATCTGTATTTTTTGTTATGACAGCGTTGTGTTACATGAACAGCTGGCGTAAAAGGGAAACAAACCAACAACTCAGAGATGAAGATAAATCGTCTTTTCAGTCAAGATTTCAATGGAAAAATCAGACTTAAATAAGTTACAAGTGATGTTTGTTTGGAAATCATTAACCACTTATTTCATAAAGCAGGTTCTTTGATTTCATTTTACCTTTTGTTGGTCAAGTGTTTCCCGGTTGGCTTTTTTCCCCATTGTTGGAGCTTTATGTCCTGTTCTTCTTGAGTGGGCAATGTTCAAAAGCTTTCCATGTGTGTCTAAGTCGGATTCCAAATGAGTGGGCAGCTCTATATTAACACAGAAGGCCGTGTCTTTTTTACCACACAGACACCCAGACAACACATCACTGTTTCGGTTAAATCTACAGAATCCATAAGAGCCTTCAGAGTCCTGAGACGTCTTAACACGGGTCCCTCAGTTAACTGCGATGGGTGACGAGCAGAATAGTTGACTTTGTCGCTCCCCTGCTGTCCCCAAGCTTTGTGTCCTCCAACCCCTCCCTCGACGAGAGCTTGTTAATTCTTGCAGGATGGTCGCACACTGCCACGCTGTCAGTCTGACATAAAAACATTTTTTTTTTTTTTCATAGTGTTGTTCTATCTCAGCGACTCTGTGGAAGTTTGTGTGTGGCCTGATTAGCTATGTCCGTGCGCTGCTCTTTCGGTGACCGTTTACAAAAATATCACCCGACATTTTATAAGCGGTCATCATTGTGTTCATCGGGCCTTTTGTGTTGTAAAGCCTGTAAAGAAAAGCAAAGCCATGACGTGCACTTAATGACCAAACTGTAGCCATGGCGTTTTTTTTTTTTTTTTGCAGTTGCTTTGTTCGACCCTGTTGCCACATTGTGGCGAGCATAAATGTCTAACAATAGCTCCTTTTGAATCACATCCCCAGAATTGTAAACCTATGAATCACTGTGGCTTTTCTTGTCCTTCAAGGCGTCATTTGGGCACAAGGAATTCAGGCTTTTGGCAGCTCATGTTTTCTTTTTTCCTTCATTTTAACAAAAGCTGACACTTCAGTCTAGGTCTTCATTACCATTTGCGCTCATCACAATGCTGCGCCCTCCCCAAAGCGCGCCCGAACCTTCGTCAATGCTCGATAATGATAATCGCGTCTGCACCTGTTTATCTTTGGTCCATCGCTGGATTCGGCTCTGCAGTCTAGTCCGCACAATGTGTCCTTGTGCACACGGCAAGACAGCCAACCAGGACACAGTTTCTGTCCTGCGGATGCCAAGACACATTTCCACTCAGAGATGTTAGCTCTAAATTTTATTTACTGCTTCTTATTTTAATGACACATAGCCATGGCTTGTTGGCTTCCTTTCAAGGACTTGTCGTACATAACAGGGAGTTCACTCAGAAGCAAAGAGAAAGACTTAGAAGTCAAAACTTAGACGTTTGCAGCCTGCACATAAATACTGATACCACATCCATATAAAATGTGTCTTTCACAAGTTGCATTTTAACAAAAATAGGCTGTCTGGAAGAAGTATTCGAGTATATCTAATCATCACAAAGCTCAATGAAAGAGTACGGATGATCAATCCAATACTGGTAAAACTCACTGGAAGGAGAGACTTGCCAGCGTCTTGTGACTAGAACTGTCACATGGCTAGGTTATGGCTAGTAAATGACCTATTAAATACCTGCCCTCTGTAAAACAGTAAAAGAAAAGTACATATAAAATGCCTATTCCAAGATTATGTAAACCAAACATGTTTTTATTTAAAGCAATTGTACAATTATACAAACATACTTATGGGTATTACATTCAATGTCTAATAAATCCTCCCTCAAATGTTACACACTGCACCTGGACTGGAATGAATGGATGTCAGTCTCACAGGCACAGATTTGCCTACTGTTAACACGATAGACTGTATATAAAAAATGTAGACTCCTGCTTCCAAAGACATCACCTGTAGCCAGGTTTCCACTCATGTGCCACAATTGTTTTTTAATTATTATTATTATTATCTATTTTCCTCTAAATGGGAACATCATTTACATCATTGACATTGTGTTCTATTAAGGAAGAGCTAGAAGATTATTGCTAAAAAAAAAAAGTGTTTATTTACAGTATTGTTTGAGTAAATCATGAGCAAACCTATTTTTTGAGTGGTAATATAACTTTTACCATTTGCATCTTACCAAAAACTCACTAACACCAAAGTATATAGCACAGAAGCTTTCCCTAAGACTGACTTACTGTCGTTGTCCAATGCAATAGGCCCGTCGCTACGGTTCTGGTAAACAACCAGGATTCCAGGGTTCCTTCATCTTACAGTCCCCAAAAGATTTTATTCACATAATTGAATTGATCCTGAATAAACCGAATCACATTTGCTACATTTCTGAAAGAAAACAATGGGTTTAGATGCACTCTTTCCCCAACTCGACTTCAAGGAACGCGGTTTTCTCACCCTGCTTCTTCTCCTAAAACAATACCGAGGAGTCGTCGGCTTCATTTACCGCGATAAAGAAAAACACAGAAGCGTTTTCTCTTTTTTTCGCTGTGAAGGAGGGGGGGGTGGTGAGCACTTTGCAGAGAATGTGGTAGTAGATGTTTCCACTCAGTGTTTCCATGACTAATTCTAATGACTAACAGTGGTTTCAAGGGTGTCTGTGCTGTCATCTACTCGAGTCTGACAGAGACTGGGCCTTATCACTGGACGACTCCGAGTCCAAATATCCATTCCTGTCTTCCTACATCTTTTTGTTTTTCACTGTGTCATGATACCCCCCCCCCCAACCACCACCACCTCCCCTTACCTCCTATATGAAGTATCTGTGCTCGTCATCGTACCCACGGGGAGTATCAAGCTTCTAACCTCATTGAGGTGTAACTTCTCCCAGAAACCAAGATCATCCAATGTCTGTCAGTAGGAAGTGCCAGAGAGTCGTCACAGGGGAAGTGATGTTCTAAAGTGAATAAGCCTTTTAGATCAGTGGTGGAGAATGTTTAGCCTCCACGTGGTCATTCAGCTCACAAGACGAGAGAGTAAAAGAGTAACTCGGTAACACTGTATATCATATATAACATGTACTTCAGGTTGTATGTCTGTGAGGTCACAGTGTAGAAGAATTATTCATAATAATAATATCTCTTTATCATATTTCTATTTTTATTTATGTGACGTCCTGTAGGCGTGACGTGGGGAAACAAAGTGTTGGGGTTGTACCCGTTGTAGCACGACTACGCGCTACCGCCTCCCGCTAACCCGAAGCTGCCAAATAATAGTAACCATGGCAACGGCTGACTTGGGACGACAGATCGACCAAACCCGAACCCTCCTCTCTGAAATCAAAATAAAGAAAACCATGGTGTGTAAACTACGTTATGCGCGTTTAGCAAAGCAAAGGACGCCTGCATCATAAGGATGTAGACGTAACTATGAAGACAGTTCCGTTAACACAGGTGATTTTTCCATCCTCATCTGAAATGAAACATCCTCAAAATTCAATTTTTTTCAATGCGTGTTTGTAGCATCAGGTGGTGGAAAACCCTGGATTTAAGCATTTACTGACTATTGTTGTTACTAAATCATTTAAATTTGACAATAAGGTGTTGATGGACATTATATCACTCATGAAGCCATGTAGACTATCGAAATGGGAATTTAAAAAAAATAAGTCATCATGACATAAAACCAATGTTCCGTGTAAAAAAACATTCAGCATACTATCCTTTAAATTGTAATAGTGATAGATAATAGTGACACCCGTTTATATTACTATTGCAAACATGCAGCTTAAATTGATAGATTGATTCTGTGTGCAGTCCAACACGTATGACCCCGTAGAGGCATTCAACACATCAACTATGCTTGCGCAACATTGTTGAATACAGTAGAATATTGAATCACGTACACATGTGTGGAACACCACACGCTCATGGATCCTCACGGAGCATTTTTTTTTGACCCCGAAGGCAAACTGTACGCTGTAACTCTGCAGAGACACACGATATACAGGAAAAAATCCTCTTTTTTTGGGGGGGATAAAGTTAACCCACTGCTGTGAAGTTTCAGTGACCAACACGCAGCTCACATTCCGACAGTGATAATGTTACAGAGGCTCATTTTTTATTCCGTTAGCCAAAACCAGCTGTGAGCATCATCATTTCCGTCATCACTACCATCTGACGCCAGGCAAACAAGCAGTTCAGAATCAGAGAGAGAGAGGTTAGTGTGATGTGTTTAATAATTTAGTATAGCCCTCGAAGGATATTGTAAAAAGTAATGGCCCGTAATCGGAAAAAGGTTCCTCACCACTCCCTTGCATCATAAAAGAATTAGCTAACAACAACCAAGAGCCCAGTTTTGAGCTGTTCTTTTATTCAATTTCAAATCCCCAAACGTGTCACTTAAAAGTCTCATGTCTTTCTTGTGAAATTATATAATTATTCCAAAAGCACTTGCTGTTAACATGCAGTGATAATGTAGTCATAATGTAGCAGCACCGCTATTTCAAAATAAATGATTGTGATTCTTTTTTGAAAATTTACAAAACGATGACCATTTTGTAGAATATTATTCTCTTCAACATGAATCAGCGAATTCTAGTGCGTTAGAAAGTGGTTTAGAGACGAGCTCAAGTGGTTTTGGGTCGTCTAAACTGTGGTTTAGGGAACTTGTTGACGACAGCGAAGGTCCAGAGTTTTGCCAATCTCGCTCCCATTAAGCGTGAGTGAAGCGGAGCACGATGCTGCACTGTGTCACAGTGTTTCCCCGAACAGACCGAAGGTGGAGGATATGCTAAAACAAAAACATTTGTGGGCTGTGAGAGTACATTGTGCTTTGCAGGAGAATGTTCCCTTTTAAACAGACACAGAGTCGATGTTTGAATATGTTGATCAAAAGGTTAATTATTAGGAACACATTTTAGAGAGAGGAAGAACAGAGCTGCTCAGCTTTTATAGGTTTAGAGCATTTTGTGCTGCTGTATTTTGTCCCTCTGAGAAGTTTTCACAGATTGTTATAAGACGGTTTATTACATGTGTCACATAAAGCAGACTTTTCCTGAAAAATACCCCTCAACAAAAGGTTTAACGTGGGCTCGGCGACGTTATTTCAAGCTTCTCTTCGTCTTAAGAACACAGTTTCAGGAGTTATAGGATTTGCCTAACCCCAAGTTTTATGTGATGTGCCTGAGAAAACATGGACTGGAAAAGACATTGTTTCACCTTGCGCTGAGACACACACACATGCAAATGTAGATGTTTCTGACAGGTGTCCACAGACATACAGTCATCTAATGGACTTTTCTTAGATCGAGATTGGACTCACTATGACCAGATCTTTATTTTTTGTTTTGCATTTCTGATCCAGTAAAATAGATATGGTTGGTGTTTAAATGCAAATCATAACTACTCCATTATATCAGTGACAAGTCCATGCAGAAAAACCTATATCAGGAGACGTGTCACAAGGGACTGGTGCTTTTCTTTCACCCAATCCGCTGACTTTTACAGGTCTTGCTCTACCGTACCAGGGGAAGGGTACTAAAAAACTGAGCGATTAGGGTTTGTTATTTTGGTACTGTTCAAAAAAATATGCACCGTAGCTAACCAAACAGATCCACTGGGTGGAAATACAGCTTAAGGAGTCAAACAATACAGTTTATGGCATCCGTTAGTTTTGAATTAGACTATTTAATTGTAAAATCTGGGGATTTTCATTATCTCATCATCTCTTGGCAGCATTGACGTTTTTGTCGTCAAAGCAGGAGGAGACAATCTTGCAGAAACTGGGCTATCGAGAAAGTTTCAAGGCTCTAAAAGTCTTAGGTTGTTTCCACACCTAATAGTCTCCACTACACTCTTAGAAATATGGGTTCCAAAAGGGTCCTTCTACAAGAGCTGAGGTTCTACCTGGAACCATTTGCTTCTGAAAAACCCTTTCCCCGAAGAAAGGGTTTTTCAAGGGTTCTTGGTAACACTAACGGTTCCAGTAAGAACCATTTTGATCCAGAGAACCCTTTAAAACCCCTTTCCTGAATAAAGGGTTTAAAATGGGTTCTTGGTGGAACCCTCCAAAAGGACTCTGCATTGTAGGCTCCAGTGTAACAGACTCTGCAATTGTGAATTTGAAAGAGTACAGAGGCAAACACCTATCACATGCAATGGCTTTCAAACACAGCTGCACTGCTTCTCACCTTGCTCCATCAGGGGAAGCCAGTGGGGGATTGTGAACTCTACACTGCACTTAGACTTATATCAGACCTGGTTTAAGGGTGAATAGGATATTGCGTGTCGAGTGGTGAGTTTCTGTCAATCTGGCACAACATCAAAACCCAATTACTAGTTTAAATGGCACGAAGGTCTATGGAAGTAAAAAAAAAAATATTACCACATCTTTCTGCTACATCAAAAAAAACATTGCCACTTTAGCCTCAATGCAAATAAAAATAGTTTAGGACCGTGGCACAAAGGAAGTAGAATAGGAGTAGAGTAGGTGATTTTCAGTCGTGTGGGGAATCACTTTTCATAAATCTGCCAATGTCTCTGACATAACCAAATGATAATGAGTGGGGGAAAAGAGGGAAAAAAAAACACTGAAAGAAAAGTAAATCCTTTGTCTTGCGTTTTGCAACGAGGTGTTCCCACTCTCTGAATACAATGTGTATCATGTTCTAGCATGATTGTGACACTTAGTACCACACAATGAAAGATTGGTTTGCGCAGACAGATTTGCCCTCAGACGCAGAAATATAATCCTGGAATGTCTGACCGGGAGAAAGGAGCGAGAGACAGAAAACGCACCAGCGTATTGTGTTCAGTGTTAGGTTCTTCTTCCAATAATGAAATATGTTTCATGACGATAAATAAACGTGACAATAACTATAATTTTCTATTCGGTGTATGAGGTTAGACACTGAGAACCTGAAAGGAAAAAAAGGGAGTGGAGTCTGAGGCATCATGTTTTACGTCTCTATGCTCAGTTGCACGGTATATGAACTTTATCAGATCGAGATTACCATCCATTCCCAACTGTTCCCTTTCACATTGGCCCCCGCATCCCCCTTTACTATCAACTTTACTGCCACCAACCGTCCCATTCCTTGTCTCTTCTTTTCCTTAACTGAGCAAATAAAAACCCGCTAGTGTTTCTGACAATGTGTTGGCTAAATCACACTAAAAAAGATTGTATCCAGAGCGTGTTTTGACCTGTACCTACACTTAACTAGAAAAGAGGGAAGGATGCACAAACCTATAGTTTGCTCCTTTTTGGTTTAAACTTGAACTGTTTTTCTTTGGTTTAGTTTTCTATCCAAACAGTGGGGGAAAAAATACCCGAGCAAACCAAAATGCTTCAGTACAAACCATGTAGGAATTGCTATTTTGGTCATCGTGTCTGAGGTGGAACAGTAAATTGAAATACAGGCAGAAGAATCCTCAATGTGTGTTGCTAGTCCAACTGAGAGCAAAGGTCATCCTCTGGCTTGCTGCTACTTCTATTACACAAGTGTTACACTTAGCATATTCTGCCGCATGTCAGAATGCAAACACACCTGGCTACGAGAGTCATTTAGCCTCAACTTGACGAGTAAACTTGGTGGTGGGGTTCGACTTAAGATGGATCAGGTTTCCACCACAAACCAGCTGCTCCAGTCTTTTCCCCCCAAAAGATCTTAATGCTTTTTTTTCTCTTTTAGAATCAGATTTATGGTGTGAATGAAGTTTATTTGTGGTTGAAAGGATGTAAAATGTCCACTTAAACAATCGTATGATCTTTAATCTGTCTAAAGAAGCAGAAGTAGGAAGACGCTCTGCTCGTCAGAACTGCTTGATGTAAGACATGAACAGTCGGACTTTTACACTTCAAATCGTCGGGTGCCATTTTGCCCTCTTAACCCCTTTTGCATGTATGTTTATTATTCACCCTGTAATAATGCTTACCCATATCTGACTGGACTCTTCTGTTCTCCTGCTGCAGCTGTACAGTACTAGCACACAACAAAGGAGTCAATTTCCTGCACTCTGTGCTTCAACATACTGTTTTTCTCTTTTTCCAAATCCTGTTAGCGCACTTATATGGCAACACATTGGGGGAAAATGCCGACCTTTTGCAATTAGCTTTTCCTCCCCTTTTGTTTGAGGTACTCGATCATAGAGGAGATGGGAGACGAAACCAGCTGTGTTTGTGTTTCTCAAGGGATTCAAAAACAAGAACAAATGGCTGTTTCTGGGTTGTCGTCCCCCCCTCCCCCCACGTTAAGGTCACATTTGCATAAAGTGGAACGTTTGCAATACAAACAAGTTAATTCCTCATGTATTAATGGCTTCAAGTACCTGAAGGTCTTTGCTGACCATTAAACAAAACCTCCTGAGCACCGCGAGTTATCGCTGTCTCACCAAAACAAAAGTGATTGTGACACCTGAGGCCAGTTGTGCCTGTTTTAGCTCATGAAAACATACATGTAACATCATTTATGCATCGAGTTACTTCACAGTCCAGGAGGGAGATGTTTGTTCTATGTTTTTTCAGAACCATTAACAGCCCATCGCACTCTCTCACGGAAAAGCCTGACCAAAAATCTCATCTGGCGGAAGTGGTTCTCGTCAAAGAGCAAGATTTCTTTGGAAGTACTGTTGCTATACTTTTGACCTGCTTTCTCCAACTACTGAGTAGACAAAGGGTCAATAACCAGTTGCATGGTTTTTAGGCACGGTATTTCCTCTTTATTTCGTCTTATCACGCATTGCACCGCTGTAACAAAATTGCATGACTTTTTTTGTTTGGTTGAGCTGTTCTTAATGATTTGTCAAAAACGGTGTGCAGCATTGAGTAATGTGATCCCACCACTACTACTGCTGCTGCTAATGTTTCTGTGTGCATATTGTACTTTTAAATTGATGTACCAATTATCGTCAGCCTTGAATTATAACCAAAAGAATGTGATTTTGGATTCAAGCAATGGAAATTAATTTCCTCTAATGGTGTCTGTCTTTACCACCAAGGACATTTTGTTATAGCTTGTTGCTGCTCATTCACACTGTGTTGTACCAATCTGGGTGGTTTGGATTTATGTTTTGGCCGCTCTGTAGATGCTTTTCTGTGGTTATTTCAGACACATACCCAATTGTAAGGAGACCCAAGGTAGGCCCAAAAGCATACTAGCGGTATTAGCCGTGTGACCTGGGGGAATACCTTGGAATTTATGCCAAGTTGTAGAGCGTTTGGGCTTTGGTGCTTTGCTTGTTTCCACTACAACACTTAAAATACGGATCACCTACTCGTGAATGATTGAGTCCAATAACATGTGAAGATGTCATGATAAACACCAAGACTTGTCAGTTCTATGAATGTCTGAACCTCTTACAGGAATTGAAATGTTAGTAAAGATAAATCAAGTATTATTCAGCCTCAGATGGTTCTTGTTTTACCAGTTTTTCAACTTTTCAACCACAGTTGAAGAGCACTACTCGGCTCGTCTCGACTCGACTAGTTTTTTGCTTTTCCATTAGTGATAGTACCTGGTACCTTTTTGTCGATACAGGTAGAGTACAATGTCCGACATAAGAATCAAACCAGCCATTTGGTCCATTTTTCTGTCCATTTCCCTTGGGGTACCAGAGTAATGGTACGATATCGTATGGGTGCCGCTAGACCCATGACCCAGATCAGCTGATTGGGGCAAAAGAAAAGCATCACTCCCTTGTGACCAGTGTTTCTTCAAAGCCTGCAGTCTGTTCTCACCAAACCGGGCAGAAACTGTCACTAAATAAATGATCATACATTATATTGATGGAAGAGAATCCTTAATTATTTGGTTTAATCTGTCTCAAATGCTAAGGTGAGTTGGTTGCTCCAGTTGTATTGGGAGAAATGATGGAATGAAATGGGAACGTTAAATAGAGAGAGAGGACAACGAAACTCTTGTGTTGAGTATTTTGTTCACCGCTGGCTGTTTTTTACCGAGTGACACATGCTGTATGTGTGAAAGCATGTAACTGTATCATTGTGAACAAAGCGGGATGGCGCGCACGCAGGCTCAGCCCGGCCATCTGTATTTTCTTTCAAACAAATTAAATCAGCAGAATTTGGATCTGCGTCGTAAAAAATAAAAAGTTTTACAGCGTGCATCACATCATCCACCTAGAAAGAATACAGAGAATTCCCAGAAAACCAAGGAGGTTTTGGTTCCTGTTAGTATGTAAAGACAGAAACAAAGAAAAAAAACACACACACACACCCCTCCCCTCATACACATTTTAAAATCAGTGTTGATCAAAACTTGAATTCAGTCAGATGAAAACTAATCACATTACTCATGAGGCAATATCTGCAAGCCCACCATAAGCACATCATTGGGTTGCACCTCCCGTACTGCTGGTGCTATCAACGTGGCTAATCAGATTAGCATCTTTATGTCATTACCTCACTGTACCTGCTCTGTGAAACTCCCAACACATGGAACTTCTTATCATTGCTCATACAGACGCCCATAGCACACAGCGTAATATGCTTACACTTAACAGGCATCCAACGCTGGTATTACCTCATGCTGGCTCTTGCACACAAGCACAATCTGTGCATTTGATTGTCTGTTTGTATGAATTCTACTATCACTGGTACTTAAGCAAAGCCATTGCTTGGAATAATATGACACAGAATGCAAAGTAAAACTTAGATAGGTTTAAGATTTATTTCTGTACCTATTTTCCAAAATCCCCTGCAATTTAGCAACGATTCTTAAAACCAAAATCCAAAATCAACACAGAGTAAGTTGTAGAGCAAAGGCTGTTTAGTCTCGACTAATGAAGGCGCTCAATAAGTAAACGTGTCAGCACTTTTTGCAAGAGTGTCTCATCACTTCTTGTTGTGGCTTGCCAACATTGCAGAGCCCGAGGTGCATTGAGCCTGTCACGAGAGGAGCAGATAGTGGCTGCCATGTGTAACTGGAGCTGCACGGCACAGAATCTGCACAGAATTGCTGCCGCTGGATGAAAACATGCATTTGCAGCAGCATGTTTGTTAAGAATGACAAAATAATGCCCTTTTTCGCTTTCTTGGCAGACACTTTTACTTTTTAAAAATTAAAGTTTCAACAGGTTCAACAGGTCAAGGCAAATGACTCTCACCTATTTTGATAAATGTAGCGCATAACATCTGTTTTGCTGTATTTGAGGGGTGCAATTTGTGACTTAGTTCGCACATACCTCTGCTTCTTTGCATCATCAACCAAATGTATGTCAATATCTGTTAAAATAGTATGACACCAGCAAAGATTTGTGGACCAGAGAGCACCGTATCTACGTAAGAACAGCACATAGACACATCTGTATCCCATAAAACACTTGTTAACTCTACATTTCAGGATGCTTTAAGTGCAAATTCATGAACATCACTCTTTAAATGCCCAGCAAAGAAAGCAAAAGTGAAAAAAAAAAACCTTGCTTCACCCAAGTATGCGGCTGAGACACAAAGCCAACTTTGTGACTTTGCTGGACAAGGTTGCCGTATATCATCCAGACCTCAGTGTTCCAAAACCAGAACAATAGTTAAATGGTACATGGAGAGCAGTCCTCACTGACTCATAAAGTTGGGAAAACATTGTATGACAGCATTTAGGTGGTCATCGTTCACCGGTTAATACATCACGTGAACTGGACCCACGCAAAATGCCCCTGCAAGGGAAAAATAAAGCAACGCTCACATTGACAGGAAACACAGAGAGCTATATCATAATGTATGTCAAAGTTAATTGTAAAAATGAGGCATTTGAACTCAGTTTGCTCGTGATTGGCTATCGTGACTTGTGTCATGTCTATAGTACGACACGTCTTTACATCCGTTTTGCATGCAACTGCGCTCAGCGTAAACGACAGGAGTAAGAGCGAGGAACGTATACATCCCATAAATCACTGCAAATGATCCCAGTCATGTAACTTCGAGAATACTTCTTCATTTTTTAAACCTTGTTGTTAATATAATGATGTTGTACGTTGTGATTTATATACGCAGTTTAAAGCATGAAAGTGAAATTGCAGTCGCTCTGTCGTAAATGTATAATGTATGATCTACAAATCATAGATGTCATCCTCATTACACCTGAGGACCGTGGATAGTGTAGCTATACCTCTCCTTGGCTGTGAAGGTTTTCAGTTCACCGAAGGTCGTAGTCATCTTCAGGAGTTAGCCGTAGATACCTGGACTTCCTTTGAGTTACGTTGAAGACATTTTCATAAAGCAGGGGCTTCTTCTGCTTTTAAAATGTGCTTCCATCAAGCTACGGTTTGGTTTTGTACAGTATGGTAACGGCACGGTTATTTCCCGTTTCCACTATCGTGGCACCGTAGAGGTTCCAAGCGAGCTGAGGCGATGCAAGACGTCGCCAGACTGCCGGCCACTGATTGGTCAGAGAGTGCCGTCACAGGAAGAGGCAAGAATCCGACACAAGAATCTGTAGATCAGATAAAAAGACTTTCCTAATCCTAAAAACCTGGGTGCATCTCCAACAATTACCAGGGAAATTGGGTAAAAAAAATACATACTGTACTGTACCAAACCGAGCTGTTCCACTCAGTGGAAACATGGCTTTAGATGTGTGCTCAATTAGCCTACAGCTAACTCCTGAAGAATACTTCTCTGTTGACATTGTGAATAAAACATAAGGCTGCTGATATCATATGAACTTCAGATGAACTGAAACTGAAAGGTTTGTTGAGGACTGTTGAGTCCATGCCTCCGGAAAAAAAGTTGAATGAAGTCCAAAACCAAACTCGGTGAATAGTACACACAGAGGTCTTATCCATTACAAAGGTTAATGTCGAAGGGTGCTAATAACGTCTTCCTCTGCCAAAAGGACAGCTTTGTCTGTGACTTCATTGTGATCTAACGTGAAAAACGGGTTTTTTAACGTTTCCAAAATCTATGAAGTCACAGCAGTATTTCACCGAGTCAGATCGTACATAACCGCTGAGGAATGTGCTAAATATTTACTGTTAAATCCCCTTCACGCCCACCGTGTACATGTGTGTTTTTCATGTCACCACCAATTAGACCTGGCCAGGTTGGAAATGGGTGGGACGTGGTGAGAATGGAATGAAGTGACGATGAAGTAACGATGACAATGGGTCAATAAATCATTACTTCTTTTTTGCACCACCAATTTTTTGTATGCGATAAGCAACGGGACATAACATGGGTGTTAATGCAGTATAAAAAGTGCTACATCTTTGATATAATATCAGGTAGATTGATAATTACAATATTGGCATATTTATGCATTCATGAATATCTAGAGTTGTATCACCAGCGTTATCTTTAAATTACAATATTGATTGGCCTATTGATACTGAATGTGTCTACATAATATCCTGCATTATATGAACTATATACTATCACCATTAGCGATATATTGTTCCGTTAGTATTTTTTTGAACAGTGGAAATGTGGAAATATCAACAAAGTACACACAATATTTTTTTTTTAACAAATTTTACATAAAATAGGTCAAATAGATTACTTGAGTTGTGTTACGTACACATGCAGGAGTAGAAACACCAACATGATAACATCAGCACGAGTTGTATCCAGATGTATTTGCAACCTAAAGTGTGCAGTTCCAGATTGATATTGTGTTTTCAGTAGACAGTCACGCACCATTTAAACTGGTTGTCAGTGTCTGTGTAAAAGACAGTACTTTGGACAATCTGTGTGTGTTACGCACATAAATCACATTTAAATGGATACGTGTTGAATGATTTCCACATCGCAAAAGATAAAGGTCTCGGATGAAGCAGCACCTTCTGCCAAATCCACTCCCTCGCTGCTGATCTATGGTCTGCACCAGACCACAGAAACAGATGTTCTACAGGTTGCCCCCATTCCTGAATGGTGCCTATTGTTGGCTAATAAAAATGGAGCAAGTGTCCGCGCCAGGTCAAAGGTCGGGTGTGGGCAAAAGGCACCAGGTCACGCAAGTCTTGACCTTTTAAATGAGTGCAATGTGATACGATGCATGGGTCAGCAGTCACATGCTGAAAGCAGGCCCACATGTTGACGACGACCCTTTGACCCCCCCCAGCCCTGACGTGTGGCAACTGGGACTCTGCTGGGGTTAACAAATCCCTGGGGCTTCTGGGTAATGAGGAGGGGGGGGGGGCTCAATCAACTGAGCCTGGAACCTGGAAAGAGGATTGTAAGGGGACTAATTTTAGCCAGGGGACTTTGTGGTCATCGCTTATTCGAGATTGAAAATAGACTTTGCTGTAGTTCCACTTCTGACTTTTTTTTGGTAATGGAGGATAAATATTTTACCAAACTCAAACCTCATGCTGCTGCTCTTATTTAACAAAGTCTGAGGAGCTATTGAGGTCGACAAGTGCTGCCCTGCGCACATTATTTCATCACATTTTGTAATGACATTGCATTGGACGCATGTTGTAACTATTCAAACGATTGCACTCCCATTAGCCCAGTGACAGTTACTATGGTTCCTTTGCTTAAGAATAGAAAACTTCCCTTCGCATCCATTAAGGTGGAAATTATATTTACCACTAATTAGGGACGGTGCTATGAGGTATGGTAAATGTTTTGGTGTCTGGTTAAAAAGTCTAGAGTAGAAGTAGAGCAGATGCACTTGGACGCTCCAAAATAGCTCCACCACACTGGAGGCTTTTCTGACTTAATAATGTCGACACCAGAGCCATCACAAAACCAGATGGAGCCACTTTATTTGTTGGACTGATTGCACCTTCTCAAGTTTATCTGCAGCCGTTCACATGGTGGACAGAGTACGAGCGGGGAGAGAGAGAGAGAGTCGCCGCTGCAATTTATGAAGTGCTTTTAAAGCCGGGGGTTGCCACAATGTTCTGTGTAACAAAGCACATAAATGCATGATAACAACATCAGAGGACACTGCATAAATTCTAACATATGACCTCCCCGTCTTTTTCTCTGAGTGGAAACACATGAAAGAATAACTATTAACGTGGACAAAGATCAAGGAGAGGCTCTTACGCTGTGTTTCAACAGGAATAAAAGATGGAGTCATCTGAAACTTAACTGTATTCGCTTTTTTTCACCAGTGCAATTTGTTGAATTGGAGTATGTATGGTAAATGCTGCTTTTTATGTGCATACAAATCTTAAAACCTTCACCACTATGAGCCTCTTGTGTTTCAGAGGCCCATAGATCTCGTATTCTCATATATACGCTCGTCAGTAAGCTCCGCTGAAGCCTGATAACTTATTTGAATCAGCTGTGTTAGAGCAGGGAAACGCATAAAACATCCAGGACAGGAGTGAGAGACCCTGCCATAATGGGATGTCAACTCAGTTGGTCAAGTTGGTCTAAACTTCTCACTTACTTTAATTTAAACCATTGTTTGAGAGACAGAGATTTGTTTCCTGGTGCCTTTGCTCGGAAACCAGTGGACCAAAATACCAAATTTCGTATAAATTAATTTACATAAAACAATAAATGGAGCAGCTAGTGCGCTGTTACGTAATGCTAACAAGGTATGCTAAATAAGAAAAGAATTCATAGAGCACATTCTAAAAATGAGTATTCTGTATTTCACATGTGAAGACATTATTCGAAAATCGAAACTAACTGAAATAAAGAATAGACACTTGTTTAAAATAAAAAAAACTTCTTGAAAATTTACCGTGTGAAGACATTTTTGGCAAGTTAAAGTCGTGATGAACAGAAACTGCAAATTTGAAGCATAAGGTGTTATGCTACAGTAAATGATATACTATATAGTCATGTATTTGTCCCCAATATTAAAGCTGGATATAAGATGTCCAGTATGTAATACAATGTAGATGACACTTAACATTACAGTTCACTAACAATATGTTAATTACATGGTTCTACATTTGTAATAGGGAAGTAATAGCTCGTCTTTGTAACCACACCATTATTATTGCTGTTACCAAGTTGGAAGTTCCTTTCGAAATAAGACGGTATAACCGCATGTTGTTATTGCACTGTACTGAAATGTAAAGTGTTACCAACGTGGATCTTCCATCATCACCCGTCGTAGCAGCAGAAGAAAGATTCACAAGCTCAATTAAATAACGCAAGAAAAGATAATTGAGCAGCAGACATAGTCCAAAAGGTCCGAAACCACCGTTTTAACCACAGAGCCTGAAGTCTCAAATGCGATATGACGAGCTTATTTTGTTGACTTTGAACAAAATACATAACTCATGTATTATATTTCAGCGCTGGGCCTCTTAAACCATAATTCCATCATGCCGTAATTATTGCATGTGGAAGAGGATGTTCCACTTGAAGAGGAATGCTCCACTTTTTTTTTTAAGGACACAAAATCCATCGGATATTTTCTGCCTGTACAAACACACCAGTTGGATATAGTTACAATAAATCAAAGTCATGGCCTAACCCCTCAGAGTTATATATCACACGCTCCCTCAGTCGTTCTCTTCTTGTCATCTCACCCCAGGTTTATTCTGTCACTATTATGGTGTGGATCTTGTCATGGGAAGCACCATTAAGCTGCTTTTAGACATGCACTTAAGTGCAGACATTTTTCTGAAGAGTGTATCACGCCAATGTCCTCAAAAGTCACTAGATCTCCCTCATTAAATGTCCAGATTATATTGGCGTGAGCACATAATACGAGAATACACCAGGAGAAATGCCAGATAATGGACTAAAGCATTTGGCCACACGTTAAGTATTGAATTCAGGTGGACTATGGCCCGTTATCTCCAATTGAGGACGATGTTCACGCTTCAGCATACCAAGACATTTTTGCACAATGTTACGCTACCAATTTTGTACAGTTTTTTGAGGAAGGCCCTTTTTTCATTCCAACATGACTTCCAAAACAAGGGCTATGAAAACATCATTTGACTTTGAGTTTGGTGCTGAAGATCTTGACTGACCCCGACCCCAACGAGCAACTTTGGGATGAACTGGAACAGAGATTGTGAGCTCTACAGAATGAATGGGCACAAATTCCCATAGAAACACTTGAGGAAAGTCTCCCAAGAAGAGTGGAAGCTGTTGTAGCTGCAAACCGGGGACAAACTCCATAATAAAGTACTATATATGTATTTGAGTGAGCACATAATATGAGAACACGCCAGGAGAAACACCAGATAATGGACTAAGGTATTGAAATCAGGTGGTTTAGGGCCCATTATCTCCAAGAAAGACAATCTTCTCGCTTCAGGATACCAAGATATTTTTGGACCCCATCGAGCACTTTTGGGATGAACTGGAACAGGCATTGCGAGCTCTACAGGATGAATGGGCACAAATTCCCAGAGAAACACTTGAGGAAAGTCTCCCAGAAGAATGGAAGCTGTTCTAGCTTCAAAAGGGGAACCAACGCCATAATAAAGTACTGTATATTTGAATACTTCATTACACGCCCTGTTGGTGTAATGGTCAGGCACCCAAGTACTTTTGTTGGGAATATATGGCACCAATTACATCCACGTGGGGTATTTCAAAGGGTTGAACATGTGTTAAACGGATAGGGATTTTTTAACACTGGTTACATGAAGTGTTGACACATAATCAACTTTGACTTTGAAACCAACCCGTGACCAGACACACCAGAGGAAAAAAAACCTGATTTTTAGCAACTTAACAAAAAGACACCTCGTAAAATCCACACCTGCTTAAGTCAACAATATCTTGAAAATAATAGACAGCCTTTTTTTTTTTTTTTTTTACAAGGTTTTACAAACTTCAGTTCCTGCCTGTGTAAAAGTGGCAAACATGTTCTGGCATAGACTTTACAAGGCAAGCCTTTTTGTTAAAGTAGCTAAAAATCTGTTTTCCATCGTCTCGCCTGGCAGACTTTTTATCAGTGTGAGCGCGGTTCCAGACTGGTTTCAAGAACATGGCAGCGTACTCACAACAGCATGATCGGTGAATTCAGCCGTTGACAAGCTGACAGTTTCAAAAAGTTAACTTCAAAAGCATGACAAGGGACTTCTTTAATTGTGTGGGAAGGACAGTTCTTCACAGGTTAAAAACACAGGCAGAGTTTACATCAGGACATGGTCTCCTGCTGCTGCTGGCGGTGCCAGTTTGGCTGCAGCCGGGGCTGTTTATTAGCTGTTCTTTTAGTCACATCTTCATGTTTTCTCCACGTTGTCTTTGATTGTTAAATGGGGGGTTTGATGTTTAATGTCAGTGTTGTGCCGCCTGGAAAGCGTCATCGTCATCTTCGTTGCCCTGTCTGTAGACAATTGTTGTTTCAATAGCCATTAGATCTACGGAAATGGAGTGTGACTCGGTTTGTTTTATGCCGCCATATTGGCAGGAAAATCTCCGGTCGGGTAGAGTTTACTGCACACTCTAAATCCACACATAACAATATATCTCAGAATATGCCTGAATTCTAGACCTGCAGTATTCCAACTAAATTAAAATATTGGAATCCGTTCCCATCGCTCCATCATCTATCCTCACATCCACCACCACTATCTCTCAGGATATTTGGGGATCCAGTAAATTGCCTCATTTTTGCTTTTCCCCAACTGTTATGGCATTGTTGTCTGACTGTTCACTGTGGGATTTATGTGACGTCAGCTCCTGGAGCTCTGTATGCAAGTCGATATTTGGTACATATTCATTGACAAAGCTTCACTGAAAAACTTCATCTTTCTTTACAAAAACAATAAACCACTTCCAGGACCCAGGTTCTCCTTAAAAGAAAAACAAACAAAAAAAAACAGTTTGGCTCAGCGTTGCCAGAGGTTTCCTTGTAAGCTGGTTTTGAAAATGAATGCCTTTATGTTTTGGTTTGGACCCACTGAATAATTTACTATGTAATTACATACTCTGCAAAAGCCTCTGTGTCCACTTGGGCCCATTTGGGATTCTCTGTAGCATTGCAGTCACAACCAGAGCCTTGACCATATGAAAATTCAAACCCACTCTCTAATCAAAAAAAACAAAAAAAACTGGAAAACTCACATCCAGAGGCAAAGTTTTATGTCTGCAGTTTGCTAAATACCCTTACGCCAACAAATGGGGTGTAATTTCTGATGTGCAGCGATGCCAAATGTTTTATTTTTTATTTTTCTTCATTCGAGCCATTGGCAAAACAGCAACTCGGTTTGCATGTGCACCATTTGTGCAAAAACATGTGCAGTCTCCATGGTTGACAATACACCGCAGCAAGGATGGGAATATTCACTAATAAGAAACACAAGGAAATAAGACTCTCAAAAATGTGGTCACATTTGGCACAGACGGAATAAAAAAGATCGGTAAAGAGCAAAGATCATATTGAGACTGATGCTTCTGGTGCGTTTTATTTACTTCTTAACATCAGTATCAGCTTAAGGAAATCAAGACTGAGTCTTTGCTTTGTATCATCTCAACTGTGTCATGAATTCAACCATTTCCATTGAGGACCTTGAGTATTTAGATGAAGAATCTCGTGTCAAATTTACAACCACATCGTTTGGGCCTCGGGGCCAAAAACATGACATCCTTAAAAAGCAATAGGGTCGACGTTCGGTTCAAAGCACAATGAATGCATGAGGCACTCAGTGGAGGCTTTTTCGAGGCACTCACAAAAAAACCCACTTAGCGACCTCTGTGTGTCGTGCACAAGGCATCGCTGCAGTTGATTAATCATCATCATCATCATCAGACATCAACACATTGGGACCGATGTTGTTTAAATACAACACTGTGGGATGGCTTTGGGTTCCGCTCGTTTGCAAAAAAAACAAAAAAAAAACATCAACAACAAAACAGAAAGCATCTGAGTTTGATTACTTGTTGACAAATTGTTACTGGTTAAGCCGTCCTAAAAATACTTGTGTGTATTTTGGGGTTGGAACGGGCCAGACGGCAATGAATCCGATACATCTTTTTCTGAGTCGTGATTGACGATGACTTGGAATGAATGTGTGTTCAGACGCCTGTTAGTGACGCATTTGTGCTCTCGCGCTCTGCATTTGTGAGTGTGTGTGTGTGTGTGTGTGATGGGTTGCAGGTGTGCATGATTGATTGTGTGTATGATGATACCACTCACAGACCTATAAACCTATAAAATATTGCTGGTTCGCTTCCCGTTCTTGGCCTTCCGTGCGCGTGTGTTTTATACAGGTTCTTCAGTGGTAGCGCTTTCAACTTGGAAGGTTGGGGGTTCTTCCAATGTGTAAAGCAGCTTTGAGTGATCATCAAGACTAGACTAAAATCACTTTATAAATACAGAACATTTAATTGAACATGAGGTGTGAGAGAATATTTTTTTGTCTCTATATTTGGAGGATAAAACAGTAAACAATGAATGGATGGATGTTACCTGCAATGGACTAGCGACCTGTCTGGGGTCAGCTGGAATTGGCACCAGCAGCCACCGTAGACAATGGGTGGATGTGAGTTGGAAAGGGCAGTCTCTTCTCTCCATGTTGGACCCAGATTTCCCCCCTTGACCTGGCCATAACGCAGTCAGCTCATAAAACATGACAGAGAGTAATGTAGTCCCCAGGTTTTACTTACTCGGATCAGAACCAGTGCGGAGTACGGTCTGCTAAGTGAATGATGTTTATCCTTACACTCACCAGCTGTTTTATTAGATACAGAAAACATGGCCGCTCTCCTCTAACCTCTGGCATCAACAAGGCATTTTCGCCCAGAGAACTGCAACTCGCTGGGTATTTTTCTCACGAGGTGGTTGCGACTAAAATTCCCAGCGGATCAGTAGTTTTCTGAGTCTGAACCCCCCCCTCACACCACAAATATTGTTTTTCTTTCTCTTAAATGTTTTATGTTTAAATATGCATTATATATGTACAAATGGGTGGTACATTTAATGACATACAGATTAAGTGACTTCATAAATCAACAAATTACTGTCAGCGGCCATGATTTCCCCACATTTTTAGCAATAAACTGTGATATAAATCAGGCTATGGATGTGATATATGAACTCGTCTTCGGGAATATAGATCAAAATGAAAATGAGGACAGTTTGGTTTATGGCTCTGACTTGGAAAGATTGGCCTTTTAACATAAGCATTTAAATCTATAGACACATAAACAAAGACGCTGAGCTAACACTAATTCTAATGCTGCTGGAAATGGATAATATTGAAAATGTAAAAAAAATAAGTTGCATAGTATAAGACTAGTCTTACTCTCAATTAAAGGTCAGACACTCAAGAGGGTTACCATGTAGTTGTAATTAACCTACTGACCCTTTAACCCCCTTTCTCTCCTGTGCAAACCTCCGAGCTAATGAATTGTGCTGCTGCATGTGCAGCTGTTCTTGCTGCAACCGGCCCCCACGGCTCCCAGTTCTAAACACAAGCCAAGGAGAGTGGATGTAAAAATTAACCACACTGTTTGGTTTTTGCAAAACAAAAAAAAGTTGCAAGTGATTCCACTTTGACCGATTGTACAATAGTAGAAACGGCTACGGCCGTGTTATATATTCACCTCACCGATGTGTGGTTTAAATAAAACCAGGCATTTGTGACCTCTCAAACCAACTGACCTGTCGCACGGTCAATCATTACAAATTCAAGTGAATTTGAGTGTAGTGTGAAATGATTAATGCAGAGATGACATCATGGATATTTGTATTTGAGCCCCTGGCCAACATCTTGGGTCTTGGTTTAAAACTATTCCCGTGGTGTAAACATACACACATCTTCAGTGACGAGTTGAAAAACACTCATGCTGTTATACTTTTGGCTGATGTTGTATAAAATTATTTCCTCATCTTAACTCAAAGAAAACAGTCGACATTCAAAGGTCATAGTCAGTTTTCTCCCCCGTAATGAACGATAAGGCACACATTTCACGATAGAGACAGTGAATTAAACTGATTGCCCCCCCCTTCAAACAAAACAGGAAAAAGAGTCAATTGGCGGTCTGTAGAGATGTTTACAGCGGAGCAAAATATTTAATCCCTATTTGTTTACAATTGGCCAAGAAGACGCATTATTGTCATTCGGAGAACAGGAATTCAAGGACATGAGTGGTGGTTTTAGACCAATTTTACGAGGGCTTGGGGCGGTGTTTTAGTTTGACCCAAAGTCAAAAGACAATGTTTACATGTAGGACATATTTAGTTCAGTGTCCAAGTTGTAGTTCTGCCTCAGACACTGTTGGACACTCACTAGAGGACACACATATTATACCAAAATTAACACCATTATTTTCGATGTTGAAATACCAAGTGGCGCAAATAGGTCAAGCATAAGTCAGCTATGTACGGAAGAGGATTAGGGCCACAAAGGAAAACAATATTTGAGTTGAAAGTCAGATTTCTGAGAATAAAGTCAGAATAATTAGTTTAAAGTAAAACATTCTGAGTTTTAAAGTCTGAAATTTTGAGTTTAAAGTCAGAATTATGAGAATAAATTCAGAATTATGAGTTTAAAGTCAGAATTATGAGTTTAAAGTCATGCATTCTGAGAATAAAGTCATAATTCTGAGATTAAAGTGATAAATTCTGAGTTTTAAAGTCATAAATTCTGAGTTTAAAGTGAAACATTCTGAGAATAAAGTCAGAATTCTGAGTTTAAAGTCAGAACTCAAATATTATTCCTAGAGTATAGTATATAGTATAGTATAGTATATACACAGTATATACATATATACTGTGTATATACTATCCTATACACCTAAAGCTAGCCTACGTACCACTGTTGGTGCACGTACCACAGTTTGAGAAGAACCATGGGTATAGATGCAGTCTGTTTTGTTGTTTTCCAACATGTCCTCTGCCTGATCCTCTCAGATATTTGGACGCAACGAAGCCAAACTAATGTGGTGAACAATGCGAGGTCATTTCTGCTCAATATTAGCTTGTTAGCTTTCATAAGCCTCTGATGTGGCGGTCACACAATGCAATGCAAAGTGTGATTTGCCTGTCCAATGCCAATGGGGGTGTTAGTCTGAAAGCTAGATTTGTGGTCAGGCTCATTGTTGGCCAGTGTGGTTGTGCTTTTTGACCAAAAAGCGTTTTTTGAAGTCAGTGGTGCAATATTTCACTGTTATTTCAAAGCTCCAGTCACGGACCTTATATAAAAAAGAATGTACACACAGTAGTAGCCCGGGTTTCTCTTGAAACCAACGAGAAACTAATAATGTATTGAATATCCACGAGGGAGCGACTCTGCTGGTTGCAGAAATAACTTTGTTCAAATGGACGTTTATGGGGAAATCAATCCGTTTCCCACTTGACTGATAATGTCAGTAAACATTTGCCTGAGGAGTTGATGCTCTCAGTAAACTGTGTCGATTCTTCTTCAACAGAACATGATGATAAATGATGTTCACCATTTAGAGGAAAATAGACAACGCATGGCACATATGAGGACGCCAGGGTTTATTCTGTACGACAAATGTTTTCCGCAGAAGAATCCACTCCTGAAACTGGACACGGGTGCTTTTTGATGTTTTCAACTGTACTGCAACTTGTTGCTGCAGCTGTTTTTTCTTTGACGAGTTGCTGTGTTGCAGCCATGCTTCTGCCTTGCCTCCATTAGTCGCGACGCTCATCGAATTCCTGTGAGCAGCGTGGCACGAGATTAGACGAAAAAGAGTCATTTTGAACCAATAATTAGCATCAATTGATGACAATGGCTTTTAATCAAAAGTTACTCACTACAGTTTTAGCAATCTGCCAAGATGCAACCACACCTGGCTTTTAAAGGGAATCGGAGATGGCACCTTGGTTCGTTTGTTACATGTTACGCCCAAAACACACTCGTAATTGCGCCGTGTCAGTCACAGTGACGCGTTCTCCACTATTAAACTGTCACGGGTGAAATCCGGGAATGCCCTTCGCGCTGATATCGTCAACATCGAGCCAATTTTGTTTACGCTGTTGTTCCACAAGACGTTTAGATACATTTCTCAGACACGGTCTCCTGGCTCCTGGCGTGTCATGCAAGCACGTCGATGTGTTTGATCTACATCTCCAGCAGAGTCTTGGCACAGCGGTTCAGTCTCTGGCAGCTTGTTGACTCTCACTGTCCAAAAAAACCATTCGTGTACCAAGATTGGCTCATCTTGCAGCTGAGCTGTCCAGTGTCAGAGTATTTAGCCCGTAGCTGTTTCTTTACCACGATGCATCTGGCACTGAAGTACGGCTGTTGGCTTGACCTTTGTAGGCATTTGTTTTTGCAGAAAATTGGATTACACTGTTTTTATAGAATTCTATGCAATGCAATTATGACTTATATTTCCCTTAACATTTGTAGACAGCAATTCCCTTTCTTCTCTTTTTGTGTGTGTGTGTGTGTTGATGTGTTTGTCTTGGCACTGCTTATATCGATGACTAAAGATAAATGAGTTCAACGTGTTACGGGTTTTCCGTGCTTTCTTTCAAACGTCGACGGCAAAGGACATTGTGTGTGAGTCGTGCAACAAAGCGGAGTAAACGTTGAACATTAACTAAATGGCTAAGCTGAAAAATTGTGTGCGAGTTTTTAATGAATACTTAAAAAATTCAAATATTAGCGAGTATATTTGTACGGTACTTATGTGCTTTGCTGCCCGCCATGCACACACACACACTCACCCACACATGTGTATATATATACTGTATACATACAGTATATGTTGGTTGCATAAGTAGTCCGTGTTCGTTGTTTTCACTGGGATTTTACATCAGGCCACAGAGAAGTTGTCGATTCCACTGCTTTCCAATCCTTCATTTCCGATTGAATCAAGGAACACAAAATGTTCACACACTTACATTTTCAACCAGAAAAAGCTGTCTAAAAGTGAGAGAAAGCAGCACTTATTCTCGTATTTACACTAAAGTACAAAAACCCAGTGTTGGCCATTTTCAAGCTAAAGGTTTTGGCCAGCAGCCCATGGTACCCACATGCTCCGCCTTCTTCTCATTGGCTTCATGTTTGAATGGGCTTTGTTTTGGAAATGCTTTAGGCCGACCATACCATGAGAGTCTATAAAAAGACTGCCACTTGTGTAAGGGTTTTTTAAGACTTAACAGCCCCCGCTTATCTTGATCTGCGTGGAGTTTCCATCGCCATCTCGCGTTACAAGACCGTGCAGGTCTTCTCACGGTCGTGTCGAGGCGATTCCACGCTAATGGAAAACCCACAGGGCTCCACAGCTACAGCGAGCGAGGAGGAGAGCTGTAAGATCTCTGAGTGTTTAGTGAGTTCAACAAGTGATCTGGTGTTTTAGAAAACAAACCTTATTTGAGAGATTTATTCTTTTGTTTCAAAAACGGAGTTGGGAATTGAGTTGAGGTGAGCCAATGCACATATACAACCGAAACCACCAATTTTATTTCCAGTCATTAAACAAGATTTTGCCTGTTAATGTGGATTTCAAATGTCTAAAAGCCAATCCTGATATCAATGTTTTTCTCTACTGCAGCTATCGATGCCTCATATTTTGCAGATATTCTTAGAGTTTCATTAAAATTTGACCATGCTGACGCACTGCGAAAGTCAATGTTTTGGATTCAGCACCGCAAACAAAAGACTCTGAAACAACATTTTTACCATAATAATATATCAGAGCTCTCCAGTGAAACCCAGGCAGATGAAATTATTTTAGTTTAAGGAGCTGTTTGCAGCACAAAGGTCCACCAGCTTTCACAGAAGATAAAACCACACTTGTTTTTATAAAATTCTGTAAATCACAGCTCTTCACCCTCAGTGTTGGTCCAATCTCTTTGCCCCCCCTCCTTAGTTTCTGTCAAGCACGTCCACTTCTGCACGTCTTCATGCCTTTCTCGCATTGTTTAAGTGACACAGTGCAGACTGCTAACAGGTCCATTCCTGGAGCCGTCTGCTCCCCAACGCACACATACACAACAACACCTTTTTGTATGTCCCAGGGAGTGGGACTGTTTGTGTGCCCGCGAGTGTTTGTGTATCCCCTTTTGTATACGTAAAGTAAAAGGACTTGACAAAGTGGAACAGGAAAAATTACAAGCTGCATTCTCTGGCATTCGTTATTTTCCATCTGTGGGACACACACACACACACACACACACACTCATACACACACCTGCCATTCACAGTGTACTGGAACACATAAGCACAAAAGTGCCGTTTGTTTAACACGTACTAAAACGTGCAATTACGGTATTGTTCCTTCACACGTGTACACATACAGTGTGTACAGTGGTGTAAAGACAAATAACTCACGCCATAAACAAGCAACTGCACAAAGGAAGAGTGTTTTTGATCACTGCTTGAATGGGATCATAGTGTTTCACTGGAAATGGCATAAATCGCTCTAGTGTAGACTAGCGCAGTATAACCCTTTTCCATTGGCTAATCAAGTTGTTTCAAATGAGATTTTGGTATTTCGAAATCACTGTGTTCACGTTTACATCACCGCCAATCAGTGCAAAAAAACCTGCATCTAATTCAAAGGCATTTAACCCTGGTAGCAAGGAAGAAAGTAGGCCAGTAAAGTCTGGTACTGTGTACCACTAAAAGATTCAGTGGAAGTAGGCAGAAGTAAAAATCACCTGCTCATCATACTCGTTGTCATTTTGCTTCTCACTCATTCTGAATCGCTTCTGAACCGTCCATGACTTAGGTTGTTTTTCACCAATCCAACCTTTTGCTCGTAATCCATCTGCAACGTCATGTTCATGTTTATTTTGGTCTTTATTTGGCTCTTGGCTTGTGACCAAAGGGTTGATGTCAAGTCCCCCCCGTCAGGTCAAGGTCTGGGGTATCCCTGATCAAGGAATACCCTGTTGCTCATTGTTTATTGAACACTCTAAATAGACCCCAGTGTACTCTATGTGTGCCAATCCCAAACCTGGATAAATGGGAGGGTTGTGCAGGAAGGGAATCGGCCAAATCGGGCAAGAATTTAAAGCTGCTTTCACAATGACACGGCACTGAAAGCCAATTCCATCTTTTCCCCTTAGCAGATAAAAGCCAGATGTTAGCAGGTGTTGGTGGGTGTTTTTTTTTTTTTGACAGAGTGGAAACGGGGCTCGTGAGAGCAAACCATGCAGACGCTGGCATCATTAGTTTCAAATCAGTAGCTTTTGTGCTTTCGTAAACAACATGTTGATCTTGAGCTGTGGCCTACACCCTCTCTCTCCACAGCCATGTAAACAGAGCAACACAATGATTTGCGTTTGGCGAACATCGGGAACGTGTCCGCGGTTATGTAACGGCCTTTTGTTGCATTCGCCAATGAATAACATTCATCTGGGAGAAGGTGAAGCCATTGATTTGCAAGGTTCGCCGAAAAATAACATGGCTGAGGCTCTTCGCTGCTTCGAGTATTCATCAACAAACAAAAAGTGACTTTTTAAACAAAGGCACGCGATTACAAACTAACAGCTGCTGATCCCAAGAGTGCATGTTTACGCTGGACAATGCAGGTCATGATTCAGCGCTGCAAGTGCAATGGGTTCATGAATAGACATGAGACGTTTCAGGTCATATATATATATTAAAATGAATGTAAGTCAGTGGAAAGAGCGCCGAGTAAGTATTGTTTGTGACGCCTGCTTGCACTTCCTCCTGCTTTGAGGTTTTAAAAGCGAAATTATCCCACTAAATAACAGCTTCAGAACCACTTCATACACATAATTATAAGTGGAAGATTTGTCCCACTCAGTGTCTTACACACTTGCTCTTTCACAAAGCAACTTGCAGAAATTCGGAATTTGGGAATTTGATGGAATTGGGCTCATGTAGTTCAAGACTTAGGGTTAAATTAAAAAGATTTTTTTATGAAGGTAGTTGATGCATCAGGAAGTATTGTGGGTGTGGGCACTGCCACCTTGTGTTGTGGTGATGTCATTTTGGAGTCAGAGTCTGCGCAGTGGTAACCGATAAACAGCCAAAGTCCATGAACCAGACAGACATCAATGCCGGCGTTCAATCTTGACGTTTCCATCCTGTTTTTATGGCATCAAATAACTGCTCCAAATATCCTGTAACTGTACATTGTTTAAGAGATAAGTTGTGGAAATGGAGTGGTCTCGACGTGACAATCTTTCTTCGCTCCGTCGGTCTCTATTGCACTTATTTGCATTTCTCTTTCATCAGTTTGCCAACTTTTCCACCTCACCTCAAGCATTAAAAACCTGAGGAAGAAGGTTTTTATGTTTACATTCAGGTGTTTTATACATTTACATCACTGGCAACTGGAGCCGGAGCTGAAAAAACCCCCAGTATTTTTAATGCAAATCAATGCCATCAAGATGTTTTGGCTTTCCTTTTAGGTCATGTCTCCCATAATATACACAATAATATCATATGATGTTTCTGCCAAAATCAGGGCATTGAGGGTTAGGAAGTGATGATAACATATAGCTCGTAATACCGTACATCCTCTAGTTTGTACTCGCAAGCAAATCCCCCCCCCCTCTCGTCGTATGTCATCTCTGTGTCGTCTCATGCCCCAGCTGAGATTTGGTGGATGCATCATTAATCCGCGCCGCTTCGCTGTCTTAATCCCATTCATTATCGCCGCTTGGGTTTGGCCAAAGTAGCCCAGATTTATGTCTTAGCTTCCCTCTTGCCGGGTTTTACCCCTCCTGTTGGTTTTGGAGGGAACTCTGACTCACCACAGTGCAGGAGCTCTGGCCAGAATGTGTGATCTCTTTCTCTCTCTCTCTCTTTTTTTTTTTTTTTTTTTAATTTTTACAATTTCTCCCCGTGTGTCAAAGTCAGGCGTCCCCCCCCGTTCCAGATGTTTATGGTCGACAGCAAAAGATGGGAAGTGATAGCATGGTTGAAGGAATGTCAGGGAAAACCAGAGGGGGAAAAAACCATGGGGAAAGAAAACAGTCCAGATATGTAAACAGTGGTTATGGAAGCCTTCAACATCCTCTGTATAAAACCCAGTTTTTTAAACAATCATGGCTGAAATGAAGTCAAGGAAACACTAAACATGTGCCACACTAATGTTGCGGCGAATCAAGTCCGAGCCCCGTGCCAGAGAAAATTAAGACATGCCCATGTGAATTTCATTTCATATAAGTGAGAATGTGTAATTATGCAGTCATTGATTCCATGGAGAATATGCTGTATTATTTCTTTGCTATGAAATAAACACTTCAGCCGCTCTATTTTTAGACTCGTGCACTAATGCAGTAGCTGCATTGACTCTCGAGTCCACATTGCCGGATCAGACGCCGTTACATGTGTCACTGCTGTGTTATTTCCATGCACAGATGACATGAGGATGTGCTCCTGCACAGTTTAACCATTGTTAACAGTGCCTTCTAGTGGCCGGTGGCTGCTAAAGCACCAGCAGCAGCAGCAACATCACAACCCTTTTCCAAGACTGCACACTTGCAGGATTAAATTTAGTGGAAGTAGCAGTGAGTTTCCCCGCATTTATCAAGCAGTGAGTGGATAGTGGCGAGGAAATCTGATATAAGACACTCGGTTGTTACAAAAAGGAAGGAAAAAAAAAACTCCCAACCTGCAGAGATGGAAAGAGCAGCATGTGCCTGCTTTAGAGCACATACTGTATGTAGCTCAAGAGGAGGAGGAGGAAGGCGATGGAGCACACGCGGAAACAATCAGGCGTTATTCTGCGTGCGGGGCTGTGAAATAATAGAGCTGCACTTGCACTTACGTTGTCAGCCTCAAATCCCAGAGTTTGTGACATATTTCCATCCTTTACACACACACACACACACACACACACACACACACTTCCCTGCTGCTGTGTGAGAGTGAGAGAAGCTGGTTCCATTTCATAAAAAAAAAATAAACTGTGTCCAGTGGAAGCGACAGGTGCACTGTGGGATTTAGTGATCATTATTTGGGAATCCTCCCTTTTTTCAGTCTCTTTGGCCATTTTATTTTATCAGCGTTATCTGCCATTTATAGTCCAGAAAATACCTGCACATCAACAGAGAAACATGTAATATAATCGTTTTCGAAGGATGTGAGTGATCTAAACAAATGATTTACTGACGAAATGTTTCTTAAAGGGAGGTTTGATCCAGTAAAGTGTCATCTTGGATAAATGAAACACATCATTCCATTGCTTTATTGTTGGAGGCTTTTTGTTTATACGAGTCTCCAGATTAATTAAACAAAAAAATGGAATAGGAGGAAAAAGAAGGAAGTTATTTCACAAAAAAAAGTTTGAGTGATGACGACTTGTTGATTTTCTTGCACTTGTGAGGGCAGTTAAAAATGAAACATGACATATTTCTGATGATGAGGGTTTGTTGCCTCTTGTACCTTGGCATCAGTTCAGCACATTCAGGGTGAAAGAGCGATCCTCCTCCTCCTCCTCCTCCTGCTGCTGCTGCTGAAGAGGAAGATAAAAAAAAATGTTTGGCCGCCTGCCAAGCCGTGAAACAAGTGCGCCTCCCTTCCCTGCTGTTTAGCGTATTCATAGTTAGGGGTTTGGGCTCGGCTGTTTTTAAAAAGGCAAGGCAGCTCCTCTTGGTTGATCAGTCTGCTCTGTTGGAGAGAAAGTAGTGCGAGTCCAAGCTGAAGAGGGAGAGAAGTTTTTTTTTGTGTGTGCAAAGAATTGTTTTTGCTCCTGCAGAGAACAGTCAATCAATATTCGCGAGGGAAAAAGAAAATATTTTCAGTCATTTTAAGTCTCTTTTTTTTTTCATTTTGCACGGTGCACATTATTTTTTTTAAACAGATAACACTCTTGGATAAAGACTCTTGGCTTTAGCTTTTAACAATCGGATTATCTGACTGAAGCATTGTCTTCAATAGACCCCCACCTCCTCCTCCTCCTCCTCTTCGCAGGTTTTTTTTTTATGCTATAACTGCACAAGAAACACCAACCATGATTGTGAATTCTTGCCTCCTCTTGGTGACATGTATGTTGGGGCTGCTGTCCGGCTGCTTGGGTTCATACGTGCCGTGCGAGCCTTGCGACCAGAAGGCGCTGTCCATGTGCCCTCCGGTGCCGGTGGGCTGCCAGCTCGTGAAGGAGCCCGGCTGCGGCTGCTGCCTCACGTGCGCGCTGTCCGAGGGGCAGCAGTGCGGCGTCTACACGGGGACGTGCACGCAGGGACTGCGCTGCCTGCCCAGGAGCGGCGAGGAGAAGCCGCTGCACGCGCTGCTCCACGGCAGAGGCGTGTGCACCAACGAGAAAGGATACAAGCCCGCTCACGCGCCCATAGGTAAGGCAAGAGACGACGCGCCGGCTGCTCCGGAAAACAATCGCGCGTCAGTGCAGAGCGCACGGACATCAAGTGTTTAGGAGATGCGCAACATCTCAGGTATATAAAACAAGATAAAAGTCCACTTCACTGTTTTCCCCCCAACTAGAATAAACGAATGTGGAGTGATTCTGAAGGCTGTGTGGTGCCATTCCCTCTGTGTTGTGACTTGTGCCATGTCCTGCTCTCCTGACAGAGCGTGTGTTTGACAGATGGTTTGCGGGTGCCATCTGATTAACTCTTGTCCGCTGCAGTAATTAAAGTGGCAGCAGGAGCTTTACTTCTCTTGTCTCCTTTCCTGGGACGCAGCAGGCGCCAGTGAACGCACCTTGATGGCGCGTCCGTGCGCTTTTTTAAAATTATGACTGATAAAAAAACAACAACAACAACAACAGAAAACAGGCTGTGTTATTGGTGCCAGATAATGCTGTGATTAACGCGCACGGCGGCTGCAGAGTGCGGGACGGCTGCTGTCAGGCTGCGGTTCAGCAAAGACTCAGGAGCGGGTTGACAGTCGTCCAAGCCGCCGCCACCACCACCACCATCACCATCCCCCCCGACATTTAAAATAATTACATTTGAGTGATAAAACACAATTTCACTCTTCTTCTTTGCAATAATCAACCCCAAAAAAGTATGTTTCCTAATGGATTGGAAGGCGATCCGTGCGTAAATGTCGTGTTTATTTATGGATGTGAAGTTTACAAAGACACAGAGAGAGTTTAGGGAGGGAAACGTGGGTCTCTACGTTAACAAGTGTCTTGTCAAACGCATCTGAACAAGAGCGCGCGTCTTTTACGCATTACAATCCAAACGCAGCAGTGGAACACGAACTCACAACAGCAGCGTTTACGGGTGACGGTGCCGCAGCCGCGCCACAAACTTTGCTCGCAGTTAGATAGATTTAGGATCTTGAGCCTTGTACCCCTAGGGTGGTGTTTAGAGTCGGATTACCACTAAATCTGTAGCCTGTGTCTGTGTCTGTCTCTCTTCCTCTGTGTGTGTGTGTGTGTGTGTGTGTGTGTGTGTGTGTGTGTGTGTGTGTGTGTGTGTTGGGGGTGGAGGAGGAGTGAGGGGAAGAAGAAGGAGGAAGGAGAGCATGAGCCAGAAGCCCTGAATGATTTAAGATATTATTTCTCTGTACAGCAGCAGCAGAAAGAGAGAGAGAGAGAGAGAGAGAGAGAGAGAGGTCCACTGTCACTCAGAGGTTTTTGCAGCAGCTTGTCAACAGCTAGATAAGTAGGTGGCAACCACAAAGGTTTTGACTTCAAGCCTCATTCTGTAAAAGGAAGAAAGAAAAAAGCAGCTACCACCACTGGACTCATTTTGGCTGCTGACAGAATCATTAGGGACGTTTGCAGCTTCACGGTGTTACAACACAATGTAGACTGTGTTTAGAAACAGACCCACAACCCAATTATAGGACATTCTGAGGGTAAAGACTTTGGCTTTTAGGGTTCGACACACAGAGCGCTGCAGAGGTGTGTGCACATGCTTGCCCTCACAAATGCTTGGGTGGGGTTGACGAAGGTGTCTGCATTGTGTGCGATTATTGTGAGCGATGACACCTCGGGCAGTTGTGCCTGCACACACACACACACACACGCACAGCTGCAGTGTCTTTGTTGGCCCCACAGAGGTAATCAGAGCATCTTTTCCCTGCCGCTGGCGGTCGGTGCGTGCACTCACTGCATGGGCGCTCAGTCACAAATGCAGTGATTCAGCAAGAATGCCTCCGGGGCTCCCCTCTTTTTTTTTTCTTTTTTTTTTTCCTCTGAAGGGCCTTCTGTCTGTCAGATGGGAAACTGTTGAGGTGAACTTCTGGCTTCCTGTGGTGTGGGGTTGCAGCTGTCTGTGTGTGTGTGTGTGTGTGCTACCAGCTGAGCAAGGCAAACACAAGGAGGAGGAGGCGGTGGAGGAGGAGCTCGAGTGTCTGCCACTCGGGAGGCCATGAGAGCAGCAGCCTACTAAATATTGACTAGGGCAGCCAAACAATGGGAGAGAGGAATCTTTGCTAACCCTATCGTGTTAAAAAAAAAAAGACTCCTTCATGTCCCTGCAGTGCATTAATTCATGTTGTGCACATGCACAGGAGGTGGTATGTGCTTCTTTGGAGGGGGCAGCACTCAAGATTGTGTTAGAAAGTCCCAGCAGATATGACTTCATGGCATCAGGCCCCGCAAGTCCTTCACAGGCTTCTGAGGGGAGGCTGTATGTCTGAACAGATTGCTCTTTGCCAAGAAACAAAAGACGATTAGGGAGTGGCTTTCGACTCCAGAAATACCCCCACTCTCACGTGGACAAAAATGCTGTTATGCCCCCTTTATATGAGCGCGACAAAAGGAAACCTGGTGTCTCAACCAGCAACTTGAATACATTTGTTTTAACTCTTTGCATGAAGTTCTGACTCGTGAAGTCATAGCGGCTTCTTCACTGCACATGCAGCAACCGTCACGTCTAGAATTCCACATGCATTTAGTGTAGCAATGCAGCTTTGAGATTCACCATCTGCTTTTCCCATGTCCACAGCTGGTTGCAGCTCTGGCTCTGGCCCGTTCCCTTTGGACTAAATGGCAACCAGCCACCGTGCTGCGTCTGTGTTGTGGATGTTGCGTGCTCATATGGACATGGCTGTGGCGTCGGGACATAGCTCCGGTCGCGTGCATGCGTGTGTGTGTGTGTGTCTGTCCCTGACGGCTTCATGACAGGGCTCTTGTGAAAGGAAAGACCGTATGTGGCTTTTCAGCTCGTCTCACCTTGAACATCTGAGACAGCGCAGTGAAAGCCTAGCATGGCTGCAACCGATCTGTTGCAGGTGCTCGGGGAGAATTATTGCAAAGGTCAACGTATCGCATGAAAGACTTTGAGAAAAAAAGGCACACAGTTCATGGAAAATAAGATGCAGGAGCGGCGACAGGCGGATTTTTGCGTGCGTTTCGAATCGCGGTCTGTGGCACTTGAGCCATCGGTGGCAAGCAAAATAACCCCTTGGCCAAACTTGGTCTGATTTCTCCCTGTAAAACTTTTAAGAGTGATATTTGTGCACCTCATTGGTCGCTGACTCCTTCTGCTACTGCTGGTGGCAACAGCTGTAGAAGACATCAGCACTTGAGCTGCAGTCGTTTGAAAAGTGAAAGCTTGCTATTTTTGAAGAAAAAAAAAAGGGGGGGGGGGGAGGTTATGGCCTTGTGCCGTGTTTTTAAAAATGATTATGTTTTAAATGATCTCACATGCAGCAGCCACTGTAATCTCACCACTGACACCTGGTCGCGGGCCAGCATGGCACAAGATAGGACGCCGCAGGGGGAGTTGCTGAGAACTCCCGAGTCACTTGCGAAACAAAGCGCACAGACCTCTTAGGTTTCTGAAGTTTGAAAGTCTCCCTTTCCAGTCTCAAATCTTAATTTTGGTCACCTTGAATCATATAGATATATATATATATATTGTACACTACCATTGAAAAGTTTGGGGTCCTTATTTTTGAAGGAGAAGCACTTTTTTTTTTCAGTGAATATAACATTAAATGAATCAGAAATACACTCTATACATTGTTAATGTTGTAAACGACTATTCTAGCTGCAAACGTCTGGTTTTTAATGGAATATGTACATAGGTGTATAGAGGCCCATTTCCATGGTACATTGTGTTTGCTAATCACGTAAGAAGGCCATTGGATGATTTGAAAACCATTGTGCAATGATGTTAGCACAGCCGAAAACAGTTTTGTCTATAAGACATATAGTCAATGTCTTGACTATATTTTCTAATCATTTTGCAACTCTTTTGATGAATAAAAGTGTGACTTTTAATGGAAATCACAACACAATTTGTATAGGTGACTCCAAACTTTTGAACGGTAGTGTATAGAAAAAGAAACCGTCATACTGTACACCTCCGCATAAAATGTGTTAAACACAAATTCCGCCCACTGCGACGCTTCCTTCGACGGCGCTCGGAGGTCGGGCCTCTCGCAGCACGCTCGAAAACGGAGCCAAAACAGCTGCCGCAGCCGCCTCGGGAGCGAGGACATCGTCACACCCAGCAATTGTGTTGTGGCGACGGTGACCCAAAAAAAGGGGGGGTTGCGTCTGTCCGTGCGGCTCGTTAAAAAAAAAAAAAAACACAAACTCAGATGTGGGACGCGACCTCAGACCAAAATTAGGAATGCACGGTGCAAGAGCCGCCGCTGTCGCACAGCCCCACGCTCTCTGATAATGTACTTTTCACATGACGCTGCAGTGTAAACAAACACAGTTTGAAAGTTTGCTTACCTATAGCAGCACCCTCCCCCCCCCTCCCATATGTCCTGTTTTGTGATTTATAATCCTTGAATTGTTCTTGCCGCTATTTATACCAGCGCATTCAGAAAAGCAGGAAACTTTTTGATTGCACTGAGCATGTTCCATGCGCACAATGCCGTGGGAGAGGGATATTTCCTGCGCTTTCAGTCGCTGAACGCAACAACAGAACCTCAGGGGGTCAAAGCATAATTTCATCATCATACCGAGTCTGTGTATTCTTTGGTCTCGCGTGATTGGGCTTTGAGGACGGCCGTCAAGTCGTCGGCTAGGCTTGTAACTTCATGGATTTTTGGATCCAAACTGCTGTCACTGTAATGAAACTAGGCGATTGTACTTTTGTCACCTAATCTGCAAATTCCTTCGCACCAAAGCCTCTCAGACCTATTTCTTTTTAGTTCATCAGGGCCAAAGTGTTTGCCCTGCTGCACACACACACGCACACACACACACACACACACACACACACACACACACACACACACACACACACACACCTCCCTTTCTGCTCTAGAAACCTTGAGGTTATCAGGCCATGGCCTTCTTTCATATATTAAGTAGCAGAGGCCGAAAGGATGGTTTACTAACGTCATGCTTTTTTTGTTTTTGCTTTTTTTTACACGCCGCTGTCCCTCAGGCTCATTTCTTCTTCTCACAATTATCTTGTCATACACCGCCCCCCCCTCCGCCTCCCCCCCAATGAGATTAAACAACAACCCCTATTCACTGTGCCCTCTTACATCTTGTAAAGATGTAATTTCAGATGCTGCACAGAGGACTGGCATAATCAAAGGCAGGGGGGGAGAAATGTGGTGTAATGCTTGGGAATCCAATGAAAGGTCGGGGTGGGGAATCTATTGTCCAAGCCTTTTTTTTTTTTTCTATTTAAATGGTATTATTATATTCTTAAAGATGCGGTGGATAGAAAAATCCAAAAAGGTGAGGTAGCTTATCTTTCACGCTCGGGCTGCCGCACACATAAGAAACTTGGGATATTCATGAAGCATAATTGTGTGCAGATGTTAATTTTTAAACAGAGAAGTATCAGGTGCACCTCCTTTGGCTTCTCCGCCACTCTCGTCCTAATGAAATCTTTAGCTCAAGCAAGAGAGGGAGAGAGAGAGAGAGAGAGCTTTGGGCTTAGCCGATTCAATGGGAGAGCTGTACATGACTCGGCTCACTTGGCTCGCGTCCAGTGTCCTGGCCGAGTTTCAGGAGTTAAACACAGACCCCTCTAAGCCTCCTTTACAAGCTGGGTACCCTGAGCATGGAAAAACTGAGTTTCTGTGGCTGCACTGAAGAGCCCACTTCAGAGGAGATGAATTTAGTGATTTTTTTTTTTTTTTTTTTTTTGGAGAGCACAAAAGAAGTCAGGCGCTATTGTCCTGAGCAAAAGCGACACGATTTTTCAAGAAGCAGATTACAAATCTTCTTCTCCTTCTGCTCCACATTTCTAACACCATTCCCTGAAGGCAGATATTCTCTCAAAGTGGCCGGGTTTGTGAGGTGAGCATAATTGATGTGCCCTGGCTCAGCCTGTTCTCAGTCTGGCCATTTGTATGTTAAAATGAGATTACTCTACGACACAAGAATGCATGTTTAAAAAAGAAAAGTTCCTTTCCCCGGCGTGCTGTGCGCGCGTCTTTGCCAAATATGTGGCATTTTAATCAAGTGCCCTGAGAAGTAATTGGACTGTACAGAAAGAAAAAAAAAAAAGAAGAGTTTTTCCACAGCGGTCACACGAGCGGTGCACACGGAATGCTTGTTTGACGTATTTATTTATAGCGGGGGGAATAGCTCGCGTCGTCTGAGCCGGGGGAGACACAAGGACATATCTAAACACAAACCGAGGCCCTGCCAAGTCATGAGTTGTGAGATTAATTTCAAACACACAGCAGCAGCAGCAGCAGCACAGAAGCCAAAGACCCAATTCTGGTAATCACCCTGCCCCCACCTCGCCTCCCCCTCCCAGAGACTCCAGACGCTCATGCTGTGTCAGGCTCTTTGAACATCAGCTTCTCAGGAGTTTGTGTCCCCCTGTTGCATCCAAGTACCTTTTTTTTCCCCTGCGGTGTGTGTGTGTGTGTGTGCTAACAGGCCAGTCAGCGTAGTTACAGCACACTCATTAAAATCATATTTCCCCAACATATTCTCCATACGAGCACGCAAGTATGGAATGATTTGACTTTCAAGAGCGATTGGCCAGCAGTCCGTGGCGGGTTTTCTTGTCAGATAAATATAACCAGGGTCATCCACTGGCACCCATCGCTTCGGCCAGTTTGGGGCCTGGCAAAGTCCCCACAATAACTCTGCACTTATGGTACAGCTAAGCCAAGAGGTGGTGGGGGGGGGGGGGGGGTTCTGTGGCCTCAAAGAACCTCTGGCTGGGGGTCTCGGGGAGGCTTAAGAGGCTGAACCCCAAAGATAGTAGAGCACGGGGGTGGGGATAAAGGACGTCAACCTGTGAATGTCCTATCAAGCTTGCACGTCCAGATTCCTGAGACTGCAGTGCCCCCTGGGGGAGCTGAAGTCACGTCTGGTGGAATGAAATGAAAATGTGCACAAGCGTGTTTTTGTTTTTTTTATACGAGTCCGCAGAGCGACTGGATTTTCCTCAGCTCGACATTTGAATCGGTTTAATGTGGGACACGTACGAAGCTATAAAAGCTTACAGTCCCTGCTGCTGCTGCTGCTCAGACGTCCAGGTCATGTGTTTGCACGGCTTTCCAGGAACATGTGATGCAAGTTTCCTTCAGCTGAAGAGATCTCCACAAACATGTCACTTTTTGGGGAAGTGTTCTAGTGGATCCAGATCAGTTTGAGCTCCATGCACTAAGTTAAGATCAGTTTTACTGTCGCTGTTCATCAGCTGTCGATCTCGGCTTTCCCCTGTGAGGCAACATTTAGTGGCACAAAACCCTGGGAAAAGCACCTGGTGTTGCACTTATTTGGGTGCGACCAATACGCTGCAAACATTTGTATAATTTACGACCGTGGGCCTGTGATGACTGAGTTTCAGTCAGACAGTCGTCTTTGTTGAGAAGATTTACACTCATTCATTGATTCCTTCCTGAGTCTTAACCTTTTGCGTTTGAAGAAAGTCCAACTGTACTTGAGCTTTCGATTGAGTAATAATGGATATGTATAATGCATTAAAAGGCTCGGGTCAGCCTCTGTGAATCTTTTTACGCCTCTGTTAGTTCCTTGTTTCGGTTTTCACGGCCTGCCGCTAAATAGTTTTATTAATTTCAGCCTCGTGTTTCGTCAGTATTGTTTCCAGCTGTGGAAGAGTCACTGTTGAAATACAGTATTGTAAGAGTGTGCCAGAGCCAAAAATACATAGATAATCACCCGTGAACATAATGGAGCCATGTGGATGAGACCAAAACGGAGCTTAAAATAGTGTTAACACTTGCCAAACACCCGTCATGTGGACACAGCGATGCCCTAATGATATAGAATATTTTTGCACATTAATTGACCGCCTTGGTCTTGTATTCGTCTGCTGCAGATCGTGAGTCGCGGGAGCACGAGGACACCATGACCACGGAGATCACGGAGAATTTCCCGCCGGCGAAGGTGCCGCTGCTTCCCAAAGACATCCTGAACAGTAAAAAAGTCCACGCGCTGCGCAAGGAGCAAAAGAGGAAGCTGGGCAAGCAGCGATCCATGGGCTCCCCCATGGACTACTCCCCTCTGCCCATCGACAAGCATGAGCCTGAGTTTGTAAGTGTTCTCTGTTTTTTTATTTCGGTGCGAATGTGAGTGGAGAATGAACTGGAAGGGTGAGACCTCTGTGCTCTCTGCTCTCACAGGGACCGTGCAGGAGAAAACTGGATGGGATCCTTCAAGGGATGAAGGACACTTCCCGCGTAATGGCTCTGTCTTTGTACTTGCCCAACTGTGACAGGAAAGGATTCTTCAAGCGCAAGCAGGTGAGATAATTAAAATCTCTATTACATCTTTTGTCTTGCATTTTCAAGTACTGAACCTTTCAGTACATATGTGCTACATTTAAAATAACCCACAGTCTGAGATTCTGAACGGCCAAAAATAGCGACCTTTGAAAAAAGCGATGCGATGCAGTTATCCTCATGTTTACTTCCTGATTGGTTCTTATCACATCGCAGGTGCACTGTCGAACTCTCAGTCTTTTGTGTACTCACTAAATAGAGGTAACATTACATGACTGTGCTTTTTAAAGGTGCATTATGTAATAAATTTAAAGCAACTGGTCATAAAATCCTCCTAATATGTCACAGAGACTCAGGAATAATGTTCATATAACAAACTGAACTCACCAACAACAACAGTACAGCCAAAATATTTGCATTAAAAAAAATATTTTGCAGACTGCAAATCGTGTTTACATTTTGAAATCATGTTTTGGCATGTGGCGCCACCTACCGCCGTCTACCAATCATTGCAGTCAGTAGAGTCTCAGCTGCCGAACAACCACGGGTTGCCAGTTACGTCAGAAAACGAAACCTAAAAGACCTCGGTATTTTGAATTTGAATGTAGTAACCGTTTTTGGCCACACTCTTACATATGGCACCTTTAAATTCTAATTATAAGGCTATGAAAACCATGTGTATCACGCTCACACTTACACTCTTGTCTCTAAACCTTTTTACGCGTCTTCCGTCCCCGCAGTGTAAGCCGTCTCGCGGCCGCAAGCGAGGCATCTGCTGGTGCGTGGACAAGTACGGCGTCCAGCTGCCCGGCACGGACTACAGCGGCGGGGACATCCAGTGTAAAGACCTGGAGAGCAGCAGCAACAACAACGAGTGAAGTGGAGTGGGGGGCGGGGGGAGGAACCACCCTTGACCCCTATCCCCTCCAAAACCCCTAACCACCAACAAGTGACCCAGGGTCCACGCCTCCTCACTGAATCACACCTGTACGCTTCGTCGCCCTCCGTTTCACGTCAAGATTGTTTTTTTTTCTTTTCAAATTGGAAGAAAAAAAAGAATCCAAACAAAAGAACAGGCTGAAAAAAAAGACACCTGTATATATTTTTTTTGACCTTTTTTTCTTTTGCTGACCAAGCACTCATCGTCAAAATGAGGGGAAGATTTAACAAATATATAAATAATCCCTTGACTCTTGCTCGCAGGACCCCTTGAGCCGGGGTTCCCTGATTTGCAGATCCATGAAAATATATGCACACAATGGATATATTTTTATAGAAGCTGGGGGTTTGACTACACAAACACTTTGTATGATGTAACAGTAACACAAAATCATTTTTAAGAGAGAGAGAGAGAGAGAGAGAGAGAGCATCAGGCACATTGATTGAAAACAGATTTAGGCTGTGGAATATAACGCTTCTGTGGACTCGAGAAAATTGGCTGTTGGAGTAATTTTGTCCTTTTTTTCTGTCTATTTTTTCCAACAAAAAAAAAGAGAAAGAAACAAGCGATAGGGACATAACCTGCACGCAACAGTTGACTCTATCTGGGTATGTGGTTCTGTCAGAGCACTTATAAATAAATAGGGGGAACCTTGCTTAGATATGTATTTAGTTAACTTCACAAAATGATGCATGCTTGAATGTGCGTATGTGTGTGTGTGTGTGTGTGTACGGAGCGAGTGTCGTCGTGATCGACGGGAGTGAAAACGACAACAACAACAAAAAAAGAATGTCCTCATTTCTGTCTTCTCTTTTGTCCGATTTTTTTTTTTTTCCGTCACAACAATTATCGCTAGCGCTTGAAGTGGTCTCGAGGGGGGGGGGGGTTCTCTGTAACGCGACTGTACGACCGCGTGTTCTCTCGAGAGACGCAGAGCATTTTTGTAAAAAAGAGAAAAAAAGAGATGAACCTATTCGACGACGTAGCTAGCCCGATATGCCAACTGTGCCTATTTTGAACAGACAATGCCATGCAAGGGCGACACAGAGCTTAGAGAGCGCTGGCTCTTACTGGTGAAATTAAAAAAGAACAAAAAGAAACAAAAAAAAAGATTTTTCAGCTAAAGTTGAAGCGACTCATGTTTGACTTTTGGATCTTTTTTTTTTTTGAGTTCGGCACGCAAAAAAATCGCCGCACTCACGCCAGTCCAGGCCCGGCCACTTCTCTGAGGTCCAGATTGTGTGTGCAGTGTAGTTTTTTGTTTTGTTTGTGATGTTTTTCTTTGCTTTTCCAGCGAAGTAAAAAAAAAACGCCGCCCCACTTTTGAGCCATGTTCCTTTTTACCAAGTGGTTTCCCCCCCCCCACCTTTAAGCCCCTCCCCCTCCTCATTACTGCTACTACAGTGTAACCATGGTGTATTACATTATGTTTTAAATATAGTTATTGAATGTTGTTTTGGTTTTTTTTGTTTTTCCTGTAGAAACAAAGTATGACAACAATGTAATTGTGCTTGAAAACAAAAAAAGAAAATATATATTTTTTTTAGTGCTGGGCGCGGTCAACGTTAACGCACGACGCGTTTCCATGTAGGCGCGCTAACAGCGCTAAAGGAGCTAATCAAGCTAACGGAGCTAACTGGTAAACGGTGCCTGGACTCTGGTGTCGCGGCACGTAAACATGACGTCACGCGCGTCTCTTTCCGGTCAGTCGTCATGGAAACGCGTCAACGTGCGTTAGCGTGCGTTAGCCTTCGTTAGCGTGCGTTAAGCTAGTGCCCAGCACTATTTTTTTTTTTTTTAGCCTGTAAAGAATTTGAATAGGTCCTTGTAGCCTGTCAGGGAGAGAAGCTAACCCTCTGGAACTCTTTCAGCGTACATCCATACAGGGAGCGTGACGAAAATTTAAAAAAACAAAAAAAAACTAAATGTGTAACAGGTTACAAACAGGGTCATTTAAGTATAGAGTTCTCTCTCTGTGTGCAAATCACAGTGCCTTCCTACGAGCAAATACATTCAAATAGTGACGTGAAAGTGACACGGAGATCAATGTGTGGTGAGGGCCATTTACTTTGTCAGACTTGATACTTGATACAACAATAAAGAGGTCTAGTTGTGATTAAGAGAAGAAGAAAACATTTTTAACCCTTTAAGGTACACACCAAGAAAAAAGCAAAGGAAAAATAATTTCTTTGCATTTTTTTATTATTTTATTTACTTGATGATAACAATAACGACAATTAATATATATATATTTTTTTTAATTAGACCCTACAGTATTTCAGATACAGGCCTCTACCAAACGGTTGAGACGTCTGTTCATAATGAACCTGGTTTGCGTAATTCGTAAAACTACAACATTCAGAACACATTAAGTGTTAGTGAGTTCATCTCGATGCATATTTCAATGACATAATAGTGACTTAAAGTGTGGTCGACCAAACGGTTGAGTAGTACCTTAAAGGGTTAAGATGGTGTCAGCAATGCATTGGGAATGTGTAATGTCTGCCTGTGCCTCTAGGGCAATTCTGGATAAGAATGACGTGTGAGGAACCGCAGTCAGTCAGTCAGTCAGACCTCCCCTCTTTCTTTGACAACCAATAAGCTAGGGTTCTTACTTTTTTTCATGTGAATGCCAATGTATATGATTGCCAGAGAGGGGAAGCCAAAAAGGGGGTTGTTTGAATGGCATCCCTCGACGGCTTCCGGTTTGTGAATTTATACTCAAGGTTCCTCGCCTCTCTTTCTCAACACCAAAATTCCCCTCACTTTACCACTTTCGAGAGAAAAGTTTAAAAAAGAAAAAAAAAAAAAAAAAAAAAAAGCAGCTTGCACTTATTTTTTTTCAGTTATTCACTATTGATATTGACATTCAACGACGTCCTAAGATGTGGTATGATGAAGTTAGTGGAACACGATAATAATAATAATAATAATAATAAAAAAAAACAGACACAAAAGCTACTTGTTGTGTTATCTTGGCGTTTGCCTTGTAAAGGTTTTGACGCCTTTGAGGTAATAATTTATCGACAGGGGCTGTGCAGCCCATGCCTGGGACCTCCAAATCATCTTTTTTTCTTTTTTTTTTTAATATAGGGAAACAGATGGAAAAGTAACGCGCAGGTAGATTTGTGCTCATGGTGAATCGCCGAGAAAAGACAAGGATGGAAGGGAGGAAGGGGGCGAACGTCATGAGCAGTGGTCATAATCAGGGCGTAGCCACTCCCCCGGCTTTCAATACGGGGGTCAATAACTGCATGATGTTAGATTACATTTAGCTAGACAGTTTCTGGTCAGGGAGTCGATCAAATCTGGGGAATGCAGTACTTGCAGCAGCCAGGAGGGGAGCGAGAGTATCTGAAACAATCTCGTCTGTGGTGTCATTTAATGTGTCACAGTTGTTGTGTGGATACTTCAATGATCCCCAGGAGGAATGTGTTGTCTTTATGTGTGTTTTTTTGCAGGTTAAGGTTTAAAACACTTGCTTGCGAGTAGTGACTTCCTCAGTTTTCGCAACTCCTGCTTGGTTTGAATTCATATTCACATTGTACACACTACAGTAGCACAGTAATGACAGAAAAGTACAGCTTTTTCAGAATACATAACACTTTTTTTTTTCTTTTTTTTTGGATGTAATGAGACGACACAATTGGGTTATTTTTTTTTTTCTCTGTAATTTGGTGTTCACTGGCTCGTGAAATAGACCCATCGGTGGCAAGAGGATAGTGGGAAAATCAAATGGTCAGTATTTGGAATTACATAAGGCAAATAAAAAGAAAAAAAAGAAAAGACAAAAAATCATCAAATTATTAAAAGTGAATATCACTGTGTAATATTTATTCAACTTGTAATTTATGTACTCTTTTAACCTTTGTCTTTTTTGTTATGACAAAGCATTTATTTAAATAAAGTTATGTATTCATTTAATCATCCTGGTGCTGTTTTCATTCCCATTTTTATTCATTTATTTATTTATTTATTTTTACTTAAAGGTGGCTGGAAACGCACAGTTTGAAGTATAATCACCTCGATAGTAATCGCTGACTAATCTCCAGTGCATGAGCTGATAAACCTCTTAGACGCACAGCAAGTCTGAGACGCACAGTGATGCAGGATGTGACTTTATAAGGCCTCCTGGCCTCGCCTCGCCTCGCCCCCCCCCGGGGGTAAGTCACCTGGTTTTCAACACCGCAGTGGGAAAAGATTGCACAGGAACAAGGAAGTCATTTAACGTGAGTTTGAACTTCAATGGGGGGTTAAACTCCGAGTGGGCCTGAGCTCACAATTCAAACGACTGGGGAAGAAGGGAGGGATTCATAGCCTGGAGGAAGCTTCATCATGTTATGGGAAACCCACATTTATTATTACATCAAGGTAGAAGCGAGACGGTTTGGAGAGTCTAAGTATCTATGCAAAATTAACTATCCATGTCCAAAGGTCAAAGCTGAAGCAATTTTCACCTTTTTAACACCTAAAACCTTGAGCCTTTTTTGCTTATTTTTACCATAAAAATGTCATGTAACTCAGTTCTTTTGTCATCTTTATTCTTTGATGGATTCCAGGAAGTGACAGAATGGGACACACGGTTTGTAGAGTCTAAAGTATCTGTGTAAAATTAACAACCAATGCCCAGAGGTCAAAGGTGAAGCAATTTTCACTCTTTAACGCCTAAGCCCCAAGCATTTTTGCTTATTTTCACCAAAAAAGGGCCAGAAAATGTCTTGTAACTAAGTTCTTTTGTCCATTTTTCCAGAATAACTTTCAATATCTGGCAGTTATTTACAATTAACTGCCATGTAAAAGTAGTGAACTAACAATTCAAAATGAAGAGAAAACACTGTAGTTGTACATAATCACCAGATTTTGCATGTTACATTTGAAATTTGAACACTTATTTAAAATAAAAAATGTACATGTACAGGTGTTTCACCCATTTTTTCCCTCTCTGGTGACAAAGACGCTGATCCGGCGGCTTCCTGAAACAGCGTGAGTGAAATTGGTGGGATTTTTTTTATTCCCATAGCACAACTTGTCGAGTAATTACATTAATGAAAGTCTGCGATACTACTGCTGTTAAAGGGTTAAATATGTACACTCACACATTTCACAGTGAGTGTATTCCACACAGGACGGTGTGTCTGGTCATCTTTATTCTCTGGTGGATTCCAGGAAGTGAGAGAATGGGACTTTTTTTTTTTGGTAAGCCACTGAAATCACCACCCTCCCCCCCCCCCCCCTACTTTAGGGGCATTGACCAACTGCAGATGTGGGTGATTTGAAGCAGGGCATGAAAGGGTTGAAGGGCCCAGCAAGAGAGTTCCTGTATGGTAGATCAAGGCTGCCGTAAAGGTTGTGTTATGTTTCTTTGTGTGTGTGTGTGAAAGTGCACAGACTTCATGGGGGGGAGACAACGCACACGTGTGTGTGTGTGTGTGTGTGTGTAAGATTTGATTTGTGAGGCATTGAACATGACAATTACTTTTTTGCCTTCAAAGAAACTGACAACTGCACTTAGGACTTCAAAGCATTCATGCGCCTTTTATTACATAATTAGGCCGACAACACTGGATGGCTTCATCTAACATGGACTCACCCATCCAAACACACAGCTAAACGGCAGTGTGTCGTTGCTGCGACATCCACACACACAAAGCTCTTCCTCACTCGTGCATTGATTTTGTCATGGTTTCAACCTGAATCAGTACATTTTTCACCTTCTGTTTCCTGCTGTTTACTAACTCTCCTGTCATTTCAGAACCTGTCCGTCATTCCACCTGCCACTCCGAGTCACCTGATCATGCTCCGCCCCCCTGTCACACGCCTGTCTCCCATCTGCTAATCACCCTGCACATTTCCCCTAGTCCTCTGCCAGATTGTCTAGCTTCAAACCTTAGTTGTCCAGCGTTTATATTCTCTCTGCCTTTGACCTGAGACCTTCCCCCGTTTGCCTGCCCCTGACTTCCTGGTTTGAACTCTGTCGAAAAAAATCGGGTTCACGCCTCCCGTTTGTATAAACCTGACAGATTTGCCTGTGGCTGATAATCACTTAAAGTGTCTTTTAGCGACGATGATGATGATGATGAGGCGTTTGAAAAACAAAAGCTTACAAATGGCATGCAGATGTTTACACAGCACAATTGGGATCTTGGCAAATCACTGCTTGTGCGCTTGTATAATGCTATCTGTTAAAGCCATAATGGAGGTTCCTTTTCATCACAGGGACGCAGATGAAAGCAGTTGGGAGTAAATCACATGACTTAGTCGAGGGGGGAATCCTCCGATGCTGGTGGCAGAGCACGGTAGACAAGTGTCTACTGGTTTTCATCCAAGCCCTTTCATCAAAGATGGACTTAGACCCGTAATCCCAAATGGAGGGTTTCCTCAGTGCGGATCGGATGTGACCATGAGAATTACAACTGCATGGTAAGTGAACTGATGTTTTTACATCCTACACAACCATAAAAGGATGTTCAGGCATTTTAGAAAGTCTGTGTAGTGAGTGTGAGTGTTGTGATTCTACGGAATAGAAAATACATTTTTTTTAAAAAGTCATTGAAAATCTGAGTTTAGGCTCGAAAAATGCCAAGATTACAACATTTTAATGACAGCAACTCTGTTTATTATAAGAAAAAAAAAAAATCTGAAAAATAATTTTTCAAAATTGTGTTAATTTTCTGGATCTTTTCCAGAAAAGGGATTGAAAGTCATTTTAATAAAATTTTCATATTTAAATTATGCAAAGCATCAGAATTAAACATCACATTTGTTAACCAGTGTTTCCTTTAATGTTACATAAATTCAGTATTACGCATTTAAGTTTTGACATTTTCATTGTACTTTGAAATTAATTGCTACGTTGCCTTTATTTTGACATGTTCCGCGACTACACGGTGTTTCCGTGTTACCGTTACAGATGTTATTCTAGTCTGTGATTGGTTACTTTTTACCTGGGGGCAGGTAGTTTAACTAACCCCTGTTTACGCCTCCATTCAGTCGTCTGTTTACCAGCTAGACTTCGCATTGGCATTGACGTTAGAGCAGATATTAGCAGCGAATTACAATTCTACCAGCGACTATAAACCGATTTGCAGCAGTAGGTGCAACAACCTAATGTTTTGTTGCAGCAGTTTTCTCAGCATGTTTTTTCTAATAGTTTTAGATCCTAATGGCACCATTAGGTTCCTAATAGTTTCTAATAACCATTTGGAACCATTAGAAACCTAGAAATTAGCCGGGACAAAAAAATGCCCTTGAAAGTAGATGATTAACTTTACAAAGCTCCAGACTGAACACTGAACTCCCAGTTACTCTTGTATATGTGTGCCCACTGCATTGTCTGCCAGGACAGCATGCTGAGCGCTAGGCTAATTAGCTCGCCTGTTCACAAAAGATGGCACGTTTTATGCGTAAAATACCTTGACTTGAACAAAATGAAGTAGAAACAGTTTGTCTTTGGGGGGCGGGGGGTACTGCACTAGAGTATTGTAATGACAGTTGTGTGTGTGTGTGTGTTCTTGTACTTGGGGCATACTGAGGACCAATGAGGGTTTTTAACCAACAAAGTGAGGTCATTTTTACGAAGTGAGGACATTTTGGCCGGTCCTCACTTTGTTTTCATTGAAATCACTTCCTTAGGTTGCTATAACATGCTATACTCAATTTGTAAAAAAAAAAAAAAAAAAAATTTTGGACGACATAGTATAGTATGAGTTTTTTGTCAAATTTTGGACACATTTTTTTTGTCAAATTTTGGACAAATTTTTTTTGTCAAATTTTGGACCAACATTTTTTTGTCAAAGATTTGTTCAAATTTTGCACGACATAGTATAGTATGACGTTTTTGTCAAATTTAGGAAACCAACATTTAAAAAAAAAATTGACTCACAAATTTTGGTCCAAAATTTTGGGTCAAATTTTTTTAACATTTTGGTCGACTTTGTATAGTATGACGTTTTTGTCAAATTTTGGACCAAAAATTTTGGGTCAAATTTTTTTTTTCAAATTTTGAACAATATACTATAGTATGATGGTTTTGTCAAATTTTGGACCAAAATTTATTATTTTTTTAAATAAAAATTTTTTTCCAGCCCTTTCTGCTCTGGTGCTCCACCTGCAGACATTTTATGGTACTGCAACCAGTAGTTCTTTGTAGATGTCGTTCATGAAGTAGATATTTGTATTTGTGTGGATTTATAAAGTGGAAATGCTGGTCCTCAGTATGCCGCAAGTACAAGAATGTGTGTGTGTGTGTGTGTGTGTAACATTTGTCAACGTTGGCCCCTTTCAATCGTAATCCCTCCTCATGTCAACACTTCATTAGTAAACCCAAAAAGCAGTGATAGTAGGAGCAGCACTTTCCAGAGTTTTATTAGCATAAGTGTAATTTGTCTTCACTGACACTTACATTGAATTGACAAGCGTTTTTCATAGTGTGTCATAAATGCAACTAAAACAAAGGAACAAGCTACCACAGAGTCAAAAGACGTTGCACGTTACATTCTAAATATTACTGGAGACACCTTTAGAGCAGGGTTTCTCACACCTGCCCTGCATGTTTTTAGGCGTTTCCCTGCTCCAACACACCTGATTCAAATGGTCAGCTCCTCTGATATGGACCCATTTATTTGAATCAGGTGTTGTTGGAGAGGGGAAACGCCTAAAACCTGCAGGACAGTGACTCCCCAGGACCAGGAGTGAGAAATGGAATGAAAAGGAATCAGGAGAACAATCTCGACAAAGATGCTGATGAGAACTGATGAAACCTTGCAAAAGCACCATGAATAGAAGTCTACTTCTTCATTTGTAATAAATTTCAAAAATGCATTAATTCTTCTCCACATATGCCTGTAATATTTCAACCCCATATTTAAACTTCCATCAGCACAGCGACTGCTATAACTATGACCTCAACTTCCCCTCCATTTTCATCTAATCATCACTAACATAGTGGATCGAGTGACTGTGATAAGAGTTGCTTATAGTGAAAAAAAACCCTTTGTTTAGCTCATTGTTCATTTTTCATTAGATCTTTTTATGGTCCACAGCTTCCCGTTCTCTGCAGCTGTTTTCAGCCCCATACAGTAGCTGTGATCTCCAGCTGTTCACTAAATACCACACAGGACTTTTTTGAGTCGTCTTTCTTGGACTGAGTGAAAATTTAAAACAAAATTTTACGTCGGACAGAAGTTATTTCCCCCGAATACATTTGACAAAGTGCAAGACAACGTGACAGAAAAAGCAACGTAATGATCATCATGTAAATATTAAGCAGCTTTCAAGCACACACACAAGTGTGACTTTTGCAAAAACAAAACAAACAAAAAAACATATATTTTTAAGAGATTTGTTGCTTTAAGTCCCACAGACAAAGTAGGGGAAGCCAATGAGAGACGAATTGATGTGTTTCTGTCACAAAAAAAAAAGCGTGATTGTCTGGTGTCATGCCGGACTGAACTAGCGGTAGGTGGCTTCACTGGGCATTTCTATGAAGTCCTCTTGATACTGGTAACAGTTGGGGTCCCCTCTGATTCTGGGCGTCTCCGGTATCTGGACACCGGTGAGGTGATTGACGCACCAGCACTCGCCCCGCTGGCCGTGGGTGGAAATGTTGCACTGAGGGGGGAAAAACACAAACTAGATAAGTTGGAAAACAGGAGGGAGGGGTGAGGATGCAAGGGTGGGGTGGGGGGGGGGGGGGGTTGTACTCATGACTAATGAAGCATGGTGTGTGTGTGTCTGTGTCTGTGCATGTTTGGCTTCCGGTTGGCGGGGGCCATTGGACCAGAGTCAGTGTGGTTTGGGTGGGACAACTCTCACCCAATAACAGTCCTCACTGCAGGTCATGCCCCCCTACCCACACATTCTATCACACACCCAAACACGTACACATACACACAACAGTGGCATGCCAGTAGACAACCCCCCCCCCCCCCCCCCCTGCAGAGCCCCCCCTCTGCTCAGAAATGAGGTTGTAATTGAAGTGGACACAGTTTATGCTGCACACACGGGGCAGCGGAGTAGGGTATGGCAAAAAAAAAAAGAACCAACCAAGAGCCCGAGGGGGGGGGGGGGGGAGAAAAGACTTTCCATTTTCTTCCTTCGATGAAAAAGAACAAAAAAAGTGACAGTTACAGTAATTACCGCGCGACAAGGAGGGACAACTCCAAAAGGGAGCCTGGGAACCGGGGACTGCAGCCTTGAAACAATGCCGTTGTTTGTGACCAGTGATGAAAATTGGCCGAGAGGTTGAGAACCCTGCTTTAGGAAAAACCGTGGCACCTATTCAAGTCTTCTTTTCGGGGGCTCTACTATCTGCGCAAGACAACACTGGGATATGTGACCTTGTTTGTCCTCCGCCGTGTGATTTCTATGGATGAGCAGAACCTCGAGACTCGAGCCCCCAGTCGGAAGCACAGTTCCTTCCACCGGGCTTAACAAAAGTCTTCCCATGAAGTGCGCCAAACAGTTTTATTGCCTTGTAACCTTGAGCTCAGAAGCTTGTTGCCTCATTCATGATGACAACATCTCTCACACATTTCTGTGTGTGTGTGTGTGTGTGTGTGTGTGTGTGTGTGTGTGTGTGTGTGTGTGTGTGTGTGTGTGTGTGTGTGTGTGTCAGAGCCATGGATAAGGAAGGAAAAAAAAAGTGTGTGAGTTTATGGAAAAAAAGAGAAGTTGTGTGGAGAATGGTGGCAGGTGGGAAAAAGAGGGGGTTTTGGTGCAGAGTGGGGGTAATTTGCCAGGGTGATACAAGACAATTTGTGAGTGTGAGAGTCTGTGCATGCAGGCATGTGTGTGTGTGTGTGTGTGTGAGAGTCAGACGAGAATGAAAGAATGAAGAGGGAGGGGGGGGAATCCAAGAAAGACGTGCACCAAATGATATAAACACAGTCTGCCACAGTGAGTGCACACGGCTCAGACGAGATCAACATTCAAGATTACGTTATTTTATCCCGAGAGGGGAAATACGGTGCTGCTTCAGACCTCGTATTAAAGGGATAGTTACTGTATCTGTGCAGAGTCTGCAGAGTTTGCGTCACTTTGTAAACCCACACACACCAAAGTCCGGGGGGGGGGGGGGGGGGGGGAATGCAGTGATTTAACGTCACGGCACGCGAGAGTTGTTTAAAGGTGCCGTATGTAAGAATGTGGCCAAAAACGGTTACTACATTCAAATTCAAAATACCGAGGTCTTGTAGATTTTGTTTTTTGACCTAACTGGCAACCCGTGGTTGCTTGGCAGCTGAGACTCTACTGACTGCAATGATTGGTAGACGGCGGTAGGTGGCGCCATATGCCAAAACATGATTTGCAGTCTGCAAAATATTTTTTTTAATGCAAATATTTTGTCTGTACTGTTGTTGTTGGTGAGTTCAGTTTGTTATATGAACATTATTCCTGAGTCTCTGTGACATATTAGGAGGATTTTATGGCCAGTTGCTTTAGATTTATTACATAATGCACCTTTAAATGTGTTGTTTTAGGACTAAGGTGTTTAAGAAACTCCATTTGGATTTACTTAAGTGACACAAATTTACCAAACACGGCGACAGTAGACCAGCGGCTCTTGTCTCCCTGTGAGCTAAAAACACACTTTTTTTTAAATGGACTTTGGTGCAGGAGAGGGAGAACTTCAGTTCATGTCTCAGGCAGGTTTAGAATTTAGTTTATATGCTTTTGTTTGTTTAATAATCGACAATTAAAGGTAAAAAAAACAAAAAAAACATCAAAATAATGATCAATTGTAGCCCATTTTACCTGTTTGCGGTTGTACTGTCCATTTATGTCACAGTTTGGAAATTTGATCAGATACAAGTTCTCCAACGAGCCTCTGTTGTCCTCTGGGTTCATTCTGGAAATCTTCTCTAAGACGTTGTCCAGCTCGTCATGACAGGCGCCCTGCGAGTTTAAAATAGAGATGGGACGGTTACGCTTGACGTGCACTGTCATCAGCTGTTATAAGACATGTATGTCCTGTAAAAATGTCACAAATACGTACATTTATGTATTTATGGCTAACATTTTTTTTTTTACAAGGCACAGTAAGAGGCAAGCAGAGAGACCAGTCAGTATTACTGATGTGGGTATGATGGAGTGCAACACGACTGTAACGGACTCAGGAGGAGAGAGGAGAACAATCTGCCACAAACCTTATCAGATGTCTGAACATATGGATGAAAACTATCCTCTCTTATACACATTTTTCCCCACACACAGAGTCCGATTCGATGGAGCCTCGATGAGCCGAACTGTGAGATTCTGCAGCCATGTTTGGATCATAATCAGAGTACTTTACTGGTGAGGAGGCATGATGTGAATGAGGAAATGTTGGTGCTGGACGGACTGTCTGAGAACTCTAGAGCAATCTCTAGGGTTCACAGAGGAAAATATCCAAAGGGCAGCAGTTGTTTGGGAAAAATAATGCCTTGTCGGTGACAGATGTCAGAGGAGAATGTTCAGATTGGTTCGAGATGTGAGTAAGGCAATCCTAAACTTAATATGGTGTCCTCTTTACGTATAATAATGTGGCTGTCGCCATTGATGTTGTGAAAAAAAAAGTCTTACATTGGTATGTTGTCCAAAATTTGACTAAAAGTCATACTTTAGTATGTCTTTTTAAAATAATGAGAAAAAGTAAAACTTTTTTGTCAGATTTTGGACGACATAGTATAGTATGTCGTTTTTTTTTTTTTTCAAAAAATGGTCACATTTTGGACGACATAGTATAGTATGATGCACTACATAGTATAGTATGACGTTTTTGTCAAGTTTTGGACCAAAAAACAGTTTTTCAAAAAAATTGGCAGATTTTGGACGACATAGTATAGTATGTCGTTTTTGTCAAATTTTGGACCAAATTTTTTAATTTTTAAATGGTCACATATTGGACAATATAGTATAGTATGATGCACTACATAGTATAGTATGACGTTTTTGTCAAGTTTTGGACCAAAAAACAGTTTTTCAAAAAAATTGTCAGATTTTGGAAGACATAATTTCAAAAAATTTGAAAAATTGTCACATTTTAGACGATATAGTATAGTATGATGCACTACATAGTATAGTATGACGTATTTGTCGATGTTTGTAAATTTTGGACCAATTTCTTTTTCTTCAAAAAATGGATACATTTTAGACGATATAGTATAGTATGATGCACTACATAGTATAGTATGACGTTTTTGTCAAATTTTGGACCAAATTTTTTTATTTTTAAATGGTCACATATTGGACGATATAGTATAGTATGATGCACTACATAGTATAGTATGACGTTTTTGTCAAGTTTTGGACCAAAAAACTGTTTTGCAAAAAAATTGTCAGATTTTGGACGACATAGTATATAGTATGTCGTTTTTGGTACATTTTGGACCAATTTTTTTTCTTCAAAAAATGGTCACATTTTAGACGATATAGTATAGTATGATGCACTACATAGTATAGTATGACGTTTTTGTCAAGTTTTGGACCAAAAAACAGTTTTTCAAAAAAATTGTCAGATTTTGGACGACATAGTATAGTATGTCGTTTTTGTCAAATTCTGGACCAAATTTTTTTTTCAAAAAATGGTCACATTTTGGACGACATAGTATAGTATGATGCACTACATAGTATAGTATGACGTTTTTGTCAAGTTTTGGACCAAAAAACTGTTTTTCAAAAAAATTGTCAGATTTTGGACAACATAGTATAGTATGTCGTTTTTGTCAAATTTTGGACCAAATTTTTTTTTCTAAAAATGGTCACATTTTGGACGACATAGTATAGTATGATGCACTGCATAGTATAGTATGACGTTTCTGTCAAGTTTTGGACCAAAAAACAGTTTTTCAAAAAAATTGTCAGATTTTGGACGACATAGTATAGTATGTCGATTTTGGTAAATTTTGGACCAAATGTTTTTTTTTTAAATGGTCACATATTGGACGATATAGTATAGTATGATGCACTACATAGTATAGTATGACGTTTTTGTCAAGTTTTGGACCAAAAAACTGTTTTTCCAAAAAAATTGTCAGATTTTGGACGACATAGTATAGTATGTCGTTTTTGTCAAATTTTGGACCAAATTTTTTTATTTTTAAATGGTCACATATTGGACGATATAGTATAGTATGATGCACTACATAGTATAGTATGACGTTTCTGTCAAGTTTTGGACCAAAAAACAGTTTTTCAAAAAAATTGTCAGATTTTGGACAACAAAGTATAGTATGTCGATTTTGGTAAATTTTGGACCAATTTTTTTTCTTCAAAAAATGGTCACATTTTAGACGATATAGTATAGTATGATGCACTACATAGTATAGTATGACGTTTTTGTCAAGTTTTGGACCAAAAAACTGTTTTTCAAAAAAATTGTCAGATTTTGGACGACATAGTATAGTATGTCGTTTTTGTCAAATTTTGGACCAATTTTTTTTCTTCAAAAAATGGTCACATTTTGGACGACATAGTATAGTATGATGCACTACATAGTATAGTATGACGTTTTTGTCAAGTTTTGGACCAAAAAACTGTTTTTCAAAAAAATTGTCAGATTTTCGACGACATAGTATAGTATGTCGATTTTGGTAAATTTTGGACCAATTTTTTTTCTTCAAAAAATGGTCACATTTTAGACGATATAGTATAGTATGATGCACTACATAGTATAGTATGACGTTTTTGTCAAGTTTTGGACCAATAAACTGTTTTTCAAAAAAATTGTCAGATTTTGGACGACATAGTATAGTATGTCGTTTTTGTCAAATTTTGGACCAAATTTTTTTATTTTTAAATGGTCACATATTGGACGATATAGTATAGTATGATGCACTACATAGTATAGTATGACGTTTTTGTCAAGTTTTGGACCAAAAAACTGTTTTTCAAAAAAATTGTCAGATTTTGGACGACATAGTATAGTATGTCGTTTTTGTCAAATTTTGGACCAAATTTTTTTATTTTTAAATGGTCACATATTGGACGATATAGTATAGTATGATGCACTACATAGTATAGTATGACGTTTTTGTCAAGTTTTGGACCAAAAAACAGTTTTTCAAAAAAATTGGCAGATTTTGGACGACATAGTATAGTATGTCGTTTTTGTCAAATTTTGGACCAAATTTTTTTATTTTTAAATGGTCACATATTGGACGATATAGTATAGTATGATGCACTACATAGTATAGTATGACGTTTTTGTCAAGTTTTGGACCAAAAAACTGTTTTTCCAAAAAAATTGTCAGATTTTGGACGACATAGTATAGTATGTCGTTTTTGTCAAATTTTGGACCAAATTTTTTTATTTTTAAATGGTCACATATTGGACGATATAGTATAGTATGATGCACTACATAGTATAGTATGACGTTTCTGTCAAGTTTTGGACCAAAAAACAGTTTTTCAAAAAAATTGTCAGATTTTGGACAACATAGTATAGTATGTCGATTTTGGTAAATTTTGGACCAATTTTTTTTCTTCAAAAAATGGTCACATTTTAGACGATATAGTATAGTATGATGCACTACATAGTATAGTATGACGTTTTTGTCAAGTTTTGGACCAAAAAACTGTTTTTCAAAAAAATTGTCAGATTTTGGACGACATAGTATAGTATGTCGTTTTTGTCAAATTTTGGACCAAATTTTTTTTTCTAAAAATGGTCACATTTTGGACGACATAGTATAGTATGATGCACTACATAGTATAGTATGACGTTTTTGTCAAGTTTTGGACCAAAAAACAGTTTTTCAAAAAAATTGTCAGATTTTCGACGACATAGTATAGTATGTCGATTTTGGTAAATTTTGGACCAATTTTTTTTCTTCAAAAAATGGTCACATTTTAGACGATATAGTATAGTATGATGCACTACATAGTATAGTATGACGTTTTTGTCAAGTTTTGGACCAATAAACTGTTTTTCAAAAAAATTGTCAGATTTTGGACGACATAGTATAGTATGTCGTTTTTGTCAAATTTTGGACCAAATTTTTTTATTTTTAAATGGTCACATATTGGACGATATAGTATAGTATGATGCACTACATAGTATAGTATGACGTTTTTGTCAAGTTTTGGACCAAAAAACAGTTTTTCAAAAAAATTGTCAGATTTTGGACGACATAGTATAGTATGTCGTTTTTGTCAAATTTTGGACCAATTTTTTTTCTTCAAAAAATGGTCACATTTTGGACGACATAGTATAGTATGATGCACTACATAGTATAGTATGACGTTTTTGTCAAGTTTTGGACCAAAAAACTGTTTTTCCAAAAAATTGTCAGATTTTGGACGACATAGTATAGTATGTCGATTTTGGTAAATTTTGGACCAAATTTTTTTTCCTAAAAATGGTCACATTTTAGACGATATAGTATAGTATGATGCACTACATAGTATAGTATGACGTTTTTGTCAAGTTTTGGACCAATAAACTGTTTTTCAAAAAAATTGTCAGATTTTGGACGACATAGTATAGTATGTCGTTTTTGTCAAATTTTGGACCAAATTTTTTTATTTTTAAATGGTCACATATTGGACGATATAGTATAGTATGATGCACTACATAGTATAGTATGACGTTTTTGTCAAGTTTTGGACCAAAAAACAGTTTTTCAAAAAAATTGTCAGATTTTGGACGACATAGTATAGTATGTCGTTTTTGTCAAATTCTGGACCAAATTTTTTTTTCAAAAAAATTGTCAGATTTTGGACGACATAGTATAGTATGTCGTTTTTGTCAAATTTTGGACCAAATTCTTTTTTTTCTAAAAATGGTCACATTTTGGACGACATGGTATAGTATGATGCACTACATAGTATAGTATGACGTTTCTGTCAAGTTTTGGACCAAAAAACAGTTTTTCAAAAAAATTGTCAGATTTTGGACGACATAGTATAGTATGACGTTTTTGTCAAATTTTGGACCAAATTTTTTTATTTTTAAATGGTCACATATTGGACGATATAGTATAGTATGATGCACTACATAGTATAGTATGACGTTTTTGTCAAGTTTTGGACCAAAAAACTGTTTTTCAAAAAAATTGTCAGATTTTGGACGACATAGTATAGTAGGTCGTTTTTGTCAAATTTTGGACCAAATTTTTTAATTTTTAAATGGTCACATATTGGACGATATAGTATAGTATGATGCACTACATAGTATAGTATGACGTTTTTGTCAAGTTTTGGACCAAAAAACAGTTTTTCAAAAAAATTGTCAGATTTTGGAAGACATAATTTCAAAAAATTTCAAAAAATGGTCACATTTTAGACGATATAGTATAGTATGATGCACTACATAGTATAGTATGACGTTTTTGTCGATGTTTGTAAATTTTGGACCAATTTTTTTTCTTCAAAAAATGGTCACATTTTAGACGATATAGTATAGTATGATGCACTACATAGTATAGTATGACGTTTTTGTCAAATTTTGGACCAAATTTTTTTATTTTTAAATGGTCACATATTGGACGATATAGTATAGTATGATGCACTACATAGTATAGTATGACGTTTTTGTCAAGTTTTGGACCAAAAAACTGTTTTGCAAAAAAATTGTCAGATTTTGGACGACATAGTATATAGTATGTCGTTTTTGGTACATTTTGGACCAATTTTTTTTCTTCAAAAAATGGTCACATTTTAGACGATATAGTATAGTATGATGCACTACATAGTATAGTATGACGTTTTTGTCAAGTTTTGGACCAAAAAACAGTTTTTCAAAAAAATTGTCAGATTTTGGACGACATAGTATAGTATGTCGTTTTTGTCAAATTCTGGACCAAATTTTTTTTTCAAAAAATGGTCACATTTTGGACGACATAGTATAGTATGATGCACTACATAGTATAGTATGACGTTTTTGTCAAGTTTTGGACCAAAAAACTGTTTTTCAAAAAAATTGTCAGATTTTGGACAACATAGTATAGTATGTCGTTTTTGTCAAATTTTGGACCAAATTTTTTTTTCTAAAAATGGTCACATTTTGGACGACATAGTATAGTATGATGCACTACATAGTATAGTATGACGTTTCTGTCAAGTTTTGGACCAAAAAACAGTTTTTCAAAAAAATTGTCAGATTTTGGACGACATAGTATAGTATGTCGATTTTGGTAAGTTTTGGACCAAATGTTTTTTTTTTAAATGGTCACATATTGGACGATATAGTATAGTATGATGCACTACATAGTATAGTATGACGTTTTTGTCAAGTTTTGGACCAAAAAACTGTTTTTCCAAAAAAATTGTCAGATTTTGGACGACATAGTATAGTATGTCGTTTTTGTCAAATTTTGGACCAAATCTTTTTTTTCTAAAATGGTCACATTTTGGACGACATAGTATAGTATGATGCACTACATAGTATAGTATGACGTTTCTGTCAAGTTTTGGACCAAAAAACAGTTTTTCAAAAAAATTGTCAGATTTTGGACGACATAGTATAGTATGTCGTTTTTGTCAAATTTTGGACCAAATTTTTTTATTTTTAAATGGTCACATATTGGACGATATAGTATAGTATGATGCACTACATAGTATAGTATGACGTTTCTGTCAAGTTTTGGACCAAAAAACAGTTTTTCAAAAAAATTGTCAGATTTTGGACAACATAGTATAGTATGTCGATTTTGGTAAATTTTGGACCAATTTTTTTTCTTCAAAAAATGGTCACATTTTAGACGATATAGTATAGTATGATGCACTACATAGTATAGTATGACGTTTTTGTCAAGTTTTGGACCAAAAAACTGTTTTTCAAAAAAATTGTCAGATTTTGGACGACATAGTATAGTATGTCGTTTTTGTCAAATTTTGGACCAATTTTTTTTCTTCAAAAAATGGTCACATTTAGGACGACATAGTATAGTATGATGCACTACATAGTATAGTATGACGTTTTTGTCAAGTTTGGGACCAAAAAACTGTTTTTCCAAAAAATTGTCAGATTTTGGACGACATAGTATAGTATGTCGTTTTTGTCAAATTTTGGACCAAATTTTTTTTTCTAAAAATGGTCACATTTTGGACGACATAGTATAGTATGATGCACTACATAGTATAGTATGACGTTTTTGTCAAGTTTTGGACCAAAAAACAGTTTTTCAAAAAAATTGTCAGATTTTGGAAGACATAATTTCAAAAAATTTCAAAAAATGGTCACATTTTAGACGATATAGTATAGTATGATGCACTACATAGTATAGTATGACGTTTTTGTCGATGTTTGTAAATTTTGGACCAATTTTTTTTCTTCAAAAAATGGTCACATTTTAGACGATATAGTATAGTATGATGCACTACATAGTATAGTATGACGTTTTTGTCAAATTTTGGACCAAATTTTTTTATTTTTAAATGGTCACATATTGGACGATATAGTATAGTATGATGCACTACATAGTATAGTATGACGTTTTTGTCAAGTTTTGGACAAAAAAACTGTTTTGCAAAAAAATTGTCAGATTTTGGACGACATAGTATATAGTATGTCGTTTTTGGTACATTTGGGACCAATTTTTTTTCTTCAAAAAATGGTCACATTTAGGACGACATAGTATAGTATGATGCACTACATAGTATAGTATGACGTTTTTGTCAAGTTTGGGACCAAAAAACTGTTTTTCCAAAAAATTGTCAGATTTTGGACGACATAGTATAGTATGTCGTTTTTGTCAAATTTTGGACCAAATTTTTTTTTCTAAAAATGGTCACATTTTGGACGACATAGTATAGTATGATGCACTACATAGTATAGTATGACGTTTTTGTCAAGTTTTGGACCAAAAAACAGTTTTTCAAAAAAATTGTCAGATTTTGGAAGACATAATTTCAAAAAATTTCAAAAAATGGTCACATTTTAGACGATATAGTATAGTATGATGCACTACATAGTATAGTATGACGTTTTTGTCGATGTTTGTAAATTTTGGACCAATTTTTTTTCTTCAAAAAATGGTCACATTTTAGACGATATAGTATAGTATGATGCACTACATAGTATAGTATGACGTTTTTGTCAAATTTTGGACCAAATTTTTTTATTTTTAAATGGTCACATATTGGACGATATAGTATAGTATGATGCACTACATAGTATAGTATGACGTTTTTGTCAAGTTTTGGACAAAAAAACTGTTTTGCAAAAAAATTGTCAGATTTTGGACGACATAGTATATAGTATGTCGTTTTTGGTACATTTGGGACCAATTTTTTTTCTTCAAAAAATGGTCACATTTTAGACGATATAGTATAGTATGATGCACTACATAGTATAGTATGACGTTTTTGTCAAGTTTTGGACCAAAAAACAGTTTTTCAAAAAAATTGTCAGATTTTGGACGACATAGTATAGTATGTCGTTTTTGTCAAATTCTGGACCAAATTTTTTTTTCAAAAAATGGTCACATTTTGGACGACATAGTATAGTATGATGCACTACATAGTATAGTATGACGTTTTTGTCAAGTTTTGGACCAAAAAACTGTTTTTCAAAAAAATTGTCAGATTTTGGACAACATAGTATAGTATGTCGTTTTTGTCAAATTTTGGACCAAATTTTTTTTTCTAAAAATGGTCACATTTTGGACGACATAGTATAGTATGATGCACTACATAGTATAGTATGACGTTTCTGTCAAGTTTTGGACCAAAAAACAGTTTTTCAAAAAAATTGTCAGATTTTGGACGACATAGTATAGTATGTCGATTTTGGTACATTTTGGACCAAATGTTTTTTTTTTAAATGGTCACATATTGGACGATATAGTATAGTATGATGCACTACATAGTATAGTATGACGTTTTTGTCAAGTTTTGGACCAAAAAACTGTTTTTCCCAAAAAATTGTCAGATTTTGGACGACATAGTATAGTATGTCGTTTTTGTCAAATTTTGGACCAAATTTTTTTATTTTTAAATGGTCACATATTGGACGATATAGTATAGTATGATGCACTACATAGTATAGTATGACGTTTCTGTCAAGTTTTGGACCAAAAAACAGTTTTTCAAAAAAATTGTCAGATTTTGGACAACATAGTATAGTATGTCGATTTTGGTAAATTTTGGACCAATTTTTTTTCTTCAAAAAATGGTCACATTTTAGACGATATAGTATAGTATGATGCACTACATAGTATAGTATGACGTTTTTGTCAAGTTTTGGACCAAAAAACTGTTTTTCAAAAAAATTGTCAGATTTTGGACGACATAGTATAGTATGTCGTTTTTGTCAAATTTTGGACCAATTTTTTTTCTTCAAAAAATGGTCACATTTTGGACGACATAGTATAGTATGATGCACTACATAGTATAGTATGACGTTTTTGTCAAGTTTTGGACCAAAAAACTGTTTTTACAAAAAATTGTCAGATTTTGGACGACATAGTATAGTATGTCGTTTTTGTCAAATTTTGGACCAAATTTTTTTTTCTAAAAATGGTCACATTTTGGACGACATAGTATAGTATGATGCACTACATAGTATAGTATGACGTTTTTGTCAAGTTTTGGACCAAAAAACAGTTTTTCAAAAAAATTGTCAGATTTTCGACGACATAGTATAGTATGTCGATTTTGGTAAATTTTGGACCAATTTTTTTTCTTCAAAAAATGGTCACATTTTAGACGATATAGTATAGTATGATGCACTACATAGTATAGTATGACGTTTTTGTCAAGTTTTGGACCAAAAAACAGTTTTTCAAAAAAATTGTCAGATTTTGGACGACATAGTATAGTATGTCGTTTTTGTCAAATTCTGGACCAAATTTTTTTTTCAAAAAATGGTCACATTTTGGACGACATAGTATAGTATGATGCACTACATAGTATAGTATGACGTTTTTGTCAAGTTTTGGACCAAAAAACTGTTTTTCAAAAAAATTGTCAGATTTTGGACAACATAGTATAGTATGTCGTTTTTGTCAAATTTTGGACCAAATTTTTTTTTCTAAAAATGGTCACATTTTGGACGACATAGTATAGTATGATGCACTACATAGTATAGTATGACGTTTCTGTCAAGTTTTGGACCAAAAAACAGTTTTTCAAAAAAATTGTCAGATTTTGGACGACATAGTATAGTATGTCGTTTTTGTCAAATTCTGGACCAAATTTTTTTTTCAAAAAATGGTCACATTTTGGACGACATAGTATAGTATGATGCACTACATAGTATAGTATGACGTTTTTGTCAAGTTTTGGACCAAAAAACTGTTTTTCAAAAAAATTGTCAGATTTTGGACAACATAGTATAGTATGTCGTTTTTGTCAAATTTTGGACCAAATTTTTTTTTCTAAAAATGGTCACATTTTGGACGACATAGTATAGTATGATGCACTACATAGTATAGTATGACGTTTCTGTCAAGTTTTGGACCAAAAAACAGTTTTTCAAAAAAATTGTCAGATTTTGGACGACATAGTATAGTATGTCGATTTTGGTACATTTTGGACCAAATGTTTTTTTTTTAAATGGTCACATATTGGACGATATAGTATAGTATGATGCACTACATAGTATAGTATGACGTTTTTGTCAAGTTTTGGACCAAAAAACTGTTTTTCCCAAAAAATTGTCAGATTTTGGACGACATAGTATAGTATGTCGTTTTTGTCAAATTTTGGACCAAATTTTTTTATTTTTAAATGGTCACATATTGGACGATATAGTATAGTATGATGCACTACATAGTATAGTATGACGTTTCTGTCAAGTTTTGGACCAAAAAACAGTTTTTCAAAAAAATTGTCAGATTTTGGACAACATAGTATAGTATGTCGATTTTGGTAAATTTTGGACCAATTTTTTTTCTTCAAAAAATGGTCACATTTTAGACGATATAGTATAGTATGATGCACTACATAGTATAGTATGACGTTTTTGTCAAGTTTTGGACCAAAAAACTGTTTTTCAAAAAAATTGTCAGATTTTGGACGACATAGTATAGTATGTCGTTTTTGTCAAATTTTGGACCAATTTTTTTTCTTCAAAAAATGGTCACATTTTGGACGACATAGTATAGTATGATGCACTACATAGTATAGTATGACGTTTTTGTCAAGTTTTGGACCAAAAAACTGTTTTTACAAAAAATTGTCAGATTTTGGACGACATAGTATAGTATGTCGTTTTTGTCAAATTTTGGACCAAATTTTTTTTTCTAAAAATGGTCACATTTTGGACGACATAGTATAGTATGATGCACTACATAGTATAGTATGACGTTTTTGTCAAGTTTTGGACCAAAAAACAGTTTTTCAAAAAAATTGTCAGATTTTGGACGACATAGTATAGTATGTCGATTTTGGTAAATTTTGGACCAATTTTTTTTCTTCAAAAAATGGTCACATTTTAGACGATATAGTATAGTATGATGCACTACATAGTATAGTATGACGTTTTTGTCAAGTTTTGGACCAATAAACTGTTTTTCAAAAAAATTGTCAGATTTTGGACGACATAGTATAGTATGTCGTTTTTGTCAAATTTTGGACCAAATTTTTTTATTTTTAAATGGTCACATATTGGACGATATAGTATAGTATGATGCACTACATAGTATAGTATGACGTTTTTGTCAAGTTTTGGACCAAAAAACAGTTTTTCAAAAAAATTGTCAGATTTTGGACGACATAGTATAGTATGTCGTTTTTGTCAAATTTTGGACCAATTTTTTTTCTTCAAAAAATGGTCACATTTGGACGACATAGTATAGTATGATGCACTACATAGTATAGTATGACGTTTTTGTCAGGTTTTGGACCAAAAAACTGTTTTTCCAAAAATTGTCAGATTTTGGACGACATAGTATAGTATGTCGTTTTTGTCAAATTTTGGACCAAATTTTTTTTCTAAAAATGGTCACATTTTGGACGACATAGTATAGTATGATGCACTACATAGTATAGTATGACGTTTTTGTCAAGTTTTGGACCAAAAAACTGTTTTCAAAAAAATTGTCAGATTTTGGACGACATAGTATAGTATGTCGATTTTGGTAAATTTTGGACCAATTTTTTTTCTTCAAAAAATGGTCACATTTTAGACGATATAGTATAGTATGATGCACTACATAGTATAGTATGACGTTTTTGTCAAGTTTTGGACCAATAAACTGTTTTCAAAAAATTGTCAGATTTTGGACGACATAGTATAGTATGTCGTTTTTGTCAAATTTTGGACCAAATTTTTTTATTTTAAATGGTCACATATTGGACGATATAGTATAGTATGATGCACTACATAGTATAGTATGACGTTTTTGTCAAGTTTTGGACCAAAAAACAGTTTTTCCAAAAAATTGTCAGATTTTGGACGACATAGTATAGTATGTCGTTTTTGTCAAATTCTGGACCAAATTTTTTTTCAAAAAAATTGTCAGATTTTGGACGACATAGTATAGTATGTCGTTTTTGTCAAATTTTGGACCAAATTCTTTTTTTCTAAAAATGGTCACATTTTGGACGACATGGTATTGTATGATGCACTACATAGTATAGTATGACGTTTCTGTCAAGTTTTGGACCAAAAAACAGTTTTTCAAAAAAATTGTCAGATTTGGACGACATAGTATAGTATGACGTTTTTGTCAAATTTTGGACCAATTTTTTTATTTTAAATGGTCACATATTGGACGATATAGTATAGTATGATGCACTACATAGTATAGTATGACGTTTTTGTCAAGTTTTGGACCAATAAACTGTTTTTCAAAAAAATTGTCAGATTTTGGACGACATAGTATAGTATGTCGTTTTTGTCAAATTTTGGACCAAAAAACTGTTTTTTACAAAAAATTGTCAGATTTTGGACGACATAGTATAGTATGTCGTTTTGTCAAATTTTGGACCAATTTTTTTTAAATGGTCACATTTGGACGACATAGTATAGTATGATGCACTACATAGTATAGTATGACGTTTTTGTCAAGTTTTGGACCAAAAAACAGTTTTTCAAAAAAATTGTCAGATTTTGGACGACATAGTATAGTATGTCGATTTTGGTAAATTTTGGACCAATTTTTTTTCTTCAAAAAATGGTCACATTTTAGACGATATAGTATAGTATGATGCACTACATAGTATAGTATGACGTTTTTGTCAAGTTTTGGACCAATAAACTGTTTTTCAAAAAATTGTCAGATTTTGGACGACATAGTATAGTATGTCGTTTTTGTCAAATTTTGGAGTATGTCGTTTTTGTCAAATTTTGGACCAAATTTTTTTATTTTTAAATGGTCACATATTGGACGATATAGTATAGTATGATGCACTACATAGTATAGTATGACGTTTTTGTCAAGTTTTGGACCAAAAAACAGTTTTCAAAAAAATTGTCAGATTTTGGACGACATAGTATAGTATGTCGTTTTTGTCAAATTTTGGACCAATTTTTTTTCTTCAAAAATGGTCACATTTTGACGACATAGTATAGTATGATGCACTACATAGTATAGTATGACGTTTTTGTCAGGTTTTGGACCAAAAAACTGTTTTTCCAAAAAATTGTCAGATTTTGGACGACATAGTATAGTATGTCGTTTTGTCAAATTTTGGACCAAATTTTTTTTTCTAAAAATGGTCACATTTTGGACGACATAGTATAGTATGATGCACTACATAGTATAGTATGACGTTTTTGTCAAGTTTTGGACCAAAAAACTGTTTTTCAAAAAATTGTCAGATTTTGGACGACATAGTATAGTATGTCGATTTTGGTAAATTTTGGACCAATTTTTTTTCTTAAAAATGGTCACATTTTAGACGATATAGTATAGTATGATGCACTACATAGTATAGTATGACGTTTTGTCAAGTTTTGGACCAATAAACTGTTTTTCAAAAAATTGTCAGATTTTGGACGACATAGTATAGTATGTCGTTTTTGTCAAATTTTGGACAAATTTTTTTATTTTTAAATGGTCACATATTGGACGATATAGTATAGTATGATGCACTACATAGTATAGTATGACGTTTTTGTCAAGTTTTGGACCAAAAACAGTTTTTCCAAAAAATTGTCAGATTTTGGACGACATAGTATAGTATGTCGTTTTTGTCAAATTCTGGACAAATTTTTTTTTCAAAAAAATTGTCAGATTTGGACGAATAGTATAGTATGTCGTTTTTGTCAAATTTTGGACCAAATTCTTTTTTTTCTAAAAATGGTCACATTTTGGACGACATGGTATTGTATGATGCACTACATAGTATAGTATGACGTTTCTGTCAAGTTTTGGACCAAAAAACAGTTTTTCAAAAAAATTGTCAGATTTTGACGACATAGTATAGTATGACGTTTTTGTCAAATTTTGGACCAAATTTTTTTATTTATAAATGGTCACATATTGGACGATATAGTATAGTATGATGCACTACATAGTATAGTATGACGTTTTGTCAAGTTTTGGACCAATAAACTGTTTTTCAAAAAATTGTCAGATTTTGGACGACATAGTATAGTATGTCGTTTTTTGTCAAATTTTGGACCAAATTTTTTTATTTTTAAATGGTCACATATTGGACGATATAGTATAGTATGATGCACTACATAGTATAGTATGACGTTTTTGTCAAGTTTTGGACCAATAAACTGTTTTTCAAAAAAATTGGCAGATTTTGGACGACATAGTATAGTATGTCGTTTTTGTCAAATTTTGGACCAAATTTTTAATTTTTAAAATGGTCACATATTGGACGATATAGTATAGTATGATGCACTACATAGTATAGTATGACGTTTTTGTCAAGTTTTGGACCAAAAACAGTTTTCAAAAAATTGTCAGATTTGGAAGACATAATTTCAAAAAATTTCAAAAAATGGTCACATTTTAGACGATATAGTATAGTATGATGCACTACATAGAATAGTATGACGTTTTTGTCGATGTTTGTAAATTTTGGACCAATTTTTTTTCTTCAAAAAATGGTCACATTTTAGACGATATAGTATAGTATGATGCACTACATAGTATAGTATGACGTTTTTGTCAAATTTTGGACCAAATTTTTTTATTTTTAAATGGTCACATATTTGGACGTTATAGTAAGTATGATGCACTACATAGTATAGTATGACGTTTTTGTCAAGTTTTGGACCAAAAACTGTTTTGCAAAAAAATTGTCAGATTTTGGACGACATAGTATATAGTATGTCGTTTTTGGTACATTTTTGGACCAATTTTTTTTCTTCAAAAATGGTCACATTTTAGACGATATAGTATAGTATGATGCACTACATAGTATAGTATGACGTTTTTGTCAAGTTTTGGACCAAAAACAGTTTTTCAAAAAAATTGTCAGATTTTGGACGACATAGTATAGTATGTCGTTTTTTGTCAAATTCTGGACCAAATTTTTTTTTTCAAAAAATGGTCACATTTTGGACGACATAGTATAGTATGATGCACTACATAGTATAGTATGACGTTTTTGTCAAGTTTTGGACCAAAAAACTGTTTTTCAAAAAAATTGTCAGATTTTGGACAACATAGTATAGTATGTCGTTTTTGTCAAATTTTGGACCAAATTTTTTTTTCTAAAATGGTCACATTTTGGACGACATAGTATAGTATGATGCACTACATAGTATAGTATGACGTTTTCTGTCAAGTTTTGGACCAAAAACAGTTTTCAAAAAATTGTCAGATTTTGGACGACATTAGTATAGTATGTCGATTTTGGTAAGTTTTGGACCAAATGTATTTTTTTTTAAATGGTTCACATATTGGACGATATAGTATAGTATGATGCACTACATAGTATAGTAGACGTTTTTGGTCAAGTTTTGGACCAAAAAACTGTTTTTCCAAAAAATTGTCAGATTTTGGACGACATAGTATAGTATGTCGTTTTTGTCAAATTTTGGACCAAATTTTTTTTCTAAAAATGGTCACATTTTGGACGACATAGTATAGTATGATGCACTACATAGTATAGTATGACGTTTCTGTCAAGTTTTGGACCAAAAACAGTTTTTCAAAAAATTGTCAGATTTTGGACGACATAGTATAGTATGTCGTTTTTGTCAATTTTGGACCAAATTTTTTTATTTTTAAATGGTCACATATTGGACGATATAGTATAGTATGATGCACTACATAGTATAGTATGACGTTTCTGTCAAGTTTTGGACCAAAAAACTGTTTTTCAAAAAAATTGTCAGATTTTGGACAACATAGTATAGTATGTCGATTTTGGTAAATTTGGACCAATTTTTTTCTTCAAAAGATGGTCACATTTTAGACGATATAGTATAGTATGATGCACTACATAGTATAGTATGACGTTTTTGTCAAGTTTTGGACCAAAAAACTGTTTTTCAAAAAATTGTCAGATTTTGGACGACATAGTATAGTATGTCGTTTTTGTCAAATTTTTGGACAATTTTTTTTCTTCAAAAAATGGTCACATTTAGGACGACATAGTATAGTATGATGCACTACATAGTATAGTATGACGTTTTGTCAGTTTGGGACCAAAAAACTGTTTTTCCAAAAAGTTGTCAGATTTTGGACGACATAGTATAGTATGTCGTTTTTGTCAAATTTGGACCAAATTTTTTTTTCTAAAAATGGTCACATTTTGGACGACATAGTATAGTATGATGCACTACATAGTATAGTATGACGTTTTTGTCAAGTTTTGGACCAAAAAACAGTTTTTCAAAAAAATTGTCAGATTTTGGAAGACATAATTTCAAAAAATTTCAAAAAATGGTCACATTTTAGACGATATAGTATAGTATGATGCACTACATAGTATAGTATGACGTTTTTGTCGATGTTTGTAATTTTGGACCAATTTTTTTTCTTCAAAAAATGGTCACATTTTAGACGATATAGTATAGTATGATGCACTACATAGTATAGTATGACGTTTTTGTCAAATTTTGGACCAAATTTTTTTATTTTTAAATGGTCACATATTGGACGATATAGTATAGTATGATGCACTACATAGTATAGTAAGACGTTTTTGTCAAGTTTTGGACCAAAAAACTGTTTTGCAAAAAAATTGTCAGATTTTGGACGACATAGTATATAGTATGTCGTTTTTGGTAATTTGGGACCAATTTTTTTTCTTCAAAATGGTCACATTTTAGACGAATATAGTATAGTATGATGCACTACATAGTATAGTATGACGTTTTTGTCAAGTTTTGGACCAAAAAACAGTTTTTCAAAAAAATTGTCAGATTTTGGACGACATAGTATAGTATGTCGTTTTTGTCAAATTCTGGACCAAATTTTTTTTTCAAAAATGGTCACATTTTGGACGACATAGTATAGTATGATGCACTACATAGTATAGTATGACGTTTTTGTCAAGTTTTGGACCAAAAAACTGTTTTTCAAAAAAATTGTCAGATTTTGGACAACATAGTATAGTATGTCGTTTTTGTCAAATTTTGGACCAAATTTTTTTTTTAAAATGGTCACATTTTGGACGACATAGTATAGTATGATGCACTACATAGTATAGTATGACGTTTCTGTCAAGTTTTGGACCAAAAAACAGTTTTTCAAAAAATTGTCAGATTTTGGACGACATAGTATAGTATGTCGATTTTGGTACATTTTGGACCAAATGTTTTTTTTTTTAAATGGTCACATATTGGACGATATAGTATAGTATGATGCACTACATAGTATAGTATGACGTTTTTGTCAAGTTTTGGACCAAAAAACTGTTTTTCCAAAAAAATTGTCAGATTTTGGACGACATAGTATAGTATGTGCTTTTTTGTCAAATTTTGGACCAAATTTTTTATTTTTAAATGGTCACATATTGGACGATATAGTATAGTATGATGCACTACATAGATAGTATGACGTTTCTGTCAAGTTTTGGACCAAAAAACAGTTTTTCAAAAAAATTGTCAGATTTTGGACAACATAGTATAGTATGTCGATTTTGGTAAATTTGGACCATTTTTTTTCTTCAAAAAATGGTCACATTTTAGACGATATAGTATAGTATGATGCACTACATAGTATAGTATGACGTTTTTGTCAAGTTTTGGACCAAAAACTGTTTTTCAAAAAAATTGTCAGATTTTTGGACGACATAGTATAGTATGTCGATTTTGGTAAATTTTGGACCAATTTTTTTTCTTCAAAAAATGGTCACATTTTAGACGATATAGTATAGTATGATGCACTACATAGTATAGTATGACGTTTTTGTCAAGTTTTGGACCAAAAAACTGTTTTTCAAAAAATTGTCAGATTTTGGACGACATAGTATAGTAAGTCGTTTTTGTCAAATTTTGGACCAATTCTTTTTTTCTAAAAATGGTCACATTTTGGACGACATAGTATAGTATGATGCACTACATAGTATAGTATGACGTTTTTGTCAAGTTTTGGACCAAAAAACTGTTTTTCAAAAAATTGTCAGATTTTGGACGACATAGTATAGTATGTCGTTTTTGTCAAATTTTGGACCAATTTTTTTTCTTCAAAAAATGGTCAAATTTTAGACGACATAGTATAGTATGATGCACTACATAGTATAGTATGACGTTTTTGTCAAGTTTTGGACCAAAAAATTGTTTTTCAAAAAAATTGTCAGATTTTAGACGACATAGTATAGTATGATGCACTACATAGTATATAGTATGACGTTTTTGTCAAGTTTTGGACCAAAAAACAGTTTTTCAAAAAAATTGTCAGATTTTGGACGACATAGTATAGTATGTCGTTTTTGTCAAATTCTGGACCAAATTTTTTTTCAAAAAATGGTCACATTTTGGACGACATAGTATAGTATGATGCACTACATAGTATAGTATGACGTTTTTGTCAAGTTTTGGACCAAAAAACTGTTTTTCAAAAAAATTGTCAGATTTTTGGACAACATAGTATAGTATGTCGTTTTTGTCAAATTTTGGACCAAATTTTTTTTTCTAAAAATGGTCACATTTTGGACGACATAGTATAGTATGATGCCACTACATAGTATAGTATGACGTTTCTGTCAAGTTTTGGACCAAAAAACAGTTTTTCAAAAAAATTGTCAGATTTTGGACGACATAGTATAGTATGTCGATTTTGGTACATTTTGGACCAAATGTTTTTTTTTTAAATGGTCACATATTGGACGATATAGTATAGTATGATGCACTACATAGTATAGTATGACGTTTTTGTCAAGTTTTGGACCAAAAAACTGTTTTTCCAAAAAAATGTCAGATTTTGGGACGACATAGTATAGTATGTCGTTTTTGTCAAATTTTGGACCAAATTTTTTTATTTTTAAATGGTCACATATTGGACGATATAGTATAGTATGATGCACTACATAGTATAGTATGACGTTTCTGTCAAGTTTTGGACCAAAAAACAGTTTTTCAAAAAAATTGTCAGATTTTGGACAACATAGTATAGTATGTCGATTTTGGTAAATTTTGGACCAATTTTTTTTCTCAAAAAATGGTCACATTTAGACGATATAGTATAGTATGATGCACTACATAGTATAGTATGACGTTTTTGTCAAGTTTTGGACCAAAAAACTGTTTTTCAAAAAAATTGTCAGATTTTGGACGACATAGTATAGTATGTCGATTTTGGTAAATTTTGGACCAATTTTTTTTCTTCAAAAAATGGTCACATTTTAGACGATATAGTATAGTATGATGCACTACATAGTATAGTATGACGTTTTTGTCAAGTTTTGGACCAAAAAACTGTTTTTCAAAAAATTGTCAGATTTTGGACGACATAGTATAGTAAGTCGTTTTTGTCAAATTTTGGACCAAATTCTTTTTTTCTAAAAATGGTCACATTTTGGACGACATAGTATAGTATGATGCACTACATAGTATAGTATGACGTTTTTGTCAGTTTTGGACCAAAAAAACTGTTTTTCAAAAAAATTGTCAGATTTTGGACGACATAGTATAGTATGTCGTTTTTGTCAAATTTGGACCAATTTTTTTTCTTCAAAAAATGGTCAAATTTTAGACGACATAGTATAGTATGATGCACTACATAGTATAGTATGACGTTTTTGTCAAGTTTTGGACCAAAAAATTGTTTTTCAAAAAAATTGTCAGATTTTAGACGACATAGTATAGTATGATGCACTACATAGTATATAGTATGACGTTTTTGTCAAGTTTGGACCAAATTTTTTTTTCTAAAAATGGTCACATTTTGGACGACATAGTATAGTATGATGCACTACATAGTATAGTATGACGTTTTGTCAAGTTTTGGACCAAAAAACAGTTTTTCAAAAAATTGTCAGATTTTGGACGACATAGTATAGTATGTCGTTTTTGTCAAATTTTGGACCAAATTTTTTTTTCTAAAAATGGTCACATTTTGGACGACATAGTATAGTATGATGCACTACATAGTATAGTATGACGTTTTTGTCAAGTTTTGGACCAAAAAACTGTTTTTCAAAAAAATTGTCAGATTTTCGACGACATAGTATAGTATGTCGATTTTGGTAAATTTTGGACCAATTTTTTTTCTTCAAAAAATGGTCACATTTTAGACGATATAGTATAGTATGATGCACTACATAGTATAGTATGACGTTTTTGTCAAGTTTTGGACCAATAAACTGTTTTTCAAAAAAATTGTCAGATTTTGGACGACATAGTATAGTATGTCGTTTTTGTCAAATTTTGGACCAAATTTTTTTATTTTTAAATGGTCACATATTGGACGATATAGTATAGTATGATGCACTACATAGTATAGTATGACGTTTTTGTCAAGTTTTGGACCAAAAAAAAGTTTTTCAAAAAAATTGTCAGATTTTGGACGACATAGTATAGTATGTCGTTTTTGTCAAATTTTGGACCAATTTTTTTTCTTCAAAAAATGGTCACATTTTGGACGACATAGTATAGTATGATGCACTACATAGTATAGTATGTCGTTTTTGTCAAATTTTGGACCAAATTTTTTTTTCTCAAAATGGTCACATTTTGGACGATATAGTATAGTATGATGCACTACATAGTATAGTATGACGTTTTTGTCAAGTTTTGGACCAAAAAACAGTTTTTCAAAAAAATTGTCAGATTTTCGACGACATAGTATAGTATGTCGATTTTGGTAAATTTTGGACCAATTTTTTTTCTTCAAAAAATGGTCACATTTTAGACGATATAGTATAGTATGATGCACTACATAGTATAGTATGACGTTTTTGTCAAGTTTTGGACCAATAAACTGTTTTTCAAAAAAATTGTCAGATTTTGGACGACATAGTATAGTATGTCGTTTTTGTCAAATTTTGGACCAAATTTTTTTATTTTTAAATGGTCACATATTGGACGATATAGTATAGTATGATGCACTACATAGTATAGTATGACGTTTTTGTCAAGTTTTGGACCAAAAAACAGTTTTTCAAAAAAATTGTCAGATTTTGGACGACATAGTATAGTATGTCGTTTTTGTCAAATTTTGGACCAATTTTTTTTCTTCAAAAAATGGTCACATTTTGGACGACATAGTATAGTATGATGCACTACATAGTATAGTATGACGTTTTTGTCAAGTTTTGGACCAAAAAACTGTTTTTCCAAAAAATTGTCAGATTTTGGACGACATAGTATAGTATGTCGTTTTTGTCAAATTTTGGACCAAATTTTTTTTTCTAAAAATGGTCACATTTTGGACGACATAGTATAGTATGATGCACTACATAGTATAGTATGACGTTTTTGTCAAGTTTTGGACCAAAAAACTGTTTTTCAAAAAAATTGTCAGATTTTGGACGACATAGTATAGTATGTCGATTTTGGTAAATTTTGGACCAATTTTTTTTCTTCAAAAAATGGTCACATTTTAGACGATATAGTATAGTATGATGCACTACATAGTATAGTATGACGTTTTTGTCAAGTTTTGGACCAATAAACTGTTTTTCAAAAAAATTGTCAGATTTTGGACGACATAGTATAGTATGTCGTTTTTGTCAAATTTTGGACCAAATTTTTTTTTTTTTAAATGGTCACATATTGGACGATATAGTATAGTATGATGCACTACATAGTATAGTATGACGTTTTTGTCAAGTTTTGGACCAAAAAACTGCTTTTCAAAAAAATTGTCAGATTTTGGACGACATAGTATAGTATGTCGTTTTTGTCAAATTTTGGACCAATTTTTTTTCTTCAAAAAATGGTCACATTTTGGACGACATAGTATAGTATGATGCACTACATAGTATAGTATGACGTTTTTGTCAAGTTTTGGACCAAAAAATTGTTTTTCAAAAAAATTGTCAGATTTTAGACGACATAGTATAGTATGATGCACTACATAGTATATAGTATGACGTTTTTGTCAAGTTTTGGACCAAATTTTTTTTTCTAAAAATGGTCACATTTTGGACGACATAGTATAGTATGATGCACTACATAGTATAGTATGACGTTTTTGTCAAGTTTTGGACCAAAAAACAGTTTTTCAAAAAAATTGTCAGATTTTGGACGACATAGTATAGTATGTCGTTTTTGTCAAATTTTGGACCAAATTTTTTTTTCTAAAAATGGTCACATTTTGGACGACATAGTATAGTATGATGCACTACATAGTATAGTATGACGTTTTTGTCAAGTTTTGGACCAAAAAACTGTTTTTCAAAAAAATTGTCAGATTTTCGACGACATAGTATAGTATGTCGATTTTGGTAAATTTTGGACCAATTTTTTTTCTTCAAAAAATGGTCACATTTTAGACGATATAGTATAGTATGATGCACTACATAGTATAGTATGACGTTTTTGTCAAGTTTTGGACCAATAAACTGTTTTTCAAAAAAATTGTCAGATTTTGGACGACATAGTATAGTATGTCGTTTTTGTCAAATTTTGGACCAAATTTTTTTATTTTTAAATGGTCACATATTGGACGATATAGTATAGTATGATGCACTACATAGTATAGTATGACGTTTTTGTCAAGTTTTGGACCAAAAAACAGTTTTTCAAAAAAATTGTCAGATTTTGGACGACATAGTATAGTATGTCGTTTTTGTCAAATTTTGGACCAATTTTTTTTCTTCAAAAAATGGTCACATTTTGGACGACATAGTATAGTATGATGCACTACATAGTATAGTATGTCGTTTTTGTCAAATTTTGGACCAAATTTTTTTTTCTCAAAATGGTCACATTTTGGACGATATAGTATAGTATGATGCACTACATAGTATAGTATGACGTTTTTGTCAAGTTTTGGACCAAAAAACAGTTTTTCAAAAAAATTGTCAGATTTTCGACGACATAGTATAGTATGTCGATTTTGGTAAATTTTGGACCAATTTTTTTTCTTCAAAAAATGGTCACATTTTAGACGATATAGTATAGTATGATGCACTACATAGTATAGTATGACGTTTTTGTCAAGTTTTGGACCAATAAACTGTTTTTCAAAAAAATTGTCAGATTTTGGACGACATAGTATAGTATGTCGTTTTTGTCAAATTTTGGACCAAATTTTTTTATTTTTAAATGGTCACATATTGGACGATATAGTATAGTATGATGCACTACATAGTATAGTATGACGTTTTTGTCAAGTTTTGGACCAAAAAACAGTTTTTCAAAAAAATTGTCAGATTTTGGACGACATAGTATAGTATGTCGTTTTTGTCAAATTTTGGACCAATTTTTTTTCTTCAAAAAATGGTCACATTTTGGACGACATAGTATAGTATGATGCACTACATAGTATAGTATGACGTTTTTGTCAAGTTTTGGACCAAAAAACTGTTTTTCCAAAAAATTGTCAGATTTTGGACGACATAGTATAGTATGTCGTTTTTGTCAAATTTTGGACCAAATTTTTTTTTCTAAAAATGGTCACATTTTGGACGACATAGTATAGTATGATGCACTACATAGTATAGTATGACGTTTTTGTCAAGTTTTGGACCAAAAAACTGTTTTTCAAAAAAATTGTCAGATTTTGGACGACATAGTATAGTATGTCGATTTTGGTAAATTTTGGACCAAATTTTTTTTCTTCAAAAAATGGTCACATTTTAGACGATATAGTATAGTATGATGCACTACATAGTATAGTATGACGTTTTTGTCAAGTTTTGGACCAATAAACTGTTTTTCAAAAAAATTGTCAGATTTTGGACGACATAGTATAGTATGTCGTTTTTGTCAAATTTTGGACCAAATTTTTTTATTTTTAAATGGTCACATATTGGACGATATAGTATAGTATGATGCACTACATAGTATAGTATGACGTTTTTGTCAAGTTTTGGACCAAAAAACAGTTTTTCAAAAAAATTGTCAGATTTTGGACGACATAGTATAGTATGTCGTTTTTGTCAAATTCTGGACCAAATTTTTTTTTCAAAAAAATTGTCAGATTTTGGACGACATAGTATAGTATGTCGTTTTTGTCAAATTTTGGACCAAATTTTTTTTTTCTAAAAATGGTCACATTTTGGACGACATGGTATAGTATGATGCACTACATAGTATAGTATGACGTTTCTGTCAAGTTTTGGACCAAAAAACTGTTTTTCAAAAAAATTGTCAGATTTTGGACGACATAGTATAGTATGTCGTTTTTGTCAAATTTTGGACCAATTTTTTTTCTTCAAAAAATGGTCACATTTTGGACGACATAGTATAGTATGATGCACTGCATAGTATAGTATGACGTTTTTGTCAAGTTTTGGACCAAAAAACTGTTTTTCAAAAAAATTGTCAGATTTTGGACGACACAGTATAGTATGTCGTTTTTGTCAAATTTTGGACCAAATCTTTTTTTTCTAAAAATGGTCACATTTTGGACGACATAGTATAGTATGATGCACTACATAGTATAGTATGACGTTTCTGTCAAGTTTTGGACCAAAAAACAGTTTTTCAAAAAAATTGTCAGATTTTGGACGACATAGTATAGTATGTCGTTTTTGTCAAATTTTGGACCAAATTTTTTTTTTTTTTAAATGGTCACATATTGGACGATATAGTATAGTATGATGCACTACATAGTATAGTATGACGTTTTTGTCAAGTTTTGGACCAATTTTTTTTCTTCAAAAAATGGTCACATTTTGGACGACACAGTATAGTATGATGCACTACATAGTATAGTATGACGTTTTTGTCAAGTTTTGGACCAATAAACTGTTTTTCAAAAAAATTGTCAGATTTTGGACGACATAGTATAGTATGTCGTTTTTGTCAAATTTTGGACCAAATTTTTTTATTTTTAAATGGTCACATATTGGACGATATAGTATAGTATGATGCACTACATAGTATAGTATGACGTTTCTGTCAAGTTTTGGACCAAAAAACTGTTTTTCAAAAAAATTGTCAGATTTTGGATGACATAGTATAGTATGTCGATTTTGGTAAGTTTTGGACCAATTTTTTTTCTTCAAAAAATGGTCACATTTTAGACGATATAGTATAGTATGATGCACTACATAGTATAGTATGACGTTTTTGTCAAGTTTTGGACCAATAAACTGTTTTTCAAAAAAATTGTCAGATTTTGGACGACATAGTATAGTATGTCGTTTTTGTCAAATTTTGGACCAAATTTTTTTATTTTTAAATGGTCACATATTGGACGATATAGTATAGTATGATGCACTACATAGTATAGTATGACGTTTTTGTCAAGTTTTGGACCAAAAAACAGTTTTTCAAAAAAATTGTCAGATTTTGGACGACATAGTATAGTATGTCGTTTTTGTCAAATTCTGGACCAAATTTTTTTTTCTAAAAATGGTCACATTTTGGACGACATAGTATAGTATGATGCACTACATAGTATAGTATGACGTTTCTGTCAAGTTTTGGACCAAAAAACAGTTTTTCAAAAAAATTGTCAGATTTTGGACGACATAGTATAGTATGTCGTTTTTGTCAAATTTTGGACCAAATTTTTTTATTTTTAAATGGTCACATATTGGACGATATAGTATAGTATGATGCACTACATAGTATAGTATGACGTTTCTGTCAAGTTTTGGACCAAAAAACAGTTTTTCAAAAAAATTGTCAGATTTTGGACGACATAGTATAGTATGTCGTTTTTGTCAAATTTTGGACCAAATTTTTTTTTTTTAAATGGTCACATATTGGACGATATAGTATAGTATGATGCACTACATAGTATAGTATGACGTTTTTGTCAAGTTTTGGACCAAAAAACTGTTTTTCAAAAAAATTGTCAGATTTTGGACGACATAGTATAGTATGTCGTTTTTGTCAAATTTTGGACCAAATTTTTTTATTTTTAAATGGTCACATATTGGACGATATAGTATAGTATGATGCACTACATAGTATAGTATGACGTTTCTGTCAAGTTTTGGACCAAAAAACTGTTTTTCAAATTTTTTTTCACATTTTGGACGACATAGTATAGTATGTCGTTTTTGTCAAATTTTGGACCAAATTTTTTTTTTTTTTAAATGGTCACATATTGGACGATATAGTATAGTATGATGCACTACATAGTATAGTATGACGTTTTTGTCAAGTTTTGGACCAAAAAACTGTTTTTCAAAAAAATTGTCAGATTTTGGACGACATAGTATAGTATGTCGTTTTTGTCAAATTTTGGACCAATTTTTTTTCTTCAAAAAATGGTCACATTTTGGACGACATAGTATGGTATGATGCACTACATAGTATAGTATGACGTTTTTGTCAAGTTTTGGACCAAAAAACTGTTTTTCAAAAAAATTGTCAGATTTTGGACGACATAGTATAGTATGTCGTTTTTGTCAAATTTTGGACCAAATTTTTTTTTTTTTTAAATGGTCACATATTGGACGATATAGTATAGTATGATGCACTACATAGTATAGTATGACGTTTTTGTCAAGTTTTGGACCAAAAAACTGTTTTTCAAAAAAATTGTCAGATTTTGGACGACATAGTATAGTATGTCGCTTTTCAAATTTTGGACCAATTTTTTTTCTTCAAAAAATGGTCACATTTTGGACGACATAGTATGGTATGATGCACTACATAGTATAGTATGACGTTTTTGTCAAGTTTTGGACCAAAAAACTGTTTTTCCAAAAAATTGTCAGATTTTGGACGACATAGTATAGTATGTCGTTTTTGTCAAATTTTGGACCAAATTTTTTTTTCTAAAAATGGTCACATTTTGGACGACATAGTATAGTATGATGCACTACATAGTATAGTATGACGTTTCTGTCAAGTTTTGGACCAAAAAACAGTTTTTCAAAAAAATTGTCAGATTTTGGACGACATAGTATAGTATGTCGTTTTTGTCAAATTTTGGACCAAATTTTTTTTTCTAAAAATGGTCACATTTTGGACGACATAGTATAGTATGATGCACGACATAGTATAGTATGGCGTTTCTGTCAAGTTTTGGACCAAAAAACAGTTTTTCAAAAAAATTGTCAGATTTTGGACAACATAGTATAGTATGTCGATTTTGGTAAATTTTGGACCAATTTTTTTTCTTCAAAAAATGGTCACATTTTAGACGATATAGTATAGTATGATGCACTACATAGTATAGTATGACGTTTCTGTCAAGTTTTGGACCAAAAAACTGTTTTTCCAAAAAATTGTCAGATTTTGGACGACATAGTATATAGTATGTCGTTTTTGTCAAATTTTGGACCAAATTTTTTTTTTTTTAAATGGTCACATATTGGACGATATAGTATAGTATGATGCACTACATAGTATAGTATGACGTTTTTGTCAAGTTTTGAACCAAAAAACTGTTTTTCAAAAAAATTGTCAGATTTTGGACGAAATAGTATAGTATGTCGTTTTTGTCAAATTTTGGACCAATTTTTTTTCTTCAAAAAATGGTCACATTTTGGACGACATAGTATAGTATGATGCACTACATAGTATAGTATGATGTTTTTGTCAAGTTTTGGACCAAAAAACCTTTTTTTCCAAAAAATTGTCAGATTTTGGACGACATAGTATAGTATGTCGTTTTTGTCAAATTTTGGACCAAATGTTTTTTTTCTGAAAATGGTCACATTTTGGACGACATAGTATAGTATGATGCACTACATAGTATAGTATGACGTTTCTGTCAAGTTTTGGACCAAAAAACAGTTTTTCAAAAAAATTGTCAGATTTTGGACGACATAGTATAGTATGTCGTTTTTGTCAAATTTTGGACCAAATTTTTTTATTTTTAAATGGTCACATATTGGACGATATAGTATAGTATGATGCACTACATAGTATAGTATGACGTTTTTGTCAAGTTTTGGACCAAAAAACTGTTTTTCAAAAAAATTGTCAGATTTTGGACGACATAGTATAGAATGTCGTTTTTGTCAAATTTTGGACCAAATTTTTTTATTTTTAAATGGTCACATATTGGACGATATAGTATAGTATGATGCACTACATAGTATAGTATGACGTTTCTGTCAAGTTTTGGACCAAAAAACTGTTTTTCAAATTTTTTTTCACATTTTGGACGACATAGTATAGTATGTCGTTTTTGTCAAATTTTGGACCAAATTTTTTTTTTTTTTAAATGGTCACATATTGGACGATATAGTATAGTATGATGCACTACATAGTATAGTATGACGTTTTTGTCAAGTTTTGGACCAAAAAACTGTTTTTCAAAAAAATTGTCAGATTTTGGACGACATAGTATAGTATGTCGTTTTTGTCAAATTTTGGACCAATTTTTTTTCTTCAAAAAATGGTCACATTTTGGACGACATAGTATGGTATGATGCACTACATAGTATAGTATGACGTTTTTGTCAAGTTTTGGACCAAAAAACTGTTTTTCCAAAAAATTGTCAGATTTTGGACGACATAGTATAGTATGTCGTTTTTGTTAAATTTTGGACCAAATTTTTTTTTTTTTTAAATGGTCACATATTGGACGATATAGTATAGTATGATGCACTACATAGTATAGTATGACGTTTTTGTCAAGTTTTGGACCAAAAAACTGTTTTTCAAAAAAATTGTCAGATTTTGGACGACATAGTATAGTATGTCGTTTTTGTCAAATTTTGGACCAATTTTTTTTCTTCAAAAAATGGTCACATTTTGGACGACATAGTATGGTATGATGCACTACATAGTATAGTATGACGTTTTTGTCAAGTTTTGGACCAAAAAACTGTTTTTCCAAAAAATTGTCAGATTTTGGACGACATAGTATAGTATGTCGTTTTTGTCAAATTTTGGACCAAATTTTTTTTTTTTTTTAAATGGTCACATATTGGACGATATATTATAGTATGATGCACTACATAGTATAGTATGACGTTTTTGTCAAGTTTTGGACCAAAAAACTGTTTTTCAAAAAAATTGTCAGATTTTGGACGACATAGTATAGTATGTTGTTTTTGTCAAATTTTGGACCAATTTTTTTTCTTCAAAAAATGGTCACATTTTGGACGACATAGTATGGTATGATGCACTACATAGTATAGTATGACGTTTTTGTCAAGTTTTGGACCAAAAAACTGTTTTTCAAAAAAATTTTCAGATTTTGGACGACATAGTATAGTATGTCGTTTTTGTCAAATTTTGGACCAATTTTTTTTCTTCAAAAAATGGTCACATTTTGGACGACATAGTATAGTATGATGCACTACATAGTATAGTATGATGTTTTTGTCAAGTTTTGGACCAAAAAACTGTTTTTCCAAAAAATTGTCAGATTTTGGACGACATAGTATAGTATGTCGTTTTTGTCAAATTTTGGACCAAATTTTTTTATTTTTAAATGGTCACATATTGGACGATATAGTATAGTATGATGCACTACATAGTATAGTATGACGTTTTTGTCAAGTTTTGGACCAAAAAACTGTTTTTCAAAAAAATTGTCAGATTTTGGACGACATAGTATAGTATGTCGTTTTTGTCAAATTTTGGACCAAATTTTTTTTTCTAAAAATGGTCACATTTTGGACGACATAGTATAGTATGATGCACTACATAGTATAGTATGACGTTTCTGTCAAGTTTTGGACCAAAAAACAGTTTTTCAAAAAAATTGTCAGATTTTGGACGACATAGTATAGTATGTCGTTTTTGTCAAATTTTGGACCAAATTTCTTTTTTCTAAAAATGGTCACATTTTGGACGACATAGTATAGTATGATGCACGACATAGTATAGTATGACGTTTCTGTCAAGTTTTGGACCAAAAAACAGTTTTTCAAAAAAATTGTCAGATTTTGGACAACATAGTATAGTATGTCGATTTTGGTAAATTTTGGACCAATTTTTTTTCTTCAAAAAATGGTCACATTTTAGACGATATAGTATAGTATGATGCACTACATAGTATAGTATGACGTTTCTGTCAAGTTTTGGACCAAAAAACTGTTTCTCCAAAAAATTGTCAGATTTTGGACGACATAGTATAGTATGTCGTTTTTGTCAAATTTTGGACCAAATTTTTTTTTTTTTAAATGGTCACATATTGGACGATATAGTATAGTATGATGCACTACATAGTATAGTATGACGTTTTTGTCAAGTTTTGGACCAAAAAACTGTTTTTCAAAAAAAATTTCAGATTTTGGACGACATAGTATAGTATGTCGTTTTTGTCAAATTTTGGCCCAATTTTTTTTCTTCAAAAAATGGTCACATTTTGGACGACATAGTATAGTATGATGCACTACATAGTATAGTATGATGTTTTTGTCAAGTTTTGGACCAAAAAACTGTTTTTCCAAAAAATTGTCAGATTTTGGACGACATAGTATAGTATGTCGTTTTTGTCAAATTTTGGACCAAATTTTTTTATTTTTAAATGGTCACATATTGGACGATATAGTATAGTATGATGCACTACATAGTATAGTATGACGTTTTTGTCAAGTTTTGGACCAAAAAACTGTTTTTCAAAAAAATTGTCAGATTTTGGACGACATAGTATAGTATGTCGTTTTTGTCAAATTTTGGACCAAATCTTTTTTTTCTAAAAATGGTCACATTTTGGACGACATAGTATAGTATGATGCACTACATAGTATAGTATGACGTTTTTGTCAAGTTTTGGACCAAAAAACTGTTTTTCCAAAAAATTGTCAGATTTTGGACGACATAGTATAGTATGTCGTTTTTGTCAAATTTTGGACCAAATCTTTTTTTTCTAAAAATGGTCACATTTTGGACGACATAGTATAGTATGATGCACTACATAGTATAGTATGACGTTTCTGTCAAGTTTTGGACCAAAAAACAGTTTTTCAAAAAAATTGTCAGATTTTGGACGACATAGTATAGTATGTCGTTTTTGTCAAATTTTGGACCAAATTTTTTTATTTTTAAATAGTCACATATTGGACGATATAGTATAGTATGATGCACTACATAGTATAGTATGACGTTTTTGTCAAGTTTTGGACCAAAAAACTGTTTTTCAAAAAAATTGTCAGACTTTTGACGACATAGTATAGTATGTCGTTTTTGTCAAATTTTGGACCAAATTTTTTTTTTTTTAAATGGTCACATATTGGACGATATAGTATAGTATGATGCACTACATAGTATAGTATGACGTTTTTGTCAAGTTTTGGACCAAAAAACTGTTTTTCAAAAAAATTGTCAGATTTTGGACGACATAGTATAGTATGTCGTTTTTGTCAAATTTTGGACCAATTTTTTTTCTTCAAAAAATGGTCACATTTTGGACGACATAGTATAGTATGATGCACTACATAGTATAGTATGACGTTTTTGTCAAGTTTTGGACCAAAAAACTGTTTTTCCAAAAAATTGTCAGATTTTGGACGACATAGTATAGTATGTCGTTTTTGTCAAATTTTGGACCAAATTTTTTTTTCTAAAAATGGTCACATTTTGGACGACATAGTATAGTATGTCGATTTTGGTAAATTTTAGACCAATTTTTTTTCTTCAAAAAATGGTCACATTTTAGACGATATAGTATAGTATGATGCACTACATAGTATAGTATGACGTTTTTGTCAAGTTTTGGACCAATAAACTGTTTTTCAAAAAAATTGTCAGATTTTGGATGACATAGTATAGTATGTCGTTTTTGTCAAATTTTGGACCAAATTTTTTTATTTTTAAATGGTCACATATTGGACGATATAGTATAGTATGATGCACTACATAGTATAGTATGACGTTTTTGTCAAGTTTTGGACCAAAAAACTGTTTTTCAAAAAAATTGGCAGATTTTGGACGACATAGTATAGTATGTCGTTTTTGTCAAATTTTGGACCAAATTTTTTTTTCTAAAAATGGTCACATTTTGGACGACATAGTATAGTATGATGCACTACATAGTATAGTATGACGTTTCTGTCAAGTTTTGGACCAAAAAACAGTTTTTCAAAAAAATTGTCAGATTTTGGACAACATAGTATAGTATGTCGATTTTGGTCAATTTTGGACCAATTTTTTTTCTTCAAAAAATGGTCACATTTTGGACGACATAGTATAGTATGATGCACTACATAGTATAGTATGACGTTTGTGTCAAGTTTTGGACCAAAAAACTGTTTTTCCAAAAAATTGTCAGATTTTGGACGACATAGTATAGTATGTCGTTTTTGTCAAATTTTGGACCAAATCTTTTTTTTCTAAAAATGGTCACATTTTGGACGACATAGTATAGTATGATGCACTACATAGTATAGTATGACGTTTCTGTCAAGTTTTGGACCAAAAAAAAGTTTTTCAAAAAAATTGTCAGATTTTGGACGACATAGTATAGTATGTCGTTTTTGTCAAATTTTGGACCAAATTTTTTTATTTTTAAATAGTCACATATTGGACGATATAGTATAGTATGATGCACTCCATAGTAAAGTATGACGTTTTTGTCAAGTTTTGGACCAAAAAACTGTTTTTCAAAAAAATTGTCAGATTTTGGACGACATAGTATAGTATGTCGTTTTTGTCATATTTTGGACCAAATTTTTTTTTTTTTAAATGGTCACATATTGGACGATATAGTATAGTATGATGCACTACATAGTATAGTATGACGTTTTTGTCAAGTTTTGGACCAAAAAACTGTTTTTCAAAAAAATTGTCAGACTTTTGACGACATAGTATAGTATGTCGTTTTTGTCAAATTTTGGACCAAATTTTTTTTTTTTTAAATGGTCACATATTGGACGATATAGTATAGTATGATGCACTACATAGTATAGTATGACGTTTTTGTCAAGTTTTGGACCAAAAAACTGCTTTTCAAAAAAATTGTCAGATTTTGGACGACATAGTATAGTATGTCGTTTTTGTCAAATTTTGGACCAATTTTTTTTCTTCAAAAAATGGTCACATTTTGGACGACATAGTATAGTATGATGCACTACATAGTATAGTATGACGTTTTTGTCAAGTTTTGGACCAAAAAACTGTTTTTCCAAAAAATTGTCAGATTTTGGACGACATAGTATAGTATGTCGTTTTTGTCAAATTTTGGACCAAATTTTTTTTTCTAAAAATGGTCACATTTTGGACGACATAGTATAGTATGATGCACTACATAGTATAGTATGACGTTTTTGTCAAGTTTTGGACCAAAAAACAGTTTTTCAAAAAAATTGTCAGATTTTGGACGACATAGTATAGTATGTCGATTTTGGTAAATTTTGGACCAATTTTTTTTCTTCAAAAAATGGTCACATTTTAGACGATATAGTATAGTATGATGCACTACATAGTATAGTATGACGTTTTTGTCAAGTTTTGGACCAATAAACTGTTTTTCAAAAAAATTGTCAGATTTTGGACGACATAGTATAGTATGTCGTTTTTGTCAAATTTTGGACCAAATTTTTTTATTTTTAAATGGTCACATATTGGACGATATAGTATAGTATGATGCACTACATAGTATAGTATGACGTTTTTGTCAAGTTTTGGACCAAAAAACTGTTTTTCAAAAAAATTGGCAGATTTTGGACGACATAGTATAGTATGTCGTTTTTGTCAAATTTTGGACCAAATTTTTTTTTCTAAAAATGGTCACATTTTGGACGACATAGTATAGTATGATGCACTACATAGTATAGTATGACGTTTCTGTCAAGTTTTGGACCAAAAAACAGTTTTTCAAAAAAATTGTCAGATTTTGGACAACATAGTATAGTATGTCGATTTTGGTAAATTTTGGACCAATTTTTTTTCTTCAAAAAATGGTCACATTTTAGACGATATAGTATAGTATGATGCACTACATAGTATAGTATGACGTTTTTGTCAAGTTTTGGACCAAAAAACTGTTTTTCCAAAAAATTGGCAGATTTTGGACGACATAGTATAGTATGTCGTTTTTGTCAAATTTTGGACCAAATTTTTTTTTCTAAAAATGGTCACATTTTGGACGACATAGTATAGTATGATGCACTACATAGTATAGTATGACGTTTCTGTCAAGTTTTGGACCAAAAAACAGTTTTTCAAAAAAATTGTCAGATTTTGGACAACATAGTATAGTATGTCGATTTTGGTAAATTTTGGACCAATTTTTTTTCTTCAAAAAATGGTCACATTTTGGACGACATAGTATAGTATGATGCACTACATAGTATAGTATGACGTTTTTGTCAAGTTTTGGACCAAAAAACTGTTTTTCCAAAAAATTGTCAGATTTTGGACGACATAGTATAGTATGTCGTTTTTGTCAAATTTTGGACCAAATTTTTTTATTTTTAAATGGTCACATATTGGACGATATAGTATAGTATGATGCACTACATAGTATAGTATGACGTTTTTGTCAAGTTTTGGACCAAAAAACTGTTTTTCAAAAAAATTGTCAGATTTTGGACGACATAGTATAGTATGTCGTTTTTGTCAAATTTTGGACCAAATTTTTTTTTCTAAAAATGGTCACATTTTGGACGACATAGTATAGTATGATGCACTACATAGTATAGTATGACGTTTCTGTCAAGTTTTGGACCAAAAAACAGTTTTTCAAAAAAATTGTCAGATTTTGGACAACATAGTATAGTATGTCGATTTTGGTAAATTTTGGACCAATTTTTTTTCTTCAAAAAATGGTCACATTTTAGACGATATAGTATAGTATGATGCACTACATAGTATAGTATGATGTTTTTGTCAAGTTTTGGACCAAAAAACTGTTTTTCAAAAAAATTGGCAGATTTTGGACGACATAGTATAGTATGTCGTTTTTGTCAAATTTTGGACCAAATTTTTTTTTCTAAAAATGGTCACATTTTGGACGACATAGTATAGTATGATGCACTACATAGTATAGTATGACGTTTCTGTCAAGTTTTGGACCAAAAAACAGTTTTTCAAAAAAATTGTCAGATTTTGGACAACATAGTATAGTATGTCGATTTTGGTAAATTTTGGACCAATTTTTTTTCTTCAAAAAATGGTCACATTTTAGACGATATAGTATAGTATGATGCACTACATAGTATAGTATGACGTTTTTGTCAAGTTTTGGACCAAAAAACTGTTTTTCCAAAAAATTGGCAGATTTTGGACGACATAGTATAGTATGTCGTTTTTGTCAAATTTTGGACCAAATTTTTTTTTCTAAAAATGGTCACATTTTGGACGACATAGTATAGTATGATGCACTACATAGTATAGTATGACGTTTCTGTCAAGTTTTGGACCAAAAAACTGTTTTTCAAAAAAATTGTCAGATTTTGGACAACATAGTATAGTATGTCGATTTTGGTAAATTTTGGACCAATTTTTTTTCTTCAAAAAATGGTCACATATTGGACGATATAGTATAGTATGATGCACTACATAGTATAGTATGACGTTTTTGTCAAGTTTTGGACCAAAAAACTGATTTTCCAAAAAATTGTCAGATTTTGGACGACATAGTATAGTATGTCGTTTTTGTCAAATTTTGGACCAAATTTTTTTATTTTTAAATGGTCACATATTGGACGATATAGTATAGTATGATGCACTACATAGTATAGTATGACGTTTTTGTCAAGTTTTGGACCAAAAAACTGTTTTTCAAAAAAATTGGCAGATTTTGGACGACATAGTATAGTATGTCGTTTTTGTCAAATTTAGGACCAAAATTTTTTTTCTAAAAATGGTCACATTTTGGACGACATAGTATAGTATGATGCACTACATAGTATAGTATGACGTTTCTGTCAAGTTTTGGACCAAAAAACAGTTTTTCAAAAAAATTGTCAGATTTTGGACAACATAGTATAGTATGTCGATTTTGGTAAATTTTGGACCAATTTTTTTTCTTCAAAAAATGGTCACATTTTAGACGATATAGTATAGTATGATGCACTACATAGTATAGTATGTCGATTTTGGTAAATTTTGGACCAATTTTTTTTCTTCAAAAAATGGTCACATTTTAGACGATATAGTATAGTATGATGCACTACATAGTATAGTATGATGTTTTTGTCAAGTTTTGGACCAAAAAACTGTTTTTCAAAAAAATTGGCAGATTTTGGACGACATAGTATAGTATGTCGTTTTTGTCAAATTTTGGACCAAATTTTTTTTTCTAAAAATGGTCACATTTTGGACGACATAGTATAGTATGATGCACTACATAGTATAGTATGACGTTTCTGTCAAGTTTTGGACCAAAAAACAGTTTTTCAAAAAAATTGTCAGATTTTGGACAACATAGTATAGTATGTCGATTTTGGTAAATTTTGGACCAATTTTTTTTCTTCAAAAAATGGTCACATTTTAGACGATATAGTATAGTATGATGCACTACATAGTATAGTATGACGTTTTTGTCAAGTTTTGGACCAAAAAACTGTTTTTCCAAAAAATTGGCAGATTTTGGACGACATAGTATAGTATGTCGTTTTTGTCAAATTTTGGACCAAATTTCTTTTTTCTAAAAATGGTCACATTTTGGACGACATAGTATAGTATGATGCACTACATAGTATAGTATGACGTTTCTGTCAAGTTTTGGACCAAAAAACTGTTTTTCAAAAAAATTGTCAGATTTTGGACAACATAGTATAGTATGTCGATTTTGGTAAATTTTGGACCAATTTTTTTTCTTCAAAAAATGGTCACATATTGGACGATATAGTATAGTATGATGCACTACATAGTATAGTATGACGTTTTTGTCAAGTTTTGGACCAAAAAACTGATTTTCCAAAAAATTGTCAGATTTTGGACGACATAGTATAGTATGTCGTTTTTGTCAAATTTTGGACCAAATTTTTTTATTTTTAAATGGTCACATATTGGACGATATAGTATAGTATGATGCACTACATAGTATAGTATGACGTTTTTGTCAAGTTTTGGACCAAAAAACTGTTTTTCAAAAAAATTGGCAGATTTTGGACGACATAGTATAGTATGTCGTTTTTGTCAAATTTAGGACCAAAATTTTTTTTCTAAAAATGGTCACATTTTGGACGACATAGTATAGTATGATGCACTACATAGTATAGTATGACGTTTCTGTCAAGTTTTGGACCAAAAAACAGTTTTTCAAAAAAATTGTCAGATTTTGGACAACATAGTATAGTATGTCGATTTTGGTAAATTTTGGACCAATTTTTTTTCTTCAAAAAATGGTCACATTTTAGACGATATAGTATAGTATGATGCACTACATAGTATAGTATGACGTTTTTGTCAAGTTTTGGACCAAAAAACTGTTTTTCAAAAAAATTGGCAGATTTTGGACGACATAGTATAGTATGTCGTTTTTGTCAAATTTTGGACCAAATTTTTTTTTCTAAAAATGGTCACATTTTGGACGACATAGTATAGTATGATGCACTACATAGTATAGTATGACGTTTCTGTCAAGTTTTGGACCAAAAAACAGTTTTTCAAAAAAATTGTCAGATTTTGGACAACATAGTATAGTATGTCGATTTTGGTAAATTTTGGACCAATTTTTTTCTTCAAAAAATGGTCACATTTTGGACGACATAGTATAGTATGATGCACTACATAGTATAGTATGACGTTTTTGTCAAGTTTTGGACCAAAAAACTGTTTTTCCAAAAAATTGTCAGATTTTGGACGACATAGTATAGTATGTCCTTTTTGTCAAATTTTGGACCAAATCTTTTTTTTCTAAAAATGGTCACATTTTGGACGACATAGTATAGTATGATGCACTACATAGTATAGTATGACGTTTCTGTCAAGTTTTGGACCAAAAAAAAGTTTTTCAAAAAAATTGTCAGATTTTGGACGACATAGTATAGTATGTCGTTTTTGTCATATTTTGGACCAAATTTTTTTTTTTTTAAATGGTCACATATTGGACGATATAGTATAGTATGATGCACTACATAGTATAGTATGACGTTTTTGTCAAGTTTTGGACCAAAAAACTGTTTTTCAAAAAAATTGTCAGACTTTTGACGACATAGTATAGTATGTCGTTTTTGTCAAATTTTGGACCAAATTTTTTTTTTTTTAAATGGTCACATATTGGACGATATAGTATAGTATGATGCACTACATAGTATAGTATGACGTTTTTGTCAAGTTTTGGACCAAAAAACTGCTTTTCAAAAAAATTGTCAGATTTTGGACGACATAGTATAGTATGTCGTTTTTGTCAAATTTTGGACCAATTTTTTTTCTTCAAAAAATGGTCACATTTTGGACGACATAGTATAGTATGATGCACTACATAGTATAGTATGACGTTTTTGTCAAGTTTTGGACCAAAAAACTGTTTTTCCAAAAAATTGGCAGATTTTGGACGACATAGTATAGTATGTCGTTTTTGTCAAATTTTGGACCAAATTTTTTTTTCTAAAAATGGTCACATTTTGGACGACATAGTATAGTATGATGCACTACATAGTATAGTATGACGTTTTTGTCAAGTTTTGGACCAAAAAACAGTTTTTCAAAAAAATTGTCAGATTTTGGACGACATAGTATAGTATGTCGTTTTTGTCAAATTTTGGACCAAATTTTTTTATTTTTAAATAGTCACATATTGGACGATATAGTATAGTATGATGCACTCCATAGTATAGTATGACGTTTTTGTCAAGTTTTGGACCAAAAAACTGTTTTTCAAAAAAATTGTCAGATTTTGGACGACATAGTATAGTATGTCGTTTTTGTCATATTTTGGACCAAATTTTTTTTTTTTTAAATGGTCACATATTGGACGATATAGTATAGTATGATGCACTACATAGTATAGTATGACGTTTTTGTCAAGTTTTGGACCAAAAAACTGTTTTTCAAAAAAATTGTAAGACTTTTGACGACATAGTATAGTATGTCGTTTTTGTCAAATTTTGGACCAAATTTTTTTTTTTTTAAATGGTCACATATTGGACGATATAGTATAGTATGATGCACTACATAGTATAGTATGACGTTTTTGTCAAGTTTTGGACCAAAAAACTGCTTTTCAAAAAAATTGTCAGATTTTGGACGACATAGTATAGTATGTCGTTTTTGTCAAATTTTGGACCAATTTTTTTTCTTCAAAAAATGGTCACATTTTGGACGACATAGTATAGTATGATGCACTACATAGTATAGTATGACGTTTTTGTCAAGTTTTGGACCAAAAAACTGTTTTTCCAAAAAATTGGCAGATTTTGGACGACATAGTATAGTATGTCGTTTTTGTCAAATTTTGGACCAAATTTTTTTTTCTAAAAATGGTCACATTTTGGACGACATAGTATAGTATGATGCACTACATAGTATAGTATGACGTTTTTGTCAAGTTTTGGACCAAAAAACAGTTTTTCAAAAAAATTGTCAGATTTTGGACGACATAGTATAGTATGTCGATTTTGGTAAATTTTGGACCAATTTTTTTTCTTCAAAAAATGGTCACATTTTAGACGATATAGTATAGTATGATGCACTACATAGTATAGTATGACGTTTTTGTCAAGTTTTGGACCAATAAACTGTTTTTCAAAAAAATTGTCAGATTTTGGACGACATAGTATAGTATGTCGTTTTTGTCAAATTTTGGACCAAATTTTTTTATTTTTAAATGGTCACATATTGGACGATATAGTATAGTATGATGCACTACATAGTATAGTATGACGTTTTTGTCAAGTTTTGGACCAAAAAACTGTTTTTCAAAAAAATTGGCAGATTTTGGACGACATAGTATAATATGTCGTTTTTGTCAAATTTTGGACCAAATTTTTTTTTCTAAAAATGGTCACATTTTGGACGACATAGTATAGTATGATGCACTACATAGTATAGTATGACGTTTCTGTCAAGTTTTGGACCAAAAAACAGTTTTTCAAAAAAATTGTCAGATTTTGGACAACATAGTATAGTATGTCGATTTTGGTAAATTTTGGACCAATTTTTTTTCTTCAAAAAATGGTCACATTTTAGACGATATAGTATAGTATGATGCACTACATAGTATAGTATGACGTTTTTGTCAAGTTTTGGACCAAAAAACAGTTTTTCAAAAAATTGGCAGATTTTGGACGACATAGTATAGTATGTCGTTTTTGTCAAATTTTGGACCAAATTTTTTTTTCTAAAAATGGTCACATTTTGGACGACATAGTATAGTATGATGCACTACATAGTATAGTATGACGTTTCTGTCAAGTTTTGGACCAAAAAACAGTTTTTCAAAAAAATGGTCAGATTTTGGACAACATAGTATAGTATGTTGATTTTGGTAAATTTTGGACCAATTTTTTTTCTTCAAAAAATGGTCACATTTTGGACGACATAGTATAGTATGTCGTTTTTGTCAAATTTTGGACCAAATTTTTTTATTTTTAAATGGTCACATATTGGACGATATAGTATAGTATGATGCACTACATAGTATAGTATGACGTTTTTGTCAAGTTTTGGACCAAAAAACTGTTTTTCAAAAAAATTGTCAGATTTTGGACGACATAGTATAGTATGTCGTTTTTGTCAAATTTTGGACCAAATTTTTTTATTTTTAAATGGTCACATATTGGACGATATAGTATAGTATGATGCACTACATAGTATAGTATGACGTTTTTGTCAAGTTTTGGACCAAAAAACTGTTTTTCAAAAAAATTGGCAGATTTTGGACGACATAGTATAGTATGTCGTTTTTGTCAAATTTTCGACCAAATTTTTTTTTCTAAAAATGGTCACATTTTGGACGACATAGTATAGTATGATGCACTACATAGTATAGTATGACGTTTTTGTCAAGTTTTGGACCAAAAAACAGTTTTTCAAAAAAATTGTCAGATTTTGGACGACATAGTATAGTATGTCGATTTTGGTAAATTTTGGACCAATTTTTTTTCTTCAAAAAATGGTCACATTTTAGACGATATAGTATAGTATAATGCACTACATAGTATAGTATGACGTTTTTGTCAAGTTTTGGACCAATAAACTGTTTTTCAAAAAAATTGTCAGATTTTGGACGACATAGTATAGTATGTCGTTTTTGTCAAATTTTGGACCAAATTTTTTTATTTTTAAATGGTCACATATTGGACGATATAGTATAGTATGATGCACTACATAGTATAGTATGACGTTTCTGTCAAGTTTTGGACCAAAAAACAGTTTTTCAAAAAAATTGTCAGATTTTGGACAACATAGTATAGTATGTCGATTTTGGTAAATTTTGGACCAATTTTTTTTCTTCCAAAAATGGTCACATTTTAGACGATATAGTATAGTATGATGCACTACATAGTATAGTATGACGTTTTTGTCAAGTTTTGGACCAAAAAACTGTTTTTCAAAAAAATTGGCAGATTTTGGACGACATAGTATAGTATGTCGATTTTGGTAAATTTTGGACCAATTTTTTTTCTTCAAAAAATGGTCACATTTTAGACGATATAGTATAGTATGATGCACTACATAGTATAGTATGACGTTTTTGTCAAGTTTTGGACCAATAAACTGTTTTTCAAAAAAATTGTCAGATTTTGGACGACATAGTATAGTATGTCGATTTTGGTAAATTTTGGACCAATTTTTTTTCTTCAAAAAATGGTCACATTTTAGACGATATAGTATAGTATGATGCACTACATAGTATAGTATGACGTTTTTGTCAAGTTTTGGACCAATAACTGTTTTTCAAAAAAATTGTCAGATTTTGGACGACATAGTATAGTATGTCGTTTTTGTCAAATTTTGGACCAAATTTTTTTATTTTTAAATGGTCACATATTGGACGATATAGTATAGTATGATGCACTACATAGTATAGTATGACGTTTTTGTCAAGTTTTGGACCAAAAAACTGTTTTTCAAAAAAATTGGCAGATTTTGGACGACATAGTATAGTATGATGCACTACATAGTATAGTATGACGTTTCTGTCAAGTTTTGGACCAAAAAACAGTTTTTCAAAAAAATTGTCAGATTTTGGACAACATAGTATAGTATGTCGATTTAGGTAAATTTTGGACCAATTTTTTTTCTTCAAAAAGTGGTCACATTTTAGACGATATAGTATAGTATGATGCACTACATAGTATAGTATGACGTTTTTGTCAAGTTTTGGACCAAAAAACTGTTTTTCAAAAAAATTGTCAGATTTTGGACGACATAGTATAGTATGTCGTTTTTGTCAAATTTTGGACCAATTATTTTTTCTTCAAAAAATGGTCACATTTTGGACGATATAGTATAGTATGATGCACTACATAGTATAGTATGACGTTTTTGTCAAGTTTTGGACCAAAAAACTGTTTTTCCAAAAAATTGTCAGATTTTGGACGACATAGTATAGTATGTCGTTTTTGTCAGATTTTGGACGACATAGTATAGTATGTCGTTTTTGTCAAATTTTGGACCAAATTTTTTTTTCTAAAAATGGTCACATTTTGGACGACATAGTATAGTATGATGCACTACATAGTATAGTATGACGTTTCTGTCAAGTTTTGGACCAAAAAACAGTTTTTCAAAAAAATTGTCAGATTTTGGACAACATAGTATAGTATGTCGATTTAGGTAAATTTTGGACCAATTTTTTTTCTTCAAAAAATGGTCACATTTTAGACGATATAGTATAGTATGATGCACTACATAGTATAGTATGACGTTTTTGTCAAGTTTTGGACCAAAAAACTGTTTTTCAAAAAAATTGTCAGATTTTGGACGACATAGTATAGTATGTCGTTTTTGTCAAATTTTGGACCAATTTTTTTTCTTCAAAAAATGGTCACATTTTGGACGACATAGTATAGTATAGTATGATGCACTACATAGTATAGTATGACGTTTTTGTCAAGTTTTGGACCAAAAAACTGTTTTTCCAAAACATTGTCAGATTTTGGACGACATAGTATAGTATGTCGTTTTTGTCAAATTTTGGACCAAATTTTTTTTTCTAAAAATGGTCACATTTTGGACGACATAGTATAGTATGATGCACTACATAGTATAGTATGACGTTTTTGTCAAGTTTTGGACCAAAAAACAGTTTTTCAAAAAAATTGTCAGATTTTGGACGACATAGTATAGTATGTCGATTTTGGTAAATTTTGGACCAATTTTTTTTCTTCAAAAAATGGTCACATTTTAGACGATATAGTATAGTATGATGCACTACATAGTATAGTATGACGTTTTTGTCAAGTTTTGGACCAATAAACTGTTTTTCAAAAAAATTGTCAGATTTTGGACGACATAGTATAGTATGTCGTTTTTGTCAAATTTTGGACCAAATTTTTTTATTTTTAAATGGTCACATATTGGACGATATAGTATAGTATGATGCACTACATAGTATAGTATGACGTTTTTGTCAAGTTTCTGACCAAAAAACAGTTTTTCAAAAAAATTGTCAGATTTTGGACGACATAGTATAGTATGTCGTTTTTGTCAAATTCTGGACCAAATTTTTTTTTCAAAAAATGGTCACATTTTGGACGACATAGTATAGTATGATGCACTACATAGTATAGTATGACGTTTTTGTCAAGTTTTGGACCAAAAAACTGTTTTTCAAAAAAATTGTCAGATTTTGGACGACATAGTATAGTATGTCGTTTTTGTCAAATTTTGGACCAAATTTTTTTTTCAAAAAATGGTCACATTTTGGACGACATAGTATAGTATGACGTTTCTGTCAAGTTTTGGACCAAAAAACAGTTTTTCAAAAAAATTGTCAGATTTTGGACGACATAGTATAGTATGTCGTTTTTGTCAAATTTTGGACCAAATTTTTTTATTTTTAAATGGTCACATATTGGACGATATAGTATAGTATGATGCACTACATAGTATAGTATGACGTTTCTGTCAAGTTTTGGACCAAAAAACAGTTTTTCAAAAAAATTGTCAGATTTTGGACAACATAGTATAGTATGTCGATTTTGGTAAATTTTGGACCAATTTTTTTTCTTCAAAAAATGGTCACATTTTAGACGATATAGTATAGTATGATGCACTACATAGTATAGTATGACGTTTCTGTCAAGTTTTGGACCAAAAAACTGTTTTTCAAAAAAATTGTCAGATTTTGGACGACATAGTATAGTATCTCGTTTTTGTCAAATTTTGGACCAAATTTTTTTATTTTTAAATGGTCACATATTGGACGACATAGTATAGTATGATGCACTACATAGTATAGTATGACGTTTTTGTCAAGTTTTGGACCAAAAAACTGTTTTTCCAAAAAATGGTCACATTTTGGACGACATAGTATAGTATGATTCACTACATAGTATAGTATGTCGTTTTTGTCAAGTTTTGGACCAAAAAACTGTTTTTCAAAAAAATTGTCAGATTTTGGACGACATAGTATAGTATGGTGTTTTTCTCAAATTTTGGACCAAATTTTTTTTTCAAAAAATGGTCACATTTTGGACGACATAGTATAGTATGATGCACTACATAGTATAGTATGACGTTTTTGTCAAGTTTTGGGCCAAAAAACTGTTTTTCAAAAAAATTGTCAGATTTTGGACGACATAGTATAGTATGTCGTTTTTGGTAAATTTTGGACCAATTTTTTTTCTTCAAAAAATGGTCACATTTTAGACGATATAGTATAGTATGATGCACTACATAGTATAGTTTGACGTTTCTGTCAAGTTTTGGACCAAAAAACTGTTTTTCAAAAAAAGTCACATTTTGGACGACATAGTATAGCATGTCGTTTTTGGTAAATTTTGGACCAATTTTTTTTCTTCAAAAAATGGTCACATTTTAGACGATATAGTATAGTATGATGCACTACATAGTATAGTATGACGTTTCTGTCAAGTTTTGGACCAAAAAACTGTTTTTCAAAAAAATTGTCAGATTTTGGACGACATAGTATATAGTATGTCGTTTTTGTCAAATTTTGGACCAAATTTTTTTATTTTTAAATGGTCACATTTTGGACGACATAGTATAGTATGATGCACTACATAGTATAGTATGACCTTTTTTTTCAAGTTTTGGACCAAAAAACTGTTTTTCAAAAAAAAATTCAGATTTTGGACGACATAGTATAGTATGTCGTTTTTTGTCAAATTTTGGACCCAATTTTTTTTTCAAAAAATGGTCACATTTTGGACGACATAGTATAGTATGATGCACTGCATAGTATAGTATGATGTTTCTGTCAAGTTTTGGACCAAAAAACTGTTTTTCAAAAAAATTGTCAGATTTTGGACGACATAGTATAGTATGTCGTTTTTGTCAAATTTTGGACCAAATTTCTTTTTCAAAAAATGGTCACATTTTGGACGACATAGTATAGTATGATGCATTACATAGTATAGTATGACGTTTTTGTCAAGTTTTGGACCAAAAAAATGTTACTCAAAAAAATTGTCAGATTTAGGACGACATCGTATAGTATGACGTTTTTGTCCAATTTTGTACCAATTTTTTATTATTTTTTTTAAATTGTCAGATTTTGGACGACATAGTATAGAATGACGTACTACATAGTGTTACGTGCCAAGCGAAGCCAGAGGGCTGGAGTGTGGGTGTGTGTGTTTGCATTTCTGCTTTCCCCCGTCCCCTCCTTTCTGTTTTCTTCCCAGGTGCTAACAACCTGACTGGGATCCACCTGGGAAGCTCAGTTCAACATTAAGAGTTGGCCAATCAGTGATGGACTGGGCCAAGTCATAAGGACCTGCTGACAGGATCTCCGTCTCTCTCTATGCCATCTTGCCCTCACAATTGCTCTGTCTGTGAGCTTTATTTTTTGACTCCATTGTAATTCTGTGGTGGTGAGATTTGGTGCTTTAGGTAACTTGGGTACCCTACATTTTACATCACGTAGGTATATTTTCTGTTAAACACACTAGGTTTATTGGTTGGTGCCACACATGTATTTTTTGGTAAAGACTCTTTGTAGATAATTAAGTTAGGCCTTTGTTTCTTTGATTTTGTGTGTTGTGAGTTAGGAGTAGTCAGGCCTTGTTTTGTTCTTTTCATTTCAATGATTTGGCTCCACCACTTCGGCCCATTTCTCCCACCATTTACTGTTTCACAAACCTTTGTTGAACCTTTTTGATAAATTGTTGAAAATAAAGCTCTAATTCAATTCCACTCCATGTTGACCTGCATATCTTTTGGTTGTTGTGTTGCGTCCCTGATACTTTTAGATAGGGCATGTAACAATAGTATAGTATGACGTTTTTGTCAAGTTTTGGACCAAAAAACTGTTTTTCAAAAAAATTGTCAGATTTTGGACGACATAGTATAGTATGATGCACTACATAGTATAGTATGATGTTTCTGTCAAGTTTTGGACCACAAAACAGTTTTTCAAAAAAAATTTCAGATTTTGGACGACATAGTATAGTATGTCGTTTTTGTCAAATTTTGGACCAATTTTTTTTTTCAAAAAATGGTCACATTTTGGACGACATAGTATAGTATGATGCACTACATAGTATAGTATGACGTTTTTGTCAAATATATATAAAAAAAAAAAAGAACACACAAAATCAGGTGTTCGTGTTCAGCTGCAGTGTTGTTCTTCATTTAAAATTGTTAATACCCTATTTTAACATGCAGTATATTCTAAATAATTGCCAGATATCAAAGTTAGTAAGGAAAAATGAACAAAAGCATTTAACTCACAGGACATTTTTTGGTTTAACTTTTATGGTTATGGTTATAATAAGTCCAGACGGAAATTTTGAGGCTTTGATGTTAAAGGGTTAAATGTGAACTTGTGGAACAGCAAAGACGACGAGATACTCTATGTGAACGATTTAGTCAAGTGAAACCAGTGGCGTTTTAGAAATTGAAGAAAGGAAGAAGACAAATTTGATTTCAATAATCAGCTAAAACAGCAGGAAATCCAATGTTTGGTTGTTCTCATGAAAACATGAATTACTTATCAAAAAAATAAAAACATGTGTACTTTATATTTAAAGCATTTGTATTGTAAACATGCCATGACCCCAGCTCTGACAGTGCAGCATGTATTCTGTGTACAGTATTTGACCTCACATGGCCACACACGAAGAATTGCATTCATGCCTGACCCCAGCTGTCTGAAATGCCTCCCCATGTCCAGCTGCTGGACTTCTTTCACTTCAGCCCTCTCTCTCCACCCCCTGTGTGCGCGCTTTGTCGCTCCTAATGATCGTGACAATACCTACGTGCGCTATAGCTTATTGTTATAATTATTTAAGTTTTATGATGTTTTGCTGCAAAACGGCCCGAGTTAAGTGAGGGAGAAAATGAGCAAATGCATATCATTGTTTGCCACGTTGGGACGTATGTGTGCCTCCAGCACAGCCCGCTGAGCCCAAGCTCATTTGCATAAAACAGAAAGAGCATTTTGTGTTTCTACTCCACCCTATTAAGGATGTTCCTGGAACTGTTTTTATTATTGTCAAGCTGCTTTAGAGACTGTGTAATGTTGGGTGAATGTTGGAGATTGGGATGACAGCGGGGTTGGGATCTAATGTATAGATTTGCATTAAACTACCGACACACATTCCACAGGCGGAAAACAACATCGCTCTTTATCACAAAGATGCTCATTATGTGCAGACAAGAATTCAGCACTTGAATGCAGCACTAATGCGTACTAATGTGTGAATAATGTGGACATAATTAGTAAGTTGTTATTGATCACACAAGGTCGATTCTGTGAATATCCTTCCAACTTTACCTCAATAACTTCTAATTTTAACACGTGGTGCATGTGTGCTTCCATTACACAGCTCTTTAGAAGAGAATCGTTTTACAAAACATGTGAGAAAAATTGAAAAAACTTTTTTTTTTAAAACCCCATAAAAAATATGTTAGCGCAACTACTGTATGCAGACGACACACAAATGTACATCCCCATATCACCTGACAACTGTAAACTGTTAAAACACTTGCAAAGTTAATACTATGTCTAAGTTTATATATTATCATCTAAAGATTATATCACTAATGGCTCAGCAGGATCTGACATTTTTACTGTACAGTTTTTGAGAAATTTCAAATTAAAAGTCCAATATTGACATTTTTTATCAAAAAAATCTATGTAAATCTATCTATATCTAATCCATGACTACTGGCATACTTAAAATCAGACATTTATACTGCACAGTTTTGGGGAAATTTCAAATTAAACGTGCAACATTACTTAAACTACCGCAGCCACACATTATACATTCGGGCCTTTTAACCCATGTTCTTTTTGGTTTACCTGCACACGCCTATATGTGTGTGCTTTTGCTTGCACACCATTCAACATTCCTCCCAAGTGGCAGTACTCGAGTGTAATCACAATCCAATCTCTCGACAATTATCTCGCGATAAAACAAGCCTCGTTACCAGGAGATTAATGTATTATTCCGAGTTTTCGAGATAACGGAGATGAAAAAATATCGTCACAACCATGGCTGGGTCTCGGCTCATTGAAATGTCTTCATACGTTCACCTGCAGTGCTGTCTGGGTCCGCGCGTCCTCCACTTGATTTATCCTCATCCTTGTGTTGCGCTCGTTCGTCTGTTGCTTCTTGGCGTTTTCGTGATACGACCAAGCGTCTGGTAGAGGTCTCTTGGTGGGTGGAATTTCAGTCCCGTGCACCTCTGCAGCAAAAAAAAAACAAAAAAAAAAAGATGCAAAACATCTGCCATAGAAACAGAGTGGTGAACTCAATGCTTTTGGTTTTAATTGCAGAGTAACATTGGTTATTTGTAGTTTCTTAGAAATCCTCCTTCGGAGTCGGTTTCTTGTTCATGAAAGTTCATTGTATCCTGCTTATAGGTACGCATTTAATTGGCAGATGTTACACACACACACACACACAACCACACTTACACATCGACTACAATGATCTATTCTTTAATTACAAGCTGCTATTAAAAAAGTAAATATTTTTCTAATAACAGGCCTTTTCTTTTTACAAGTCATCTTAATCCTGAATTAGAAGACACTGCGTGTCCTCGGGGCATCCTGTGTCGCTCATACCTCATGTGACTAATGCTCCCCTGGACAGTCAGGCATCTATCTCTCTATGGCTGTAATTACGATGGCGACAGTGTGAACAGACTCGCTGCTAAGACCTTTTTCCCCTTTAAAGTGTAGCACTACATTCATTCAGGTTTATAACATCAGCATGAACTTTTCTCAGTGACCAGAAGGAAAAATCACCCCAAAACATCAAAAGACATAACGTACTCGCAACTTTACAGATTACCAGAAACTCCGAGTGTCCTTTTCCAGACCTTTGAGGTGCGGTGGAAACGCAAACCACACAGATCTCTTTGGGAAAGATCCTAAAAGGTCATAACATTTCCTAGAAATGTTGGTGTTAGAAAAGGGGCTACAGAATATTGTATTGAAACGCACAGAATATACATTCTACCACTAGGGGTCTCTGTCTCTCGCTTTCTTTCAATCAATCAAAAAAATACCAGAACATGCAGCAAACGACAAAAGATTAGTCATGATCCATTAGGGACTATTAAGCATATAAATGAATCCATTCATATCCTCCACATGAGGGTCGCGGTATCGCTGGTGCTAATCTCAGCTGAAAGGCAGGGCCCAAATATGCATAATATAATGCAAATACCAAAAGACAACACTGGCTAAGTAAAGGTTTCCTCACGCTGATAAAGTCATACATGGTAATTTCCAAATATGGTTGTGCAAGTCAAGACAAACTGTGAGTTTTACTTCAGTAATTCAATGTCCGAAAAAAAATTGTCCAAAAGTCATGATAAGTGAAGATAAGATGACTTTAAGGAGGGGAGGTTATCGTTTATTCTGCAGAGGAGAAGCGATCGCTGCGACGGTGGTGAAACGCCAATTTCATGGAAGGTGTGAGGCTGTGGAAAGACATTTATCAGCAGCACGTAAGTTATTACCTGATGCTGCGGCCTGACTCATTTCAACAGGAGGTGAAAAGGCAGAATTAAAGAGCTGAGCTAACAGCTCAGGAGGTGATGAAGTGTTTTCATGCTGAGTAAGTCTTTTTTTTTTTTCTCAGTTACCTACCAGAAGTTCTGTGTGTGTGCATGCAATGTGTTTATATCTTTGTGAGGACATTCTGACCATTTTGTTGGGTTTAAAGGGCTTTTTCCAGGCTTTTTAAGACTTGGTTTTAGGGTTAGGGATAAGCACTTGGGCATAGTAAGTCGCTACGATATAAAAATAAGTTTGTGTGTGAGTGTGTAATTAGTGCTGTCAAGAGCTGTGAGGTTGTAAATCACGCCTGAAAGGGGAAGGCCCCCCCCAGCGAAATCATCCGTACACATGCTATGACACAATACATGTGCATTTGAGTGCACACGCTACGCTCTCTGCCAGGTGTTGAAACCAAATGACTTTATTCACTGCCACAACAATTCCTCATTACAAATAAAACATTTTTAATGAACTTTGTCAGTTTTTTTTAGATTTTTTCATAGGGCCCTATGAAATCCATTTTATTTTTTTCTGTTTATGTTTTTTAGGATTCCATTTTTTACTTTACCACCATAGAGTATGTGTCAGTGAATAAAATGTCCATTAATGGAATGCAATTTTCTTCAATTGTTCAATTGTTTTCACTTCACAAGTTAAATCCTAATTAAGTAATCGTCCAGTAAGTCTTAAAACAAGCGATGCAATGCTGGTCATATTTAAAAGTAAAATAAATAAACATAAATAAAAAAGTGGGAGTGCCCCCTCATCTGGAGCAGACAGACAGCCCTCTTTTTTCTGCGCACCACCCCTGCGCTGTACTGTACTTCTAGCGCTTCTCTGTCTCCAAGCGGGCTGTCCGTATCCAACGCAGACTGGATAATTTCT